>NC_073696.1:120175992-121391397 GCF_029784165.1 Wyeomyia smithii | reverse complement strand
TGTCTAAAAAGGTGAGGCCGCTTCGTGCAATGATCTCAATAATGAATTGCTTTCACCAGACGTACTATTTAGTTTCCGCAACCGTTTCTTCACCATAGTTGAAATTTCAATTTGGCTGCAAAATAAATTGAAAAAAAAAAACAGAATTAATCCACCTAGCGGCGCAGAAACCTTTGTTATAATAATTGTTACTGAGTGAGCCGGGGTAAAATTGTGCCAGTGGGGGTGAGATTGTGTCGTATAAACCCATTATTTGTCAACCATTTTATGGCGATCACAAGACCAATCTTCCATGAATAAGTTTCCTCCAATACTAGACCAAGAAAGACTAGTCTTCTGACTACTAAGAGCTGGCTGACAAGACACGGGTTGGATGGCACAATCTTACCCCGGCTGACGGTATAAACTTATGCCAGTAAACCACAAATTCCGTTTTATTTTGGCACGGATCAATTTTGGCAACTGTTCGAACTTGGCACATGTGCCAAAAATGAACGTTTTTTCATATTTTTTAGTTTTCTCGATTTTCCTTTAACCAATTAAAGTTCAATAACCGCCAAGAGAAAGGTATTATGGTCCCTAATATTGCCAAGGAGAATGGCCGGAATCGCTCAACTGGTTCCGGATACATAGCCAGAATATGTTCCGGTAATATAAACGTTGAACACAGGATTCACTCTGATAAGTGATGCGATCATACACATATTTTATAACCGACTCTATTGAGCTATTCTTCGTTCGATCGACTGATTAGAAAGGCACACCTAATTTATGTATATTTGATACTAATTTAAACTAGCAGACATAAATAATGCTGTAGGGGCCACGCAATTATTTTTTTTTATTTTTTATTTATTTTACCGGCGCACACAATTGTTCAGTATTCTGATTGAGGACTGAATTAAATCACAAACGATGTGCTGTTGGGCTCAGTAAGTGCTATACTTCAAAACTTATTTTCAGTTAAAACTTATTTTCAAAGAGCACATTGTGTATACAAGCAAAGTGCATCAAATATACAAGATATTTATATCCTCTCTTTAGTCGAAATTCCCAAGTTTTTTTAAATAATGAACTTTTGATTTACAAACAAATTTTTAGACCAGCAATGCTTTATGCTGTACCGATCTAGTCAAGTTGTTGTTCAACAAGGAAGAAAAGGCTTCAAAGGATTCAGAATAAAATTTTGAAAATAATTTTGAAGCGTCCTCCTTGGTTTGGTACACTCGAATTACACGGACTTACTAATATAGTTGCTTGTTATATTAGGTTTGACAATTTTCAAGGTTTTATAATGCGATAACTTATTTTTTATACAGAAAATGAAAGCTGTTCGGGTGTTGTACTTATTACTGAAAGAAAAGGAAATTTAGTACGTTGTGGAGCATGAAGATGAAGCCAAATTTATAACTGTTCAATTCTGAAGGTGTAATTAACTTAAGAGAAAATATAAACTCTTCGTTTAGGCATTTATTTTAATCTGAAAAGGAAAATTTGCAATTTAAATCAATATCGGGTCAGAAGCTGATCACATCTTTGCGTTACCACCGACAGTGCGTATATTTCATTGTGATCGATAACACAGCTGTGTCCGTTGCCATGCCACAGATGTGGCCGCTATCCCCTGCCATTGGTATCCGTTGTACTGTTTTTGCTGCTAAGGGAGGACTGCTGCTGTCGCTGTCTTGAACGAATATGAGCGGTTTCGACTGAAGCAGGCTCTTTTATAGCCCAATAGCACATTTCAAATTACTAGGTCCATAATTCTGTCAACCGTGCTTGGGATGTAATCATATAACGACCAATCAAAAGTTGAATTTTGTGTTTTGACATAGCTTGACAATTATCAATAGTAGGATAGTCCGAATAACCAAATTACAATTTTCTAAATTTAGGAGGAATCTTAGAAGATTTTTCAACCTATTGCTGCAAGAACGAAGGAAATCCATCGAAAGCTAACCGATTTATTAGCATTTGAAATTGGACATGTTTTTCATTTTTCCGGTTTTAGATTTTAATTTGGCATATGTGGCCGAACTTCCTGAAAGACGTAGCTCTACGTCAAAAAAAAAAGGTATACTTCAGTCAACTGCAGAATACTACACTACACGATGTGAATTCTTTTTATACCGGCCTACCATAGTAAGGCTGTTGTAGCCATTCCTAAATTTGTGGGTTTTACTAAAGAGGGATACAAGCAATAAAATTTTCGTTTTTACAATCAAGTTTAACTAACAATCAAAATCTGCTGCGTGGTTAGCCTAGAGAATAACAGAAGTGAATTAGGTTCTGTGATTCGAATCCGGTTCACACTAATATTAAGAGATGTTGTTGGGCCAGGCAGTGCCTGGCAGGCACACGTGTGCGTGTTTCGTGTGTTCAAATATACAAACTTTTTGCGCGGTCACCGATGTCAATGTTTTTAAAATGGTCAAACTAGGCCCAAATATAATAGCGCTAGCGGAATCTCTGTAAAAATGCCCTGCGAAAGCTAGAATACGTACGAACCAGTCAGCTGATATTATATTATTTAGCCATATTTTTCCAAAAGCTAGTGAAATCATAAAACTATATGTATAATTTTCATTAGCATAGCATGGCATATGCTATTTAGTCTCCAGACAAGCAAATATCATAATCGTTTTTAGTCGAGTATAATTTTACCTAATTTCGTATAAAATTGAACGAATCGTGTTAATCGTAGGTTGGGTCAATGTTTTGAACTCGTCTCTTTTCTGAATTCGCTAGTAATAGATTAATATTATTGGACATAACACCCGGGTTGAGTAAATACACTAAACAACGTTGCACAACATATCAGACACGAATGCACACAATAAGTGTAGTGTCTTTAATAAAGTAAATAAATAATAAATGTACAACATATGGGTAGGTAATTTAACAGTTTCACACAGCAATATTCCCTAGCGTAGGAGTTGGTAGTATTGTAAAATCTACAGATTTGTTTATAAACATTTTAATTCTATTTACACCGTACAGTGCCCATTCACCGCTCACATTTCACTTGGAAGTTATATTTTTCCATAACAAAAAACACTTTTTGAAAAATATTTCACCGATATTTCATCAACGCTTTTTTAAAGAATTCCTATAGATCGAACAATCAAATTACAATTTTCTGCATTTGAAAGGATGATTCAATGATTTTCCAATTGATTGCTGCAAAAATAACAGAAATCCGTTGAAAATCAACCGACTGAGTTTAAAACATTTGAAATTGGACAATTTTCGTGACGCTCTCGATCTTTTCGATTTTGAAATTGGATCCCAGTATTGAAGTTGGGTCCCTGTATATGTTGCCGTTAGACGTATTCTACGTCAAAACAAATTATTACCCTTCGGCAGATGACGTCACCGGGTGCGGCACACCGGAGACCCAAGGTAGTCACTTGAGGGCTCATCGGGCGACAATGCACTGCGAGCTCGGGCAAGTTTTTCTTATGCGAGCCAGACGACGGAACATTCTGACAAAATTTAACGTGAAGGTTTTTTTTTTCTTACCAAATTTCGACCAGCAGACAACGGCTTCACAGCTAGCAGAACACACAAAAGCAGAAAAAGCAACTAATAATGATGGCTTGCAGGCGCACGCACGACGAAATTCAAATAAAATCTTCTCTTGCTCCGAAATCGCGGAAAAGCACGCAGTTGAATAAAGAAATTCGCTATTTGTCTGAAGCAAACACGTGCTGAATACCAAACGGGCACGATACAAATGGGCGATACTCCAGGGCTAGAGTGCCTATTACTAGAGTGGCGCCGTGTCATCCAAAGTAACGCTGGTAACACTGGTAACACTGAACATCCTTTCTCTTTTCCCCACACGTGTTTAATAGGTTGTTCGCTCAATTGGAATGACAGATGACAGATAATTTTCATTCCAATTTTGACAGTGTCGCCACTCTACATATTTACAGGCACTCTACCCAGGGCGATGCCAGGTCATTTTTTCAAATGTCTTCACGTTTCGAGAAAAAATGTCTTCACATGTCCAGGGCTGCCAAGTATACAGATTTTTCTGTATTATACAGATTTTTTGACCATGATACAGAAATTCTACAGAATACAGAATTTTGATTTATAATACAGATTCGTACAGAATTTCAGCAATCGAATTTTTTAAGTTTCGGTTTAAAATCGTGATGTTTCAAAAAATGTTCAAACTAAAGAACTGCTAGCTCTCCCGAAAAAAATTACATCAAAAAAACCTTAAAAGCTACTGTAATTGTACATAGTTTTACCACATACATAAGACATACGTAACCACTCAGAAAGAAATCTTCCAAAAAAGTTGGTACAAAATGAACTACTCGAATGGTACCACACTCTGAATAAAATCACTGTTTGAGTTGTTTTTGAAGGCAGTGTACTAGCGCAGCCCTGCATTTGTCTCGTTCTACTCGAAAAATGCTGCATTGATTTTGTAAATTGTGGTAAAATGTTCCCACGTCTTTCCATTCCCACGCCTTAAATGTAGCCTAGATATTTAGGATCCTGGTACTTAATTTACGGACTCTGAAATCTTATTTTACAGTACCGCTAGACCTTCTTTTTCAATAACACAACAAGTTAAGTGTTTACTGCAATTGGTTCCTTGTTGTGTTCCCAATATCAAATATCAACTTTCTACATTTGAGCTTGTTTCTTTTCCGCTTAGCAAAGAATGCAGGCCTAGAACAAGCACACCACTCGTACAGCAACAATATTGCCAGATGGCCTAGTTCTGTTTGTTTTGTTTTCAGCGACCTTTTTCGCACCACTGTCGCGCTGTTATCATGATGCGCGTGCGAAAGGGGCGTACGTTATGGAGTTTACCAACACCTATGCGCAGGGTTGCCAATGTTCCAGTTTAAACTGGATTCCTCCAGTTTTTTTCAAGTGATCCAGTCAAACAGTTTATTTCCAAAATCTTCCAGTTTTTTGAGATATTTTCCAGTTTAATCCAGTTTTTTATTCACTCAAGCCCCGATTGGTTTTCGGGATTTTATGAAAAAAATTTAAAACGGATATTTTGTAGATTGATTAATTATTTTGACAATTCTTAACACAGGGTGGCGAAAAATTTTTCAAAATAAAATAACCTGATTTTCCCTGAAATTTAACATCAATTTCCTTGATATTTTTCAGCATTCGGCACAAAAAAGTAAAACGAAAATCCGAAATCACAATGAATAAAGTATTCAATCGGATATGAAACCCAACAGTAGATTTTTTTTTCTTCATCTATTGCCCAACAGTAGATGTCCCAAATTAACCTTTTGCGCTGAAAAAATCAGTTTTTGCACTAAAGAGCCGCTTAAAAAAATCACTTCTTGGTTTGAAAAATTTTCCCCGAATATATGTCAGTTCCTTGATGGAAAAATGAATTCCCTGACATTCCTTGATTTTTCAGGTTTTTCCAGGTTTTCGACCGCATTTTCAGTACACCATCTTCTCGCACGAAACACGGTCAAATAAAAGACGGCATGACATGGTTGAGATAAAACCAAACAAATAGATTTTACCAGACCATAAAAAAATCTTCTATTTATTTTCTGTTGCGTGGCAGTTAAAAAAATTTTAGAGGACTTAAATACCAAAAGATAGCGAAGTCAGAAATAATTGAAATTTAAACTTTACTGATGTAACGGAAGGAAATGTTGCGTTAATACTTTTGTTAAATATAAAAGTAAATGGATAAGCTGTATATCCTAATTTTGAGATAGATTGATTGCGTAATTTTAAATTTTGCTGCTGTTAGAGGAAATTTTTCAGTCCATAATTTTAACAAAATGTAAGCCCATAACAAAATAGTACTGATTAAAATGAGTAATTTTTTGCGAATAGTTTTCGCTTTAGTTGCTGTATCCAAAACTGACACTGGATTCAATCCCCGTAACAGAAAAGCTCTTTCACAATCCTTTTTTTTCCTTTTTTCTGAATTTAGTTGGGATCCAGTTTTTTCCAGTTTTTTCTTCAGCCTTTTTCCAGTTAAATCCAAAATTTTATTGGCAACTCTGCCTATGCGTGTTGCGCGTGATTGGTAAACTCAGCTCATGACGATAACCTTACTATGCATACATTATATACTTGATTCCGTTTAATATAATTCTTGTGTAGAGTTAAGTAGAATTTAAGTTCCTGAAACAAAAGTTGGAAAAATAAAGTACAGTCTTAAACCAGACACCAATGTATGAACTACAGAAAGAGAAGAGCATCACAGTCCAGTAGTTATCCATTTCAATGACAGTCCAACAATTATCTATTTTAAAATAACTTTTTGACAGTTCCTTATGGGATTTTCTTTGGGGCTCGAAAAAGCCATGAAAAACAAACGTTGCCCGATTGGTTTCTCTAGTATTGCAAGTGGCAATCCTTTAAACAACAATAAAATATTATTTTAGATTTTTTTTTCTCCGACATTAAAAGATCTCGCTTTCGGTTGTATTTTGGTTTTGCAACTTGAAAAACAACAACAATAACAAACGTACAAGCGGGGAAACGTCACCCGTGAAACGCATTCGAAAAACTGAAAACTGATTCGGATTGAATGTTTGTGAGGCAGTTGTATGTTTGTTCTTTAGCTCGAACATTTTATGGAACATCACAATTTCTAACGGAAACTTTAAAAATTCAATCGCTGAAATTCTGTACAAATCTGTATTAAAAATCAAAATTGAATTCTCTATTCTGTATCATTTCTATATCGTGGTCGAAAAATCTATGATATAGAAAAGTCTGTATCCTTGGCAGCGCTGCATCGATACATGTCACCACACGCTTACCGGGATCAAACTATACATAAGCTAAGGGGAGACAACTGGGTATAGATTTGCATCCACTTTGGGAACCACTCGCTGATTGGCTGAAATTGAAAACCCCGAGTGCGTTTAAATTTATCATCAGGCTTGCTGGCAGTGTTGCTGAACAACATGCTTGTTGTTTTGATTTATGTTTTTTATGATGTCACCTGTTATAATCTGAAATATTTTCAAGTGAACATTCAAAATAAAATACAAAGCATACAAATACGGGTGTAGTGAGAGATCCGACTTGGATCATCACTTATATCGATTTACCAAAAGATCTAAAGATGCGCAAGGAGATAATACGGTTTTGCGTGAAGCATAAGAACAGTATACCGCTGCTCAATATTGGAAGTAAATATAGAGTGTAGGATTATTTCTACTTTTGAATCCGTTCTGGATTAAGTTTGGAACATACCTGTTAAGGCATATTGCTTATGCGGAGAGTACAATTTAGATGGGTCAATGAATGAATCATAATCATTGATGGATGACACGTTAGATTTTAAGTATATTCTAGATGCAGATTCTCCGGTAACCCTCAGGCGGTAATACTATCGCCTCAGGAGGAATGGTACATAATGCTGATAAAAAGCGTTAAAAACATTCAAGTATTTCCGAGTGAATGGCTTCACTTACGAAAAATACAACAGGGATCATCGAGGTGAGTGAGTAAAAAGAGTAAGAAGCCAGATGTCTCCTCTTAGTACATAAGTAGAAACCTAAGGGGAGACATCTGGCTTCTTACTCACTCACCTCTATGATCCCTGTTGTATTTTTCGTAAGTGATGCCATTCACTCGGAAAATACTTGAATGTTTTTAATGCTTTTTATCAGCATTATGTACCATTCCTTCTGCAGGCGATAGTTTTACCGCCTGAGGGTTACCGGAGAATCTGCATCTTTAATATACTTAAAATCAATCAATGATTATGATTCATTCATTGACCCATCTGAATTGTACTCTCCGCACAAGCAATATGCCTCAACAGGTATGTTCCAAACTTAATCCAAAACGGATACAAAAGTAGAAATAAGCTTACACTACACTATTTACTCCCGACATTGAGCAGCGGTATGCTATTCTTATGCTTTACGCAAAACCGTATTATCTCCTTGCGCACTTTTAGATCTTTTGGTAATCGATATAAGTGATGATCCAAGCGGATCTCTTCTAGGCTTCGTACTTTATTTTGAATGTTCACTTGAAAATATTTTAGATTATAACAGGTGACATCATAAAAAACATAAATCAAAATAACGAAGCATGGTTTTCAGCAACATTGCCAGCAAGCCTGAGGATAAATTTCAACGCACTCGGGGTTTTCAATTTCAACCAATCAGCGAGTGGTTTCCAAAGTGGATGCAAATCTATACCCAGTTGTCTTCCCTTAGAGATAAGCGATGAACCAAACGAACCGTAAAAATCTGAGCCAGAGAACAAGAAAGGTAACACCACATTGAGATGAATTGCAATCAGGTACAATGAAGGACGTGTTTTTTATATGATTTCCGTGTTCTATCGCTAAACAATAAATTAATAATGATCCAAAATTATATGATCACAGTAATCTTTAATCGGAGAGTTACAAGCCTTTTGTATAGTTAACGAAATAATAATTAATTGTCTATTAAATTGAACATAAACATGAAACTTAACACCTTCACGGTTATTACTTAGAAGGGAGAAGGGATTCTACACTCAAAACAGAGATAGGTATTTTTCATGTTTCATACATCAACAAGAGCATTTCCGCTGTGCCTCTGACAAAATTCACACCTTCTGCCCCATAACTTCCGTCAGACCCTGATGCTAACCGTAAGATTTTGTCAGATGGTAGCTTGGCATGCCTGCTAACTTTCTAACATGGTTCGGTGATAGGTATTTTTAGTGTTCCTTGCAATAAACCTTTGTTTTCAGTTTCTTAGATCTGGTTATCTCATACTTGAATTTCTCGATGATTTGCCTATTTCAGAACTCGCTTAAAGTAATTTTGTATTCCTTATTCTATTGGCTTTTTTTTAAAACAGTAAATAAACACGTAATATCTTGAAAATCTAATTTATTTAGTTCATTCGTTGTTTTGCTTTCGTCTCGATTAGACGCAAATTGTTTATCTCCGTTTGAGTTCGCAAAATAACAATACACGAGTTATCGTACGGGTGTTTTTTTGTCGATTAGTTCTCGTGCTGCGCAATAACAATAGACTGTTATATATCGGCAGAAACATCTGCACACTGGTAGGGGCAGGCTACCCCGCCAGTGATTCGATACGCAGCTGATATATCAGCAAGAATAATTCTCCCGCACCGCTGTTACCCCGCTAGCAGCACGGACCATCATACGATCGAGCGAGTGGAAGTCAACTACAAGTGGCATCTACAAGGTCGCGTGTAGGACACGGCCACTGTGTCTCAACACGAAGCTGGATCGTCATTGTTTGTTCTGCGGAGACGCTCGATTAATCCTACTATCAGCCGTGAGGTCGTGACTTAGACGTTCGGTGAAGTATTACCTTTAGAATTTTTACTATTATTATCAATATTATTACTATGTTATAATATTATTATTAATATTATTATTGATATTATTATTGTTATTATTAATACTATTACTATAATTATTATTATTATTATTATTATTACTATTGTTATTAGTATTAGTATTACTGTCTTTTTTTTTATTTGATCCATTGTAGATTGAAAAATTGTTTTTAAAATTTAACATCAACTACTTGAACCCCCCCCCCATATTCGAATATTTATCGTTTGTGTGCGGTAGAGCGTAACGCTCCCGCAAAATGGACGACATGCAGGTGCAACTTTTCCTGGAGGTGGAAACAAACGGGGAAGAAATTGAAATTTCTCCCATCAGCACACCCCTACCTTCCCCTGTGCCCTCCCCTTTGCCAAGTCCTGTACCAAGAGTACCGGAAGTACGGGTAAAAGCTTACCCAGATGCCGCTGGCGGTCCCTACGTTGTTTTTTTCCGGCCCATAAAGAAGCCATTGAATATTATCCAAATTGGCAAAGACCTGGCAAAACATTTTTCGGCCGTAACCGAGATTACGAAGGTGAGGCCGAACAAACTGCGAGTTGTCGTGAGTAGCTTGAAGCAAGCAAACGAAATTGCTGGCTACGAGCTCTTCACGAGAGAGTATCGCGTGTACATCCCTGCCAAGGATGTAGAAATCGACGGTGTGGTTACCGAGGGGAATCTCACTGTCGATGACATTTTGCGTCATGGAGTTGGCTGCTTTAAAAACCCCTTGATGCAAAGTGTAAAGATACTGGATTGCAAGCAATTGCATTCAGTATCCATCGAAGAAGGGAAGAAGAAATTCCTCCCTTCGGATTCCTTCCGAGTAACATTCGCCGGATCCGCGCTGCCGAACTACGTCCGCTTGGACAGGGTTCGTCTACCTGTACGCCTGTTCGTACCGCGGGTCATGTATTGCCAAAACTGTAAGCAGTTAGGTCACACAGCCACCTACTGCTGCAACAAGGCACGCTGTAGCAAGTGCGGAGGCAATCATGCTGAGAACGCTTGCAGTGGGGATACTGAAAAGTGTCTTTATTGCGAGGGAACTCGGCATGACCTTCCGGCATGTCCCGCGTACAAACAGCGCGAGGAAAAAATTAAGCGTTCCCTTAAGGAACGATCAAAGCGCTCTTTTGCAGAAATGCTTAAGAGGGCTGAGCCACCCTCGACAGGAAACATCTTTTCCTTTTTGCCAACCGATGAGGGTACATCTGACGATCCCGTCGAAGGGTGTTCCTATGCCTTGCCAGAGGGATCTAGGAAGAGGAGAATGCTCAACTCTCCTAATCTTTCTCGTAAAGGTCGTAAGATAACCCCTAGCGGAATGACCAATAAGACAACACAAAAAGGAAGTGGTGAAGAAAAACCGAAGCAAGTACCCCCCGGTTTTAATTTCAAATCAAACCAGGAGTACCCACCGCTTCCTGGGGCACCAAAAACCCCTCGGGCACCCATTTCTCGATCAGAAGACATAAAAGAAACAGGGTTCATAAAATTCTCTGATATTGTGGACTGGATATTTAAAACATTCAACATACCAGATCCCCTTCAAAACATTCTTCTTGCCCTTCTCCCAACAGTGAAAACCTTTTTGAAGCAACTCACAGCAACTTGGCCCCTCATTTCAGCTATCGTATCTTTCGATGACTAATTCGTTGAAAGAGGTTAGGAATTTTGTCACTGTGTTACAGTGGAACTGCAGAAGTATCATCCCCAAATTTGATTTATTTTCACATTTGATAAACACATACAATTGTGATGCGTTCGCGCTTTGTGAAACTTTTCTCAATTCAAATGACCAACTTAATTTCCACGATTTTAACATCATTCGTCGAGATCGAGACTCACACGGTGGAGGGGTACTTTTAGGGATCAAAAAGTGCTATTCTTTTTTCAGAATTGACCTCCCCTCGATCTCGAATATTGAAGTTGTTGCCATTCAAACGAATATGAATGGAAAAGACCTTTGCCTTGTTTCGTTATATATTCCCCCATCCGCGCGGATTGAACAGAAGCAACTCCTTGATATAGCAGAATTGCTTCCCGCACCTTTTTTGATTTTGGGAGATTTTAACTCTCACTGTTCGCTATGGGGGTCGCTGTACGACGACAACCGATCTTCTTTAATCTGTAACTTGATCGACGACTTCAATATGACAGTTTTGAATACTGGGGAAGCGACACGCGTACCTAATCCTCCGGCACGTGAAAGCGTGCTTGACCTATCCCTCTGCTCGACATCACTAGCGTTAGATTGCCAGTGGAAAGTAATCAACGATCCCCACGGTAGTGATCATCTTCCAATCGTTATATCAATTGCTAATGGTTCAACTCCCCCGAACCCAATCAATATTTCCTACGACCTTACACGTAATATTGATTGGAAGCGTTATGAGTCTATTATAGAGGAATCTATCGAGACTCACGAGGAACTTCCTCCGGAGGAAGAATACGCGTTCTTAGCTGGCTTGATAATCGACGCCGCGACGCAAGCTCAGACGAAACCGATACCCGGGGTAACGATTAGACAACGCCCTCCCAACAAATGGTGGGACAAAGAGTGCTCTGAGCTGTACGCGCGAAGGTCCGCGGCGTATAAGGACTACCGGGAGTACGGCACTGTCAACCTACTACGAAAGTACGAGGCACTGGGCAGGCAGATGAAGAGCTTAGTAAAGGCGAAAAAACGCGGGTACTGGCGGCGGTTCGTAAACGCGTTGTCGAGGGAAACAGCGATGAGCACTCTTTGGGATACCGCCAGGCGCATGCGGAACCGTGACGTTTCGAATGAGAGTGAGGAGTATTCAGATCGCTGGATACTCGATTTTGCCAAAAAGGTCTGTCCGGACTCTGTACCGGAACAGAAAACCTTTCGCGACGCGTTTATAGTAACTACGGAAGAGCCTCCATTTTCGATGTTGGAATTTTCAATGGCTCTCCTGTCGTGCAACAATAAGGCTCCAGGGTTAGATAGAATAAAATTCAACCTGTTGAAGAATCTACCCGACTCTGCAAAAAGACGCTTGTTGGACTTGTTCAACAAGTTTCTTGAGCTAAATATTGTTCCGCATGACTGGAGGGAGGTAAAAGTCATTGCTATTCGGAAACCCGGGAAACCTGCCTCTGATCACAATTCATATAGGCCGATTGCAATGCTCTCTTGCCTCCGGAAATTAATGGAGAAAATGATCCTCTTACGGTTAGACAAATGGGTCGAAACAAACGGTTTACTTTCAGATACTCAATTTGGCTTTCGCCGGGGCAAAGGGACGAACGATTGCCTAGCGTTGCTTTCTACTGAAATTCAACTCGCATTTGCTCGAAAAGAGCAAATGGCTTCTGCGTTCTTGGATATTAAGGGGGCTTTTGACTCTGTCTCTGTAGAAGTTTTAAGCGCGAAACTTCATTCGCAGGGACTTTCACTAAATTTGAATAACTTTTTGCTCAATCTGTTGTCAGAAAAGCATATGTATTTCTCACATGGCGATTCGACAACTTCCCGAATTAGTTACATGGGCCTTCCCCAGGGCTCATGTTTAAGTCCTCTCTTATATAATTTTTACGTCAATGACATCGATGAATGTCTTGCAAATTCATGCACGCTAAGGCAACTTGCAGACGATAGCGTTGTATCCATTACTGGTAGCGAGGCTAGCGATCTGCAAGGACCATTGCAAGATACCTTAGACAATTTGTCTGAATGGGCTCTTAAGCTGGGTATCGAATTCTCTCCGGAGAAAACTGAGTTGGTCGTTTTTTCTAGGAAGCATAACCCAGCTCAGCTGCAGCTCCTACTAACGGGTAAAACGATCTCTCAGGTTTTAGTCGCTAAATATCTCGGGGTCTGGTTCGACTCTAAATGCACCTGGGCTTGTCATATTAGGTATCTGACACGAAAATGCCAACAGAGGATTAATTTTCTTCGTACGATTACCGGAACCTGGTGGGGAGCCCACCCAGGAGACCTTCTAAGGCTTTACCAAACAACGATATTGTCAGTTCTTGAGTACGGCTGTTTCTGCTTCCGCTCCGCCGCGAACACGCACATTATAAAATTAGAGAGAATACAATATCGTTGTTTGCGTATTGCCTTGGGTTGCATGCAGTCGACCCATACGATGAGTCTTGAAGTGTTAGCGGGTATTCTTCCGTTGAAACATCGTTTTTGGAATCTCTCTTACCGGTTGCTAATTCGATGCACAGTTAGGAACCCATTAGTAATTGAAAATTTCGAGAGGTTGGTCGACCTTCAATTTCAATCCAGATTTATGACTTTATATTTTGACTATATGGCTCAAGATATTAATCCTTCTTCATACGATTCCTCCAATGTCGCACTTTTAGATACTTCTAATAATGCTATATTTTTCGACACCACCATGAAACAAGACATTTCTGGTATCCCGGATCAATTGCGACCCCAAGAGATCCCTAAGATTTTTTCGAATAAGTTCAAACATGTTAGTTATGATAAAAGGTTTTACACTGACGGATCTAATCTAGATGAGTCCACTGGCTTCGGTGTTTTCCACGAAAATTTTACCGCCTCCTACAAACTCGATGCTCCTGCTTCCGTGTACGTCGCAGAACTTGCTGCTATTCAGTACTCTCTTGGAATCATCGAAACCCTACCCACAGACCACTACTTCATCTTCACAGACAGTCTCAGTGCCATTGAGGCTCTGCGATCGATGAAGCCTGTGAAGCACACCCCGTATTTCCTGGGGAAAATACGGTGGTTTTTAAGTGCTTTAACAGATAAAAATTACCGGGTTACCTTAGCGTGGGTCCCTTCTCATTGCTCGATTCCGGGTAACGAAAAGGCTGACTCTTTAGCTAAGGTGGGTGCTATTGATGGCGATATTTATGAAAGACCAATTGCTTATGATGAATTTTATAGCATTTTGCGTCAGAGAACACTCAACAGTTGGCAATCATCATGGAACTCAGATGAACTGGGACGGTGGCTACATTCCATTTTTCCTAAGGTATCGACGAAAGCATGGTTCAAGGGGTTGGATGTAGGTCGGGACTTCATTCGCGTGATGTCTAGACTTATGTCCAATCACTACACGTTAAACACGCATCTCTTTCGTATAGGGCTTGTAGACAGTAATCACTGCGTTTGTGGCGATGGCTACCATGACATCGAGCATGTTGTTTGGTCGTGTACCGAATACTGTGGTGTTAGGTCCGAGCTTATAGATTCCCTTCGGGCCCGAGGAAAACAACCGAACGTACCCGTTAGAGACATTCTGGGAAGCGGTGATCTCCAGTACATGACACAGTTATACTGCTTTCTGAAAAACGCTGACATTAAAATTTAAAATTTTCTTTGTCTATTTGTCAGATTAAGGATACAAATATGCTATGCTGAAGACACGGAAACGAAGAGCCCGCAACCATGCTTACACAAATATTTTGAACCCACAACAAACAAGAATACAATTGCTCTACCAGTTGAGAAACAAAGTTCCAAAATAGTTTTAGGTCAAAATTGTATCTCCCCTCCTCTCACCTTAAATCCCCACTAGCTCGTAGTCGGCCGCGAGAATAAAGAAAAGGCCTCCCTCTTTTCCCTGCTAACGTAGAATTAAAACGAATTGTACTTGGCTCAGTAAAACAGAAAATGTATCGTGCCGTGTCAAATAAACTAATTTAAAACTTAATTTATTTAGTTAATTTATAAAATAATATCCAGTTTTATTTAGTTTCAACACCGGCCGCTACGCCAACCGTGCGCTGGGGTCGGATAAATGTGTCGCTGAGCAAAACTGTCGCTCATTTCACGCCGGTTTAGATTGGATCTTAAAGATAAAATATCAAAATTATTGATATTAATCAACGGTTTTAGTAGTTCGTGTAACTTCCAGGTGTACATTCTATTGGCAGGTCGATAATTTAGAGTGGACCACGCTCATTGAATACAAAATACAGATAACTGGAATAGGTAAATTGTGAACTTGATAAATAGGTTTTGTAATCTGGTACACCTTTGATAAACTTGACGGTTTTATTTTTCAGACCTTTCAGGCTTTCTATTAGTTACTAATCAAATGGAGAATCTAGAGAGCCCATCACCTAAGACCGTACCCCCTCTAAGAATCAAAAACGTTCGTTCGTTGCAAACATTTCCGGTATCTGATGAATCCGGTTCCGAGTCTAGTTCAGACAATCAAAATCTGATGATAGACGAAGTTTACGAAATAAGTGCATCCGAAGCAGATGAATCAGAAAACCGTGTAGCGGAAAGTGATAAGGTCGGATACGATGCTGATCGAAGTTCACGGTTATCTTCAAATAGGCAATCGACAAACAGCAATGATAGCTCTGCGCAGCAGCCGCTTCCGATGTACTCATCGCAAACCGCTCAAAATTCCAAGGCAAGTAGACGGAAGAGTCATCACGTACCAAAACAGGTCGATGATGTTGTTTTTGAAGAAACTACGATTCTCTCTGTACCAAATGATAATAGTGCAGAACCGTCGAACGATTCTAACAAAAATCTGATGAAACATATCGCAATGCTGAAAAGCTGTATCAACTACGTGCTGGAACAGCAAGACTTTAAACCGATAGTTTTTAAGCATAACTTGGAAAAAGTTTCCAAACTAATAGATCAATACAACCAAATGAAAAGTAGTAGGTAAGGTTCATGAATAAAGCATATTTAAACAATGAAAATGTTTGTTGTTAGTTCCATGATGTATAGAGACATGGTGTAACGGTATGTCAAATGCAGAATCTGCCATATTAGAGACAGATTTGATTGCGAAGAAGTTTGTTTATGAAAAGGCTGACCAGATTTTCTCGGGATAAAAACGGGACAAATAGGTTCAGAAAACGGGACACATAATAAAATTGATTTTTGAAAATTTTTACCAAGCAAAGCATTCAAATATTTATTCATTGCTTTGTTGAACTTACCTGATCCTGAAGAGTGTATTTTTTTAAATGAGTTCCTGAAATGTGTGATCGAGAAAACGAGAAAATGGTCTCAACTTTTAATCGCGACTTTTCCTTCAGTTCACGATAGGGGATGCCCTTCCAGTGGTGTGGTACTGTCAGGAAGGCACAAATCGTACTCAGTAATATTAAAAAAAATCTGGCTGCTTGGAAACTTTTTTTCCATTTAGGAAAATTTCAATGCAACGGTACTGTACCGTTCAAAACGGTACGTCTGGTCAGCCTATTTATAAACAGCCTCTGGAAAAATTTTTTTTCGCATCGTTGAATAATGATTTACAATGCTATATGCCCTGCTATCAATATTTGTGCTTCTTGAAAGCAACTCGCAAGTCAAACACTGAAAACTGAAGGGTTTCTTTTTTTAGTGAGAGTTAAAACATATCATAAACGATACAAATGCTGAGGCACTTGTTCAGCTACAATTCAGTATATGTACAGCCAATGTAACATTGTTTATGAAATGAACTGGAAATAGAAGTACGGGTTAAATCGATACGTATGCATGTATGTCAAGATAGACGAATCGGCAACCCGTTCATGAGTTCGAGATTCGAGTTTGGCAGTAAAATAATTGGATACTAGAAAGGTGAATAAGTGATTAGAATGACGAGGGAAATACATTGTAAATTTGATTTATTTCCAATTTGCTCTGCTATCAGAAATAATACCCATCAACTCCATTAAAAGTATTAAAACCATTTAAAAATAGTTCATCGCACTCAAATTAGTTACTTTGGGTCAGAATGCGTGAAACGGATCACTAAAAATCACGATGTTTGATTTTTTCAAATGAGTATTAAAAACTTCAAGAGTTTCTCTCGGGAAGTTGGTTTTCTAATTTTTATTGAATTTGAGTAAGTTTTCAAGTTGTTATTGTCATTTGAAATTTAGGCCAAAATTGTTTTTTAATAGACGTAGCTTTGAAAATATTGCATCGAATTTGATGAAATTTTCACAACAGATGCATCCCAAGTTGTAGTTTACGAAAATATTTTTTTGGAGAAAAAATATTTTTTCAAAAGTAACTATTTAAAACAATATGTTGAAAATCTATGTTCTTGGGCACTGAAAAATCTGAAAAAATCACAAGTATTTTTGACGAAATTTCGAAACTTCCTTGAAAATTTCGCAGTGATGTTATTTTTTGATCAAAAGATATGGGCTGTCAAAGTTGGTGCCGCAATGCATTTTCAAGTATGGTTTTTGGTGGAGAACCACGGACAAATTAAGAAAAAGGTGTATTTTCCTAAATATGAATAATTTTTCGAGCTTAAATTCAAAACAACTCGAAAACCGATGCCTTTAAAATGTTAACTACCAAGAGCTTTTTGATTTAAAATGACTCTCTGCATCTTTGAAAATCATCAGAATACAAATATTTTGAAAAATGTTTAAATTAGAATTTTTATAAAAAAACTAATCTACCATGAAAAAAATATTTTCCATTTCTCCATCCTGCACTTATTTTTAAAGTTGCGTATTAACGTCAAGTTTCTTGAGAAAAAATAAAAAAAATCAACTCTTTTCATTGAAATTGAAATTTAATGTTTATTTTCAACTTTTTTAGGTCAAAAGAATTTTTTTTGTACAGTGTATATTTTTTTATGATGCATTTTTAATTCCCTAGAACTTATTCTCAGACTGTTTTTCTATACAACGAACGGTTTCTGGGCTACAATGCTTCGAATAAAACCTAGGCCTAAAAGCATACGCCCTTTTAAAATGTAACTCATGGGTGTGAAAAACCTCTCCATCTGTGAAAAATGCTCAGTTTGCTAAGCCAAATACGTGCGCAAAGTTTCATTCAAATCAAAAATGGTCGATATTCGACCATAGGTCATTTGGCGCGATTTGTTTCTATACATTTTTTTAAAGACAAAATTAATATCTACAATTTTACCGAAGACGTTATACCGATCAATCAAGCAGTTTGAATGCTAAAATTGTTTTTTATCTATAATAAAATTTGGGGAATACAGTCCCTCTACAATTATGGGTCAGTCAACGTGTTGCCTAAATGTTGAAAAATGAATATAAAATCGAAAAAGTTATCAACTACGAATGTTTTAGTATCTATTTTTGTGTTCTGATGTATACTTTCGATCGACAATTAGTTTCACTGCAGATAGGGCTACCATTTGGTCGGGGTAAAAAATCAGGACAACTTTTTCCGGTACAAATTTGATCTGAGGCGTTCTTATTTTTGAGGTATCAATGAATAAAACACGTAATTTGAGATTTGCACTTCAAAATACGCCACTCGTTTTTTTATTCAACGTATTTCTCGAACGATACAATTTTGCAACTTATCCATTAGGCATTAGGTAGATACCTAAAAAATACAGCACACGTAAACTGTTTAAAACTGTTTAAAATTACACGGTTTTTTGATTTTCATACATCAATTTTCTGAACAAAACGTGATTTTAAAAATGTTTATCGTTGTCCTTAGATTTTTAAATGAAGAATAACAAACCGCTCGACCCAAGTAACCAAAAGTTCGGATAAAAGTAGATTTCATAGCCTAATCAGCTAAACTACCGATCATGAATAGAATTCTATTCAGCTCGATTTTTAAGTAACTAACCGAACTTTCAAGTTCGCATTTGATGATTAAACTTCAAATAGCATGCAAAGCAGCTTCTAAACCGAACTAGAAAGTTCACATTAAGTTCGGTTAGCGCGCTGCATAGAACGCTATTCAGCTTGAAAACAAAACTTCAAAAAATTCAAAATATTTTTTTTTCGATTTCTTGTGTTCTTATATTATAACCTCACCTAACGTATCATTATTAATGTTGGTATAATCCCATGATAAGCATATGTACTGAAGAAATTCTAGATCAGAAGAATAATGCCTGGTTTATTTATTATTAAATTTTAAGATATTTTTGCAACTCACCACACACTAGCTTCGAACTCAAGTCCTACCTCTTTGAAGCCTAGATTCATACCACTGCACCGTCCCCGCTATACGAGGTCAGCATCGATTTTACTCGATGTGCTGATTTCTCGTCATTACCTACATGGTCATTGCTAGGAACATACCGGGTCTCTCTTTCAGCTTGAAAGTTCAGATAAAGTACACACGGAACTTTATGTGAACTCGGAAGTTCAGATAAAGCTGACACGGAACTTTTTCCGAACTTTCAAGTTCGGCAAAAGTACACGCGCAGCGCAATGTGAACTTACGTCTGACAGTTCTTTAGTTTGTTTTGATTTTGCTGCAGTTCGCTTGTAATGTGATTGAAAAACGTTGTTGTGAACAAAAAAGGTTGTGTACGCATCTTTTTCGTTCCAAACGTGAATTAAAAAATATTCTGGTAAGCAGTATATACAGAATATGATAAATGTTGAAAATCGATTAAAACTTCTTCGGTCGATAGATATGCCGTTTGCCGTAGTCGAAACGACCAACGCTTTGGGACGTAGAGAACTCTCGGTGGTGCCTGAAAAATGGATACGGACCTCCAAAACCGGCAACATCATGCTGTGGCCGAACGTGAAGAGAACCCAAGATTTGGACAAAATGCTAAGGGATGAGAGTATCTCGCCCAAAAAAGTGTGGCTCAAGTATAAATGTACGGTGAAGCGAAGTAACCTAGCGTCTTATGATGTGGCGATGGGATTGTCGGCAGAATTGTCTGGTGAATCCTCGTCAGACACTCAGTATGTAATCAAACGGAAGAAAAAGGCTAGTAGCAGGGGACTAAATAGCTTTCAAAACATGTTGGTACTAGACAACGGCAATGGAAAACACATGCCTTCGTCTCCACCGTCTCAGAATCCAGATTCTTTTTCTCTGCTACAACTATCACCCAGAACAAAACAACCACTAGCAGCACCCTTATAAGTAGAACCGACCAAATCAAAAAACCACGCGGCGGTAGCTCACTGTGTCACACCATCAGGAGGCATCATTGAGTCACCCGAAGAATGCGTATATGTGACTTACGAAGCTATGCCGGACCCGAATGTGCTGACAGATACCACAACACAGGCATTATTAAGTGAATTTTTCAGCCAGATTAATTATCGGTTGGATCTTTTGGAGAAGCGGACAGCAGACATCGCTACGCAGAACGAATACATTCTTTATGCCTTACGGAACCTAAACTCTAGGAAAGCGACCTTTGAAGAACCTCCAGCATTCTACTTCAATCCTATTGAACGAGAGGAAGAACTCACGAAACTGGAGCTTCAGTTGGCGGATAACAACTACAGATCGAAGATGGTAAGAGATAACTACCAGTATCGTTGTTTGCGGTTGTTTGCAATCTGCCGCCGCGTTTATTAATTTGTTTTTTTTTTTTTTTTTTTAAGTAGGGTAGCGAACGGCTACGGTAGTGGTTTTTTTCGGCAAGTTTATGCATAAGATTGCTGCAGAGAACCTGCCGTAGAAAACCACTACCGTAGCCGTTCGCTACCCCCGTTTGTTCTTGTTTATGATCATGGCATTTCTTAAAAACTTCCTAACAAAAACAGTTATGTTGATAGCAAAACAGTTAAGCAATAGTTACAGTTGGCCAGAGCTTTCCACCATAAACAACGATCACCTTAATAAAATAAACGAAACAAAAAATCTGTACCTTCATTATATTTTATTTGATAGGTTAAATGGTTGCGTGTGAATTGTACCGGCGACTGTGCGGAAAATCGCATGTTAGGCATTCTTGACATGCTGATCAGCAAAAAAATGCAAACGCAATGCACCTGGACTGGAGCCAGCCGTTTAGGACCAAAACTGGCAATCATGCCAAATCGTAACATTTTGCAGCTGTTCCAAGAGATAGGAAGTGACGATTTGGAAGTAGTTACCCAACAGAAGTTGGCCAGCTTTTTTATGAAAAAGCTGAAGAACTCCCTTAAACGTCTGGTCGCTACAGGGGAACGCAGAGGAACCAGACATGTTAGAAAGAAAGCGACTAACAATCTAACTAGTGGATCGAAAATCAGCTCTTGCGCCAAACGATGCTATTTAAGGCCAGCAAGAAAAACTTGATAAATCAGACAACCAAGTTTTGGAGATAGAATCTGTTCCGGGGCCAAACGATGCTTCAACAAGCGGGCTGCAAGCAGTATGGGCTAATAAATCGGCTCAGCGTTGCAGTGAGTCCGAGACTGAAACAAGTGCCGGTTCGATCGTCGATTCATCAGATGCCTTAGACCATACTGACTTGGTATCTGAATTTGCCGAATAATAATAATGGCTTATTTATTTAATTATATTTGTTTCTTTTAAAATACATACAAATTTAAGCTTTGCAAACTACTTTATTTATTTATTGTATGAATTAATGGGACGAACACGTAACTATCATTCCACTCCATTTCAACTAATTTACATTTAATTTCTTGGCAGTTAATCTTCGAACTTATCTTAGATAAACTATTCTTACGACTTATATAAATATTTAAAAACGATGAATCAAATGGATAGGTAAAGAAATCTTGTTTCGAAGACACAATTTTTCCATAAATTTCCAGCTGAGAGGATTCCAAAACATGATCGAAGCGTACAATTTGGTTTCTGTGGGTAAGAAACCATCCGTTTCTATCGGAATTATCTAAGAAAAAGTTTTCATTTACATCTACTACATTTCTTCGGCAGGATCTGACAAAAGGATAGCTTCGCTGTTGTTTTTTGGCTCTCTTAGAGGTGTAATACTCTGTGGAATTGATTTCGGATAACCTATTCACGACCTGTTCGAGGCTCTTCCATCCGCTTAGAAGAAGGTGTTTTATTTGCTGTAAAGCATTTTCAAACGGATATGCTGAACATGTTTGAAACTATCCAAAACGCTCGACTTCATCTACAATATGTAGCAGATTGTGTACGTTACTAGTCAAATACTGTTCTCCATAGAGTTCTATGAACTCCATGACAAATTTCTCCAACATCTTTCTAGCAACATGCCAGTTGGATTTGTAAATATTTGAAGATAGCATAGTAGCCGAGCAAAAGAATAGTAGAAAGTGTTTATAGGCATCGAATGGTAGAAATTCTTTAAGTGTCACAATACTTGCGTAATGTAAAAAACTACTAAACTCTGAGCCTTTCCAATACGACAAGTATTCCATTCCACGTAGTTTACGATGGATTTCAGAGGGCAATCGAATACCAGCCAATATCTTTGAAATTTTATCAGTTTGTTGCGAAGATAATTTTGTTGCATAACCTAATGTTCCATCTCTCCACCCAAGAAGTAAACGTTTCATGACGCCAAAATCAATTAGGTGCAACCGATCTCCAACGACAATGTCTTCAATTAGATTTAGGTTCGGTAGTTTCACCAAAGGTGTGATGGCTTTTTGATGGTGGTTGTAAGCGTTTTGCCTAAATTTTTCGTCTGTCCGCTTAGCACTATTTGTAGACGTAAAAACAACAGTCCGTGAATCATGTGAGTACTCCCCTTCACCCTCACACTTCAGACAACCATTTTAGGAATTAAAATTAGCAACACCTGGAATAATATTATTTTGAAGTTTATTTTAGCTATCGAAAAATATTCAACGAAATATACCTTTGAGAAACGCACGTGCGGGATTATCACAGATGAAACATTTTAACGTAACGATAATCTTGTAAGTGTTGATTGAAAAGCCATTATTCAGCACATCAATCAGTTCTTCGATTGGTTGTTTTAGAAATTCATCAAGGCTGGTTGGTTTGGTTTTACCATAAAATATAGCAATTGGCATCGGTGCAACTTCAGGCATTTCAACAATATTAAACAAGATAGGCCAAAATTGAAGTTTACTGCTTTTGAAAATCGAAATCCCATCAATGTTTATGCGAATTGAAATATTTAATGACCGATCTGTGAATCTGAGAATGAAAATTTGAAGGCTTGTTTAATAAAGCAAGAAAAGAAAAGGATCTTACCGAAAAAAATCACCCAAACACCGTTTTATTCCTCAAAACCAATACTGTCCACCAGCAGTTTCAATGATTTCGGAAGTTGCTTGACGAGATGTTTCCATTAAAGTTCTTGCGGAGCGAGGCAATCTTTTTCCATCAGTTTTTCTTCTGATTATTTCCATAATTAGATTTATAGATTCATGAGACTGGTTAGTTCTGAGAGCCCAATATCTGCAGCATTCACTCAAATCCATTCGATCCAGTACATCGCAGCTCTTTTTATTTTCGAATGATGAATTTAAATCATCGAATGATTCATCATCACTGGCCCAACATTCATCAACATCACTGTCGTGGTTTTGAAGTATATCTTCTTCTACCGGGAATTCACGGCTTGCACCCGGTTCGAATTTTCTTCTGACCTGCACATTTCTGGGTATCTGAGTGCATGATTGATTTTCTGTAAGGTAAAAATATGTTTACATAGCAAAAGAATTTAAGCACACCAATATTACCTATTGCAGTTATAGCTTTGTTTTCTTTTTCCCATTTAGACAAATTTTTTTCCGATGATAATAAAACAAACCACTTTTTTTATTGTTTTTGAAAAACTCATTTTTTGTCACTAGTCCTGAAGCACGAATTTAAACTTCACATCTGAAAACTTCACTTGCGTCAAAGCCGAGCAAAGTATCGGTCAGAACTAAATATGAACCTTAAAGTGGAAATGAAGTACGACATAGACTTCTCCTGAACTTTCGTGCTGATTAAAAGTACGGATAAAATGCTAACCGAACTTCAATTCTAGTAGTTTTGAAGTTCACGTTTGAACTTGATGTGAACTTCAAAGTTCCAGTGAAGAGGAGCAAGCAGCTTCTTTTGAACTTTCGTGCTGATTAAAGGTACGGATAAAATGCTAACCGAACTTCAATTCTGGTGGTTTTGAGGTTCACGTGTGAACTTTATGTGAACTTTAAAGTTCCAATTAAGAGAAGCAAGCAGCTTCTCATGAACTTTCGTGCTGATTAAAGGTACGGATAAAATGCTAACCAAACTTCAATTCTAGTGGTTTCGAAGTTCACGTGTGAACTTTGTGTGAACTTTAAGGTTCCAATGAAGAGGAGCAAGCAGCTTCTCATGAACTTCAAAGTTGCTTTCTAGTACTGACGGTGCTTTATTTAGAATGAAGTTCGCTTTGTAAGTAATGGGCCCTGTTGTTCAGCAAGAAAGTTCCGCGGAACTAAATCCGAACTTTATGTGAACTTCTAAGTTCGTTTGTTAAGTGAAATTCGAACTTCTGGTTGCTTGGGGAAATACCTCAAATGACAATTCTCCCATATACCGTACGTATGCGAAATGTCATTTAAGACATTTCGAGCAAATTTTTATTCTTCATTTAAAAATCTAAGGAAAATGAGAAACATTTTTTTAAAATCACGCTTTGCTCAGAAAACGCGGCTTTTTCAAATGGTATATAGAAACTGGTGTCCAGCTTTTTACACGCCCTAATGGCGGACGCTAAAATGCAAAATTAAGTATTAAATCATCCACCCTTTTGACAACTTTGCTCATGTCAATTTGAAGTCTTCACGTATGTTATCAAAAGAGAAATAAATCTGGCAACATTTGTGTTGCCAATTCCTCAGAAATCCCAAAACTGATGTAAGCAGAGAGGTTCGCATATCACGAACACGCATTATAGCGACCGCCATTATGGTGCAAAAAAACTGGATAGCTTTACAATTTCTCTCGACAAAATTCAACCAAAGAAAAAAAATCGTCCGTTCAATTCCGGAGTCAAAATATAAGTACTGAACAATCTTCAACATTTCTGAACATCTGGCATCATTCAGAAAAATCAGGACAAATGCTAAAATATGAAAAATAAATCAGGACGCTCCAAACGGATCTCAAAATCAGGACATGTCCTGCTAAATCAGGACGGATGGTATCCCTAACTGCAGATGATGTGTGTAAATCGGTTGAAAAGAAAAATAGTACTTGCATAGCAAAAGACACAATTATGGGTCACTTTTGGCCTTCAAGATCATTTAATTTTCAAAACCATCAAAATCCATCACAAAAGTTATTTCATTGTTGTAAAAGCTAGTAAAATAACCTAATATCTATTTTATTAGGTCGTGATGTATTTTCATGCAAAAGTAATTAAAATAGCCAAAATATAAATAAATTGTGCACCGCAAAACGTGACATTACTACAATTATGGGTCACTTCACTTATTGCACCAAGCAGAATTATTGTTTTTAGTAACATTTTCAATATTTAATCATTTCAATCGTATGATTAGGGTTACAATTGAGTTACAAAAATACCACTGCCAATGAAAATTGTTCAGTTTCGTGAAAATAGACGTATTTGCTTAAAAGTGACCCATAATTGTTGCTGACCCATGATTGTGGAGGCACTGTAATCCCAAAACTTGATGTTTGCAAAAGCGATAGATAGTAACAATGAGATACATAGACGTCGGGATCGTAAGCGGAATCTTATCTCCACAGAATCTGAAGACTCAGCAGCGCTAGTGTACAAGTAATGTTATAATGTATTTCTGTTAGAAAAGGAGAGTGGGTAATGTTGGTATTCTGGTGTATTACGATGTGTAATATTCCGAATTAAGCTCAGAATTGCCGAGACACCCTTCTGAAGGCCAGAAAACGATCAAAATATAAATTGATCCCAAATTGAACTCAGAGGGGCCGAAACCTTCTCTAAACGCCAGAAAAACCCAAAACAGAAAAAGATCCCAAAATTAACTCAAAATGGTTGAAAACCTCTTTTGAAGGCCAAAAAACGGTAAAAATAGAATATGATCCCAAATTAAGCTCAGAATCGCCTGAAACCTCTTCTAAAGGCCAGAAAAGGCAAATATAAAGATCCCTAATTAAGCCCTGAATCGCCGAAAACCGTTTCTAAATGTCAGAAAGGCCAAAACAGAAAATGATTTCAAATTAAGCTCATAATCGCCAGAAAACTCCTTTTGAAGGCCAAAAAAGAAGCCCAGAATGGCCGAAAACCTCTTCCAAAGGCCAAAAAAGAAAATGATCACAAATTAGGCTCAGAATCGTCTAAAACCCCTTTCTAAAGGCCAAAAAAGAAAATGATTGGAAATTAAGCCGAATGACTGAGAAAAAACGCGCAACTATTCCACCTCAGTTATAAAAACAAAACTTTTGGTTGGCAATATTACCGAGCGGGTAATATTTGATAATTTTCTTTCAAATAAATGATGGGCGACGTAAAAATCATTCTCTATAATCATGTAAAATATTGATATAATTTTTCTCTACTGTCAATAAAACACGTTTCACATTTTCACATAGCTCCACAGTGGGACGAAAAGGTTGGCCAGTGTTTCTGCGTCATCGACTGCGTAGCAGCTACGTTCAGACGATTTAATCTTTAGTATGGCAATTGAATAGAAAGCCAAGACACAGTATCGCATCCACGAATTGAATCCGTCTGTTACGGATACCGGTCAAACACAGCTTTCCGGCACGCGAGTTGTCATGAGGCAATCCTTGATAATGTTGATGTCCAGATCAGAACCACCGGATGTGGTTGCGAGCGTAGGCTGAACGTTTCTGTTGTATTCAATAACTGACGGAACGTCTGGATGATGATGATGTTGGTGATGCTGGTGAAAATCAAATTTGTGACGATCGGCTGACGGTGAAATTTGATGCCGGTCCAATCCAATACTGTTGCTTAGGTCACCTGAATCTATTGGATTGAGATAGTACGAGTTGGCAGAATAGTTTGAATATGCGTAACATGACTGCTCCTGTGGGATGGGGGAAAGGGTATATTTTCTTAGTGTTTTTAAACTCACTTGAAGGGTGCTAACCTTTTCCTTAGAACTAGGGATTGGCGATGATGCCATTGATGAGGAGGAAACTGTTAAAAAAATGACTTAGTTGTTATGGTAACAAATTTTGAAAGTTCCTAACAATGCTGTTCAAACAACTTACGCATATTGAACTGCGCTGGAATTACGTCCGGATCGGGCTCGTCCTCATTCGAATCCTTTGACGAATTTTTTCTTCTTAAGCTTGTGCGCTGTTGCGATTGGTGCTGGCTTTGTGCATTTTTTAGCTGTTTTACAACGTAGAAACGAAATAATAAAATTTAGTTTAATAACGATAGTTGTTGGAAGAATAAATTTTTTTCATGATTACTTCTCGTCGAAGCTATGCAAACGTAATGAAAAAAGATGTGATAAACCATACATTGATACTTGGCTCTATATATTTTATTCGCAGATGAATGGGAAGTATTGAACGCGGTATACCCACAACTGGTGCACTTGCCATGACTGGTTCTTCATTTACACAATGAACTAAGATCTTCTATATTATTAAACCCAAGTGAATCCAGATCTGCACCGGAAGCACTAATAAACGCTTTTATATTTTCAGCTTGCTGTGTCTGCGGCTCAATCAACATGTCACTGTTATCTTTCCGCATCCACTTGTGCTTTTGTTTACAGCAGCATTTTCAAATGTTCACAAACGAAATACGGCTCCAATCATCGCGTCATACAATTTGTTTTGGTTTTACTGAGCCGTGCAACGCATCAGATCCGGTGACATGCAGATTACCAATGTAATTGATAATTGAAGTGCAGAAGTCGCGGATGAAGTTGGACGGGAAAATTCAGTGTTCCAAAACTTCGAAAACAATCAAAACCCTTTGCTCTTTTCTCTAGCACTACATGCACAATGTCGATGATACTCATCAATCGTTCATAAGGCAGATGATTATTTGCTTTAGAACATTATTCAGCGAAATTTGTTGTTGTTTTTTCAGAAATGGATTATCACCTGTTGCAACGTGTTTACAAAAAAGTGATAGAGTGAACAAATTGTACTGTACATTTAAAAAAAAAAAAATAAATTTAATCTGACCTCTCCGATATTCCTCGATGCAACATAGTACTATGCAAATTGACCCCTTAACCCAACGCTACAAGCTTCCGGGATGAATTGTTCAAATCGATTTGGATGGGGTGCTTACCTTCAAACAATTAGTTCCGCACTCGAAATCGCTGGATATCACAATATTTTTTGTTTGCTGTGCAATTTTAATATCACCCGTTTTGCTGTCGGTTCGCAGAAGTCGCCGTTGTCGGCGCCAGCAGCAGTTGGCCCAGCATCGGGTGAGGTACGCTTTGGTTGAAATCGAGAGAGCCAATATTATGATGGTAAGCAGGACTCCAAGAGCTATTGGCAGCCATTCGGTCGAGTGTTTGCTCGCTGCAATTATCGGTCAATCCGTCAGTTTGGCGAATGAAGAGGATTAGGATTGGAGCACACAATTGAGCAGGATTGCGAGAGAAGTAATAGGCACGCGATGTTCTATGTAAAATAAAAGCGGGCGAAGCGCCCTCGCAAACAATGATCAGTGGATATGTACGTACCTATCCGGAAAGGATGGATATGGCCAATTTCGAAGTTGGAAATAACCACGCCAGGGCTGTGTCCTTTTGGGTTGATGGCATACACCACACACGATAGTGAGTTGTTTTCCAGCGACATCAAAACGGCCAGTTTTTCTAGTCGGTCCAGAAAAAAGTACGGTTCATGTTTGTTGGAGAAGTTAAACCTAGAAAAGCAATTCATGTAGATGGATTTCTCTTAAATATATTATCTCTAGAAGGTAATACAGGTTGGAATCTATTCGTATTTTTTTCAGTTTTTATTGCATATGTTTTAGTACATCAATCTATAATATGTACATTTTATCAATATTAGATGTAGCTAGGAGGAAAACTGATCTGTAAATTAAAACTAGATTAAAAACAAAAATATGTAATTTGACTTTTTAGATTTTTTTTGCTACATTACTTTGTATGTACGCAAAATGTTATTCCGAAAAACATGACAATTAAAACCTCAAACTATACAAGAAAAAGAGATAAACTTTTGGCGTAGAGTTACATCTTATTTAAGTAGAATGGCATGTCAAAAAATCGAGAATGGAGTGAAACAACAGAATGAAACATTTCAAACGTACCTAAATTTATTACCACTGAACGGATTTCGGTCATTCTAGTTTATGGAATCATAATTTGAAATACTGTTTTTTGGAGAGTGGCTAAAGTTCATAGCTAATTCGATTATAATTCAGCCAATTGCGTGTCCACAATGATGCAATCAAGGCACAAACGATGCACGGCGATAAAATGTTACATAAGCAAACTTTCAGTAGGGGAATAATCTCGAAGACTACAGATTGGACGAAAAAACGAAAAATTTGTTTGCCGTTTGTCAGCAATGTTTTTTTTTGGCAAGTGGTAACATTTACTCCTAAAATAAATTATTTCGGGGTGCTTAAAGCGCCATCGGTGTTATCACATTAGTAGAGTTACCATTTGGTTGGAGTTAAAAATCAGGACAAGACAACTTTTTTCCAGCAAAAATTTGATCTAAGCTATTTTCATTTTTTGAGATATCAATAAATAAAACACGGATTTTAAGATTTGCACTTAAAAATACGCCAAAAGACTTATATTTAACGTATTTCTCGAACGATTCAATTTTGCAATTTTGATTTATTAGGCGTTAGTAGATACCTAAAAAATGCAAACTGTTTGGAAAAACTCAGCAATTGTCAAAAAACGTTTAACAGTTTCAACAACTAGGCAATTTCTCTCGTCAAGATTCAACCTAAGAAAAAATTCGTTCGAAATAAGTTCGTTTCTTCCCGGAGTCAAGATGAAAATACTGAACTGCTGCTTTTTTGAATATCCAGCATTATTCAGAAAAATCAGGACAAATGCTAGAATATGGAAAATAGATCAGGACGCTCTCAAAATCAAGACATGTCCTGTTAAATCAGGACGGATGGTATACACATTAGTGACTCCCGGTAATTCTGTTAACTTTCTATTCATTGGAAATTTCCATTAAAGTATAACGCGGGATGATTTTCGTTCGATTGTTATTTACAGCAGTTTATTTCTTTTAACATAATTATCGTACGATTATGTTGTATAGTTGCATCATTCGGCAGTTAGTTCTGTGTTACCCATGACTCAATTTAATTTTTCAAACTAGCCCGGTAATCAAAATATGATCGCATTTAGTGAGGAACAATTCTTTTTCTTGGACTTTTAGTGTCCTTTTTTAATCACTTGGCATAAATGTAGAACTTTGGCTACACATTTTATAATTTGCAAGCAAAGGTTTGTTTCATTTAGTATTTGGCCGTTCTTTTTATTTACTGCAGCGCCTCTAGTTGTCGCACCGAGAAACTAATGACAGCGTTTTGAAGGTTTGTTTACTTAGTGGTGGAAATTTCGTTGGGATTGGTACATGTGTTGAAAAGTTATCCAAAATGGAACGCGAGAGACGAGAAAAAAATGTGCACACCTACGTTGAAAACCCAACATGGTCAGGAGTAATGATCGCCAAGACCCTCAAATAACCGAAATCGACTGTGAATACCGTGCTCAAACGGGACACTTTGACGGTGGATCGTGCTGAACAAACCAAACGTAGGAGTAGAACATTGGATCGGAAACTACGAGCGAAGGTCATTAGGGCGTCCGGAATAATCCTGTAGTGTCCCTCCGTGATTTGGCGAAAAGGTTCAATGCAGTACATAGTACAGTTCGTCGAATCTGTATGCGTGAAGGATTACGGTCGTATCATGCCAGCAAACAACTCAACAGGACGCTTGAACAGAACCTGGTTGCCAGGACCCGAGCAAGAAAGCTATACGAGCATGTCAAAATGGACTTTGGACTAATTCCGGGTCGGAAAATTTACCTCGCTAACCGTAAGGGTAATGCTCCAGGTAGGTTTGAATTTGTTTTCGCGGATAAATACTCCCGCAAGTTGATGAATTGACAAGCCATCAACTACCGTTTATCCAGTCACACTAATAGCGAATTTCTTTATTCCACTGCGCTCGGGCAAATCTGCCGAGCAATAAAAAAACGGTATCGCGATTCACGACGCAAGTGAGGAAGAGATGCCAGATAATTGTTTACGAACTAAGCACGTGCGGTAGTGGGTTGAAGCTGACAAATTTTACAGTGCGCTTCGGGCAGCAAGCCAGGTCAAAACTGGGTCAAAATCGAGCGAATGAAGAAGGGTTTTGACAGCAGTTAGTGTGCTTCCAGGTCAAAACGAGGTGAGCTGGTGAAATAAAGAAATTCGACGTGTTCGACGAAAAGTTCGAGAATTCATCAGAACTGCAGACAAATAATTTTTCTTGTATTTTTTCCGTCAAGTTGAAAAAAAATCCTGCAAAAACATATTTTTACAAATTTTGTGCAATATTTCCTCATGGAGAAATCGGAAATTGTATGCGACCAAATTCTAAACGAAACAAACCTAAAGGAAATTGAGCATTGCTTCAAGAACGTGTTTTTTCCCTGAGAGGGGTCGATTGTAATTTGTACTTGACAGTAGGAATGAAACTCTTTACTTTCGGCTAACGTTCATTGTAACAGGATTAGTTTGTTTGTAGCCTTTAGACTAGCGAACCTATACATTAGAGAAATGACAAGACACTCACCGTTAAGGCAACTGTCAACATCAAAACGGATAACGGCAATGCAAAATGATACAACTCGCCCGTTTTGATGTTGACAGTTGCCTTAACGGTGAGTGTCTTGTCATTTCTCTAATGTATAGGTTCGCTACTTTAGACCCAGCGTGTTTAGTTAGCTCGCCTAGTAACAACAAACATAAAGATGTTTGAGCTTGGCTGCTTTGACGCTTATCTTCGGTGTAATTTTTATTACAGAAAAAGAGCAATTCCACAAAAAAACTTAATGTGGGTTTCAACAGAGCGACAGTGAACGGGCTTAATGTGGGTTTCAACAGAGCGGCAGTGAACGGGCGAAATGCGATTAAAAAACGATGTTAACGATTCGAATGATTTATTTTAACTGAACTGATCTTTTAAATTTCGTGTTCTCTTATAGCCTAAATCTTCCAAAAAACAAGAACAATAAATGATATTGTATCAAAGTGGAGAGAATAGAAGTTTGACTTCTATTTGCCCTTATTTTGCTGATCTGTCTGGGAGTCTGGGAGGGTCGCTATATTCCGGCACAACAAACGGGCAACCAATTTAATTGATCATTTTTATTTGGCTGAAACTTCGCAATGACGTTTCTATAGGCAAAAAATGCCATTTTGTGCTATTGGTTGAATTTTTTTGGACACGACTCATTTTCGAGAAGCTATTGAAAAATGCTATTTTTGGAAGGTATTGATGATTACTAATATTTTCAGGGCCAAAACGGTTTGTTTGATCGGTGTGACGTCTCAGGCAGAGTTGTAGAAAAAATGTACACTCTAAAAAATACCATTGAATTTTTGAAAAAAAAAGTTGAAAGAAAAATTAAAAATTAACTATCTAAAAAAGTTCATTTTTTTAAAATCTAATTTTTTTCATAAAAACTACAAACGATGCAATCGGGCCGATCATGGGGAAATCAAGGAAAACAAGGTATAATTTTTTGAAAAATTTTAAATTTAAAAAAAAATTTTTTTTGGAGCAATTTTTTTTTTGGAAGGACGAAATTGATATCTACAACTTTGCTGAAGACACTATGCCAATCATGTAAACCGTTTTGGCTGTAGAAATATTTTTATTTTCCAATACAGCACTCTGTTGAGGATAATCCTCCCAAGCACCTTCCCCGCAGTGTCCAGCAGGCTGATAGGCCTGTATGGCATTGGATCCCCTGGCGGTTTCCCAGTCTCGGAAGTGAGACCAATCTCTGCCGCTTCCACCTCTCCGGGAAAAGGCAGTCATCCAGGCACCTCTGCATAACTGCCCGAATCAGCCCGGGAGCCGTTTTTATCGCCAGCCTGATTCCATCCGGACCTGGTGTCTTGCTCATCTTAAGGGAGTTGGCGATCATGATGAGTTACTCATTCGTTACTCTTACATCTCCCTCGATCTCGATACGGCTGCCGTCGCTCACAGAATGTAAGTTTTCGGCTGGTTGGCCGACCATCACTGGTCTGTGTCTGAGATACTGGGACGTCGGACGTAAGACTCTACTACCGGAGGCCAAGGACTTAGCTCGTGGCGTGGAAAGAGTCCCTCGGTGATACGCTCCAGCATCGCTGGTGATAGCTTTTCAGGCGCCAGCGAGCCTTTGGTCTTGCCATTACGATCCTGCATGCGTTACCCCACGGGTTCGTGCTGGCTCTCGCGCATAGTCTATCGAAGCAGGCCTTCTTGCTTGCCTTTATCGCACTTTTTAGCATCGGTCTTGCAGAACCGTTTGCTGCACGGCGCTCTATACTCTGTTTTTCGTTTCGCGCACGCTGCATCCCTCGTCTTTCACGGAAGCACGCACTGCGCGTCAGTCCACTAGTAACCCGGTGGCGTCCTCCTAGGTTAGCGAGCCCTAGGTATAGTGGCGTCACACGTCCCACGCATGGCAATTAGTTCGAATACCTCGGCATCAAACTGCGATGTCTTCCACCCGTGGACGGTCGGAGTGTTGGTTCCACCCGTCGCTTGTCGCCTCTCGTTGTTGTCTACACTATAGCACACAGGCTGATGGTCGCTATCAGTGTATCCATCATCTACCCTTCAGTTCTAGATCAGTCCTGGGCTGAAGAACGTCACGTCGATGATCGACTCCGCACCATTTCTGCTGTATGTACATCTGTTCCCAACGGCCAGATCCAGGTTGAGCTTTGCCAGATCCTCCAACAAGATGACCCCTCTGGTCCGTAAAGCGACTTCCCCACTTAACAGCCCAAGTGTTGAAGTCGCCCGCCACCACCAACGGCGTTAGGCCCGTTAGCTCCATGGATAACAGGTCAACCAGCTGGATGAACCTTTCGGTAGAAATAACAACTACAGTAGAACACTCCGTTATCTTAGCAATCACGTGCCCTTCTTCTGAGGTTGGAACAATTTCCTAAACCTAGAACTTACTCGTCGTTCGTATGGGGCCGCCATAGTCATCTTCTGTGTCATCTTAACGATTTGCTTGTTGACGGTTATACGTTCTTCTGTACCGCGCATCCTGCTTGTTGCGTTAGTCCTCCCCGTAGGTATTTATGACACTCACACGAGTTTCATCATACAAGTAGCAGTTTTGTTCATCGTCACATCGCTCTTGTTTAAGGACGACCACGTGTTTTCAATTGATGCAATTATGCAATTATTAAGTTGCAGATAATAACTTCGCGGAAAACCGTTGAAAAAACTTTTTTTTACAAAAAAAAAAATTCAAAAATTAACTATTTCAAATAGCTTATTTTTCAAAAAAGATGTTTTGAAATGCCCGGTTTAGAGACGTTATATTTTAGAAGATATTGATTTTTATACCGCATTCGTGATAGCACGAAACGTATTTTTTTTCAAGTCTGTAACATAAAAGTTAGTTTCTAGCTATCCGTGATGAATTGGGTACTTTTTTCGTTTTCGGAAATTGTCTGTAAGGAACAATGCGCCTCCATTGATGTAATCTATAATGCTTCTATGCATAATGTTATACATAGACTAGTACGACTAGATTCCAGTGAAGAATGTTTGATTATTTGATTACCATAGCAAATATTAGGCCGTATAAATAAAAGCATTTGCTTCATAGACGAAGCAACGCATATGCATATCATTATCCATTATTGAAAATTTTATTTTTGTGCAATTCCCCAAAAATCAGGCAGCCAATTTGCACAGACGTTTCTGTGGGCAAAAGATGCCATTTTGGGCTATTGGTTTTATAAAAAAAAACTAATTTTTGCGAAGACGTCAAACCGATCAAACGAATCGTTTCGGCTCTAAAAATATATATTTGTAATCATCATTACCTTCCCAACATAGCAATTTTAAATAGCTTCTCAAAAATGAGTCGTTTATATTTTAAACATAAAACCACGAAACGGCATCGTTTGCTCATAGAAACGTCTATGTAAAGTTTCAGCCAAATCAAAAATAACAATTATAAAAAAAAAATAAAACTGGGACATTTCTTGTGGAATTACTCTTCTAGTAAAGTGCCTATGTTCATCCATCCTATGTCGCGAGTCAACCCGTGAATGAAATGAAATATAATTCCCCATAAGCATTCAGCTCTAAGCTTTCGGTACTGTCTGATGCACAACAATTGCTGACCAAACGACCGTGATACCATCACTATACAGTCCTATCCCCAGCGTTAAGTTTATTACGAGTGGTACCGTTCTTCGAGGGTGTCTGTGCGGTACCTATTTAAGCATACGCATTAATGTACGCACCTTCTATTTCCGGTCCTTTTGGAGACTAATTCCAGCATAAACATTTGCGGTAGACCTCCGTCATAGCCAGGTGCGCACTGGATCTCGGCAAACTGTTGCGTCCGGTTGAACAGGGTGCAGTTGCTTACCGGTGCCGGAAGATCTGGCGGATGCCAAGCAAGCCGGTGCCGCAGTCAATCATTAGCATTTTGCGTGGGTGTTGTTGCGTGCGGATGTTACCCATCCCGATGGCCACCAGTCGTTGCATTCGGTCATTCGTGGGTAGTCAGGGACATCGTAGTAAAGTCGCCAACGTAGGTTGAATGTTTTGAAAACAAAAGAGTGTGATGGAAAGTTAATTGCGAGTGAAGGGAATGGTCACATTAGGGTGAATGGATTGAAAAGCGAACATGTTTTCTGCTAGCAAGGTACTGTACCTGCGAAGGAAACTTGAAATAAGCAAGGTTCACTTTGGGTGCCAATTTCATTCGAAGCCCAGCACGAAAGAGTTCCATAATCCTGTGAATAGTATGAGCAAGTTTTAGTTCAGTTGAGCCTAAATAATGACGATGGTGGCTTTCCGCTAAAACTGTGAAATTCTTACTTGCTCGGTTACGGGTGTGTAAGGCAGTACACTGTAGTTTCCATAGTTGGAGTACCTGTTCGAGTCGACTGTTAGTATTTCCGCGGAATTATTGAAGCGCCAGTGAAAGGACCTGCCGAAGAAGGAAATAGTAGAAAACATAAAAATGATGCTAGTTAGTAATTAATTCGGCTGGTTGACGTCGAATGAAGCAGTGAAAAAGTTTGCAAACAGAACCTTTAGGTTTAATTAACCATACATTGAGAAAATTTTTAATAAGCTAATCTTCCTTCACTGAACCGTGAGTTACTGTTACTTTTTGTGCTTCCGCGCAATGTGGCTTTGCCACTGGATGGGAGTGTGAAGCTGACATATAGAACATTATAAAAAGATATGAAAAAAAAACTTTCCGAGGCAGTTACTCGGAAAAATCTCAACGCAATACCATCCTGAAGTAAACCTTTTAATAAATAAACACGCTCTTTAGTTTTGTTTTATATGGAACGCAAAGCCATGAGGCCCAGGAAAGTGAAGTTTCGTTTTCAAACAGAAACTCGCTACCTTCAAAGAATAACTTTATATGACGTTGCTAATACACGGTTTTAAAACGATTTGTTGATTAGGTCGGGGGGAAGTTGAAACTGGTGTATAATGAGCGTTGTGCGAGAAACGAAATGTTGATGTTTGAAAGCAACTTTCTGGCAAATTTATAATATTACTCGAGTCGAAAGTTGGCTATAGAAACAGAACCCTTCAATTAGCAGTTCGGGTGTGTACAACGGTATGTTTGCCGGCTAACATATGCTGCTTTTTGAACATCTAGTGTCAGTTATTATCCACGAGATTTATATTTTCAATTTATTCCTGGTATGAAAACGTTCCTGGCATCGTCGTTCGTTTTTACAACTGAATTCGTAATGCATATTCTAATACAATATTGAGCAATGAGTTCAATGTTGAATAGGCAGTAAGATTTTGTGATAGTAAAAATAGTAATTGCATTCGTATGCATGAAATATTCATAAAAAAATTGAAACTCTGGAAACCTATACAAAAGAAAACTTTTAGAAACAAGTTTCAAGGAATTTATTATATTTCGCGAATAAAAACTTAAAAACTGAGCTCGTTCCTAATTCAAACCAAAATAGTCTTAAATTTATCGTCAAACGAGGCATTCTTCATCTTTCAGGACATGTTTTCAGGAGTTGTTTTGCGAAAAAATGGTTTCTTGGTTTTCAACAAAATATCAACGCAGTTCCACGGATACATTACAAAGTGAAACTGTAGTATTGCTCGGAGGCAAACCAAGACAACACTGATAGTGGAAACAATCGTGATAACGTTGGTGGAGTTGTATACATATATATTCATGTATCCCAGTAAACTTTACTGATAGAAAAGTTTTTAAAATCGCTGAACAAGCGGTATACAAAATTCACCGAATGTACATTTTCTCGGAAGCTCCCAACTGAAAATTTGGGTGTCACCCCTTAAAGTTGAAGTGGAATTATCTTGCAAGCAATAGGAGAAAGTGTATCCTCCGCCCTCACCATGCTACTTCAGGGGCTGGAAGAGACCATTGACGTCAACGGGGTCATAGCGCTAGTTTTGCCTACGCACTAAACCTGTGTCGAATGAACAGAAGGTCAAATTCAGAAACGGAATGTTAGCATCTGGGCTTTTTTCGGATCCGAAAAACACCGATAGTAGGAGAATTTGGCTTGATCGACGCGGCATTTACGTCGTAAAGCAAGTTATGCCAAAACTGTTGAAGCCCCGAACAATAATTAGTAAAATACCACAGAACCTTCCTTTATTTGGTTATGTAAGATAACAGAACGTAAAAAAAACGTTTTTAGTTGTATCCGGATATTCTGTCTTACAAAAATCAGCCGAGAGTGCAGTGAGATTATTTTTACAGTAGCAAAACAAAACATATTGAGCGATCTGTTATTTTACTAGCAAAATTGATGTCGAAGTTTGAATGGTGACTTCCAATTTCTAGAAAACGACTTAAAATAGTCGAATACCACCTAGTTTGAGTAGGTACTTCTGGAATGTGAATAAAAAAAATTGTTATAAAAATTGATCAATTTCGCCCCGTTCCAGGGTACCACTGTTGTAGCGCTACAAGGTACAATGGCTCCAAACCAAAGAAATGACTGGTTTCACGGTGAATGCAATTAGTCGAGTAGAAGAACGCAGCACGAGCGAGAATACTGAAACACCGTATGAGAGCGAACGCGGAACGATATCGACGGTTACGGAACAGCCCCAGCCAGCAGGAGGATCGAAATCATCTTGCAATGGAAAAGCTGTACTAAGCTAACGACACTCGAAAGTTCTACAGAGAAGCTGAACCGCTCCCGTAAAGACTACGTGCCGCAGGCCGATATGTGCAGGAGCTTGAACGGTAACCTCTTCAAGGACGATTCCAGCCCCCGATCTCCTGGAGGTGGCCGGCTGAAAAACAATAAGCTGCTGGAGTGGACCAACTTCCCAGCGAGATGTTCAAATACGGTGAAGTAGCACTGGATAGATTGTCAATATCTGGGATGAAGAACGAGTACCGGAGGAGTTGATGAAGGGTATAGTGTGTCCCGTGTATAAAAAGGGCGATATGCTGGAGTGGGCAAGCACCCTGCTGAACGCCGCCTACAGGATACTCTGCCGTCGACTATCAACGTTTGCAAAGCAGTCCTTGGTGCATTACCAGGCGGGATTCATGGGTGCCCACGCCATCATGGATCAGATATTCGCAGTTCGGCAGCTTATACAGAAATGCCGCGAATACAACGTGCCCACACATCGTCTATTCATCGAATTCAAATCGACATACTACACAATCGATCGAGACCAGCTATGGTAAATTATGCACGATTACAGCTATCCGAACAAACTAACGCGGTTGGTCAAAGCGACGATGGATAGAGTGAGGTGTGTAGTTGGAGTATGGGGGGCATTCTCGAGCCCCTTCGGAATTTGAAGAGGTTTAAGGCAAGGTGATGGTCTCACGTGCCTACTGTGCAATATTGCCCTGGAATTCGCATAAGGCGTCGTACACAAATTACGTAACGCTAAAAATCTAGATTTCAGACCCCCTCCCCCCTATGTAACGATAGGTAACGTACGAAATGACTCTCTCCCCCTAAAATTATGTAACGCTGATCAGCCTGACCCCCCTCCGAAATTTTCAATTCCGAGCAAACATCACAGTTACATAACTGTCTCTACATTACCCCCCCCTCCCCCCTACGTAACAATAAATAACGCAGACTCAACCCCCCTCCCCCCCTTCATGCGTTACGTAATTTGTGTACGACGCCTAAGAAGAGCGGGGATTAACACGAGTGGCACGATATTTCAAAAGTCGGTTGAACTGTTTGTGAAGATGGCGGACACGTACATCGGATTAAAGGCTGAAGACAAACGGATTGGACTGGTCATCAATGCATTGAAGACGAAGTACATGAAAGGAGAGGTTCACGAGAAGACAGTGCTAATCTCCTACCCCGAGCTCAAGTTGGTGGTGATGAAATTAAGGTGCTCGACGAGTTCGTGTACCTGGGCTCACTGGTAACTGTCGACAACGATACCAGCAGAGAAATTCATCGACGCGTTATGGCGGAAATCACGCATACTCCGGAAAACGCTCCAATCTAGTAGAATTCGCCGCCGCACCTAGTTGACCATCTACAGAACACTGACCGGTAGTCCTAGATGGTCATGAGACATGGACTATGCTTGTGGAAGACCAACGCAACCTTGCGGTCTTCGAGCGAAAGGTGTTGCCTACCATTTTCAGTGGAGTGTAGATGGAGAACGGAGTGTGGAGAAGGTGAATAAACCACGAACTGCAGGAGCTGCTTAGGGAGCCATCAATTATGCACACATTTAAGTTTGGTAGGTAGCGGTGGGCTGGATATGTCGTAAGGATGTCGGACGACGGACGGACGGTAAAGATTTCTTTTTTAACCAATCCGTCAGGGACGTGACGAAGAGGTGAACAGCGGCAAGGTGGATCGATCAGGTGGAAGACGACCTACGTACCCTACGCGGACTGCAGCCATGAACCGAGTGGAATGGAGATGACTTTCACGTATAGCAAAGGCCACACCACGGCTTGGAATTGTTTGGTTATTTTCACCTACTAATCACGGTGAAAGTTAAGAGAAAAATTGTAAATATTTGGGGCTTCAAATTTGAAAATTGAATTGAAACTCCACGCGAAAGAGCCAACACATTCGAAAACCCGCGTGAACATAATCGCCTAAAAAGTAACCTTAGTTCCGCCCTCCTGAAAAATTCGATTCATCTAGTTACTTCAATAAAATACAAGCAGAACCCTCAGGTATAAAAATTGTTATGTGAATTTTGAAGGGCTAAGCGGCTGCAAGAGCATTCAAAAGCAATAATTTTCGTTTATTTTAATGAGTAATAAGTTTAACAAGGGTAATGATCGATTCTCCATATAACAATGTACATAATAATGGGTTAGCGATTAGCAAGAGTTAAATTTGTCAATTAACCGATTAGCGATTAGCGTCGCAGAAAATTCGGTTAATGGTGCCCTCCATTGTAGTTTTTCCGATCACTGTAGTAAGAGGATGATTAAATGGATCAGTAGCAAGCACCAAGCCCGACCATAGCGGGCGGACCAACAGGGGAAAGCGGAGGATGACACTAGTGATTAAAGATCACTTTCCACAGCGCTAGATTCCGGATCTCCCATCTGTGAAGGAAGCATCGTCATACATGCCTGTGAAACCTGCTGCACGTGACCGGACATGTGATTTTGTCTGTGTGTCAATTTTTTTCATTCCATCACCCATGCTGCGGGGAGCTGCGTAACCGCAAGGACAAGCGGATGGTCGTGGGTCCGAATCTTGATAGAATCAGACCATTCGATGCCAAGAAGGACCAAAAGCGCGGGTTTATTCTCAGGCTCCCTACCAGTTACCCTTCCTTTACGCTGAAATCTACAACACCTTTGCGTGACTTCCTCTTAACAAAAATAAGTCCCTCTTATCAATAAAACTGGCCAGAAGGACGCACGACGAAACTTCTCCAGGGAATGATAATTGATGACATTTGACACGAGGAACGATGCTCGGTATAGGAGAACAGATAATTTTGACCAGCCACATTGTTTTGTTTCGATGGTGATGTGGGTATTCTACCTACAACTGTTTTCCAGAAACTTTCAACATTATTTTCCATCGACTTCAAGTCAATTAAGCAACGCTTCTCTTCAAGGTTATCATTTATTAGAATAGAACGTTGAAAGAGAATTATTGCTAAAAATTAACCGCTTCATACCATCAAATTGATTGACCTTAACCGAGTGTATTCCCAAACCTATTGCAGGGGACAAATTGACATAAAACAGACTGTCGAAATTATAATACATTAACCCTGCGGTCGTGTCTTACAAACAACCTTTTCAACTACTTGTCGAAAAATATTATTACAAGATTGTATTTTTCAAAATCCACACACACAACGTGCGTAGCTCTTATTGCTAAAAAAATCCAAACAGGTTCACAAAAAAGATGTCGCGGTAGCAAGCATTCGATTTACATTTTTTTTTCAAGAATGTATTGGTGAGCTTAGCGAAAGTCAGAGGCAGAAGAATCGCTTTATCGCAGAAAAATCGCTTAATCGTAACTATTTGCATGCCCCCAAGAGTAATTTTCTAATACGACGTATGTATTTCAGCATGCCTTTTGTTCAAAGCATTATTGCTTAGAACCTTAGAAACCTTGTATAGAGTAAGTTTATTAGAAATACAGAGTTGAAAAACAATAACACAACCACCACCTCCACCAACGCTGGTTTTGCTGATGGGGTTCGACCACAAGTTATTAGCTCGAATGTTGAAGGCGTTACCAACCTCGCTAAGTTGAGACAAAACGTACTTTACAGTTACAATGTTCAAACCTAATGTATGCTGTTTCGGTTTCATCACGATATCATTTCCACAGTTTCATGGGATTCGTTGGAGTTTGAAATAATGTAGATGTTTCAAAACAAATAGAAATACAATTGTCACAATTGGATTGGATGCTAATTCTATACAGTTTCAACAAATTTAATTTATCATTTCATCAGTATGATTGAGTATTTCCACTAACATCGATATAACTTGATGTAACTGCGGAACGTATCAGAACGGTGATGAGTTTGAAAAAATAACCTGAAAATATCAAATGACACTGCAAAACCTTCCAGATGAAATAAAAATAAAAAGCCAGTACTGTAAACCTGCTCTCCACCAATTATCACGTCCTGGCTAACATGCGTCCAAATTCACTAACTAACTTTCAATGACTTTCGGAAAACTACGCGTTTCTGTGTGCAACTTAAAATGATATCCTCCGACAGTCGCTGCCACAGCACAATCGACAGAAATGTTGAGCGACAAAACATACCGGCGGATACTGAATAAACGCTTAAAGCACACGAAATAGGCGGAATCGCAGAGCAGAGAAAAAAATGGTTGTGGTTTGCAGCGAAAGTAGGTATCAGTGGCAGTAGTGACAACAAATACATCGTACACCGTTTGACAATTAGTTTTAAGCGCTACCGTACACTACAAGAGCATGAGTGAGGAGGTTGGACGATAGGTTGGTTGTTGGGAGTTTTGGCATTGCAAGCGAGAATGGGCTCTTACCTTGCTGGCGGATCTGCATAAATCTCGCATAAAATTTCCACATTTTCGTTTTTCGATGCACCAATTAGGACGGTTTTCTCACGGCCGCACACCGGGACATCTGTAATGGGTGGAATGATTTATTTAGTTTGGTTCTCAAACTGCGGAATTGCGAAACAATTGTTGATGCTGGATGAAAACTTTATACATGCGCGTTCGATACTGCACGGGATGTAAATCCGTCCGTTAATTTATGGTGTTTTCCGCGGCGGGTTGCGGGACGGATTTGGCGGAATGATTTTGCCGTCCCGTACACATGAACATGAACAGAGAGAATGATGACTTTGATATATTTTGGGTGGTTTTTTATTATAATTGATAGTACGGAGAATGTGTGTTTGACAATTATGAGAATTCAATATAATTCGGCCAATTTGATATATAAAAAATGCTCTGCAATACAGAAAGCCACTGATAGTTACTCTACTGGCTCTGTTATATTATAAAAAGGCAAAAATCGATAATACTAACAGTATAAGTATTGTTTTACTGTTTAAATTGCAGAAAATTCATAGTGTTGAATTTGATAACGCCTGCATTTCGTGATTGAGCAAAACTTTTGTAGTAACCTGAAGCGGTTGAATTTTCGTCTGAATCGTCGACGCAAATTTGGTCATACACTATTGAATCTCTCTAAACGATCGTAACTGAAACTTGTGCGAGTTCACGAAACCAGATTTGCTCTGATACAACCGAGTTTGTTCGATAAAATTCTCACTTGATTGCAAATGTATTGAATACATGTTTCATGTTGTCAACCTCATCCCATCTGGTGCTGACGCACTAGTGTAAGGTTCAGGACAATTTTTCATCACATTTTCAGGCATTCCCTTAGGATGTCTCCGAAAATATGTTTAAAAACCTAAATTAATCCACCTAGCGGTCAGACTCAGCCTTTCTTATTCAAACTTATTATTTGTAAAAATAGATTTACATGAATGCTTAAATCCAAAAAGGTATATTCACTCTTTGGGTTCTAAAATATTGATGTTGTAATTAAAGTATAAAATATGAAATTTGACGTAATGTTAGTGCTTCAAAAATAGCGAAATATAAAAAATGACTCCTAATTTCGAATAACTTAATCACGAGCGATACCGGGAACGTTCAAATAGTACGATACCACATTTAAATCATGTTGAGGCCATATATATATTGTTCAAAGCAGCTATAGTGTTGAATAGTCTTTGAATTTCTTTTCTTTACAAAACCTTTGAACAGTTAATCAAATTTTCATGAAGTTTGTTATTTGTAGGTTTGAGAGATGACTCGTTTGTATGACACTAGTTATGTTCAAATAAGTCGTGTAATACTTGAGATAATAGACTTTCGTTGTTTAACAAATTAATGCATAACTGTTGCTAAAGTTCGATCATAATCAAATAAAAAGGGAACGTATGGGGGAGCCAAACTTTGAAACCACGTGTTCAATCATAATTCATCAGTTAACCCTTAACTATCCCGTTCATTCGATATCAATATTGTTCAAATCTGTTGTGTAGTTTCTAAGATAATGAAGTTTCGTGATTTTCAGATTTCGATACATTACAGACGAAGTTACATTCCGATTACAGCAAAATTCGATAGGGTGTTATGAGGCAGCTAGACCTTTCATTTGATACTAATTCTGTGGAAATCGGGTCAACCATCTTTGAGAAAAGTGAGTGAGCCCAAGTAGTCATCAGAATATGTTTCTTTTCACAGCTGGATTTCACATTTTTAAACATAACAGGAAAAGTAATAATCCGTTCGCAAAAAAAATCATTAGGGTCTTATGGGGCAACTAGAGTTTTCATATGACACTGATTTTATGAGAATCGGTCCAGCCATCTTTAAAGAACATGAGTGAGAATTAATAGTCTCCAGAACACGTTTCTTTCCATAACTTTTGAACCACATGTTCAATCTTTATAGAATTTAAAAGTTGTGGGTTTTTTAGGTAGCCCAATCATTTGAAACCAATTTTGTTGAAATCGGTTGTGTAGTTTCTGAGATATTGATGTTTCGTGATTTTTATATTTTGATACATAACCTGTAAACTAGAAATCAGATTTCAATAAAATTCAACAGAGTCTTATAGGGCAACTAGACCTTTCATTTGCAATTGATTTCATTGAAATCGATTTAGCCATCTCTGAGAAAATCGAGTGAGATTGGGAGAGCGTTACACACACACACACATGCAGAAAATGCTCAGCTCGTCGAACTGAGTCGAGTGGTATATGACATTCGGCCCTTTTCAGCACTTTTATACCTTTAGTTTTCGCAATGATTGCTATACTTTTCTAGGAGAAACGCAAAAAGTGAAATGATAGAAATGACTTTTAATTTCAACTTCAATCCCGAGCAAGGCCGCAAACATTGAAATAGTACAATATTTAATTTAAATGATGTTGATGCCACATATTTTGATTGTAGCTATAGTTTAAAACAGTCTGCGGGTTTCGTTTCTTTCTATAACTTTCAAACCACATGTTTAAACATTATAAAATTCAGTGTTTAAGGGTTTGAAAGCCCATTTATTTGAATTTAACTATGTTCATAGCTTCGGTGATATAAGAGCGTTTTTCACATTCTGACGCAGCGCCAAAACTAAAAGTTTGATTACAATGAAATTCAATAGCAACCTAAGCGGCAAATAGACCCTTCATTTGACACCAAGATAGAAAGAATCGGTCAGACCATCTCTGAGAAAAGTGAGTGCGAAAAAAAAGGTGCACATACACACGTACACACCCACACCCACACACATGTACACCTATACATGCATACATGCAGAAAATACTCGATTCGTCGAGGTGAGTTGAATAGTATACGATATTTCGCCATTTGGATCACTTGTCTACCTTTTAATTAGCCAGTGATCGTTAGGAGAAAGTCAATATGTTTCCTTTAATATGTGATTTCACATTTTTATGGACAACGGACAAAGTTACAATCCGATTGCAATGAAATTCAATAGCAACCTATGGGGCAACTAGACCTTTTATTTGACATTAATTTTGTGAAAATCGGTTCAGCCATCTCTGAGAAAAATGAGTGAGTTTAAACAACCTCTGGATAACTTTTCTTTACATAACTTTTGAACCATATGTTCAATCATAACGAAATTTAAAAGTTCAGGATTTTATAGACAGCCCAATCATTTGAAACCAGTTTTATTGAAATCGATTATGTGGTTTCTGAGATATTGATGTTTCGTAATTTTTACATTTTGATACATAACCTCTAAACTAAAAATCCGATTACAATGAAATTCAATAGCAACCTATGGCGCAACTAGACCTTTCATTTGCAATTAATTTCATGAGAATCGGTCCAGCCATCTCTGAGAAAAGTGAGTGAGAAAAAAAACACATACACACACACATACATACATACATACAGAAAATGCTCAGTTCGTCGAAAGAAGTCGAGTGGTATATGACATTCGGCCATTGAGACCACTTTTTTACCGTCGGTTTTTCCAGTGATTGCTATACCTTTCTAGGAGAAAGGCAAAACCATACAACATTTTGAACAGAAAACGTTTTTCTTTTTATATTCAAAATAGCAATGGGAGTTTTACCCTATTCCACCTTTATCTGCACGGATTTTCCGTGGTATTTTGTTCAAAGCATCGTGCACCGATTCGACTGGAAATGAGATGCTATGTGGTAGGGAATTGCGAAAACAAAACATGATCCTATCGATACATATTGCAGATTTCAGACAGCAACCTGGTTTCCGACACCGTTCATGCCGGGTCATCCGTACAGTGTCTGGAGCTGGTTAGGAGGGTTAGTGAGTACCGGGATTGCAATTTTGGCTTCCAGGGCGGGTAACAGTAAGCATTATAGCTAGGAAAAATCAAAGGTAGCCGTGAAAGTGTATACCTATTCAGTAAAAATGTTACATCTAGATAGCTGGCTTTCTCTAGCTGCGATGCTGAGGCTTCCCGAAAAACAGGAAAACAGGCTTGAAGAGACTACGCCATTTGTTTTTCTATTTGGTTTGGAATAGGTTTCTAAAACGAAATTGTTTCCTATATTTTCATTTTATTAAACATTTCTGGTGTAGACTACCATAGGAGTTGTTATGAAAAAACAGATTTTTACTTAAACATTCGACGACAAAAGCAAAACAAATTTTCAAAAAATTGCTTTTCGAAGCGAAAAAAATTTTTTATTTTCAACCGAAATAGCTTCATGCAATACATTGCAACCAATATGTATCAGGATAAATTTTAAATGATGGACTTCCGATTCAGGATCATTTAGCGTAAAAGTTTTAACGCTTTTACTTGAAAAGAGAAAAAAAGGTAAAGGTAAGTAAGCTAGTTAAGGGTAGCAGGTATATATGAACCAACAAAACAACTAAGCGGTTTCAGTGATAATGACACAATACGAGCCTTTTGTGTGTCGTGATATTATGAATATTTCTATTTTTTCTTATTTTTAATGACTATAATGCAAGTCAAGCTATTTTTATTTCTATTTCAAGCAGTAAATGTGGATCTGACGATTGAAAAATGTACTAACTGGGGAAATAGTTATTTAGAAATTTACGAAAAATATAGTCCAGCAGGTGGGACTAGAACCCACAACCTCTTATCTCCGGTCAGATGCGTTTCCGATTACACCACCGCAAGACGTATAATAAAAATAGCTTGACTTGCATTATAGTCATTAAAAATAAGAAAGATAAATATTTCATGACGGACCAACACGTCAAGATGTTGCCGTTGGTAGAGATTATTGGATACTTGGTACTTGGAATGTAAGGACTCTACTCGAACCGGCACGTGCAGGTATCCTGGCCAGAGAGCTGCAGAAGGTGAATGTGGAGGTTGCTGCCATACAGGTTAGGTGGCCGAAAACGGGAGAACGCGAATTCCAGACAGCAGATCCTATTGCAGGCACTTCATTTAAGTACCACATCTACTACAGAGGCAGATCAGTGACCGTATATGCGTGTTGAGAATAAAGGACAAATTTTTCAACTACAGCCTAATAAATGTGTACGCACCGACCAACAATAACCCGATGAAGAGAAGGAGGAGTTCTATGAGCTCCTGGAAAAGAAGTATAATTAGTGCCCAGGACACGATATCAAGATCGTCATCGGGGATGCAAAGGCGCAGATCGGGCAGGAGAACTTCTTCCGCCCCGTGATTGGTAGAGAAAGCCCCCACTCTACTACGAACGACAACGCCCTGAGGCTTGTCAATTTCGCTACAGCCAGAGGTATGACCATTAGACTGGGACACGGTTATATGGGAAAAAAGCGATGGTGTTATTTTTTCGCTCCCATGCACTTTTGCTGTAGCAGTGTTGCTGGAAAATTTCAATTGTTAGCCGTCCGTCATACATTCAATTAGTTTGGGGTGAATAGCTGTTTCTACAAGCATCGTAGCGCCTTACGGTCTTCAGAAGAGTTTTCCCCAGGAAAATTTCCTGCAAATATCATGTATTGATATATTTTTAGGACCTAACTGGGAATTTCTAGAGAATAAGTTTTGAAAAAGTGAATTTTCCCATATAAAATCGTATGGAAACTTAAAAAATCGGGCGCAAATCGGGTGTTTTACCGATCGATCTGAAAAGTTACACAGTTGTTACGGGACCTATAAGGAACACGAAAAGTGCATGGGAGCTAACATTTATTTTTTATCCCACCCTAATGACCATCTGTAGCAATTATTTTGCACGCACATCTGGAGGCACCCTAATGGAGAGGTCTGCTTTCAGATCGACCATGTTCTGATTGATGGTCGGCACTTTTCAGACGTTACAGACGTGAGGTCGTTCAGAGGACCAAACGTTGACTCGGATCATTATCTTGTGGTATCCAGGATTCGCGCCCGGTTGTCCAACGTGTTGAAATCCAGGACGACAAGGAGGATACAGTTGAATATTCAGCGGCCATCAACTGAAGAGGTGGCTACAGAGTACCTGCAGAAGGTTGATGACTGGATCGAGGATCATGTTGGAGGTAGCTTTAATGAACAGTGGAGGCATATAAACAGTACAATCAGCATCACAGCGGGAGAGGTGCTGGGTACAGCTGCGACAGCCACGTCCAATGAGTAGTTTGACGAGGAGTGGCAGCGAGAGACGGATGAAAAGCCACGGCTGTGACTCGTCAGAGCGTGGGAAGATACCGGAAAGCTAGAGCTGCTGAAAAAAGACTCCATCGCCGTAAGAAACGACAGCATTGGGAGTGGATTCTTGCAGAGGCTGAAGGTTACTTCTTCAGGCACGATGCTAAAAAACTTCTACAAGAAGATTAATGGAGTCAGGAACCGAAACGTGTCAGCCCCTGACATGTGCAACGAAAGGGAGGGGAACCTGATTACCGATAGAACGCAGGTGGCCAGGCACTGGAAGGAACACTTTAATGTGCTGGTGAATGATTCAGAAAACAGCCTAGTCAAAAGAAGCAGGATAGTGATTGAGGATGATGACAAGCTGTGGACCCACCATCCATGGAAGAAAGCAGTGAAAAAGCTGAAGAACTGCAAGGCAGCTGGTTAGGATGGCATTTCAGCCGAACTTTTATAAGTCGGGAGTGAACAGCTGTATCGTGCGTTACACCGGATCATGCTGAGAATGTGGTCCGATGAAGGATTGCCCTCGGACTGGTTGTAGGGTCTCATATGTCCGATCTACAAAAAAAGGCCATCGCCTGAACTGTAGTAATTATCGGGGCAACCCTTCTCAACACCGTTTACAAAATTCTCTCCCGTATTTTGTTCCATAAACTGAGGCCGTTGTCGGAGACTTTTGTTGGCGATTACCAATGTGGTTTCCGAGAAAGACGCTCCACTATGGACCAAATGTTCACCTGGCAACAAATCCTCGATAAATTTCGAGAATTTAACCTGCAGACGCACCCTCTATTCATTGACTTTAGGGCAGCGTACAATACAGTTAAGAGTAATGAGTTTTGGCGAATTATGTTCGAACATGATTTCTCAACAAAACTAATTAGGCTGATACGTGTCACCCCTGAAGGTTCTACAACATGCGTCAGGATAGCCGGTGAGATATCAGACTCCTTCGTGACGTTAGATGGTTTGAAGCAGGGAGACGGGCTGTCAAACTTATAATTCAACATCGTATTGGAGAGTGCTATACGGAGGGCCGGCAAAGCGGCACCATCATTTCGAAGTCTCACATGCTTCTAGGTTTTACGAACGATATCGACATCCATCTAATCAACCAAGAATAGCCTGTTAAACCATTGAACTTGTTAATAACTTAATATGGTTAACAAAAATGTTTCGAGTCCAGTTTATGTATAAGCTGAATAAATTTAGTTCTGGGTACATCCAACGCATAAAGACCCTTGTTGAATTTGTTCTGAATCGTCATTTCGAGAAGGTAAACAAACGATCGGTTGAGTGCTGTCATAATCATACAATATTTCCTGTGTCCAGAATATGATGATCTTCTTGTACATTAAGCTGATTGAAACATTTCTGCAACACTGCAAGCAGTTCTTAACAATAGAAAAGTTCTGCATTTACTGTTCTATCTGTCATTGTAAATATGAATAAACTTTTTTTTTGTTTTATTAGTATCAGAAAGAGGACATTCTCTGGAACGTTGAAATGGAACTAATACCACGTAAAAAGGTAGAAGAACAAAAACGTGCTTGTTTACTCTAATGAACTATTGTGGTATGCCCCGGTTCTGTACTGCACTCCAAGCTTGTATACCACTTATTGAGGAAGTGATAGACAGCGAGCTATAGCGAGATAGGTGCCAATTGGGAATAACTTGTTTTATGAAACTAGTTACCCTGATTGGCGGCGCAAACCAGATTTCCTCGGCTTATAGGGAGCCCTCATTGAAGTACTGAAGTCTACGTCTAATTAGCCAGTGAATATGTTAAGATCGTTCTTATTGAGACTCAGCAAGTTTTTAGGAAATTTTGGGGTTTGGTGTTGTGAATCTTTTTGATGGGTAAGAGATTTCACTGCCTTCCAATTGGCTGTAATCTCTTTTTGTTCCCATTCCTTCAGCTTAGCTTTCAGGACACAGTCTGAGATACCACGAAACGGTTCTGAACCAATGAAGGTTGATTGGGAGCCAAATCTGGCGAGTTCATCTGCAACTTCATTGCCATCTATTCCGCAGTGACCAGGAATCCAGTAAATATTTTCAGAATTAAACTGGCTTATCTGTTGTAGAAGGCAAATGCAGTCTCAGATAATTCTAGAAATGCACTTGTAGGCTTTCAGGGCCTTAAGTGCCGCTTGACTGTCCAAGAAAATGCAGAAGTTGGCATGTCCATACTTCCTTTTCAGGCTGATTTTTGCACATTCTTTTCAGTCTGCCTGGAAGACTGTTGCCCAGTTTCCCATAGCTACTGATATTTTTGTTCTAAGACTGTTCACTCCCGCTCCTGTTACGATCCATTTTTGAACCGTCAGTATTGATCGATCTATTACGAACGCTAGGTCCTCCCGCATCCCATACTGAGCGAGAGGGTTCATACACTGAATATGGGATGTCGTAGTTGGATCAGGTTCCATCCAATCACTATTCATGTTCGTTACTGGTTCAGCAGATAGGAGATTCAAGATCTTCAAGTGACCTATCTTATCCCCGTCTAGTATCATCTTTTGTCGATTGAGCTTATGTGCACTTTTCTTGGCCTCCAGTTGAACGTGTTGATTCAAAGGAAGTAGATGGGGGATAGCATCTAATGCTTTAGAAGGTGTATTTCGCATTGCTCCGGTAGTGGCAATACAAGCTAGCCGCAGAAGTTTATCTAGCTTCCTCGTTGCCGTGGTCTCCTTGGTTTTTTACTAACGAAGCGTAAGAAATTCGAGGCCTTACTAATGCGGTGTACACCCACATTACCATTTTTGGTTTTAAGCCCCAAGTTCTTCCCACCATTTTGGAGCAAACCCACAACGATGAGTTTGCCTTGCTTATTCTTCAATCTAAGTGTACGTTCCAGGTTAATTTAGCATCTAGGATTTCACCGAGTTACTTAACTGAGTCACTGTATTTGATTCCCACCCCACTAAGATGTATAGACTGGAGGTGCAGTTTTCTTCTTTTTGTGAAGGGAACAATTGATGTTTTTGCTGGGTTGATGCTCAGGTCTTCTTTTATACACCTAGAGCGTGTATGGTTTAAGGCTTGCTGCATCCTATCTGATATTACATTGTCGAATTTATCACGAACCACCATAACTAAGTCAAACCCTTCTGACTCAAGGCCCCTTAGAAGGTCGTCAACTACCAATGACCATGGCAAGAGAGAAGACCCCCCCCCCCCTTGCGGGTAACCTTTAGTTGTAGTCACGATGGTTGACGCCTAAGCCAGCTCTGAGCTTATTTGTTTGTGAGCATGCTATGGACCCATTCGACTATGCAAGTATCGAAATGTCTCTGCGATAGGATTATATACTGGGATTATAACTGGGCATTTTTTAATTGGGGTTATTTTAACTGTGCATTCGCTAACTGTGAGAATTCCCAGTGTAAAAGACAACAAACGTCAAACATCAAAACAAGCTGGGCGAATGTGGATTGGGAACAAAAATTAAACAATGAGCCGAGCATATTTAAAATGGAAAAAATTATAAAATGAAGCTACTGAAAAGAGGATTCATTGACGTAAGAAACGAGAGCACTACGATCGCGTCCACGTACTTCATCAGGCACCACACGAGATGCGATTATAGAACGATTAACGGAATCAGGAACCGGACCATGCCATCTGTAATGACAGGGAGGGAAACCTGATTACCGATAAATTGCAGGTGGCCAGGCGATGAAAGCAACATTTTGAAGTGGTGTTGAGCGGTGAGGAAGGTAGGAGAGTCGTCGGGGTGGAACAGGATAGAAATTGGAAAGGACGGTCAAGACAAACTCTCTGTTTAAAGATTTTAAGGCGGCATACGATACAGTGAAACTCAACGAGCTGTGGCAAATAATGCTTGAACATGGTTTTCCGACAAAACTAATTACACTGTTACGTGCGACAATTGACGGTTCCACATCAAGCGTCAGGACGGCGGGCGAATTTTCGGGCGCGTTTGTGATGTTAGATGGTCTGAAGAAAGGTGCCGGGCTCTCGAAGTTACTGTTAAACATAGCTTTAGAAGGTGCAATACAAAGGGTAGGTGTGCAGAGATGCGGCACCATCATCACGAAGTCTCACATGTTTCTGGGCTTCGCAGACGACATTGATATAATTGGTGTTGATGAGCTCTTGAAGAGGCCGTTACGGCTCTCAGAAAAGAAGCTGCGATAATTGGATTAACCATAAAAACTGCTAAACGAAGTACATGGTTCGAAGTGGTTGACAAATTTGTTTACCTTGGTCTCGTGACATGTTACAACGAGGTGAGCCGCGAGGTGAAGAGACGGATTGCGGCAGCGAATAGAGCTTATTACGGATTGCGTAACCAGCTTAGGTCCCGTAGCCTACAAATCCGTACGAAATTTGCGCTTTGTATGACTCTGAACCTCCCGGTAGTGCTCTACGAACATGACGTGCAAGGAGGCCGATCGACGAGCACTTGGGGCCTTCGAGCGTAAAATCCTGCGATCAATACTCAAAGGTAATATAGAAAATGGGGTGTGACGCAGGCGCATGAATCACGAGCTGCGTTATTCATCGGAATCCCCCTCGACGTTGAGATGATATTCCAGTTAGTAAGCCGATTTCAATAAGCGAGAAGTGCTCGTTGCCCAGTTAGCGAACAGTTACTGTATGATGATCTCAAACCACACTGGAACTTTGTTGGTCAGGACAGAAGGTATGGGAAAGCGAACATCGAGAGGCTGTCTCTTACCAGAGCTGTGGCATCACTACCGACCTGGGGACCGGCTTCATGGTGCTGAGTAGGATCCATCAACGCGAGATCCAGTGGCAGTCATTAGTGCGTGAATGTGTAAGTTGAAAATTTAGAGCCAGCTTTTTTTACAATAGCATTATCAACGTGCATTGCCCACACGAAGGAACACTCGACGACGAGAAAGAAGCGTTCTATGCGCAACAATGGCAAGTGTATAATAGCTGTCCGCAGTAGCTACGGGACGCCGGAGGCGCACAAGAGTACGCGCAGCGCTGGAAGCAGCACTATCCACGGAAGAGTAGCTTGGTGCAGCTACTCGTGAAGATCAGCCATAGGTAGCACTGCTGTAGCGGCGTTGGGTACAATGTCTCCGAACATGAATGGTTCGACAACGCGTGTAAACGTGCGCGAACGTGGAGCGCTACCGACGCGCACGGAATAGGCAAAACTCGGTTCTACGGAAGAAGAAGCGCCAGCAGGAAGATTTAGATCACGAGGCGATAGAGAAACTGTACCGTAGAAACACAAAAGTTCTACGAGAAGCTGAACAGTTCCCGCAAAAGCTACGTGCCGCAAGCCATGTGCAGAGATCAGGATGAAGATTTTCTCACGAACAAGTGTGGGGTTATTGAAAATTGAAAGCAAGACTATGACGAGCCATGTAGCAGAAAACCACGGCAGTAGATCTGGGTGTACGCACGGATGACGACAGAATTCTAGCCCATGACCTTGCTGCTTGATATTAAACATTGCTTTTGAAGCTGTGATACATAGGGCAGCCATCGACACGGGTGCCACGACATTAAGGAAGTCTGTCAGCTCTTTGACTTCTCCTATGACAATCATTGTCGCACGAATTCTTGAGAGAATCACGGGGACGTACATCAGACTAAAGATTGAAGCCGGCTGGAATGGACTGATTTGAACTGAAAGGAAGTGGTGCCAGAGAAGAAAGGACCTCCAAACACGAATTCAGATTGAAAGTAAAGTCAAGCCTTGGTGCTACATTCAAACTGTTTAATGTACAGGACAATTGCGGGGCTAGCGGTACGACTCAAACCTGCGACGACAGGCTTGTTAGGCTAGCATCGTACCTCGAGACCAACGAATTCAGATTAGTGGTGATGATATCGAAGTGGTAGACGAGTTCTTGTATCTGGGAATACTGGTGACTGCTGAAAATGACACGAGCAGACGCCTAAAAATGGAAATCGATCCTAATTTGGACTCCTACGGATGCTCCGCTCGAATGAAATTCGCCGCCACATGAAGTTGACCTTCTACATGTGTTCTGATCTGATTGGTAGTCCTTTATGGTCGAGAACGTGGACTATGCTCGTGAAGGACCAATGCGTCCTTGGGGTTTGCGGACGGAAGGTGCTACGTACAATCTGCGGTTGAGTGCAGGTGGTAGATGGCGGAATCACGCGTTGAATTTCGAAAATCATGGAACGGGATAATGTAAAAGAGGAGTTTCCAAAGCTCATCGAGAAAAGTCTCTACCGTATCGGAATCAGTAATGATCAGACCATAACCCCAATTGATAAATGTTGTTGCAGTCAAAGGAATAACTATCTGTAGAGCCCGGTTAAAAGAAGTCTATTTTCAGTTCGACTTTGATCTAATAGATGGTCGGCGCTTGCCAGAAATTATAGACATGCGTTATATCAAAGATGTGTGCAACATTTGTGTCAGACTGTTCACTACAATATCCGAAGTCAACGACGAAGACACGGTTGAAGATTCAGAGGTTATCAGGAGTTGACATGGAGGTACACCCATGGAACGGTCAGTACTACAGCGCAAAATATGCTAAGCACAAATTCGATGCCCGCATATTATGTGTATTTTGGCATTGAATACCAGTGAGAGAAAAACGAGCTACATTCTACATGCTACATCGATTACCGAGAGACTAGGGGTGGCGACTTTATCATTGCAAGGAACGTTAGCACTAAAAACGCGTTCACGGACAGACGGAGGATACTTTCTACAGCTATGACACGTGAAGTTCGTGATTGACGATGTCTGAAAACAGACTTTGCTAACACCTGTTATGTATAATGACTCGATTGGATTGAGTGCCCAATTACCGAGAAATCGAAGGGGACTAATCGATGTACTGCTAAAGGAAGAAGCTGTGGATAAAAACTCAATAGAAATCGAGAAGGACTTACAATCTGGAGATCCACCAACCCAAGAAGAGGTTAGGAAATAGTTAAAGAGCTGGAGAATGGCAAGTCAGCTGGAAAGAAAGGCACACCCGCGGTACTTTTGAGAATCAAAAGCGAACAACCGTTTTTGGGAGGTTGGTGGACTTACCCTTTTGACCACTCATTTTCAGATTTTGAGACAGTGTAAGATTGAGTTAAACAGAATGAGTGATGATCAATTATGCGTAGTTAGCCTACAAATGTGATTAGGCTGATTTGTATCACATTTGGTACACATGTGAACAATCCTAATATATTTGGATTTATTGCGTATGATTAAAACAGGAATGCTAAAATTTGAGTTTTTAGTTCGTTGCAGGCATATGGTTCTTATTGGCCATGCGGGTCAGCCTCTTTCATGTTCGAGTCTCTGGGTGATCAACTTTAAAAATAAACTACGCAAATTTTCCTTTCTATACCAACTGAGCCTGTGTCAATGTTTTTGAGCCGCAAGCAGGTACTACCATGTCTAAGTCATACGTGAAGTTGGGGCTCGAAAGTTGCTTCACTCGGTATTGAAAACTTATCAAATATTCAGTTATACTAAGGTTACGCTAGAGCCACCACTAAGTTTGGTAGAGTATTAAATCTGATATAAACAAAAAAAAAAAGTCAGAGGACAAACCCCAGCGTACTTTATACTCGGTATTACACCGGTGAATCTGATGTTAGTGCGTGTCATCACGGGTGAGATGTTTCGTGCTTCTGGTGTATTTCCCGTAATTCTATACGTGTTGGCACCGAAATCACCGTCCAATATCCCACATGAATCGAAAACCTAGCCGATCCACCGCCCACGCACACGCATCTAGGTATTGATTTATGCCGTTTGAGGTCGATGCGTATAAACGAGAATTAAATTTAATAGCATTTTAATCAAACATGTACAATCTGCGCTACAATTTCGCCTTTTGGTTGGCCCCACGCGGCCGTTCTGTGAACTTGTTTTCGGCCTCCGGTCACTGATTAACCGATGGCCGAAGCTGTGGGAGTACGCTGTGCAGGTTGAATATCTCAATAATTACTCTTTGCATGTGATTTGAATTTTGCTAAAACTGTTTGTCTGGCTAGATTATATTTGACGGGAGCAGCATTCGATCGGGCAGGTGCAATTGCTGGTAACTGAGTTGTGAAAATTCCGGTTGAGCTTTATTGTTATCATTCAGCAATTTTATGCGGAAATGATTTATTACTATTTCTGAGATGTTCCGGATTTGTAGGAAATATGTGTTTTGCTTGTGATTATGGAACCGTTAGAATGATATAATTTATTACGGTTTGCACCCTAGAAGTTAAAATAGCTGAAAATAATTCTCACGTATAGAATATTTGGAGAAAAAAGACTAATATTAATCCCCTGTACCTGTTAAAATAATATTCCTTTACTCAATCTGATATGCAATCTTTAAGCATCTAATAATCATCGGAGATTGATTCGTAATCTCCACCGATAAAATAGAGTTACGTGGATAAAGTTTCCGGTCATTTCCTCAGCAGAGGGAAAAAATATTAAATTGAGTGGACCTTAGCGGATGCTGGTGGACCAGAGATGGACGTGAGATGGAATGCTAACCGTCGGAACGGACGGAGGTATGGACGGATGGACGATGATGAGATGAAATTAGAGAACTTACGCTTCACTCGAAGAAATTGCTGATTACCAACGGTTTCCCCTTCGTCGTTGATTGCACTGCAAGCGTAATATCCGGCCGATTGCTTTACCACCTTCTGCAGCACCAGACTTTGGTTGGTTTGGATGACACGGGCGGATGCGTTATGCAGCAGCAGCGTGTCCTGCAGGTCCGTGCATCCGCCGTTGGGAAAGGAAGAAATAGGAGAATTACATGGCTATGAATAAGTTGCATTTTTTCGTAATCATCGATAAATCGACTTACATCGTGGAACCAGAGCAACTTTCGCCAGGTAGGGTTCGATTTTACATGGCACTCAAAATACACATCATCACCTTCCTTAATGTCATCGGGAGCTAGTGTTGATCCGATTTGGATGGTCACTATTGGCGGATCTACACAAATAAGAAATGAAATCAATTTAACGATGCCCTATCCAGATACTGCGTATTTTCATAAATATCAATTGAAGAATACATAAATTTCATAAATATCAATTAAAGAATACAAGTTAAAGTCTGTAGGGGTTTTACTCACAAACAACATTCATCCTCCAGGTGGTCTCCAGAAACAGACCGTTAACGTTTGGGTTCTCGGCTCGACAGGTCAGTGATTTGCCGTCGTCCTCAGTGCTTGGTGAAAAGCTGAGTGTTGAAATGGTTGTGTTATGACTTTGGATGTCATCTTTGGTGCGGCGCATCTGACGTTTACCCTTGTACCAAGTGATGATGGCATTTGGCCGGGAGCCGCTGCTCTGACAGGTGACTTCGTACCTTTTGTCCGCCATCAATGTTTCAGGCGGGTTGATTAACTTAACTGACAGTGGTTTTACTGAGGGTTAAAAAACAGTAGAAAAAAAGTGTTCTGGAGTTAGCATCCTAGTTTAAATATTGAATAGAAAAATACGGAAAAATCGCTCTCCGCTTTCTAGCTTTTGGCGCAGTCGTCCGAAACGTGAAACAGAAACTAAAATTTTTCTTGTTTTCGTACTCACAGTGCATGTCCAGCACGTAGCTGGTTTCTTTCGGCTCCGCTAGCCGGGTATTCGTGGTCTGACAGGTGAATATGGAATTCAGATCACTGCGCTGGATAGTTGGCCACAGCAGCCGGTTCTCGATGATGTCCCCGGAATTGTGCTCGTACTGGTCATCCACGGTAACACCGTTAATCAACCATCGCACCTCAGGCTGTGGTCGACCTACAGGAACGGGATGAAATATTCATAGGAAGTGAGTGTCAGGGGCGTTTCTTGGTTGTAATCGCATCACAAGGAAATAATCACTAAAAAACGGTGTTGTAATATAGTCAATGTTACAAATAAAGTTTCCTGATTGCAAAAATCCAGAAATTTATATCCCTTCTCATCCAGAACCTTCAATATATGTTATATATCTTTTTGTAGCTCTACAAATGATTATTATTAAATATTAAAGTGTATTTTATGTTACTTAATTTCAATTATTTCCTTAAAAAATCGCCGACTAGACAGTAATGTGAAAGAAAGCGTTTAATTAATTAGCTTCAAGGATTTTAGAGAATGTTTGCATGGAAAACTAAACCACAAAACAATTTATGACCTGCTAATAAATTGGCCAAACTTGATAAAAACTCTAAACAGACGCTCCTGATTCCGAAAACATGCTAGATTGTTTTTCGCATGAGAAACAACCCATGTGTTGTAACTATGTTTTACTTTGCCCATGGTTTACGTTTTACGAACTATTTACTTGGAATTGAAAATACCGCATGTGTGTCGTGCTTGGCCAGGAAGGCCAAAATATGGTCCAATTTAAATAGACACATGAACATAATTTACTACCACGGTCGGCTCACGCTGCTGCCGTTGCCTCGTGCACCCAGAGCGGAACCTATAATGCGAGACCAAGAAATCCGAAAGCAGACCATGTTTTGGTCTAATCAGCAGTGCTATTCAGAAACCGTTTGCCCTGCTCGGTGTGGAAGCATGGTACAGTAATACGTGAGTTTCAACCAGCTAAAATAAACACATCCTTGTGGACGTTAGCTGAATCAACAGGACCGAGTCCTTACACCCTGGGAAGTTGGTCCAGCCCAGACACAGTAGGACTCAAGTTACGCCTAATGGAGCATGTCGTTTTACAAGCGTCGTTTACAATCAGTACTTTTTATTCTTATTTTCATACAATTGACTTTTTCAAGCTGCGCTTTTGCATGAAGTTTCATCCGAGGCAACTAAAAAAAACAAAATTTCTGCTTGTTTCAGAAAGGGAGCGTAATAATAAAATAACATTGATCGACGCAATTTTCCTGCAAACTAGAATAAAACGAAAGAAGATAGTTCCGGTGGTTAATCCATTTGTTATTATTTAGCCTTCACTACTTGTGGAGCCAGATTATATTTTACTTCTCACTATCGAACAAGTTCCATCTTTCCAAATAGATATGTTCATGTAATAAGAATGATTGAAAATTATTGTTTAGAGAGTTTCATAGTATCATGTATGAAAACAAAAACAAAAAAAAAACAAAAAAACAAAAACCATTTTTATCAAAAATTGCGAAACAAATTTCCTTTCACAAAAAAGATACAGTTCTACTTATTTTAAGAAAGTTCTGAAGAAAACTAGTTTTTACCTTGCATCCTTTTTACGGTATTATGAACTCACCCTAACCCTAACGATTTAGGGTGTGTCAAAAAAATCAAGTTATTTTAATGTAACTTTTCATTTATGTTTTTTTTTTAAACGAGGTATTCTAAGAACTTTTAGGACTCGCACATTTTCTTTGTATCTGTATTTTATATTAAGTTCACAAGAAAATTTATCAGATTTTTCTTTTTATAATACGCCCTTCTTGAATTTTTTTATCTAACTAAATAGCAGATTGCACAGGTCGATTGAAAGGTCGTTTTTCTTGTTCAAGATATGTAAATTTGGAAGAGTGAATATTTGGTTAACTCAAATAAATCCAGTTTTGATTTGAAAGCGGCCATTAAACGTCTAAGAGGCCAAATACCGAGCGCCAACAGTGTTGTTTTGCAAAAACATAAAGTTTGATATGTAGCAAGTAAGGTTTCACTACCGTGTTCAATCCAACCTGTGTCCCTAGAACGGTCCCCTCGATGAATCCAGAACAACGGAAAATTTCGAAATAAACCCTACTCTCACAAAAACTATGATGAATTTGTGATTTTTTGAAAAAGGTTGGATCAAATTCGGTTTAGATCTGGCGGAATGGCAGGTAAAAGAATTTTCATTTCTTCGGTTTTGGAAGGAACACGCAAGTGTTAAATCTTACTGCAATCGATTGGGAAACTAGCTATGCGTCTACTAAAATGCGCACAATCGTGGTTTTGTGATACTAACTGTTGTATTATTGAAAATTGTAACGCTTGTTGGACTCTTGTTTCGACCAATCAGAGTGGAAAGCAAAGGTAAGAACCGTCCAATATGGATAGTTTCAAAACCGAGATGGTTGCTACCGATTTCCGGAAAACAGCCTAAAAAGGCTGATCATAATCCATTATGAGTATTTCCGGAACCGGAATGATATCCAGAGTTCCTAAACTGTCGTAATTCTACGTTAAACTTGCGGTCGTGTCTCATACACAACCCCTTAATTTTTTATTTTTACGTAATATAAGTGAATGACGAAAATTTTCGAGTATTCAAAGCAGCAGTTGTTTCAACACTTACTTTCGACGTTTATTTTAAATTGTGTTTAAAGATTAGAGTTATTCAAAGTTGTTATTAATGAATCGATAAATTAAGAACCGTTGCGCAAGCTAAGAGGTGAGAAAAATAGTTTTACTCAGTATCATTGATTTGTGGGTAATGACGACAGAGTAAAATTTACTCAGTTTCTGACAGATAGACGTGTTACTACAAGTAATCGTAGAAATACTCTATTTAGAGTACGTCCAGTTTTAACGAAACAGAGAGATATCATACTCAGTTTAAAGTTGAATTAAATGAACGTGTAGCAAGCCTTTGATTTCAAAAGCTACAGTCAATCATTTGGTCGCAAAAATCAAATTCAAGTCGTACTTAAATAAATCGTAGATCAACTCTTGAGTGGCAGAAGCAATTCCGTAATTCTTGTTAATTTGAAATAAAAAATCATTTGTGAAGTGAAGCCGCGTGAAAAAATAAAAATTATACAGGTCGCGCCAGAATTATTGTAACGAAATCAGAGGATCATTAACCACGTGTTTGGCAAGTAAGATAAACATTTTTGAAATAAAAAAAATGAGTTCACTGAATTCTTTTTTTACGCGATTGATGCATCCGCTCAAAAAAAGAATCGCGATAAAAAATCGCGTAATTTTGAACGAATCGTGTAAAAAAAGATTGCGTCGTTGTGATAAAATCTTCCGCTACGTGTAAAAAAAACGTCTAAAATAAAACCACGTAAAAAAAAGCTCTGGTGACAGCTCGGAGACGCTTAGGGTAAGACTCGACGGCGGACCGACTGTCATTTTAAGGAATTTCCTTTCAAACATTGTGCAAAGACTTCTTCTGGGCCGAACCCATCACATTCTTCTTCAAAACCTCATCCAGGAACTAGTCATCATGGATTTTTACTCCTATTTCGATGAAAAGCTCGGTTCGCGAATCGGCGGTCACTCCAGCAAAAACTATCACAGAAGCTGGGTGAGACAAGCGAAGGATCATTCTTTTAAATGAATCAGCATCTCCTGATGTTAGTGCGAGCACCCAGTCGTTTTGCGGGTTGTGAGCTTGCTTAACGGTGAAGAGTTTTTCGTCGTTGAAGAGCGCCATCAGGTGCTCGTGACGAATGGTCCGGGCAAAAGATCCTTGCATCGCACGAGCCTTTTTATTGTTCGCGCGTCCAAAAGAGCCTGTTTTTTTTCTGATGTTTGTATTGAAACAGTTGTTGTTGTTTTTAATTGTTTTCACTCAAAAAATATTTTTATTTCAAAAGTTTTTTCTTACTTGCCAAAAACATGATGGTCCTCTGTTTCTTGTTGCAATAATTATGGCGTACCCTGTAGAGTTTCAGTTCAAGTTACGTTGGGCGAATGGTGCGTGAAGTCGTAAAAAGCTTTTGGAGAGATACGAAACGTGGTTCAAAAATAATTGTCGTGTTTTCGAAGAAATTGATAGCGAGAGGTCGCCATCGTAAATATATTTGAAGAAAGCTGCTGTGAAATGAAGAATATTCAGGTTCAACAGATCGCCATAAATTTTCCGCTCGAAAAACTTGTTCAACCAGCGACTAGTTTTGCAAACTCTTATCATGAAACAGTTAGGGTCCATCCACATACCATGTGGACAGATTTTTAACGATTTTGAAACCCCTCCCCTCCGTGGACAAATGCCCATATAAATTATAAAAAAATTGTAACGACCGTGGGACATCACACAATCACCCCCCCCCCAAGCTGTCCACACGGTATGTGGACAGTCCCTTATGGCCAGTGAAGTTTAAATGAAGTATTGCCAAAATTGGTACCATTGCGCTCATGCGATATTGCCATAACTGGTGCACTTGCCATAACTGGCTCACCTATACTATGCCTGAGAACATCTTACTCGCAAAAATAGTTGATAAAATACTAACCATGATGTAGTCAATCATCTTCTTATTTCTATAGATCCAACAGTCAATACTTATTTTTAAATAATAAAAGTAATTATATTACAGTCAGATAAAGCAATATTTCTATTGAAGAGAATAATTGTTGAATTAGGGAGAAATGATGATGAACTTATCACAGTTATGAAGAAGAAGAAAAAAAAAGAGGAAGATGATGATGATAATTATGGGTCACTTTCACGCAAATACGTCTATTCTCACGAAACTGAACAGTTTTCATTAGCAGTGGTATTTTTTGCAACTCACTCGTAACCTCATTCATACGAATAAAATGATTAAAAGTTGAAAATGTCACTAAAAACTATAATTATGCTCGTTGCAATAAGTGAAGTGACCCATAATTGTAATAATGTTACATCTTGCTGTACACAATTGTGGGTCAGTCCATATTTTGGCTATTTTTATTACTTTTACATAATTATGCGACAAGACTGAATAAAATAACTTATTATCAAGCTTTTATAACAATAAAATAACTTGCGTTATGTAAATTGGCGATATTATAGTCTAAATGATTTCGAATGACAAAAGTGACCCATAATTGTGTCTCTGGCTATGTAAGTGATATTTTTCTTCCCAACCGATTTACACGTATCAACTGCAGTGAAACTAATTGTTGATCGAAAGTACACATCATAACACAGAGAGATAGTAAAACATTTGTAGTTGATAATTTTTTCGATTTTATATCCATTTTTGAATATTCAGACAACACGTTGACTGACCCACAATTGTAGAGGGACTGTAGTTTGTATTACCTATGTTGTTTCAATTTTATTAAAAAACACACATATTTTTACAAAATTTGTTAGACTTCAGGGGTCGCCCCTAAACTATGCAATTTTTCTGAATAGAAAGAAAGCCCAGAGTCGTTGCTCGTGGTCGAACATCATATAATCTTATAAAAAATAAAAAATGTAAGAGGAATAGTGCCAAAAAAATCATAAAATTTGTCTCACGTGCTTTATGGGCGCCCAAAAAGAAAATGGATGCCTGATTCGTGTTCAGCACCCCAAAATCATGTAAATACCATGTTTTTGTTGCATTTATCGACACTTTTTTTGCTTGGCGAGCCTTTGTATAAAGGCGCCCCACTGTGCAGCGGGGTAGTGGTAGCAGCGCCAGCGGTAGGTGCAGCGGCACTACTTCCTCTCGTAAAAGTCTATGTTTGTGCGGTAGTGGCAACATCAGCGGTGGCTACCTTATTTTGGCGACAAATAAACACAGCGGTTGACAATAAAAATCTGTCGGTCATCAAATTTACAGTCTGAACACAGCTCTCAACTGTGTTATCAGTAGAGTGCCTCAGTTAAGCTTATGAAAAAGACTGCATATGCATGACAGCAAGTTTTCAACTGATTCGGTTGCATTGCACAGCTCTCCCTGCTCCCCGTACATCCGGTACAAAACCTGATAGTAACAAACGACAGCGCACACATGCAATTCCAAACGGGCTGTTATTTTTCGGCTCCTTATGTCTGATGTTTCTACCAAGCTGTCGCAAATGGCAGCCTATAGTCTTCGACATATTTCGGCGCGAATCCGAGCGGGAAGTCTGGTGACTATGATTCACGACAGTAAGGCCGATGAAAGAATGAAAGAGAGATGGTGCGAGACACGTTTTTTTACGTGGGAAATAATATCAACAATTGAAACACATATGAAACGGTTTGCTTTGTATTCAATATACCACCGGCCTATGAAAAAGGAGAAACCGATCAGCAGGCTGTCAACAGCGCAACAGGACATCCTCAAAATGAGCAAAATAGGCTGTCATGTCCGAACGAACAAAATACATGCGCGAGAATAAGCTGTCGTGTGCAACACAAAACAGTTTCGTTACCTTGTGTAAGCTGCAGCTGTATGTGAGCTCTCATGAATAGCTTATTTATGAGGCTGTTAGAGTGAAAAGAGAGAAAAGTCGTCAGTATAGTGTCGCTCGCCAGTCTTTTTCATAAGCCTGGCCTCAGTCCCACTATCGGGGATAGCACAGAAATGATTGGCATCATATCCGGTATTAAAATAAACAACAAATTTTACTTTTGAGGACGAATTGAATACTTAATTTAAGATATCAATGTTTTCTCGTTCATTCATTAGAATTCCTTCTGAATGTCAATACACCTTTACGAAAACGAATGTAAATTCGACTTCATATCCTTATCTATGCAAGAACTTGATTTTCTTTGCCTTCAACAATGTTCTACACAAAAAAGCTGCGTAATAATATGTTGAGTAAATACTTAACTGTGCAAACACTGTACTTTTAAAAATGGTAAAGCTTTGTTGAAATGCAGATTTCGATCGATTTGATTGATCGTAGAATACTCGTTTTCTCTAACACGGTCGACAGAATATTATATCTAGTTAATCCGGAATGCACTCTTTAAACTATATAAGAGCCTGCTTCTCTTATTGGAAGACCACTTTTGGGATCGTAATCTCATCAAAAGAAAGGTTTCAAACCCCTTGGCAATAAAAAAAACTTGACAGGCTCGTTGAACTTCATTCTCAACCCGTTTCATGACTGTGTATTTTAATCACATGTCCCAAAGTATAAATCCTTCCTCATGCATCTCCAACCATGTGTACATGTTAGATATTTCTAATTCTTTTTTGTTTTTTGATATATCCCTAATAGTAGAGACTCGTAAAATTCCGGATCATTAACACGTGCAGCACATCCCCACAATATTTTTTTAATAAATATAAAAACATCAACCGCGACAATGCGTTTTATATGACGGATCACTTTTTAATGGGTCTTCTGGCTTCGTCACAGAATTGGCTGCAATTAAGTATATCCTAAGGATTATCGAAAAAATGGACCAACGACCATTATTTCATCTCAGTACTATTGAGGCTCTCCGATCGATGAGTAGTGCAAAGCACTCTTCGTATTTCCTAGGGAAAATACAGGTACACTTGAGTGCTTTATCCGAAAAATCTCTTCTTACTATATTTTAGGTTCCTTCTCATTGTTTTTTTCCGGGCAATGAGAAATCGGGCAGTTTGGCTAAGGTGGGTGCAATTAACGGTGATATTTGCGATGGTTCATTTATTTTTGCCTACAATGAGTTTTTGCGAATCTCACGACAAAGTACGCTCGTCAACTGGCAGATCTCGTGAAATAAGGGAGAATTGTGAAGATGGCTACACAGCATAATTCCCAAGGTTTCCATCAAACCATGGTTCCGGGGTTTGGATGTAGAACGAGACTTTATTCGTGTGATGTCTCGGGTTATGTCCAACCACTACGAGTTATACGAACATCTTCTGCGTATTGAGCTCACGGATAGTAATCATTGCGTTTGTGGATTGGGGTATCATGACATCGGACACGTAGTTTGGGTGTGTGCCAAATTCCGTGACGCCAGATCTGTACAGAAGAATACCCTCAGGGCTCGAAGAATACAACCTTACGTCCCGATCCACGATATCTTGGCCCAACAGAACACTTCAAACGTAGTACTGATCTATGCTGCCGGTAACCGCAAGTCAGTCCCATCTGTAATTTTGTCAATTTTGAGTTAGCATCGTATTTTGGCCTAGCTTTGAGTATATTTTCAGATGTACCGATAAAAAATAGTGGTTTGTTCAACAAAAGTGGAAATCAATACCAAGTCGAATTGTCACATTAGGCAAAGTAACCGCAAGTCAGTCCCAGAGGAAAAATAACCGAAAGTCAGTCCCGATTTACAAAAAAAACATGCATAATACAACTGAAAAATAAATGGGGAGTAAAAAATAGTTCGATACGACCGTTTAGATGAAAATAAGTTATCTAGTAACAATTATCAATTATTGGGATTATTTTTTAGTTTGAATTGGTGATGAATTTATGTGGAGCAATTTTCTGTTAATACGAATACAAGTCAATTTTTTTTCTTGGTTCGCTTCTTCGTGGATCTATCCGCAAAATCTTGAGTATCGAAAAAACTTCCATCAGAATCCTGGGAATCGTTCCAAGAAATCTCCAAAGGTGATGCTCTAACCTCAAATGGATTTGGATCATCTTGACATTTGTTGTCGGATGAACCAACTGCAGTCCCGGCTTCAGTTTCTTTATCCGAGTCCTCACCGGATAAGCTTACATCATGAGATTTTCCAACGTCGACATTTCTTAAAAGGTTCTCATGGACATACACTTCCTAACAGCGAAGAATTGACAGTTTTCCACGGCAACAGATAACAACACGTCAACACGCACTATAGTTTCAACATGGCAATGTGACTGACTTGCGGTTACTTTTCTCTTCGGTGTAGAATGTAACGGCAAGTCAGTCACGCTTAAGGTTTTTATCATAAAATCAATTATATCAATGGTTTTTACAACGTAATTAGTGCAGGCTAGTATGCAAACTATATTTCAGCATGAATATTGTCAAAATAGTTCATCTTAAATAAGTGATAACTATGCGTGAATGAAATATCTTTCGAAGCTGTTTTCTCGTTTTCACATTTTTACAGATGGGACTGACTTGCGGTTACCGGCAGTATGGCTAATTGAAATTCATTAGGGTACCCATCTAACAACCAACAAAACTGACCCATCGATAAAAAAAACATGCTAGTTAGCTCAAACCAATTATTTCACTAGTGGATGGCCACTAGGACAGTTCTAACTAAGTAGCAGCGAGTAGCACCTGTAGCGGCAGCGGTATCGGAGAGCAGCAGCGGCATATCCGATCATTGTTGCAAGAGATATATTTTCTGCGAACTGGATCGACCAGCAGTGAGCAGTACTGTAGTAGGCGACGATTTCAAATATCTCGCTGTCTTCCATAGCAAACGAACCACTGTAGAAAACAGAATCTTCCACCCGTATCCTGTCCTGTACCCCAAACAGTCGGCTGCGAAGTCTGTGTATGTATAAATGAACAGAAGGTCGAGTTCCGAATCGGAATGTAGCACCAAGGCTTTGCTTTTTTTGGTGTCAATAAATGTATAAAAAATATTTCATCATCGAATTAAAAAAAAACCCAACAATTCATTGACCCCCCCATTGAGGGTGTCTCGGAGCGCTCAAAGTTGTGTTATTTGACTTTCATAAATCTGCCAAGGAGTATATGGAATTGGAAAAATCGAAACTTTTTTTTTGGTGCTGAATGTCTTAAAAATGCATAGAACATCGAGATCTGGTGTTATCCTGAAAAAAAAAAAAAATGTCCGAAAGTTGACCTTCTGGGTCTTAGCCGCGTTTAGGGTAACCGGAGGCTTGATATGGAATATTCTAAAACAAGCATTTCCTCAACTCGTTTCAAACCAGATGTAAATTATTTAAATGTTCATAAGGTGTCTCAAACATTATTTTCATTAGAGTGGTTCATTTATTTTTTACTAGGATGGTTCCAAAATCAATTAAAATGAAATTTATTGTTATTGAATAGAAAAAAAGCAATCATAGTAGGAAATTTAAATCATTAACATTGCGTTGCTCGCGCTATCACTAGCAATATTTTTCAAATGGGAAATCACAAAGAGTTTTGTACAAAATATAACAGTGCGTGTAGCGGAGGGTTAAGGGGTTAGGTTTCTGTTTTCCTTTAAATATCATAAAATTTCATGAATCAATTCATGGTTCTCTTTCTTCATCTTTTTGGTACATCAAGTATAAGATGTCAAATAGGAAGATAAATATGAGTATTTTTCCTACTAAACCACTTCAAATTGAATTTCTATTGAGTTTGGAACCACCCCTGTAAAAAATAGATGAACCCTGTAAAAAATAGATGAAAATCATGTTTGAGGTACCTAATGAGCATTGAAATAATTTCATTTTGGTTTGGAATGAGTTGTGAGTCTTTTTAGAAGCCAGTTCTAAAATATTCCTTATATGCCTTCGGTTGTCCAAAAAACAGCCGATTTAAAAAAAAAAAAATTAAGACAACACCGTTTTTTTTCATTTTCAAGACATTTGGCATCGAAATAAAAATTTGGATTTTCCCAATTTCATGTACTCCCTCCTTGGTTGATTTCGAGGGTTGAAAAATCACAACTTCGAGTGCTTTGAGGCATCCCAAAATCATGTCCGATTTAGCTAAAATGGAACAATATACCGCATCCCGACGGGACATGAACCCGCAATCTCCCTGTGGTTTTTTGTGCCAATAAAACCAAACATGGTTGGGTTCAGAAATTTGACACGACCCTTTTCGCTGCCACCCTAATGCGGATGTACAGTAAGTAAAATTAGAATTAGAAAGTTTTGTTTGAAACGCAAAATTCGCTGACTTTCTTATGGTTTTCCAGGTGTTAGCCATTTCCATTGGTGTTAGGATCTACTAAACCGATTTGAATGAAATGTTGTAGCGCGTAAAAATGGATTATCTAACTTATTACATCGTCGTTTTTTGATATTTGAATTTTTCAATGTTTTATGATTATTGAAATAGTGATTTTTTTTGGGAAAAAAAACTATTTCAAAAACGGCTTTGTAACAATTCAGATAATACATTTCTATACACTGAAAAAATTCAAAAAAACTGATTCTCTAGAAGCTGAGAAAAACGTACCACCAGTTGGGTAAACACGTTGGACCTCGATATTGGAATTATCATCTGACCCCCACACGAATTCGTCAGGACCGAGAACCCGAGGCCTTCCGTGACATCGTGGCTCAGTGACACACACCATATGGCTACTTGAACACCAACGGACAAAAACATAGAACCACTGATCAGAAACAACATGTTAACATGTTTTAATAAGATTCAATTTTAGCTCGTAGTCGGCAGCGAGGATAAAAAATTTGCTCTTAGTTTATAAGATAATTCATAAAGTAAGACACTAAAAATAATTGACTCTGTAAAACATAAATATGTATTGTGCCGTGTCAAATAAATGCTAATTGATTAAAAAAAAACCAGTTGGGTACTCATTTAGAGAGATCATCCAGCTTCCTACAGCGTAACACTTACTGTATATGCAGCCACGACATGTAAAAAACATCCCCCTTTGAGCTTTCAGAGTAGGGTCCTCCCTTAAGTAAAGTGGCCCAAAAATCACTTTTTTTTTCAAAATGTTCGATTCTCAAAAATTTGTTACTTTTGAACCATTAATTTTTTATCGTTAAGTTATAAGTATTTAGTAGGTCTCTCGAGAAAAAACACTAAAACTAGACATATCAACAATGTAGTAACCGAAAGCCTCCATTGGAAAAGTCAACTCGTCAATGGAAGCGCTTGGTTACTTCAATGCTTGATGGAGGCGCATCTGCTATATTTAGCAATAAGGAATCCAGGTTTCAAATTGAATCAAAAGCTGCACTAATGTCGCACAGTATGTGGTTTTGTGAAGAAATATTATATCGAGCTGACCCTTGAAGAAGCACAGTTTAGGTTTAGTTATCGTTGTCATATTTGGAGAGAAAATCAGCAATGGGTAGTTTACCCTTTATTTGCTTCGACAGCAAGCATATTTGAGTACATTTGCATATACACTTCGTGCTGGATTGGCGCTCTCACAACATAGCCCTCTGTCAAGTCAATCGATGTACTCATTAATGTATCAATAATTGATCTTCTCGCCAGGATCGCGCTATTATCAATCAGCTTCTCCGCAATGCTGTTGAAATCGCACGCAGCTTAATATTCACTTACCTCCCGATACGCGGCACGTGATAACGACATCATCGCCTTCCTCTTTCGGTCCGAGCTTGGTTCCGTTCATTAGTCGTCCCCAGCGGTCCAAAACCACCGGTTGCTCCGGAAGTACTGTAAATAATAAACGAACAGGTGAAACCTTTCGAAGCCATACGGGTGCTTCTCCGTGTGCGAAGCAAAGTGGATATGTGCATGAGCAGTAAGTGTGTGTGCCTGCTTTGAAAAACCTTCATACATTGTTGATTACAGCGGCCGGTGCGTATTAATTTTCCGTGCTCATGCTTAGAGCTTTTGTAGTGAATAATATAGGGATAGATTACACGAATAGGCGGACCTCCTATTTCAACTGAATGAGGCGGCTATTTTTAACATGATTAAGGAAAGTATTCCGTCAATTTAGTAAGTGGTTGACGGTTGAAGATGAAATTGTCCATTAATTAACCTTTCTAGTGTTAGTTTAGTCGATTCATTTAGCTTAACACGTTAATTTGGAAACGATGAAAACTCATAGCTGTTCACTACTTAACAATGATGTTGTAAATAAAGCTCAAATACTTACCAATAACAGTTAAGTTGTAGCGATATGTTTGAGTTTGCAGAGTTCGAAAGTCTATTCGGCAACGATACACACCTTGATCATGGCGCTTGAGATTCTGTTGAATGAAATAATGTTCAATTATTAGCAATATGAATGTGTTTCAGTAGTTATGCTGTCAAGACTGTATTTGTCTGAACGATTGAGTTAATTAGATATGTAAAGCGGGCAATGTATGTAGTTTCGCGGGAATGCGAAGATGAACGGGAATAGAAGGTGTGACTAGAATTCGAAAAAAATTCCCTCGTCTAGACGGGACACGAACCCGCAATCTCCGTTGTCTCCGGCAAGGTGTTTTGGCCAATTAAACTACTGGGTAAGGGTAACTCTTCCTAAGACCAATGTCGAATCACCCTCTACTATTGTGTTCCCGCATCTCAGCACGCCGCGATGAAACTGCACACATTGCCCTGTGGAAGTTCATTTCTGTCAACTGAGAGAGTGGTCTCTTTACGCACACTATGTATAATGACTTATTATATCTACAGCGGCGCAAGCGATGAGACACGTCAGTTGGTGGCCAACTCCCATGGAAGGCGTATCACGGAGACGTCTAGACCGTCTAGACGAGGGAAATTTTTTTCTAATTCTAGTCACACCTTCTATTCCCGTTCATCTTCGCATTCCCGCGAAACTACATACATTGCCCGCTTTACTAAACTTAAAATGTAAGTCAATATGACAAAAAATGAAATTAGTTCGTAAAGTAAAATTAGATATGTATTAAAAAATGGGACAGAACATATCTCGATAAAGTTTCATTCAGTAGAAAAAATATCAATCAGAACATAATTTTCTCAGAAAGTGTTATAGTGCTTTAAGCTCCATAGCTTGTTGCTGTGAAAGAGCTTTCCCCTGACGACGCAAAACATCCAAGAACGGATTAATCTTTGCCAAACTACGACTCTACTAGAGGGCAATATTGATAAAAAGTGTCGTACTCCGGACTGCAAGAGCACAAAAGTAACGCTCCGTTAAGTCCAAAGCTAAGGGAGCATTTCGCTCCATTTTCCGTCTACACGACCGATACATGAACTATTCCGGTAAAATACGTGCCGCCACTTACCTTGATCAGCAGCGAAGCTGGCGATTTATCAATATTGAACTTTGCACGTGATCCAAATACTTCTGGCGCTGACCAGTGCGACGGTTGCCGGGATATTCTGTCACGTACGTCCACGCTGGAGTCCGAATGGGGCAACAGGAACGGAACGAGAGACATTTGTTCGTTAAGTTTCAAAATCAAATCCAGCTTGCAGTGGGCAGTTGTTATTAGCCAGACACCGGCTATAGGGTGACAGATGCGTTTCCAAAAAGTGAAAACAAATTTGGACATTTTGTGGACAATTCGACATTTATATCCCGGTTTCACAGGCAAATGATATTGCCAACGTATTTTGGGATGGAAATTCAACTGTCACCCTACATAAGACTGTAATTCGAAGAACAAACGAAAAAAAAACATGAAACACGTACCTGTACAGTGGTATTCCGGCGTTGTCTTTGAACCAGAGCACCATGCTCACCTCGGTCAGTGAAACGGTAATTGGGCATTGTAACTCGATACTACGTCCTTCCACGCCTTCCACGTTGTAAGGCTCTGTAAAATTTCAATATAAAGACATAAATGCATGGAATGAGGCCAGTGCTATTCGAATTTAGTTTGCGGTTTTGGGATTGCAGAGAGGAACCCAGCCGAGTTACTCGTCGGTTAGTCCCGGTCAGAGGAAGAACATTCATCCGAGTGGTCGGTTGGTCGATCGAGGTATTGTTGCAAGAGAGAGGTTGGGAGACTTTGTTTTTGCAAAGTTATGAAATTCCTATATTTGGTTTCGGAATCACAGCCACGTAGAACGAATTCCAACCAGTACGCTATAATCTGGCGAGAGATTTATCGCTGCCGGATGTGGTTGTTTGTTAGCGGTTGAATACGCCGTACGCGTTCCCGGTACGCGATAGTATCCTTTTCAGCTGCTATGTTATGCTGACTATTTGTTGAGTGATGCGACTCATGCACAGGCTATCGGGTAGCACGATTATTATTGTATTTTATTTTTTCGCGGTGTTTGTTCGCATACCCGTTGAGGTTAGTGATCTATAAGTAGTTTTGTTCGATTATTGAATAATTGTGACTTCACAGTAACATAAATTTATTGATATTGTGTCACTGCAGTTTAAATAAAAATGTTCATAGTGATCGAAGTTTAAAAGCATCCTTCTTTGAGATGTTTTGAATTGGATATTCAGCCTGTCATTTCATATCTACATTGCAGCTTTAATTAAATATATCGTTTTTATTCCGTATTTTCGATGTTTCTCATAAACGATACGAACGGTTCTATTTTACGCTTTCACTACACCGAGAGAAAATAACTATTGAATTCCATAAGAACCCCTTATGATTTTGCGCCACAAGGATCCCCTATGGAAGCCATAAGTTTGTCTTATGAATTGTAGGGGAAATTGATTTTCGAACACTAACGATTTTCATTAGTCATAATTGTAAAATTTATTGGTCGTATGTATGTATGTATGTTATAAGAACAGACATATCGAAATCAAACCTTTTAATACGAATTTTATGGAGATATTGATATGAATATAATTAGTTTCATGTTATAAAGCTCATAATTGTTGCCATGAAATTCATAACTGTTAGGTTATAAAACGCATACCTGTTCTTTTACTTTATAAAATTAGATTTTTATTTTCGGAAGGTACTCAAAACAGTTTATAAATATGCATTTTCAATATGTAACGAATAAAACTCAAAATATTCAAAGTATCTAATGCTAACATGTTTGCCTTCGATTCCTCTTGCTGAATGTCTTCAGCGTCAGCGTTGGCCTCTTCAACGAATACAATATTTTGTGATTGCTAAAATAATGATGATGATTTGTAGATAGGTACTTACAATTTTTCCCTCCAATTTTCAACCCAGTTCCAGAATAATTTTGTATCCCCTATTTCCAAATAACCTGCCGCGAAACCAATAAAAGCTTCTTCACTAAATGAAACTAGTTCGATAAACTTAAAACACTTATTTGACGGTCCACTAGTAATAAAATCGGCGATTAAACTTGACTCATTAAGAATGATGCAACCCTGGTCCACCATTTTACAGGTTTCATAAGATACTATCTGACCCGGCAAACTTCGTCCCGCCTATTTTAGTGTTTAATTTAATAATTTTAAACATTTCGAATTCATTGATTCCTTGCGATTTGTTTATATCGTTTGAAATGATTGGTTTCATCGGAATGAAAACATCCTCGACTTTTGGCTTTGGTACATCACCTCTATTCCGGTGCATTTCAGTTATTTTCGTTGTTTTCCAGAAACTGAACTTGGTCATCTTCGAATTCAAAATGGAGTACAGGGTCAATGCTCGGCTTCTCTACATCATTTTGATTACGGACATATCCATATGTAGTCGTATTCGGTTATTTTCAGCTGTTTCCCAGAAGTTGCCATTTTACAATTCAAACTGGTGTCTGAGGGCAACATTTAGCTCCTTGCATCATTCTGGATACCGGTGATACTCATATTGGGTGGTATTTGGTTCTTCAGTCGCCATCTTGGATTTTAAAATGGCATTTGGAGACAATTTCTGGCCCCTGAGCGTCATTCTGGTTTAAGAAACAACCATATTGGGTGTTATTTGGTCATTTTCGGCTGTTTTTCAAATACCGGATGTCACCATCTGTGAATTCAAAATGGTGTCTGTGGTCGATTCTAGCTCCTGTCTATCATTCTGGTTCCCAAAAAACTCATGTTGTATGGAAATCCGACATTTTTGGCCGTTTTGTAGAAACCGGAAGTCGCCATCTTACAATTCATAATGGTGTCTGAGGTCGATTTGTGGCTTCAGTGCATCCTTAAAAATTCCGGAAATACCCATATTGTGTGGCATTTGGTCATTTGCCGCTGTTATTCAGAAACCGTAAGTCGCCATCTTGGATTTTAAAATGGCATTTGGAAACAATTTCTGGCCTCTGATCGTCAATCTGATCAAAGAAACACTCATATTGGGTGGTACTTTGTCATTTTTGGCTGTTTTCCAGACACCGGAAGTCGCCATTTTACACTTCAAAATGTTGTCTGAGGTCGATTTGTGGCTTCAGTGCATCATAATAATCCTGGAAATACTCATATTGGGGGTGGTATTTGGTCATTTGCCGCTGTTTTGCAGAAACCGGAAGTCGCCATCTTGGATTTCGAAATGGTATTTGGAAACATGCCATAAGAAGGAAAAGTGTCGAAACAATATGGACATGTTTGCTACACATAAAAACATTTACTTGCCAAATTTGGTTATATTTGCTTGATTGGTTCTCGAGCTGTGCGAAATTTGTGTTTCATTTGTATAGGACCTCTCCCTTATAGAAGAGGGAGGGGAGTCGAACCATTATGGACATATTTGTTACCTCTAAAAACGTTCACATACCAAATTTGGTTGTATTTGGTTGATTGGTTTTCGAGCTGTGCGAAATTCGTGTTTCATTTGTATGGGACCCCTCCCTTGTAGAAGAGGGAGGGGTGTCAAACTATTATGGATATATTTGTTACCCCTAAAAACATCCTTCTACCAAATTTGGTTCTATTAACTTGGTTAACTCTCGAGATGTGCAGAAATTTGTGTTTCATTTGTATGGAACCCCTCCCTTCCAGAAGAGGAAGGGGTGTCGAACCAATATGAACATATTTGTCACTCCTAAAAACATTCAGATGCCAAATTTGGTTCCATTTGCTTGGTTAGTTTTTGAGATGTGCAGAAATTTGTGGTTCATTTGTACGGGACCCCTCCCTTTCAGAAGAGGGAGGGGTCTCAAACTATCATGGGAACCTTTCTCGGCCCCTAAAATACCTATATACAAAATTTCACGCCGATTGGTTCGGTAGTTTCCAAGCCTATATGAATCAGACAGACAGACAGACAGAGCTGCATTTTTATATGTTTAGATAATTATGGAATTTTCACAATGTTGACGTTTATAGCAATCATAAGTTACGCGTATGGAATACGTATGACGTTTAATGAAAATTTCAAGGTAGACATGTAAAATTTATACGCGTTGATATGTAATGCATAAGTGTCTAATGAGATCAAAATTATGCATGTTCATAAGTTTGAACTTATGAAATTCTTAAGTGTTTTTCTCTCAGTGTATGTGATTTTACTTTTGGACAAATACTGATTTACCCAAACATTATTTCAATAAACAATGTTGACATATTGTAATTCAACGTGACACGGGTTCATAACGCCAACATTCTAACTGTGAATAATTCGACATTTTGTAAACAAACTTAAAATTCAATATTGTTTCATTTGCATATAGGCATTTTTTAACTTTTGTTTCAACTTATTCACCATATTAGCGGACCTGTTCACTCTTATAGTGTACAATGTATTGAATACTTCGTGTGCGCTTCCCTGTTCAGTATCACTATTAAAATACAACCTTGAACATTCAATCAACACACGCAAAAGTGGTGCGAAATCACATCAAAAGTTGGATGGTGCGAAATCACATCAATATTGTAAAAAATTAGCGCAACTTTTGTTAAGGGATTTCATGGATAATAAATACGTTTTGGCCATAACGCATTAGATGCTCTTGCGTATGTCAAAAATATGAATTTTCAGAATACACAGTGCAACATTTTTTTTTGCCTTGGCTTCTATGTACGATTTTTTCATGTATTTTTACGCCAAAATAATCTCCCCCGAGTTTGAACACATTTCACCTTAAGGCTCAACAGTGGCGTCATTTTGAATTTTTGAGAAATCGAAGAAATTTTTGATGTTTTTTTGACGCCATTTTGTTTTAAAGCTGAAAATAAAAATGCTAAGAATTTAGCATTTTCTTATCCATCTTAAAAAAAAAAACGGATCTTAAATCGGACAAAAACTGAGTTCGAAACGTCGATTCTAAGAAAACGGGTTTTGGTAAATTTTTCATAGCGAAATAATATCGAGTATGTATGAGCATAAATAGTACAGTCAAACCTGTTTTTGTGCGAGGGATAGGGACCGCACAAAAAAAAAAATCGCATAAAAAAATATCATTTGAAACTTCACGCAATATTTTCACAGCATTATTGAAAAAAAAAACTTTTTTTATGCGGGACCGCATAAAAAAAATTCCGTTAAAAATAACTCTAAATTTGTTGATTCTGATTTAGAATACCTATGACAACAATTTCAAAACATCGGATTGATAAACGAAACTTTTTTACACATGCTAATCCTTTCAACCGCTTTCCTTTGTAGGCAAGCAATTCATGACTTTTCCTACGTAAAACTGGCTCAAATAATAATTTTTGGACGCAACACTTCTGTAATGCGTTGGAATTCATTCCAAGAATCGGAAAAACTATATGGCTGAAAATGTTGTCGGAAGTGGTCCTTTTTCATATACCGCACAAAAAAAATTCGCACAAAAACAGTCGCACAAAAAAAAATAATCGCATAAAAAAAGTCGCACAAAAAAGAGTCGCACAAAAACAGGTTTGACTGTAATGCGCTAATATCTAAAAGTGGTAGTCAAATTATGTCTTATATTGAGTAAAAGAGTCTCAAGAATTGATTGGTAGGTGTCTGATCCACGTAAAATGTCAGCAACATGTCAATTTTGCGCCATTTTCCCTATAATACTAAAGTAGGTTTATCTCGACGTTAGATTAACTTATTTAAACTCTGTTTAATGTTATATCAAGAGTATAAGAGATACTCAAAGACACAATAACAATTTGTCTTCACATGATCCAACTCTTTTTGTTACTGATGTAACATCTTTTCGGGGACCAAACATTGACCGACCAAGTAAAATTAAAAGTTTTTTATACTCTCGGCATCGTTGTAATGGCTGTGTTCTTAAATCTACTTTTAAGTAGGATAAATCTTAATGGCTACAATAAAACTATGAAATAACTTTATTACAGCTACAAGAGCCCACACTACAAGAGGGTGTTAAACCTATTTTTTTTATTCTTGCTTATTTTCCGTCGGTCTAGTTCCGCCACTGTTGTTGTGCCAATCACCGACGCCCGGGGAGGCGACTCCACCCAGGACCCTAACTCACGACCCGTTGATCAACGGACCGGCGCCAACGGCATTACTTCCTCATGCGATGGAAGGTGTGATCCCAGAGATTTTTCGCCTCAGAAAATCTCCCGGTGTCGGCTAGGATTGAATCTAGACCAGTTGGGTTGGTTGGTTGTGAGTGGATCACGCCACCTCACAACCATCGACACCTATGTCGGCGGTGGGATTCGAACCCAGGCGTCGAGCGTGGTTGACGGAGACGTTACCAACCACGCTAGGCCCCCGCTCTGGTGTTAAACCTATATTTAAAAATCAAATAGGGTAAGAAACGGCTTAAGCAGCGGCGCCTATTCTAATCAGTCGAAATAAACGGGCTTCGATTTCCTCAATTTTGATCAATATCAACAATTTTAACGATGAGAACGAGAACTCTGATTGACTAGCTGTGTTAGGAATACATAATATTCCGTTCAACACGAAAAAAAACTTCGAAAAAACATCAAACGAAAAATGTTGTCCCCTGCAAAACAGATGCAAACTGCTTAAAAGGTTCAGGGTGATTGGAATAGCGTTCCTCGATAGGGAACTTCAATTGATCATTGTTAAAGTTTGCTAAATCGGTTTTAGAACGTTTGTAGGTAGTCACGAAATTGTATGAATTCAATCGCTGGTACAACTTAAAACCATCATCAAACCATTTGAGGACAATTTATGTACGTATAATATTCTTTTTATAATACCATTGAGCTTAAATGGGCATGCCAAGACAATTCTTGGGTAAATTTTAATATAAAAAAGTAGGAGGTTGTATCCAAGACACGACCGCATAAATGACGTAGAACTACGTACACTATTAACAAATGCATAGATTGTTTCATTACCCTAGTAACTCAACTGTTTTTATCAAAGTTTTATAGCGCTTTTTTGGCTTTTTTGAGCGCTATAAAACTTTGATAAAACCAATATTTTTACTTGGGTAATGAGTTATAATGTCTACTAATGAAGGGTTGTGAATTTCGTGAACCGGATTCAGCAGTTAGCAGATCGTGCCGAGTTAAAAACCATACACAGCACACACACAAATCATACCATATCATAGACACACACACATCATACCATATCATTATACCATACACACATCATATCATATCATACACACATACACACATACACACATGATACAATATCATACACACACAGCAAGCAGGCGACCAATCAGAGGACGTTATTTTTTTTTCAACAAGGCTTGACAATTTTCAATAGTGCAATAGTTCGTAGATTCAAACAACATTTTTCTGCATTTGGGCGGATGCGTGTATAATTTTCCAATCGATTGCTGCAAGAATGAAGAAAATCGGTTGAAAACCAACCGACCTATAAGCATTTGAAAAGGGACAAATTTCGTCCCAGTTTTTCAGTTTGCATCCCTGTGTGGTATGCTTAAGTAAAACGTAGTTCTACGTCAAAAGTACTACATAAAACAAGCGCCTTGGTAATATGTTGGAATTATATTAAAATTTTCACAAAAAAAGTTTAGCAAGCACCAAGTGATTGGTCATTGCATCTTCTTATCTAGTGCTAGGTTTGAGCATCATCTACTACAATTAGCACTACGCCTCTTACATTACGAATTTCTGGCTTTTAGGGGAATGTTACGTGAAATTTCGATTCTAGAATATAACATGGCGTACCGAGCAGTAGGGATGTAACGGATATCCGCATCCGCATCCGCAAATGCGGGACATCCGCATGAAAATTGACATCTGAATCAACATCTGCATCCGTTATCACATATCCGCATCCGCATCATACCATGCGGATATTGAAAAAAAAATCGCTTCATAAAATATTGCAGAAAAACTTTACTTGGTGTATTCACTGCCCGCCCACTGCACTGGGGAGGGGCATGGTTATGTGAAAAAAGCAAAATACAACACAAGGGATACTACGGATATCCGCATCCGCATCCGCGAATGCGGAACATCCGCATGAAAAATGACATCCGCATCAACATCTGCATCCGTAATCACATATCCGCATCCGCATCCGCATCTGCAGATGTCTGAGAAATCACATCCGTAACATTCCTGCCGAGCAGTATCTCAGCGACTTACACAATTCCTGATGATAATGGGTTCAGCTGTGGTAAGTTCTTTAGGTCTCTCTTAAACTCTTTAAGCTCAAAAAATTGTTACCTGATGCTACTGTCAAAAACGTAAACTAAATCGTTCGGTATGCAACTTTTAGTGCTGGTTGTACTTTCAAAGTTAGATAATTACGGGTAGTGAAGAGTGTGATTCTATTAAGGATTTTCAATGTTTCATAGAAATACTATTTAGATACCGTACAAGATTGTGCAGACCGTCGAAAGCGGTCTCAGCTCAAAAGCATCTTCAATGGCACTTGTAATGTTGTCATGCCATTGTTGATAATTGACAGGAGGAGAATTTAGAACTTGAAGAAGAGAACTTCTCTTGGTATTCCGTTCGAAGTTATCATTGTAAAGAAATTGGCGATTTTATCAATGACCTCACGTAAGCCAACAATGAACCAAACTGTTTTAATGTTGATTCTAAAGTCCTCTTAAAAACTTGATAGTCTCTCGATAATATCTTAAGACAATGAGAAACCTTTAACACAAGTTTCAATGTAGGGATTAGTTTTATCGTGCAGTTGTGTTCCCATTAATAAACAGCGAATAACACTTTTAAGAAAAACATGAATCTTAGTAGGCATCTAACAACCTTACTAAGACGTTCTGAATTTGATTTATTTTGATGCAGAATATTGCTGTGTAAAAAATAATAAGCTTCGGTACGACTCTAACAAAACTTTCTTAAAATATGTTTACGGCTTTGAAGTATAGAAGTTGTTACTTGGGCTATTATATCATCGTTTGTAAGATCCACATACGGAGCTGGATCTACGAATCGGAGAACAGCAGGAGGAATGAGTGAAAGACATGAAAGACATAAATGGACTGCGGAGTAATATTCACGGTGTCATTGAAACGACTGCAGGAAAGGTGGTAGGTGCGTCGCGTGGAAGACAGTGTAACAGCTGGTTTGATGAGTGCCAGAGAGCGACGGACGAGGATAACTGGGCCAAGAGCCGCATGCTCACTGCGGCTACGCGCCAAAACAAGGAGAGATACAGGGAGGCAAGAACTACCGGAAATAATGTCCACCGTCGGAGAAAGCGCGAGCATGAGGAGCATGTGCTCCGCAGCACGGAGGACAACTTTACTAGAAGGCTGGTGTCCCGGCCGAACCTGTAAAAGCGGAAATTATTAATTAATTAAACGATCCACCAAATCATTACACCAGGCGCCTGCAGGCATAACGTTGCTCAACTCTGCATACAAAGTGCTCTACTGTATCCTGCTGGTCAGAATGAGACTGTTAACGGAATCTTTCGTCGGCGAATACCAGGCTGGTTTTCGACAGGAGCGTTCCATGACGAATCCAATGTTCAGCTTGCGACAGGTCCTCCATAACTTCTTGTAGTATAACTCGCAGACTCACCATCTTCATGTAGATTTTAAGGCGGTATACGACTAAGTAAAAAGAGACGAGCTGTGGCAGGTTATGCTGGAACACGGTTTCCCGACGATACTAATTATCGAATGATACTGGAAAGGTCGGTAGGTCGAAAAATGCGTGCGTATTCCTGGCGAGACATCAACGTGCGTGGAAACGGTACGATCATCACGAAATCTCACATGCTCCTTGGTTTTGCGGGCGATATTGAAAGTACATTGATGTACAGATTGATGGAGAACGATTTGAAGTGTTTCTTTTTTATTCTCGTTTATTTTCCGTCGGTCTATTTCCGAGCTGTTGTGCCAATCACCGACGCCCGGGGGAGCGACTCCACCCAGGACCCTATCTTACGACCCGTTGATTAACGGACCGGCGTCAACGGCTTCACTTCCTCATGCGATGGAAGGCATGATCCCAGAGATTTCTCGCCTCAGAAAATCTCCCGGTGTCGGCTAGCATTGAATCTAGACCAGTTGGGTTGGTTGTGAGTGGATCACGCCACCCCACAACCATAACACCTATGTCGGCGTTGGGATACGAACCCAGGCCTCGAGCGTGGTTGGCGGAGACGTTACCAACCACGCTAGGCCCTCGCCTGATTTGAAGTGGTTGATGAATTCGTTTATCTTGGTACGCATGTGACATGTGACAACGATATGAACCATGAAGTGAAACGACGAGTTGTAGCTGTGAACAGGCTGGGCCTCCTACGCACTAGGTCACAAGGTCACGCAGTTTGCAAACTCGCACAAAACTAACGTTGTATGGGACGCTGATCCTTTCGGTGGCCCTTTACGGAAATGAAGCATGGACGCTAAGAAAGCTGATTGACGATTGCCCGGTTTTTTTAGCGTTAGGTTCTGTGATCGATATTTGGCGGTAAATAAGCAGATGGAGTGTGGCGCAGACGAATGAATCACGAGTTGTACCAGCTATACAAACATGCTGATATTGTGAATACAGCGGAGCTGTCAGTGGGCTGGACATGTAGCCAGAATACCTGTACCCTGTGTAGTTCTGCATGTGTATAGTTTTAAAAACTTACATTTATTGCTCATTTTCCTGGCTGAGCAAAAAGGTGTTACAATTTGCTTGTGTTATAATTTTGCGAAAATGAATCGTAAGAAGCATATTATTTTACTTTGAAGCAGAAACTATGTATTATTCGAGTAGCTGATGAAGAAGATCTATTGAAAGCTCAAATTGCCCGATAGTTTGGTGTGTGACATTGAACCATCGAAGTGCATTATTCCTCTCAAAATATCGTTGTATCCTACAAAATAAAAGTGGTTATAACCATTTAGCCAACTCACAGTGAATTTTTTGGTCCGTTATTAAATCAAAACAGCACTGTTTAACAAAATTCGATATAACAGAATACCAGAAAAAATCTAATAAATATCTCATCTAGCGAGATGAACCCAGTTAATATTGGCTTATGATGAAATAATGTTCGATGCGACAACAAGAGTTTAAAGGAAGTTATTGTTTGTAAAAAGTTAATGACCACAAATAGTTTCCAAAACAACATTGCTAATTGGTAATTTGAGTTAAACCTGTTATACTATAGTTACAACGATTATTATTTTAAATCGATAAAATTTCAAAAATAAACAACAGATGCACAGTAATCAGATTACCAAACCCACCGATTAAACAGCGCTCCGAAAAGATATTACCGTGGCTGGTGGGCATCTGCAGTAGTGCCGCAGGTATGCAACAAAGCGACGCGGCGCCAAATAATGGACACGTTTCCGAACAATGTCAAGGTGTCCATAACAGTAAATGTGCTTCGCAGTTTACCACGGAAACCGGCCATGGACGTTTGCAAATCTGCAAACTTCATTACACTGCGTCGTACCGGCTATGGCTGTCAAACTGTGGATTTTCATTGTCCGCAAAAGCCTGGTGGAAAAGGAACATCGGTAAAACATGTACCGGAAACGACGAACCCGACCCAGCCCGGCTCGCTCCACGGCAGCCCACAACCGACCGATGCATCTGTGGCCGTAATCTGCAGAAATTGATGGCTCACAATTATGACAGTAACCACAGAGTAATTTATGCACAAAAAAGCCAGGGGAGAGTGAAAAGCTTTTGCGTCACACGGTGCAGCGCTGGCAGCCTGATGGTTCAAACTTTGGAACCGGGGAAGAGTACAATGAAAACCCCAAAATGCGCAGTAATGCAAGCCGCCACATTCGGTTCCTGTACACACACGTGAAGTTGTTCATTTTGTCGACTCGGATGGGGAGATTCAGGGTGGAATTTAGGATTAATATACGTTGAAACATTTGATTGAAAAGTTTTCGATAAACAATTCAGTGGAGCAGATTCGAAAGAAATCGAGAATAGAATGTCTAATGGTTTTGAACCCATCGTTATTTTTTCTACTTTAAAAACTTAAGAAACTATTTATGAATTTGAGTAAAAGTGAATAATTAGGTTTCAAGAGCTAATAAAATAATATAATCTTATCCCTTGTATGGAACAAAAAACTAAATACCCAGACGAACACATACGATTCGCATAGATTCTCTAGGATTCCTCACATTGGATTCGTGAGCGTCCTTGAAAAGGATTTCTGAAAAAAGAATCCTCAGGAATGCCCTGTATATGGCTCTAGGATTCTTGAATAAGAATCGTGAGTGGGAATCCTCCGGATCGTGTTTGCAATTTCTTTCACGATTCCGTCACCGTGTTAATCGGTATCCTGGGGATTCTTACTCGGGATTCTCTGCGTGTTAGTAAGGGTAGCTTTATAGTTTTTTTAAACTATACCAAACGGTTATCAAACAGATGTAGTATATAACTTATTATATTTGTATGCATAGTTTTTTACGAGGCATAATCAATTGGCTCCTATTCATTCTCAAATAGTTTCCGCCTATATACAACCAAAGATTTTTGGGCTACAACGCTTTGATTGAAGCATTTACTAAAATTCATACGCCCTTTGAGATAATTACTTTTGAGTCTAAAAAAAACCTCCATCTGTGAGATTTCGGTAATTCCTCCAAAGAGATCTGTTCTTGTATGTTGAAAATGATGTACCAAATGTTGAAAATGTGATCTATTTATTTGGTACATAGTTTGATTTTATACATCTAGAAAAAAAATGCAATTTAAATAAACTCGATTCTGACATAGCACTTGATTGCAGCTCTGGCATACAGTGAAGCTACTTTCGCAACATCAGATCAGGCTGTCCAGTTCATCCACACCCAATCCGGAACCATCAGTGCATAACGTATAACATCGGACTAAAGTCGATGATGATGAGGATGATGATGATGCTGTTGTTGACGATGATGGCGTGGTGATGGGAATGATAAATTATGGTATTCCTCACCAGATTTTTCACACGTATCCTGGAAGCGAGGGGATAAGGAGGAGGAGGACGACGATGACTGACCGCTCTGCTACCGGTTCGTTTGGGTGGTGGTGGTTGGTATGTATAGTAAGTTCCGGAAATTTGAGGTATTTATCCTTTGGTCTGGCCAGGCTTACTTCCAAAACGTTCGCGACAAAAACCAGACTCACTGGCACTGCGCTGCTGTAGATATTACGGTCAGATAACCAACCATTTTATTTTGTCCTCGGCCGACGTAAACAACAACACGCCAGAGCGCGGTTACGCCATGCGGTTGATCACTGCGGGGTTGCATTTTCTACGCCCTGCTGATGATAAATCATGTGAAATGTGGCGTACAATATTTTTTTCCGTGAGTATTGTGATTGGGATTTATCAGGAAATTACTAGACCATACTTTGAACGCTGATTTTATGTGATTTCATTCATGAGATTGCAGTTACGAGCTGATAAAAAGGCACGTTCACCTTAGCTTTCGATTATTCATTATATCGTCGTTTTGATTTCTTGATTTAAAGAGTAAATTGCAGAGCAACTTATATTTACTAATCGATTTATGAAATAATGGCTTTTTGAAGGATTGCTATTAGAAAGTCTATTATGAAGAGAGTTGGATGGGTTATTTTCGTACACAACTGTGTCAGGACTGTTTTTAACCCAATGGACACACTAACTAAAAGTAGTGGAAAATTATTTGGTGAAATGACATTGACAGTTATTCCGTAGGGATCAAAAGCAATCAATAAAATCAATTATTAATTACCCAATTCACCGGCTTCTTCCTTTGCATGCAAACTCCTGGAAATTTAATATTTATTCATATATATTTTTCATATTTCATATTAATTCATCAATGATTGTCGAATGCAACGTAAGGGGGAATTATACATTTATTGAAGCCATCCAATGCATGATTGGGTGCGAAACAGTTGCGGTTGCGAAAACTCGAATTACTCGGTAAGTCGCAACTAGTAGCAGCTGATTTTTGGGTTAGTACTAGCCAATATGTTGTATTTTAGAACAATAATAGTGTCATAGCAGAACAACGTAAAACTTTATGTTTTTCATATTGCCGAAAATGAGGAAAAAATACAAAAAAATCTTGTTTTACATACTGTGCCTCCTTCGAACCTATTTTCAACAAAACTGTCTTAATATCACATTACCTTTTAGTTTATACTCTATTTTAAGAGGATCATATGAGTTAGCTAATTAATTTGTTTTTGCATGCCCTACTGGAAAATATCTGTGAAACTTTTTTCTTTCATTTTACAAGCCTTGTAAATCCTCACTTCCACAATATTATAGCACATTTTCTAAATTATTTTTCAAAGTAAATTATCGTGATTCCCAGTCGATAACATGTCTACTGCAAGTAGAAAATAAAATGAGGAATGAAAACTGAATTTCGTTTTTTTGAGTTTTGTCGCGACTTTTCTGGGTTCTGCCCAACAGTGCAACGTGATCATTGGTGGGTTTGAAAAATGAAGCTCTTGGTTTATGAGGCAAACAAATAATTGTATTTTTGATGCATTAGGAGGAATCTTCCATTTCTGCAAGTATGTTGAAAATATATAGGCTTTTTCGCAGCCGACTTTATATGACATGAAGGCTTTTACGTAATAGCTTGTATCGTCACAAAACAGAGATCCTAGTGGTAAATCAGGAAGACAAAAGTTGAAAATATTCTATGAGATTGGGCCTAAATACTTCCTTGAGGTACTACAGCTCTAACAAGCAATCTACTAAATTTACCATTTAAGTAGTTAACCTGAAGAGTGCTGTCAGTCAAGTAACTTTGTATCATTTTTGTGATGTATAGGGGAAAACGGAAATTTGACAATTTTAGTTTTAAGCCTACATAAAAAACACCGTCGAATGCCTTTTCTATGTCTAGAAAAGTAGTCCCAGTCGAAGAACCTTCAGCAGATTAGTTATTTTGAATCATATTAGATACGTCAAGTAATTAATGAGTAGTCGAATCAAAAAAATCAAAATCAAACTGTTCATTGAAAAAGATTGAATACTCATTAACATGCGTTATCATTCTTTTAAAAATTATTCTTCCAAACAAAATTGCTCGTAGATGAGAGTAAACTAATTGATCGATAACAGGTCAGCAGGATTCATTTAGGTTTTAAAACTGGAGTGACCATGGCATTTTTCATTTTTTGGAGAAAAATAGTCTTATTTAAAGCATCTGTTGAGAAAACTTACCAAAAATTTTAAAAAGTACGAACGTATTTTGATAAGAATAAAGAAATCCCATCATCTTCTGGTGCTTTTATATTTTAAAGTTTTTTCGTCATTCTTTAGAAAAATTCGAATCATCATCTATCGAGATTGGAATGGACTTTGAGGGTTTCTTGAGAACCTTTGGTGGCTTCGATCCATATCCTATGATACTTATCAGTCACATATCCAGTCACAATTGAAACATGCACGTCATGTTTCACACAGTTACAAAATTGAAAAATTAAAATTAGCTTCTGAAGAGTGAGAATTCCAGTTAAGGAAATTGACAGTATTTTTTTTAAGTCATTGCTAAATTCAAATTTCATAACTATTTCAGTTATAAATCTCATACCTACTTGAACAGGTTGGAAAGTGGCTGGACACATGTAACTTGAGACCCTAATGTGGCCATTCACCTCTGTCCAGCCACTCCTATCCCAACCTCCACGTGGTGCCGACCGGAATACGAGTAACCTTAGCGGAGATCGGGTAACCAATCCCCGGTGGAAACTATGATCGAGTGCTGACTAGGAAGGGGGTCGTACGCGGCTGTATCCCCATACATATTAGGGGCGGCGTACAACAGCGTCTGACCCAGAGCGGGCGGCTGAATTATGGAATGCTGTATCCCGCCAGCTACACCTAAGATGGCAGCCCCATCAGCAGGATGTAGGTATCGCGACCCTGGTAAGGTAGCATACCGAAACCATTCTTCAACCACAAACAATTTAGAAATACGGAACGGATCAATCGGCAAAAACCTAGGCTACGAACACGGAAAAAGATTAAGGTAAACGATTGGAAATTGGGTATTTGGAACGCCCGATCTCTCAATGAACGGACGCGGGCAGGCTTGCTTGCTCGAGAACTACAGCGGCAGGGAGTCGAAATCGCAGCGATTCAGGAGGTTCGGTGGCCAAATTCCGGAGAAAGAGAATTCCGTGCAGTAGAACTTATTGCACGCACTTCTTTCAAGTACCACATCTACTGCAGTGGCGGCAAAGCAGCGGAACAGGGCGTCGGTTTCGTAGTGCTGGGAAATCAGTAACAAGAGTCATCCGGTGGAGGCCTGTTGATGACCGTATATGCGTGGTGAGGATTAAGGGCAAGTTCTTCAACTACAGTTTAATCAACACCTACGCACCGACAAACGACAAATCCGATGATATGATGAGTTCTTTGACAAAATTGAGCGAATCTATGAAGAGTGCCCAAAACACGACGTAAAAGTCGTCATCGGAGACACAAATGCACGGGTTGGGAGGGAGGAATTCTTCCGTCCGGTCATTGGAAGGCATAGCCTCCACTCGTCAACCAATAAAAACGGCCTGAGGCTGATAAACTTTGCCGCGGCCAGAGGAATGCCCTTATGTAGCTCCGATTTTCCACGTTTGAATATTCGGAAACACACCTGGAGGCATCCAAATGGTGAAGCCTGCTCCCAGAGCGATCACGTACTGATTGACGGTCGGCACTTTTCGGATGTTACTGAACGTGCTGAAATCTCGCACAGAGAGGACGACGCGTTTCAACATTCAGCGGTTGAAAGCTGATGGCGTGGCAGCAGAATACGCCAGAGATCTGGATCAACGGATCGCAGAACAGCAGAAGGAAGGAGTGGAAGACATAGCAGTAACCATGGCGCCATCGCAACGACTGCGAGAGAGGTGGTAGGTACGACGCGTGGAAGACAGCGTAATGACTGGTTTGATGCCGAGTGCCAGAGAGCGACAGATGAGAAGAACTGTGCCAGGAGCCGCATGCCCACTGTGGCTACGCGTCAGAACAGAGAGAGGTACAGAGGGGCAAGAGCTGCCGAAAATAGAACTCACCGTCGGAAGAAGCGCGAGGACGAGGAGCAGGTATTCGCCAGCGCAGAGGACAGATATGCTCAAAACGACGTGCGGAGATTCTATGAGAAGAGCAGAGCAGGAACAGGATGACGATTATGAGTGACGAACAAGCTGTGGAGCCACCAACACAGGAGGAGGTGAAAAGGCGATTAGCAAGCTGTAAAACGGCAAGGCCGCTGGGAAGCACGGTATCCCGGCCGATCTTCTGAAAGCGGACAGCGAACGGCTGTACTATGCGATCCACCAGATAATACTAAGGACCTGGGCGGTTAACAAATACCGAACGACTGGTGGGAAGGTTTCATATGCCCCATCTATAAGAAGGGGTATCGGTTGGATTGTGGCAACTATCGAGGTATAACGTTGCTCCTTTGTTGGCAAATACCAGGCTGGTTTTCGACAGGGGCGTTCCACGACGGATCAAATCTTCACCCTGCGACAGATCCTCGATAAGTTTCGGGAGTACAACTTACCGACTCACCATCTGTTTGTGGATTTCAGGGCGGCATACGACCCATTGAAAAGAAACGAGCTGTGGCAGATCATGCTGGAACACGGTTTCCCTACGAAACCAATTAAGCTGAGTAGTATGACGCTGGAGGGATCGAAATCGTGCGTGCGGATAGCTGGCGAGACATCAGCCACGTTCGTAACGTTGGGTGGACTGAAGCAGGGGGATGCGCTCTCCAACTTACTGTTTAACATCGCTCTTGAAGGTGCAGTACGAAAAGCAAACGTGGAAAGAAACAGTACGATCATCAAGAATCTCACATGCTTCTTGGTTTTGCGGACGACAGCGGTATCATCGGTATCAACCGTAAGGCCGTGGGGGAGGCATTCGTACCTTTTAAGAGGGAAGCTGCGAGATTGGGACTTGTCATAAACTCTGCCAAAACGAAGTACATAGTAGCTGGCAGAGAGCGTGGGAGTCCCCGTGGTGTTGGTACTGAGGTGGAGATAGATGGAAAACGATTTGAAGTGGTTAACGAACTCGTTTATCTTGGTACGCTTGTGACATGTGACAACGATATGAGCCGTGAAGTGAAACGACAAGTTGCAGCTGCGAACAGGGCCTTCTGCGGCTTACGTAACCAGCTATGGTCCCGTAGTTTGCAAACTCACACAAAACTAGCGCTGTAAAGGACGCTGATCCTCTTGGTGGCCCTTTATGGAAATGAAGCATGGACGCTGAAGGAAGCTGATTGACGGGTGCTCGGAGTTTTGGAGCGTTAAGTTCTGCGATCGATACTTGGCGGTAAACTAGAAGATGGAGTGCGGCACAGACGCATGAACCACGAGTGGTACCAGGTATACAAACATGCTGATATAGTGAAGGTAATGTACATGTACCTACTCAAACGTAACGCACAAAAGCTTTTTACGGATGTTTCGTTTTACAGAAGAATAAAAGACAAATTTCATGATAAGATTGAAAATGAAAGGTGAAAGAGGGCAACCTTGTTTATTTTTCCGCGAATTCGTTCGAACAGCTCTTCCAATTGATCCTGCCATATAGGTTGCTGTTGAAGTAGCAACGTTTATTTTAGCCACGGCAAATCGACATTGTTTGTCTTGAAGTATTCGAGGGGGGTTTGGCTCCAATAACCTTTTTACTCAATTTGCGCCAGTTTTGATTCCACGATATTGGGAATTTTCTGATGGTGTCGCGAATCCTGATTTCATTTTATGATTTTCCTAGCTTTTGGATTTCTATAGAAAAATAAAAGAGAATCGATATAATCTATTTGTAAAGGCATACTCCGAAAAAAGTTCGTTCGGTCGATGAAAATCTTGATTAATTTAATTGACGTATACTTTTCAAAGAACCGCGTCTGCTCAAATGCGTTTGCTTCCTCGAGGAAAATCGTGATTGCTAATTGACAGATATTCGAACACTCGGATACTCCTCGGGCACACCGCTCACATAATTTCGTGGGCTTTGAAGAGAGAGATACTTATCGTTCGTCTTCGTAATGAGTTCGCGCGCAAAATTGTTCTATATGGTCACTAACCACGGTGACACGCACGTCGCAGTCGTGAAGATGCAGAGGTAAACTCGGTCTTGAACGACAATGACTGTTACACTACCTTCCTTACAACATCCTTCCTCACCCTAACGATCGCAAACGAACTGAATTGTTTTACACTAAAGATGGCAAACTAATCCCAAGTTGCCATACACGTGGTTCTTTGTGCAGCTTCACTAGCTCAGATCCATCACGGAGGAGCAACTACGAAATGTGCGGTCGTTGAGCTCAAGCTCAAGCTCAAGCAGCTCCGGGACCCCCAGACTGCGGAGTAATATGCACAACAGCTCAAACCGGTACTACCTACAGTGTAGGGGCTTGGCGCATCGTCTCAGGATGACGGCTGGTGCAGCATTCGCATCAGAGACCGCATCGGCGACACTAGGAGAGGAAGCACCGAGTGGCAGAAACGACTGGTATGACAGAGAGTGCAAGGCACCTGGGCAGGTCAACGAGAGAGAACAAGGCTAATTACAGAGGGCACGGAACGACATGATCGCGATTCAGCTGTACCGTGCCAGTGATACGCGGATGTTCTATGAAAAGATGAACCAGTCTCGCAGAGGTTATGTGCCGCAAGCCGACATGTGCAACGACGCGGAACCTTCTCACGGATGCCAGTGAGGTGGTCGACAGGTGGAAGGAGTACTTGGATGGACACCTGAATGGCAATACAGTAAACAGAAGCGGAGCAGGAACTAAACTAGGAGCACCAGCAGTAGATGACCGAGTATCAGCCTCCGATATTCATGAAGTTCTTTGTGAGATCGGGAAGCTGAAGAACAACAAAGCCGCAGGCAAAGACGGACTGCCGAGCGAGCTCTTTAAACATGGGAGAGCCATTGCTAGAGCGCTGTAATGTGTCATTTCTAGGAATTTGGAGAAGGAAAAACTGCCAGACGAGTGGATGGAGGGAGTCGTCTGCCCCATCTATAAGAAGCTGGAGTGCCGCAACTATCGCGGTATCTTACTTATCAATGTCGCCTACAAAATACTCTCACAGATCTTGTTCTGTCGTATATCACCTTTAATTAGGAGGTTTGTGGGCCAGTATACCAAGTGGGCTTCATAAAAGCCCGTGCCACCATGGACCAGATTTTCTCAATTAGACAGATCTAACAGAAATGTTGTGAGTACAACTAATACACATCACATCTTCATCGACTTCGCGGCGGCCTATGATACAGTCGATCGCGAACAGCAATGGCAGATCTTGCACGACAACGGATTTCCGGATAAACTGACTCGACTAATGAAGGCCACAATGACACAAGTGATGAGCTACGTGCGTGTTTCGGGGTACTCTCGAGCCTCTTTGAATCGAGCAGAGGGTCAAACAAGGTGATGGACTTTCCTGTTTAACATTGCCCTCGAGAGTGTGACCCGGAGGGCGGCCATCGACACGAGGGGCCCGAAAATCGTCAAGGTTTGTTCAGCTTCGGGGCTTCGCGGATGACTCTGACATCGTAACTTCGTAACTTCGCGACTGCGAAGAAAACATACGCCCGACTAGGAGTCAAAGCCGAACGAATCGGACTACGAATAAATACGTCCAAAACGAAATACATGCGAGCATGAGGCTTCAAGGAGAACAATATCAGCCTCCAAACTCAAGTCTCTGTAGACAGCAATGAGCTTGAACGATTTGGGGTCACTGGTGACCGCCGACAAAAATGCCAGCAAAGAGATCCGGAGACGCATCAAGTTTGCGGGTAGCGGGTAGTCGTGGGACCGAATCTTAGTAGAATCCAGGCCATTCGATGTCAACGGACTTAAGCATTCTCAGAGACCCCATTAACCCTTCATTCACGTTGAATTCTACAAAACCCGAACAAATACTTCATGACAAAAATAAGTCTCTTATACAATAAAACTGACCAGAGGACATTTAGTTAATACCTCTCCAGTGAATTGTAATTGCCGATAATATTGGCCGGAGCCAGCGAGGCTCGGAGTAGTAAGCGTAAAAAGGAAGGGTGAAAAAGCATACACGCTAGCACGAACTATACTTTTCATGTCACCTGCTTTCAATAGTGATAATGCTAATGATAGAAGTGCAGAACACAGCAAACTCCCGAGCGATATCACGAAAGATCTTTGTTTCTGATCGCAGTGATGAGTCCATACAGGAATAAAAAATAACTTGATCTTGTTGACACGACGATAGGAACCCGATTACGATCAAGTGAAAGCCACCTGTCATTCTTTCGATTCACCTTTTGATCTCGATTTTGCAATAAATTCGAAAACATTTTGACCGACCAAACTACCTCTTTAACGTTTGCTTCAGTGCGCAATAAAACAATGACTGCTTACTCTTGTTTCGACATCTTTACGTTCATTCAACACAATTTGTTTACATCTGACACCTTACAGTATAAGCTATCCAGTGCTGCTAGATTTATTGTAATTTGTTCTGCAAGCATGATATATTTTTATTTCAAATGTGCTACAAAAATTCGTCTTACATTCTTCACCTTGGTACGATCGAAATGTACAAAGTAATTTTCCTGGTGTATTCCAGTTTCTATAATTTCCGCATTTGCCTTTCGTTTCATCGAAAAGTAATGCTGTTCAATATTTTTAATTCCATCAACCATTTGATTAGACCTTTCAAAACAGCTTGAAACGGTCTCTCGCTTTTGGCATCATGGGAATAAAATTTGTACATCTTTTTAGTCAAACACTGTACAAGATATTTATGGCCATCGAAAGATGTGGCTAAAATACGAATTCCACCTCGGCGTCCATTAAGAAAGTTAACTTTTACATCTGTGAGAAATGATTGAAGTTCTGAACGCAAAGCTTTGAAATTTGCAACGACAACCACAATAGGTGAAAACTTAGTCTTCTTCATATCGGAATTATGCTCAGAACAAAAAGCTTCAAATTCATCATCATCTATGAAACAGAGACTATCATACCTATAACTTGGAATTGCTGTATCACTTGGAAAAGGAGCCACACGATTTCCTGTAGCCGCATCGCATCAAAGCGTTCTTTTTCGGTGCGTTCTGGCAAAAATTCAATTCACTTTCACTTAACTAAAGATTTCAAATTTCAGCAAAAGTTCACCCAAACTAATTTACTTATTGAACATTCGTTAAATGTTAAAAACAGATTTGTTACTTACGATTCAACAGGTTTTTTTTTCTTAGATAAAAAAAATTACCTGTTGAAACCAGGAAATTCCCAATATTTCTCGGTAGTCTAAGACTACCGAACTGCAAGACAGTTTGAGGCGTATGTACTAACTTGGCAAAAATTTTTGTATTATTTCAGAAAACGCCAACATAACATTTAAAAAGAAATTTGTTTCATTTTTCCCCAAGCTGTTCGCTGCAGTGAAACTCGTAGCATCGACGCCAGATTATATAAAAAAGAGTGAAAATGATAACTACGAAATTTTACATTATCTTTTTATAATTGTATATTGTCTTTTGAGAATTGTTAGGTTATAGGTGTAAAAATCAAATAAAATGATAGCTTAATGCAATTAAATATGTTTAAAAAAACTAACATAATTTATTGTCTGTTACACTTTGTTGCAATTATTGTTTATCTATGAAAATCAACGTGACTAATACCAACAGTTGATTCTATTAGTGTTTTAAAAATCAATTACGATTCAAAGTTTCATTCATAATAAATTCGAAACATATGCATGCAGTGACGTAGACGACTATTGATTGCTGTAGGAATTGCAACTTTCCTACTGGCGATACGGAGGAAATATGAGGCTCAGTTCATTTCAATAATTTATCAGAAGTTTTTTTTTTTTATTAAACGCAATCATTTGTTGGCAGAGATGTGGTGAAATAACATACAATGGCAGGGGGATGCTCATTTAACGCTGTGACGGAGCAAAAATATTTTCGTGTCCTGGAATGTACGCAGCAGTAGCCGGCAGGTCGTGCACTTTTGTCTGCGCCAGTATAGCAATGCGAATTATTATTATCGGACTTTATTTTGATTATTGATGATAATAATAATGGTGGGTAATAATTATTATTTTTTTTAATTTAAAGGGAATGCTCGACTCAGTCTCTGATTGATGAATTCAGGGTGCAGATTTTTTCTTCAACGGAAAGTAACTATAAGTGCTCTTATATATTTTATAAGCTATGGGATCTATTTTTAATAACTGAATTCAATTATGTATTAGCTCAATTTTCTTGAAATCAGTTGTGGAAATACTTTTTCTTTCGCTTGTTATCCCTGTGACCAAAATAGTATGCGTGCAATTTCATCTTAGAACAAACATAAAAAGAATCGATTTTCGTCGACTTTGCGCAAATCACCAAAGCATAACCGGGCGAGCTTCATGCCGTGCCTAGCTTCTTCATGACCACTCCGAAACAGAAAAGTGTCTTCAACGTGAAATTTCGATTGATTAAATTTACTTTCATGGTTTCAGTTTTCCCTGGTAAGCTGAGGAGAGGTGATCTTGACAAGGAACGATTGGATTCGCTTTTCGACGGTTTTCTATGCCACCACCGGCACGTTCCTGTCATCGCCGCCAACGACGGGAAGGCCAAACGTCGCGTTGTATTGCTTCGCCTTAAATAGAGCAACACAATCGGAGACAGTATGGTACCGCATCGCAAGCGCAGCACAGCGATAAACTTCCGTTTCCGTTTGGGAGAGCCCCGCAAGCTGACTATGGGATGATTCATTGTATTCACTGAGACGGAAAGCGGGAAGGGCTCAGACTTACCTCGGATATTGGTAGTATCGTGACGCGCACTGTTCCGGCTCACTGAACGGTTCATTGGATTGTAAGGTCGCAATTTCACAGTGGGTTCAACTGGATGCGATAGGCGCGCAAGAGTAAAAGGTCATTGGAAACTTGATAGATGAAGCGTGACATTTTTATCCAAAACAGATGTCGTTTGTAAGGAACATATATTGTTGTGTAAGGAACTGTGAGTGTACTTGGGTTGAATATTTGTGAAAATTCATAAAGTTAAGCATTTATTGTGGTAGATTTCCCCACAGCGACCGTAATTTGATTTTTCATTTATTGTTTAATATTTAATATTCAACATTCTATTTTTCATTTTCCATTTACCGTTTTAAATTTTCCACTTTCTTTTTAGATGTTGGACTGCTCCAGCATCTTATGAACCGTTTTCTATATAAGGTTTTAATTATATGTAGCTATTGAAAAATCAACACACAGGTTCATGATTTATGCATCAATCAATTCTGTTTTTTTTTGTAAGATTTATCATTAGCATCAACATCGATTTTCGATCATCATTTAATATTTTGTTTCTGAAACTACTGTATTGTAATTAGAAACATTGATGCCGTAGGCCTGGCCCTGAAAGGTGTGCAATAACAAACAAACAATATTCCATTGGTGAACAACGTTACCACTGTGCACTGTCTGTAATTCTAGTAACACAAATTATTTCTTTAATGCAATCATATAAAGAAACGAGATTCGGGAACACTTACACGTAAGATTAACGCACCGGTTTTTCCTTTTTTTAAACCTCTCTCTTTCAAGCAGTGCGGTAATGAAAGCCGGATGTCGAATCGACGTGATATCTTATAAGTAGGAGCTTTCGCAGGTTGCGAGCGACTTGAACCATCCGGGTGTGCGGAGGTGTGTAATTTCATGAAAGAGAAACATTCTAGCAAGATGGGAGTGAATTTCGAAGAAAATTGTTGCCTCATGTGACTTTCCTTTCAATTAAATGCAGCCATATGGGGGAGTTAAATCGAAGTGAATGTAATTATAAGGAAGGAAGTAAATACTGTAAATCTGGGCGTGGATAGGAAACCCATGAAGGCTTGTCATGTGACCTTTTGCTATTTTCATAGTCGGTCTCAATACTAAATTAGAAAACAAGTCTGATGGGTTGAAAATCACTTAAACAGCTAGCTGGGGGATAAAATTAACACATATATAAAAATATGATAAACATCAATATAAAAGTCAAATATAAAAATAAATAATAAAATATACGTTAGAATATCCAGCTTAAATCAGCTACATAGGGAGATGGCACGATACACAAACTCTACACACACGATAAGGATTTTGTTCAGCCCTGACAAGGTACACTTAACATAACACACTGAACTGAAATTATTTCGCCTGAAAGAAGTTCCGGGAGCTCCAAAGACTACTCGGGTCCTGAGAGAAAGTCCTGGGTTAGCAAAAGGAGAAGGTGTTGGACCGTCAAGTTAGTCGGACGCGCATATTAAACCCGCGGTTTTGACCACTGACCACGTTTCGGATATCAAACGAGACGATATAGAGCATCGTGATCATACTAACCTGGCCCTTATTCGCGAGGGAATTTAGTAGCGGTTCGTCGCGGTCAACAATATTCTCGAGGCAGTGAGGAACGAGCTACGTAGCAAGTGGTAATAGATCAGAAGTTCCTACCGTCCGGGCTCGTGGGTCCGCTAACCTCGAATTAGAGTGATCAGAATACAGGCAGCGGAGCTTACTGGCTGACAGAGCAGCTAGTTCCATAATCCGACCGAACCCGGAGAGCAGGTGTCGTAGCAACCGGGGGAGCGGCTATTTTCATCGCCAGGCCGAACCCGGCAGCACACGGGTGGAGCTGGTATATTACCAGGAAGTACGGGAGCAGAGGTGTAGCCGAGTTAGCAGCGGCGACAGCCACGGCGCGGCGACGACGGCAACTTCAAGGCGGCAGGCAGCAGTGTGACAGCGGCAGACGGCGGGCCCATACACGACCATACACACACACGTAACACATAAGTCAAATTATAAAGACACTTAGAGTAGGGACATTAGGGAACTGTTAGGGAATTTATCGTGCCAAATACACCAGAATTCAAACAAGTGATTTTCTTCTCCTTTCGTAAAACTGACCTCTCCTTATGGACGAGCCGACCCTGAGGGCTCGTAGAGTTTCTTGCGACTGAGTAGCGGGAGTGGCAAAAGAGTAGTTACAGTCATGTTTACTGCTTTTGAGGTCTGCTAGATTTGCAATTGCTGAATAGCAATGTGCTTCAAGTTACACTGGTCAAATCAAAGACAAATAATTATTTGGAGCAAAACCGTATTTTTTGTAAATTTATGAAGTATTAATTTTTCCCCAGAATAATATTTCTTATTCGGTATATATTAATGGAGTAATAAACTCTATACCACCCGCAATTATTTACATAAAAAAAAAACAATTACTGCCGTAGAGAACAAAGCAGCTGAAAATAATTTCCCGTTATACATTTCCTCGAAAGTCTAGTACAGTGATTGTTGGTTGTGATGCGGTTTCGAAAGTCAACAATAAACAACTTTCCGCCAGAGCAGAAAACGGTTACAGATCACATTACCAGATTCATATTTCCCGATTTGCACTGGAATAAATTGTTACTCCTGCTGATCCCACCAAGAAGAAACAAATGAAATTACGTGCGACACAAATCAACATCACTTTCTGAATAGATGAAAAGAGCCCAAAGGATGACAGCCAGCTATCGAGCTTCCAGGCTGCTGAAACATGGCAGCCATACAACATCACCATCGTGTGCCGGCAGTAAGTGGAGATGATGACGTTACGGATACGCGCGTGTTGATGAAAAGGATATGTGACAATATACAACAAAAAGATTAATATTCTGTTTGATTTATAGTACTCGGTCTCGTTTTTCCTTCCTTTCGTGTGCCTTTCTCTTTCTGCTTGTCGCATTTTAATAGCAGAACGGCAGCAACAAGGGCAACCGAACAGCATCACAAAAAGCTGCCAGAACAATGGCCACCCGAACACAAATTCCTCCTCTTAGTGGGAAGCCGGAAGTTACAGTTTCCTCAAAGTGTGTAAACAAAAGCTTAGGTAGTGACACGATATTAAAAGTTTAATTTCGAAGGTATATAAGTCGGGAGAAAGTAGCTTTTCCATCCAATAAAGGACGCCTGGGTTACAGATATTGTTTCCAGGACCATTGTTGCAGGGAACAAACAGATAAAACAGTGTGGAAATCATCGTTGGAAGCATTGTCTGACAGCGTCCTTTAGTGGTTTCACTTGTTAACTGTGTTTCGTAAGCGTCGCTTTTTTTATTGCGAGACACGTTAATGCACGATCAAAGAACTAGACTATATATAAAAGCTTTTTGTGCTAGTATAGCTACTCCAGGTTTGAGCCTCAACCGTTAACGTATTATCGTGGTAATAATCAAAAACCTTATTTGTCATACACAATGTACTTTAATTAGCCTCTCGAATAAGTGCTAATCAGATTCAACGGCATTTTATGCGTAACAACACAATCTCTGATGACTATTGAAAAAATCGATTTGTTACAATTAGTAAAAACTTGTTCAACTTCGTTAAAAAAGACAAATTATGTAGAAGAAAATGGAAATAATGGCTCTGCTTAAATTGTGTAAATAGGGTTATTTTACCTTCCTTTGCTGACAAATTATTGTTTTATAATCGAACGTAATCTAAATTATGTATATAAATGCCATCTCGCAGCTACATTTACTCAACTTCGAAAGCGTAACGCTGCAGGAACTTTATTTGACAGAACAGATGTGGCAAACGAGCACTAAGTGGCTAATATAAAAGTCGTTTTTTCAACTACAGCATTGTCAAGTGAAGGAAGACCCGACGACGAAGCATTCTACACGCAGCTGGAGCATGTAAGTATTCCCCAGCCTCAGCAGCAAGCGCTATAAGGACTCTCTGAATGACAGATTCAAAGTCGGCTTACTTAAGGGAAATTTCGTGGTTCCAGGAAAATGCTTGTTTGAGTCTCTATGCGTTTACAATTTTTATTTATAGCTTTCTACCCCCACTTCCTTATCTCTAGCTAACCTTTTGCAACTTTGCTACTTCTCCGGGGCCCCGTTTTACCGTTGACGCACTGTCCAGCTTCTCGTTCGATCCTCCTTCCTGTTGCACCAGGTTTCTGCACAACGACGTTCTGTCCGGCGTTGACTTGCGGCCTCTGCCACCAAAATGGCTCCTAATCGGCATTTTCAGTCACCGGCGAATGGTCCAATGCGATTCTCGGTATACTCGACATTTGTTTAATCCAATACAGCGGGGTACCGAGGAATATGTTTTGTTTTTTAGCCTGATTGGCAGGTACACCAGGTACCTGCCATGTGCAATGGCAAGGAGGAGAACCTGATTACCGATAAATCGCAGGTGGTCAGGCGTTGAAAGCAACATTTTGAAGTGGTGTTGAACGGTGAGGAAGGTAGGAGAGTCGTCGAGGGGAACAGGATAGAAATTGGGAAGGACGGACAAGCTGTGGACCCACCAACATTGGACGAGGTGAAGAATGCTTGCAAAGAGCTAAAGAACCATAAATCCGCTGGGAAGGACGGCTTACCGGCCGATTTTTTGAAAGTTGGGAGCGAGCAGCTGTGTAGTGCAATTCACCTGATTATCCTAAGGGTATGGTCTGAGGCACAACCACCTACGGACTGGTTGGAAGCACTCATATGCCCTATCTACAAGAAGGAACATAGGCTCGACTGTAGTAGTTACCTTCCTCAGTTCCACTTACAAAATTCTCTCCCGTGTCCTGTTCCAGTGACTGAGGCCGTTACAGGAAGCCTTTGTTGGAGAATACCAATGCAGTTTTCGAATGGGGCGATCTACAACGGACCAGATGTTTACCTTGAGACAGATTCTCGACAAGTTTCGAGAACACAACTTACAGACGCATCATCTGTTTATTGACTTTAGGGCGGCGTACGACACAGTGAAATGCAACGAGTTTTGGCAAATAATGCTAGAACATGGTTTCCCAACAAAACTAATTTAACTGTTACGTGCGACGCTTGACGGTTTCACATCATGCGTCAGGACAGCGGGCGAGTTTTCGGACGCGTTTGTGACGTTAGATGGTCTGAAGCAAGGTGACGGGCTCTCGATCTTGCTGTTCAACATAGCTTTGGAAGGTGCAATACGAAGGGCAGATGTGCAGAGGAGCGGCACCATCATCACTAAGTCTCACATGCTTCTGTGCTTCGCGGACGACATTGATATAATTGGTGTTAATAGTAGAGCAGTTGAGGAGGTCTTTACGGTTCTCAAAAGGGAAGCTGCTAGATTTGGACTCACCATAAACACTGCCAAAACAAAGTACATGGTGGCTGGCAGAGAGCGTGGTAGTTCTGCGAGTATTGGTGCTGCGGTGAAGAAGGATGGGGATAGTTCGAATTGGCCGCCGAATTTGTTTATCTTGGTACTCTAGTGACATGTAACAACGAGGTGAGCCGCGAGGTGAAGAGGCGGATTGCGGCGGCGAACAGGGCTTATTATGGATTGCGTAGCCAGCATAGGTCCCGTAGCCTACAGATCCGTACGAAATTTGCGCTCTATAGATCTCTGATCCTTCCGGTGGCGCTCTACGGACATGAATCGTGGACGTGGAAGGAGGCCGATCGACGAGCGCTCGGGGGCTTCGAGCGTAGAATCCTGCGATCAATACTCGGAGGCAAACTAGAAAATGGGGTGTGGCGCAGGCGCATGAACCACGAGCTGTACGAAGTATACAAACATGCTGATATTGTCAAGCTGATGAAACACGGCAGGTTACAGTGGGCTGGCCATGTAGCGCGGATGGTGGATGAGCGACCGGCAAAGATAATACTTAGCAGAGAACCGGATAGAGGCCGAGGACTTCGAGGCAGACCTCGCACGCGCTGGATGTGTGCTGTCGACGAGGATGTCAGAGCAGCGGATGTAAGAGGAGACTGGAGAGCAGCAGCCCAAGACCGAGTTTAGTGGAGACGTATTCTGGATTCGGCATAGGAGCTCAACGACCTGTCGCCATGAAAGTAAAGTGAAATCAGGCTAACTGGTGACGAGGCAATTTTTGAAGGACAAGGAGAGTGCCTTACCTGCTGTTCACACTTTTGAACTGTCTCTAAGTTCACTTGTCTTTTCGATTTCAAGTTTTCCGCAGGTCGTGACCGTTCAATTCGGAATTCCTTGCCCTAAGACATTGCTTACTTACTTACTTACTTACTTCAGCAGCCTAGAGCCGGGGTGGCTCGTGCCGTATCAAGAATTTTCCTCCATTCTACTCGGTCCTGGGCTACTCGTCGCCAATTTCCTAGACGTCTCGATACTCGCAGATCCGCTTCAACCTGGTCAAGCCATCTAGCACGTTGGGCCCCTCTATTCCTGATGCCGGTGGGGTCCTTGAAGAGAACCGATTTTACCGCGCAGTCATCCGGCATCCTCACGACATGCCCGGCCCATCGTAGCCTCCCGACCTTCGTCAGGTGTGCAATGGGAATCTCTCCAAGTAGTGTCTGTAGCCCTAAGACATTGGCCTCGTCTAAATTCTCGCCTCAATAATCGTAGCCGCGCTTTTTCATCTCCCCATATGTCATCTATATTTTCGCCTGCTCTATGTTCGGTGCTGGTGTCTGGAAAACCGATGTGTGGCGGTCTGCGTGCTTTAGGGTGCGGTAATCTAACTATGGATAATCTGTGCAGGTGCATTGGGGATGTGACAGCAACCCACGACAAACCCTTCCTGTACGCATTGTATTCTGCTTCCTATGCAGGCGGTTCAAATTTTCAAGAAATCCCTGTCACCTTTATTACTTAAGCTGGCAATGCTTACAAGCATGACTACGACAGTTGCCCGGGATGAGACGTAAAATTCATCTTCGGGCACATGAATACTCAGGTAGAACGGGAGACACTGTACATAGTTCTTCTCCAACGTCATCAGCGTTCGCAACTACTTACTTACTTCCCTGGTGAAATATCCTTTAAAATTTCACTTGTGTCACAATGTTACACCAACGCACTCGATCCACGGCAGCATGTCACAGTTTATTTAACTTCCTACCTGTTCGAAATTTGCTTCACTCGGTCCAGCCACATAGCTCGTTGTGCACCTCTACGTCTTGCAACGACCGGATTTGAGACGAGAACCATTTCTGCGGGATTGTTGTCCGGCTTTCTTATAACTTGTCCCGCGCATTGTACCCTCCCAGTTTTAGCAATTATCTGGATACTAGGCTCGTCGTAGAGTTGCACCAGCTTGAGGTTTATTCTTCTCCTCCATACGACATCCTCACATACTCCGCCGAAGATGGTTCTAAGCATACGTCGTTCGAAAACGGCTAGTGCTTGCAAGTCCTCCTCGAGCATTGTTTATGTGTCGTGCCCATAAAGGACTTCCGGTATTGTGAACGCCGGTACGAGGGCTAGGTTTGGCAGACCTCAACATCTTGTGGAGTCCATAGAAGGTACGACTTCCAGCTACAATACGTCTGCGGATTTCTCTGCTGTAGTTGTTGTCTGAGGTTACCAATGATCCGAGGTACACCAATGCGTCAACCACCACGAATTCATCTCCGTCGATCACTACGCTACTTCCTATGCGGTTCCCCTTGCTAGCAGATACTTGGTCTTCGACATATCCATCTTGAATCCAACCTATTCTGCTTCACGTTTCAGCTTGGTATATTGTTCAGCAACCACCTGGAACGTCTTTCCGACAAGGTCCACGTCGTCAGCGAAGCAGATGAAATGGCTGGAATTATTGAAGATCGTACCCCGCATGTTGAAGCCTGCACGTTTCATAACATTTTCAAACGCAATGTTGAACAGGAAGCAGGAAAGACCGCCGCCTTGTCGAAGTCTCTTGCGTGTTTCAAACGGGCTTGATACCGAACCGGAAATCTTGTTAGTTTCGCAGGGAAGCCACTTTCAGCCATAACTTTCCATAGCTCTATACGGTCGATGTTACCGTGGGCGACCTTAAAATCGATGAATAGGCTGTATTTGAAGGATGTGACGCAGCATAAAGGTTTGGTCCGTTGTCGATCGCCCACCCACAAAACCGGCTTGATAACTTGTGAACTTGTGATAGTGAAAAGAGACGGTGAAAGATGATCTTGGAGAGCACTTTTTAGGCTGCGTTGGGAATCGTGAATGCTCGATAATTCTCACATTCAAACTTGTCGTCCAACTTTTTGTATATTGTACACTTTCCAATCCTCCGGTAGCGGAAGCTGATGCAGATAGGAAGCCAACATATCCGGGCTCAGTTTGATAAGCTGCGCTGCAATGCCATCATTTCCAGCTGATTTGTTGTTCTTGAGCTGCATGATTCTTCTCGTCTAGAATCGTTTGACTTCTCGTCGAACCAGCCGTTACGTCGATTTCTCTCGGCGAATTCAACAGCACCTTCCGCTGCATTGTTAATGAATACTTTCACAGTACTTCAGCAGTCGCAACCAGTGCAGTTTAAATATAGATTCGGGCCACTGCCTAATAGCTGTATGCATGCGCTCAAAACTCTCGACAGTGTATAATATCAGCCGAAGTCGAACGTCTTGACCAAATTCTGAGCAACTACGGGACGTGGGGATGCACAGGAATACGCGCAGCAGCTGCAGGTAGCGCTACCTACGAAAGAGCAGGTTGTTGCGGCTACTCTTGGAGATGGTTGTCCGGAATCCCGACCAATCTGCACGGAAGCTGGCCAGGAACCTTAAATTGAACCGAGAATCAATCCGCCTGCTTCTGCGCAAAGATTCAAAACTTACACCGTACAAAAAACAGGTGGTTCATGGGGTTACCAAAGCTACAAAGGACAAGAGGTAACAACGGTCGCGGGAGTTGCTCGGTTGGCGCGCAGATGACGAGATAATTTTTTCGGACGAGAAGCTGTTCGTTTTGGAGCAAACAGACAATCGCCAAAATGATCGAGTTTGGAGTGTGAGCCTCCAGCAAGCTCCTGCGGACAAGCTGAACGTTTCCCGGTTCCAAAATAAGACGTCAGTGATGGTTTGGGGAGCCATTTGCAAGAGAGGTAAACTGCCTCTTATTTTTATCGATAAAGGGGTCAAAATCAACGCAGCATACTACCTGGACACGGTTTTGAATAAAAATGTTCTGCCTCAAGCTGAACTATTGTTTGAAGACGGCGCCCCATCCCACTCTGGTGTGAGGAAAACTTGACCGATTTCATTTCGAAGAATGAATAGCCTCCGTCGTCTCCGGATCTGAATCCACTGGATTATTTCGTGTGGGGATACATGATGTCGAAGCTGAACAACTATAAAATAACAAATTTGGAGCAATTCAAGCGAGTTATCACGAAAATCTGGGACGAGATGCCCATAAAGTACGTGCGCGCCGCTTGCGACGACTTTCTGAGATGTCTGAAGCTGGTTCGATCAGAGAAAGGTGGTGTAATTCCGAGATGTCGTCTGTGAAGTATCTTTTTGAGTTACTGAATAAAGCTATGAGAGCCAGATTCAGATTTTCTTCTTATTCTTTGAAATATTGAGATTTTCCTGTGTGACCGGACTTTTTTGTCACCCTGTAGGTAGCACTACTGTGTGTGCTTTGGATCCAGAGAATGACTGGTTTGACTGCGAATGCAAACAGCTAGTCGAGGAGAAGAACGCAGCACGGGCGAAAATACTGCAACACTGTACGAGGGTGAACGTGGAACCACAGATAAACAGACGTGCCACTCGAAGGCGATTTCATCGACCAGAAAAATAACGATTATTTTGAAATTTCGCTTAGTGGGCAATAATGCCGCTAGCGTCGCTCAGTTCTTCGAAGGAAGAAGCGCCAACAAGAGAACTGTACTATGCTAACGACACTCGGAAGCTCTACGAGAATCTGAACAGCTCTTGCCAAGGCTATGTCCTACGAGCCGATATGTGCTGGAGCTTGTACGTGAATCTCCTTACAGACGAGAGTGAGATCGTGAGGTGGAAGCAGAACTTCGATGAGCAAAAGCGATGCTCATCGGCTGATCACTTGGAGATGGAGGAGGAGGCCGGCTGAATAACAACAGAGCGGCTGCAGTGGACTCCCAGCGAGCTGCTGAAATACAGTGAAAGAAACACTGCCCAGACCTGTGCACAGAGTCATTGTCAACATTTCGGAGGAATAGCGACTTCCGGAGGAGTAGCTAGGAGGAGGAGCTGGGAAAAAAAATGTTTTGAACAAAACAATTTAAATAAACACTACAGTAAAGTTTTTTACGAGGGATGCGGACAGTGCAAAAAAAACGCGTAAAAACTGCGTTATTTGCGTTAAATGCGTCATTGGAATATAACTAATCCTGAAAAAGTTGAAAAAAAAAATGCTGTTTAAATCAATCTTTATGGGAAAAGATGCTTAGTTTCTTCATCCTCCTCTAGGTTTTAACAAAAGAAAAATTTTCAAGAGAAATTTACCTAATTTCCAGCTTAAATTTAAAATTTGGTGCTTATTTTCAAATTTTCTAAACTTAAATTCAAGATAACATGATGCATTTAGGCATCTTATCACCTAAGCTCCTTCATTTAATACCTGCTAAAACAATTTAACATCACTGAAATAAAACTATTCCTAAAAACGCGGGAGTCTCTGAAACATGATCTTTAAAAATAAAATTCTATTCTGATTTTTTTAAAAAGAGTTTTGTAGTAAATTTACAAGAGTAAAATTAGGCTCTTGTTTTTTTATTCAAGAGTACGTGCTTGACTGAATTTTTGGCCGAAAATAATTTTTTTTCTCAATGTATATTTTTTTACAAACGTCATCATTTCATGTGTATGAAAAAAACGCGACGCTCTTTTAGGAAATAACTTTTGAGTCTAAAAAAAAAAATTCGCGAAAAATACACAGTTTGTCCAAAGTCCAACACCAGGACAAAATATTCATTCAAATCAAAAATGGTCTTTATTTGACGGTTGGTTATTAGCAGAGATGACTGAACAAAGATAACTGACTTCTGGTTTTACCTTTGTTATACTATTACCTTTATTATACTAAACAAAGGTTATAAAATCGGTCCAAAAACGCAAAATAGATCCAAGATCCGAAGGGCCGAACCGTATATACCATTCGACTTAGCTCGACGAACTGAGCAATGTCTGTTCGTGTGTATGTGTGTGTGTGTATGTATGTTGTCTGTATGTATGTGCCGCAAAATACAGACGCACCTTTCTTCCAGAACGCAATATCCGATTTTAATGATCTTATACGCACACGAAAGCTACTGTGCTCCCCCAGAATGCTACCGAGTGGATTTTTGATTAATGACTTAGATTTCAAAATATTGATCAAAGAGTATTTTTAATATGAGACATTCTACCTTTAAGGCAAAATGAATGACACGGAGAGCCATGTGTTATACACCAATCGACTCAGATCGATGAACTGAACAACTTCTGTATGTACGTGTATGTGTGCCTGTATGTATAGATGTGTAAATATGTTGTTTATATGTGTAGTATATCAAAATCGAACAAAAAAAAAATAACAAAAAAAAACCTTTTTACAGTACGCATATTCCGATTTTGATGTTCGCATGCTCAAATAAAAGCCCCGGAGCTCTTTGAAAATCATACTGAGTGCAATTTTTTATTGGTTGCTTGAACTGTAGAGTTTTGACCAAAGTATATTTTAGACATGGGATATTTTACTTTCTTGATAATTTATCTCTCTCTCCATGCTTTTCCTTCTTCTCTATCCCTCTTTTTTCGTATCGCTATTTATTTCTCAAAGGAAAGCAACAATCATCGACAACTTTGCATAATTTTTACACTTTTCGTAGAGCGTCTTAACTGGTGTAAATAAATTATTTTTAAGGCAAATTGCAATGCTTATTAGCTTTTTTTCTTGCTTGCGAAGCTTCTGTCCACACTATCTTTAAAATATATAATCAATTGTACGTTGAACCCAGATTTGCGAACAATAAGAAGCTTTTACAGCTTTCGGGGAGCACTGAAACAAAACCTGATCCCACAGTGTGCGAATGTAACACAATTAGCGATGCAGATATTGCAGATGCAGAAAACATAAAAAAATCGCTGTTTTGTTTGCAATGCTACGTTTTGAACGGCTGGAAAATTTTTCAGTTGAACTTTTATTTGATGTTTAATATTAGGTTCTAAATATACTTTTAGCTCGTGACCAAGAATTTAAAAAATTGTGAACATCGAGATGCGATCATTTGTAGTTTGGATGAAACTGAAGCAACTTCACATGGCTATAATACACGTTTACTAGTGTGCGCAGGTGGAATGTCACTTATTCCTATGACATGATACACTACGCTCATATAAGATATAAATATTGGTTTCTAATTTAAGACAAAGTGCAAATATGTTATTCCATATCTCGTTATCGCAGGAAGTTTTATAAAGTCTTTATTTCGGATTTTATCGTACAGCCTACCCAATCAGAAGAGCATAACTAAACTATTACAAAATTCTATCAACAGTAGATTTGAATAACATATTTTGATACGATTTTGTATTTTTCCACAAGCTTCTGACAACAAAATTGTATCTGAAAGAGATATGTTAACAAATCCTGAAATAAAGTTGTTCTGGAACAAGTCTAACAAATTTTTGGTCTCAATCAAAACCAGTTATTTCTAACAATGTTTGTTATAAACTTGTTCTATATGCTATCTTATTTAGTTAGAAAGCTGATATGTTAGTAACAAAGTTTAATATGGGTTTGATACTAGTAGAATCATTTTTGTTATAATTTCTGTTATTTTAACACCTAACGGCACTAAATTTAAAACACAACCTGTAAGGTTTAACTCATAATAAGCTAACAGCTTCTGTTTCTTTTTTTGTTTTTTTCTTTCTGATCGGGTAGGCCTTCGAAAAGAATAATGTTTTCGTCTACACTCCGAAAATCCAAATCTCTCAAATGTCGCGAAAACTTTCATTTTCAGATTATGCATTTGAGATAGAATTGAATTGACAACTTTCGTCAATGGTTATATTTTTTTCTTTGTAATGCTGATCTGAGGTTAGTAGAAGTTTGCTTCAATTCGTTAAAAAGACTTGATGCTGATTCATAATTCTAGGTCCTGCGATTTCTAAAAATAATGCGAATGTGGTATCCAAACCTGGATTATGGGGAATTAAAAAATTAGAACTGCCTCGAACTAACATACATATTTGCTGTTCTAGTACGAAATCAACATCTTTGTTATCTATTACTGTTTCCCACGTTCGATTATTAAAAAAATACCTAAATTAATCCACCTAGCGGTCAGACCCAGCCTTTCTCCTTCAAATTTTTATTTGTAAAAATAGATTTACATGAACGCTTCAATCCAATAAATGTATATTCACTCTTTAGGTTCTAAAATTTTGATGTTGTAATCTATACATATAAATATGCAGTCCGGTCTGTCTGTCTGTTTGAACCATATAGGCTCGAAAACAAGGTTGTTAATGGATAATTTATTGTAAACGTCGATAACGATACCTGTTATTGGGTATTTTCCTGATGAGACGCGAAACATAAACAAATATGGAAAAGTTTCTTCCTGTTGCCTAGTGATGTTTCGTCTCCAACCCTCCGAAGTGAAAAAAACGTTTCCTCACTGATAACGTCTAGTGACTATCGTCATCGCCGATATCGTTAATGTTTGAAGACGCTATCGTCATCGTAAATAAAGATACTATACGTTATCGGTAACGGCGATGATGATTATCGACGATAATCTATCGTATTAACAACCTTGCTCGAAAACTAACATAACAAACAAACATAAAACATAAATTTCTACACAACTCAAGAACAAACCAAGCAAATGAAACCGAATTTGGCATGTGGATTTTTAAGGGGTAACAAAAATGTCCATAATAGTTGGATGAAACACAAATTTTTGCACATCTCGTGAACTAATCAACTAAATGGAACCATATTTGGCAGGTGAAGGTTTTTAGTGGTAACAAATATGTTCCATAATCGACCTCAGGCAACATTTGGTATTGTAAGATGACAACTTCTGGTTTCTGGAAAACAGCCTGAAATGGACGATTCCCATTAAATATGAGTATCTCTGGAACCAGAAAGATGCAGAAGATAAAAAATGATCACAGATACAGTCCTGAATTTTAAGATGGTGACTTCCGGTGTCTGGTAAACAGCCGGAAATGACCAAATACCATTCAATATTAATGTTTTCGGAACCAGAATTACGCCCAGAGGGCAGAAATTGATTTCACAGGCAATTTTAAAGTCCAAAATGACAACTTTCGGCTTCTGAAAAACAGCCCAAAGTGACCAAATACCACCCAACATGAGTATTTCCGGAGCCAGAATGTTGCAAGATGCTAAAAATTGAACTCGGACACCATTATGAATTGTAGGATAGCAACTTCTGGTTTCTGTAAAACAGCCAAAAATGGCCGATTTCCGTCTAACATGAGTATCTCCTGATCTAAAATGATACACAGCAGCTGTAATCAACCACAGACCCCATTTCGGATTATAGGTTGGCGACTTCCGGTTCCTGGGAAACAGCCGAAAATAATCGAATAACACCCAATATGGGTGTTTCTTCAACCAGAATGACGCTCACAGGCTAGAAATTATTTCAAATACCATTTTGAAATCCAAGATGGCGACTGCCGGTTTGTGAAAAAACAGCCTAAAATAACCAAATACCATCCAATATGAGTATCTCTGGAACCAGAATGATCAACGAGCTAACAATTGACCTCAGACACTATTTTGAATTGCTAAATGGCAACTTATAGGTCGAAAATGACCGAATAATACTCAATATGGATATTTCCGTAATCGAGATGATGCATAGAAACCAAACATTAACCCTGGACACCATTTTGAATTTAAAGACGACCACTTTAAGTTTTTGGAATTTCCGGTGTCAGATTGATGCCAGAAAATCTGCTGAAATTGACCGAATACCACCCAATATGAATATATTCAGAATTAAGGCGATGTCCACAAGCCAAAAGTCGAGAATGTTGTCATTTCGATTAAAACCAATCATTTCAAACGATTTGTTATTTGACTTTGATCATATCCTCTGGCCGATTTGTCGTGCAATTGCAGTTTTTAAAGACTTCGCAAGGACTTAATGAATTCGGAACGTTCAATTAGTACGATACCACATTTAATGTATGTTGAGGCCACATATATCGATCAAAGCAGGTAAAGTTTTAAATAGTCTTTGAATTTCTTTTCTTTCCATAACTTTTGAGCCACATATCAAATTGCTATGAAGTTTGTTATTTGTGAGTTTGAGACAGTTCAATGTTCAAATGTCAGTCATGTTCATTGACAGTCATTGAATTGACAGTCATGTTCAAATGAGTCATATAATCTTTGAGATAATAGACTTTCGTTGTTTTGTTAACAATTTAATACATAACAGTTGCTTAAGTTTGATTATAATCAAATGAAATGGGAACGTTTAGGGCAGCCAAACTTTGAAACCACGTGTTCAATCATAATTCATCAGTTAACCCTTAACTAGCCCGCTCATCTGATAATACTATTGATCAAATCGGTTGTGTAGTTTCTGAAATAATGAAGTTTCGTGATTTTCACATTTCGGTACATTACAGATGAAGTTACAGTCCGATTACAGTAGAATTCAATTGGGTGTTATGAGGCAGCCAGACCTTTCATTTGACACTAATTTTGTGGAAATCGGGTCAGCCATCTCTGAGAAAAGTGAGTGAGTCCAAGTAGTCTTCGGAATATGTTCCTTTTCATAGCTGGATTTCACATTTTTAAACATAACAGTCAAAGTAATAGTCCGATTGCAAAACAAATCAATAGGGTCTCATGGGGCAACTAGACCTTCCATTTGAAGTTGACTTTATGAAAATCGGTCCAGCCCTCTCTAAGAAACATGAGTGAGATTAAACAGTCTTCAGAACACGTTTCTTTTCATAACTTTTGAACCACAAGATCAATCTTCATGAAACTCAAAACTTGAAGGTTTTTTAGTTAGCCCGTTCTTTTGAAACCAATTTTGTTCAAATCGGTTGTGTAGTTTTTGAGATAATGATGTTTCATGATTTTTACATTTTGATACATAACCTCTAAACTAAAAATCCGATTACAATAAAATTCAATGGGGTCTTATGGGACAACAAGACCTTTCATTTGCAATTAATTTCATGAAAATCGGACCAGCCATCTCTGAGAAAAGTGAGTGAGAATAAAAATCTGCACATACACACACACATACACACACACATACAGAAAATGCTCAGCTCGTCGAGCTGAGTCGAGTTATATATGCCATTTGGCCCTTTGGAGCACTTTTATACTTTCGGTTTTGCAAGTGATTGCTATACCTTTCTAGGAGAAAGGCAAAAAGGTTGCTTCTATCCAGCATTTAAAAATTGGTTCTCGATCGAAAAAATAACACTCATATACTCCAGTGATAACATCCATAATATTTGCGAAAACCACGTCAAGCTATAGTTCAAAGATCGTCTTTGGTTCACCTTCTGAAAATTATCTTTTGAATTCATTTTATTCATAATTGAAATTGGATTTACGTTGCTATACGATTTGTGATTTACTGGCCTACTGCCTATAATCGCATACCAGTCCCACGTGCATTCTTGACGTTCTTATAGAGAAGTTATGGTAAATGTCTATCTCATTATATCATGTCGAAAATATGGGAATAAAATACCTATACGTGCTGTTTTCTCAACTTGATGAATATGAAGATGGGACCAATATGCGATTATAGGCAGCCTAATAAGTATACAATTATAGTTAGTATAACAAAGGTTTCTGCACCACTAGGTGGATTACTAGGTTTTTGCCTTTCTCCTAGAAAGGTATAGCAATCACTTGCAAAACCGAAAGTATAAAAGTGCTCCAAAGGGCCGAATGGCATATATCACTCGACTCAACTCGACGAGCTGAGCATTTTCTGTATGTGTGTGTGTATGTGTGTGTGTATGTGCAGATTTTTATTCTCACTCACTTTTCTCAGAGATGGCTGGTCCGATTTTCATGAAATTAATTGCAAATGAAAGGTCTTGTTGTCCCATAAGACCCTATTGAATTTTATTGTAATCGGATTTTTAGTTTAGAGGTTATGTGTCAAAATATAAAAATCATGAAACATCATTATCCCGAAAACTACACAACCGATTTAAACAAAATTGATTTTAAAAGAACGGGCTACCTGAAATACCCTTAAATTTTGAGTTTCATGAAGATTGAATTTGTGGTTCAAAAGTTATGAAAAGAAACGTGTTCTGAAGACTGTTTAATCTCACTCATGTTTCTCAGAGATGGCTGGACCGATTTTCATAAAATTAGTGTCAAATTGAAGGTCTAGTTGCCCCATAAGACCCTATTGATTTGTTTTGCAATCGGACTATTACTTCGCTTGTTATGTTTAATAATGTGAAATCCAGCTATGAAATGGAACATATTCCGAAGACTACTTGAACTCACTCACTTTTCTCAGAGATGGCTGACCCGATTTCCACAAAATTAGTGTCAATTAATGAGTCTAGATGCTTCATAACACCCTATTGAATTTTACTGTTATCGGACTGTAACTTCGTCTGTAATGTACCGAAATGTGAAAATCACGAAACTTCATTATTTCATGAACTACACAACCGATTTGATCAATATTATAAGATGAGCGGGCTAGTTAAGGGTTAGCTGGTGAATTATGATTAAACACGTGGTTTCAAAATTTGGCTGCTCCATACGTTCCCATTTCATTTGATTATAATAGAACATAAGCAACCGTTATGTATTAAATTATTAATAAAACAACGAAAGTCTATTATCTCAAATAGCGAATTTCTTTATTCCACCAGCTCACCTCGTTTTGACCTGGAAGCGTACTAACTGCTGTCAAAACCCTTCTTTATTCGCTCGATTTTGACCCAGTTTTGAACTGGCTTGTTGCCCGAAGCGCACTGTAAAATTTGTCAGCTTCAACCCACTACCGCACGTGCTTAGTTCGTAAACAATTATCTGGCATCTCTTTCTTACTTGCGTCGTAAATCGCGATGCTGTTTTTTATTGCTCGGCAGATTTGCCCGGACGCAGTGAAGTAAAGAATTTCGTCAAAAGATTACATGACTTATTTGAACATAACTAGTGTCATACGAACGAGTCATCCCTCAAACTTACAAATAACAAACTTCATAACAATTTGATATGTGGCTTAAAAGTTATGAAAAGAAAAGAAATTCAAAGGCCATTTAAAACTATACCTGCTTTGATCGATATATGTGGCCTCAACATAATTTAAATGTGATATCGTACTATTTGAACGTTCCAAATTCATTGATTCTCTGCGATGTGCTTAAAGTCTGCAAATGCACGACGAATCGGCCATAGCATATGATCAAAGTCAAATAACAAATCGTTTGAAATGATTGGTTTCATCGAAATAACAACATTTGGTCGTTTGCCTTTGTTTTTCCGAAGCCGAAAGTCGCCATTTTGGATTTCATAATGGCATTTGGAGACAATTTCTGGATTTTGAACGTCATACTGGTTAAATAAACACTCATATTGGGCGGTATTTGGTCATTTTCAGCAGTTTTTCAGAAACCGGAAGCCGCCATCTTAGAATTCAAAATGGTATCTGTGGTCGATTTTAGCTCCTGTGTATCATTCTAGTTCCGGATATTATAATATTGGGTGGGAATCGGCCATTATTTGTTACCACTAAAAACATTCACCTGCCAAATTCGGATCCATTTAGTTGGTTAGCTCTCGACATAAGTAGAAATTTGTGTTTCATTTGTATGGAACCATTATGGACATATTTGTTACCCCTAAAACATTCACATGATAAATTTGGTTTCATTTACTCGGTTAGTGCTCAAGATGTGCAGAAATTTGTTCTTCATTTATATGGAACCACTCCCTTCCAGAAAAGGGAGAGGCGTTCAACTATTATGGACATATTTGTTACCCTTTAAAACATCCACATGCCAAATTCGGTTTTATTTGCTTCGTTTGTTCTTGAGTTGTGCAGAAATTTATGTTTCATTTGTATGGGACCCCTTCCTTCCAGAAGAGGGAGGGGTCTCAAACTATCATAGGAACCTTTATCGGTACCAAAAACCCCTACATACAAATTTTCACGTCGATCGGTTTGGTAGTTTTCGAGCCTATATGGATCAGACAGACAGACCACACTGTATTTTTATATGTATAGATTACAACATCAATATTTTAGAACCTAAAGAATGAATACAATTTATTGGATTGAAGCGTTTATGTAAATCTATTTTTACAAATAAAAGTTTGAATGAGAAAAGCTGGGTCTGACCGTTGGTTGGATTAATTCAGGTTTTTTACATACATTTTACATTTTATCCACAACACCATTACAACGGTTAGTGCTGCCATCTGATAACATAAATGCGTATGAAACTGTGGGCCTCAGCAAAATCGATTCATCGTGCATAATCCGCCAGATAAAGTGAAAACTAGATGGCAGCACTATATGAGGATATTGAAAATTAGATGGCCGCACCGTGCAATTATATTTAAAATTAGATGGTAGGTCCATACAAGGATATTGAAAAAAAAAATCCTTCACTTTTCGCCACCTTGCCTCCATTTTCAAATTACTAGTATACATATTAGTTCGGCTTTCGTTCACACGCAGCGACAACCGTGTCCGCTGCATACTGCAAAAGTCAGGTATCTTGTACTAGTCATCTTTGTTACTAGGCATAGAATGGCCCATTTTAAATCGAATATGTGATAAGGAGATCGGGGGTGACACCCATAAGGAAAATTTTTATACACGTCACCTTCAAAAAAGTGACATCTGTGAGATTAAAGAGATCAATTAGGTGGAGCTCTCGAAAGTTATATGAAATTTTCGGAAACGGGTGGATTTAGTGCAATTGAGAACAAACATGCTAACTCTCATAATTTTTTATCACAAAATGATTTCACTGGTGGGGGTGACATCCAAAGTTTCCGCAATAGAGACTCATACATAGAATGCTCAGTTCGTTTAACGGAATCAAGTGGGATATAGCATTGTGTCCGTTGAGCCTTATTATAACTTCGTTTTTCACTCTACCTTTCTAAGAGAAGGTTAAATGCTAAAAAATGCGTTAGCTGGAAAATTATTTATTTGAGAAAAAACGCATTATACGGAAAACCAATTATTAAGTAAAAAGTGTTCAGTACATATACTGATTCCTATCAACATAATGGATCGCTTTCCGATTGTGGAAAATTAAATTTATAGTGGTTGAGAATACTCTCGACTCGGTATAGAATGTCCACGATTCGGCCAAACGTTGATAATACTTTTACACCATTTCTAATTACCGCGTGATAATGCATGACACAAAATTGCTATCTACCTGAAACGATTCGAAGCGCAATAAGCATAAAATTAGTGGTCCGTCAAAGCTGTTATTAGCATCAGCGAATTTCGAGTAAACTGTGTGTTCCTCTCTTCGCAACCGACAAAACTCGGCCGGAACCCAACACGGCGGAATAGCCGGCAAACAATCAAACAATTACCAACATCCACACATGAATACACTCACCGTGTTTGTCCTTCTCGTGCATCAATTTCCCATTTGCTAAATTTATAATTAGCGTTAGTTTCAAGCATAAAACATTTACGAAACCATTAAATTTCATTTTCGACTCCTCGTGAGTATAGTTTTACTAGCAGCGCACTGTTCACGCCTGGACAGGGTATTGGCTGGTGGTACCCCTTTATGGGTTCGCATCTGCCGCCGTTTGCCGTCAATGGATCTTCTGCGCTGGTGTGTCTGTCCGTGCAGATGGCTTCACGATGTTTGTTTGCTTATTTCTTCTGTTCCGTTTGACTTGATGGCTTGCACGCGGAAGCTGCTCAGCGTACGAGGGTGGCTCCACGATGCAGCATCACAGTCGCAAACAGTTTGTCCTGCAACGAAAAAGCAAAGCACATGTGGTTGAGATTTGCCGTTGTGAGAATATGTTATGGGAATGTTTCGCTTTTCCCTGCTTTTGTCATGTTCGGAACGGAATGCGGAAGCGCGCATGATTGCGATCACTTGGGAAGTGGTGCACTATTGTGCACTATGTATTTCGCGCTCGAGCAAATTTCGGTGGTGTGGCGCCGAGTGCCAGGACAGTCAGTATAATCAAAATCAATTTCAGTTTAAATCAAGTATATAAACGGATTCCAGCATACCGACAACTGTCGATGGCTCTCAGTGTGTTTGGAACTTTGGTACATGACACTGACTTAGTCTTAATTTGGGCAATCATATGATATTGAAAATAATGGTGCTTTAACTATGTTCTAGAGATACTTACTTGGTATTTTTCAGCTGAATGTATGTTTATGTTTGGAAGATTTTTAGTTTGTTACGTTGAACAACATAACCTGGTGTTTAGCATGTTGAAATACATAACTGTACATATAATTTTTTTAGAGCTTCAAATTTCTCATATGATAATGTATCGTTTTACGCTGATAATTATTACCGATAGCTTTTGGTTGGTCTGTTACATAGAGATACCGACAAAGTAAGGAGCTACGTGGATCCCAGGCGCTCCATTACTCACATGTCACCTTTGATCTTGTTCTAATGTCAGAGGGAACTTTTCTTCCGGCATTCTTATAACGTGTTTAGCTCATCGCGATCTACTGAGTCTTTTTCAACTGTGTAATGCAGTCTTCTTTAAACAGGTGCTACATCACAAGTCGAAATCTGACCTCCTGTTTATTTGATACAAACTTCGCAGCCAATTGCTAGTGTACAGGACAATAGCGGGTTTGACCCTTGACGACTGGTTTGTAAGAGCAGCATCGTACCTCGAAGCCAACTAAATAGTTTAAGAGACTGTATATGGGACACAACCACAAGATTAACGTAGAATCACGAGAGCCTGGCGTATGTCAATGTATTTCTTGCCATAGGTTTGGGTTAATCAGTTCAATGATCTGAAGCGATACGCTTCAGTAATTATACTCGTTCATTTCTCTCTGTTTTCAATGATTTGTTTCGGTTTCGGATGATACTCGACCATTTCTCCAGAAACTGGTAGTCACCATCTTCGATTTCAAAATGGTACCTTTTGTTATCTTATGTTAGGGACACCAAAATTCATAGGAATGTTTGAATAGCTATAATTTTTTCATTTTTTCCAGTTTAAGCTTTTGGAGTGCCCTTTTTCTTTTTGTTGATCAGTGTTATAAATAATTTTAGACTCGATTATATATACCCAGAAGTAAAAAGCAAAGCAAAGCCTTGGTGCTACATTCCGTATCGGAACTCGACCTTCTGTTTATTATACACAGACTTCGCAGCCAACTGTTGAGTGTACAGGACAATTGCGGGGCTAGCGCTACGATCCTACTGACACTAACAGTCTCTCCCGAGCCGAGACTCGAACATACGACGACTGGCTTGTTAAGCCGGCATCGTACCTCGAGACCAGCTGGGAGAGTATACCCAGAAGTATTTTTTATAATTTTAAATATGATTTATCTAAAGCGGCGTCGTAATTTAACATCCATAAAATACGTAACGCTCGATGGAAAGCGAGGGAGTTGTCTGACAAATCGTTGCAACCCATGCGGAAAATTTCGAAGATTTATACAGAAGAAGAGGAGGTCGAAAATAGTTATTTTTGTGATACGTAGTAAATGGATGTTCCCTAAATGATTCATAAATTTTAAAAAAAATAAATAAAACTTTAAAAATTAAGAAAAATCAAAATTTTCGAAAAATATTTTAAAACAAATTGAAATAAATAAAACAAAAAGTTATACAAAATTCATTCAAATAAATTCAAAACTTGAAAAAAATATATAAAAAAAAACGAGTTGACTAATCAAAATACACTGATGAAAAATTATCTTTACGTTTGACTGTTTAGTTATTCAAAAACAACAACAAAGTAAATATTTTTTTCTAATTTGTCTATGTATAAGAATCAATATATGGTGAAAAAAAATCGGAGAGTATATATAATCGAGTCCGACCTGTACTGGCAAATTCGATAGCGAATAGCGATGTGACGATGAATAAATCTGCTACATGTTTATAAAAAAACGTGTCATTGTCTTAAATATAGAGAGGACCAACACCTCAACATAGACGGCGCGGCGCAGGTGATAGAATGAGGAAATTAAAACAGTAGGGGGTTGTATCCAAGACAGGACCGCATAACTGACGTAGAACTACGCATACTATTAACAAATGCATTGTTGTAAGTGTTTCATTAATGAGTCATAAAGTCCCCAAATGCTTGCTTTATGCTGCATCAACAGTGGGGGAATAAAGACACTGAAAACACGAGCAGTAAAAGTTGTTTCACATTCAGTAAATTAGGCGGCCGCTACAGATTCAAATTGCTAGTATCCAGCACAGATTGCTCGCTTCAGTTGTCAAAAAATGATTAACCTTCAAATACTTGTTTATTTTCCTATTTTGCTGCACGAAATTGGATTTGCTGATGGCAACCTTTATGCTGCCTCAGTAGTGGGGCAATAACGGCAGTCTGACGCACACGCTGAGAAGTGAGAAGAACCGCGCTGCTCCTGAGACATAGTGACCAACCACAGGGCAAGTGATTTGTTTGATTTAAAGGCAGCCACAGGCGCAACCCGCTGTTACTGCTGAGTGCTGATATCTGCTGCTACTGCTGTCAACGTTGTGGACGGTCTAGCCAGCTCACCTTCAGACTAATGAATGTAGCTGGTTTTACCAGAAACACTCTTCTATAGCCGAAGGTTGCTACGAAATAGGTCACGCCTTTTCGTTCAGTTTTAACATTCTCTAATGTTCCTTAGACGAATTATTCTACAATTCGCATTTGATTTTTGTATACAGCGAATAAACACCGATGATGCTCTCACACACGCAACGAATTTAACCCGTATCGTGTTGCGGTTTGTAACATCAAGCGATTTTCGTTTGCTCGCTGTTGTATGTTGCAACTGAGCAGCTGGGAGACGACGAAACTTTGTTCATGCTGATTGATTGCATCGACTACAATTTATTTTAGTAAAGTCGAATTAATCACCTTTGTTAAGGCGTTTTAACAGAACAGGGCAGTTTGTTGTTCAAAATCGGTTATGTTGATCGCAGCTTTTGTGCTGCCCCAATAGTGGGGGGCATAAGGTAAATAAATGAAGTAAATTTTTTGATCGCGACAGAATTTGATTGCTAGGATCCAGCACAGAATGCTTGTGTTATTGCCAAAAAATTATTAATTATTATTATTAAAAAATTATTATCAATTCCTTGTTTATTTGCCTTGAGAAAGACATTTTGCTGTTCAAAATCTGTAAAAGCTGTTTTCGCATTCAGTAAATAAGATGGCCACGATTGTGGTTTCTTGGATTCAGCACAGAATGTGTTGTTTCCAAGATGAAGCAAAACTTTATTGCGGGAAGAAGACCGAAGCTCTTAACTAGCATAACATTGGTGCAACCTCGATGCTTAGATACGTGATGTGATTTGTTTACTGACGCAACCCGCTGCTTCCGCTACTTCCGCTATTCGCTACGATGCGGCTAACCAGTTATTCTATTCTGTCGACCTTTTTAGGGAAAAGCAGCAAGCGATCAATCTGAGGACGTTATTTTCGTTTCAACAAGGCTTGACAATTTTCAATAGTACAACACTTTTCTACATTTGGGTGGATGCGTGTATAATTTTCCAATCAATTGCTGCAAGAATCAAGAAAATCGGTTGAAAACAAACTGATTTATAAGCATTTTAAAAGGGACATTTTTCGTCCCCTTTCCATTAATAGTTTTCCTATTTACATGCCAATGTGGTAGGCTAAAGAAAAACGTAGTTCTACGTCAAAAAGAGGACGATACACATTGTTTGTAGGTATGAATTGCAGGTGCTTAAATTGCATTCTTGAGGGCACGCGATTAGTTGAGTTATAATCAAATTGGTTGCGAATTTTCACCTCTTTGTTGAAAAAAACTTTTTTTAAAAAAAAATAAATAAACTAAAATAATTTGTTTTCTATTTAACGAGATATCATTGAGCAAGTCTGTTCAGTGATAATAAACTGACAAGCATTTTAAATCTTCCATTCTACCGTTTTACTCCATTCTCGAGTGTTCGGCATGCCACTCTTCTAAAGTAAGACGTTATTCTACGTCAAAGGTACTTTACCGCCTGTACTCCACTATAAATATCCCGTAGCACCCGTTCGGAATCATTAAACGTGTTTGAGGGCCATTTACATTCCATGGAAATAGATTTTTTTACGATTTTAACTCCCCTCCTCTCTCTCCTTGCATAACTGCTCATATAAATCCTAAAATAAATGTATTATAAGCCCATAGAGAACCATAATAAATGTTAATAAGTGTTTTGTACAAACTCAACTTTGTGTGGCGACGTATTCGGTTTAATATTGAAGTCTTTGGGAGTGAAACGTCTCTAGTTCTCATTTTTGGTATTGTTGCAACAAGTAATCTAAAATATAAGAACTCGACGACCACTTTCGCTCGTCACAGTCTACGATGATCTGTGGGGGCCGTTTTTGTTCGGTTTTATGCCTTTTGTTCCAATATATTTTGTTTTTGTCGTGATAATTCGTTTCCACATTTAGTCTGGTGTATTCTCCATAGTCATAAGGTTGAATCAGCTTTGTGATAATTGTATTATTTATGTCTTACTTACCTTACCAAACAGTCCCAAGCCGTGGTGTGGCCTCCACTGTACGTAAGAGTGGTCTCCATTCCAGTCGGTCTATGGTTGCAGTTCGTTAGCTCTGCAGTCTACGTATGGTCCGTTGGTCGTCTTCCACCTGCTCGATCGTCTCGTCGACATCATTACTGAGTTGTTGTCCTTCATCTTTAAGACATACCCAGCCCACCGCAACCACCAATCTTAGCGCTATGGACGATAGTTGGCTTCTGCAGTTCGTCGTTCATTCGCCTTCTCCACGTTCCGTTCTCCATCTGCAGTCCTCAAAGGCCACAAGGGCGCGTTGGTACTCTACAAGCATAGCCAATGTCTCATGCTCGTAGAGGACTACCGGTCTGATCAGCGCCTTGTAGATGGTTAACTTGGTGCGGCGACGAATTCCACTCGATCGGAGCGTCCTCCGGGGACCAAAGTATGCAGGATTTCCTGCAGTAATGCGCCGATTAATTTTTTCTGCTGGTATCGTTGTCGGCAGTTACCAGTGAGCCCAGTTACACAAACTCGTCGACCACCTTGATTTCATCACTACCAACTTGAACTCGAGGTTAGCACTGCCTTCTTGTGAACCACTTCCTTTCATGTACTTCATCTTCGATGCATTAATGACCAGTCCAATCCGTTTGGCTGCGGCCTTAAGTCCGATGTACGTATTCGCCATCTTTGTAAAGGCCCGAGCCACAATGGCGATATCGTCGGTGAAGCCAAACAGTCGTAATAACTTTTGGAGTATCGTGCCACTCGTTTTAATCCCCGCTCTTCTAATGACACCTGCCGGGGCAATGTTAAACAATAGGCACAAGAGACCACCACCTTGCCTTGAATTTCTTCTCGTTTCGAAGGGCCTCGAGAGTGTCCCCGATACTCGAACTACACACATCACTCGATCCATCGTCGGTTTGACCAACCACGTGAGTGTGTCCGGAAACCCGTAGTCGTGCATAATTTGCCATAGCTGGTCACGATCGATTGTGTCGTATGCTCATTTGAAATCGATGAATAGGTTATGTGTGGGTACGTTGTATTCGTAGCATTTATGCATAACCTGCTGAACTGCGAATATCTGAACCGTGGTGGCACGGGCACCCAAGAATTCCGCCTGGTAATGCCCCATGAGCTGCTTCGCATAGTCGGTGTCAGAGTATTTGGGAAAGTACCTTGTAGCAGGCATGTCTAAGCCCACCACACCACCGCGTGTGTGTTTTAAGCGATGCCACGGAGGGTATTTTCATTGCCTTTCTGTGCTTATACAAAACGAAAACCCGCAGTGTTCAAAATAAAACAGCCCTTCGGAAGCTTCGGCAAACACAGGCCCGAGTGTTCCCGACTTCGTGAGCCCTCGGGAGCTCGCTTGCTTGCATGTGTTTTCTCAAACGCTTCATTTTTACAAAAGTACATATGAAAAAAATAATGCAGGTGGATGTATGCGATGACTATCATCGAGCTATCATGTCGATCTCATCGTGGCGACTAATGCTTGTGTGTTTCCCGAAACTGCGAGCCCTCGGTTGCCTCATGTGCCGAAGTTAAAAACCCTCGGCTCGTGTGTTAACAAATGGCTCTCCAGAGTTTTGTCTTTAGCTCGCGACGCAGGGTAATACGAATTACCCTGCGTTGTGTGTTTGTTAGCAGATGGGCCACATGCGCTTTCGAGTACTGTGTTTTCCCCATGCCTGCCTTGTAGGCGGCGTTCAGCTGGGTGATTGCCCGGTAGATGGGACACATAACACCTCCTATCCACTCATCCGGAACGCGTTCTTCCTCCCAAATCGTGACAGGTTTCCATCCAAGCTCCTGCACATATCGGCTTGCGACACATAGCCTTTATGAGAGCTGTACAACCTCTCGTAAATCTTTCGAATATCTTTAACTTAGTACAGCTTTTTCATCGCTACGCGATCTCGGACATCTTGCTGGCCCTTCTTGCTTAGGAGGCCTGAGTTCTGGCTGTTCCGTGTCTGTCAGTATGATTCCGCGTTCGCTCTTGTACGGTGTTGCAACATCCTCGCCCGTGCTGCATTCTTCTCCTCGACTAACTACTTGCATTCGCCATCAAACCAGTCATTTCTATGATTCGGGGCTCTTTTACCTAGTAGCGCAGCAGCAGTGCTACCTATGGCGGATCGGATTCTCCCCCAGTCGTCTTCAAGAGTAGCTGCGTCAAGCTGTTCTTCCGTGGGTAACGCTACCTCCAGCTGCTGCTCGTGTTCCTTATCAATTTGTCAATTTCGGGTGATCTCCAGGTGAATTTGCGGATATCTTTGCAGGGGAAGAAGGTTCTTCAGACTACCGTGGTATGGAAAGCCGCAAAGTTTTGGCACCGATGACCCGTATCATTCATCATCTTTCCTGTCTATGCTTTTCGTATCCCATCCTCAGGGCAATGTCGAACAACAAACATTTAAGTCCATCACTTCTCAATACCCTGTGTGATTCCTAGAGACGCAAATTACTCTGATGACACCTCTTCCGGTAGTTTCTCTTCCTTTCTGGTTTCAGAAATAATCCAGTTCGGTGATCTAGCCAATATTCCCCCATACCTCTAGAGCTCACCGTGTAAATCGTCCGTACCGACGACTTTGTTGTTCTTTAGGCTTCTAAACTCTTAGTAAAAATAGTGAAGGACGAGGGTTTCGACCATTCCACTCTCTATCACCAGGTTTCCCTTAACATCTTTGCATTGAGTGGGTTGCGCCCAATAGCCTCTGCGGGATTGGTTACCCTTCTAATAGAGCTTCTACATATCATTGGCACGGGACAGCTCTCCAGCTTCTCATGGTAAAAGTATTTCTCTGTCGAGAATAGAAACGAATTGAACTGTTACGCGAAATCTTAAGTAGCTTTGAGGTTTCGTAGCTGCTTGAGGCTGAACCGTGGATCTAGCAGCTTCTGATTGACATTCGAGTGTTATATGTCTTAGAAGAGCCGTCCATCGATGAGAGCAAAGTCAATTTGGTTTGTCGTTCGTTGATCGGGATATCTCCAAGCAGCCTTATGGTAATTTTTGCGAGGGGAAAGGTATCCTTCGAACTACTATTCTCAGTGAAGAAGCAATACTGACATATCATTATTGGCCATTATTGTTTACCTCGGTGTGTCGGGTCCGATCACTACTTTCTCTCCTCTTCTTCAAAGTTCCTGTGATCTAAAGTTATATGCACAAGTTTCCAATGATCCTTCTTTATTCGTCGGCTAGGTGGTTGTCGATTATTTTTTTAAATTGTTCGTAGTGTGTTAGATACACCATGTTACGGGGCTGTCGTCTAACATGGAGCTGGTGCAAGAGGAGTACAACCGCCGTTTGGTCTGCTCCTCCAGGAGAACCAACGCACCGAAGTTTTAAGCTAAGAAGTTTTGAGCTTACGTAAACCCATTTATTGGGTGTTGTCAGAGAAGGTTGGATAATGGGGCGTGTTTATCCAATATATTCCTTCCTAACCATAATACACAGAAATCGCCACGACTTACAGGGTGCGGCAGGAAAAAATGTGAAAATCTATTGTTTCTCTTGCAAGTCCAACTTTCAACTACGTGAGGCATTAATATCAACATTTTCAGTCTCAGTTATCTTTATTAAATCCTTTCATACAAATATACACGATGTGTCGTCCATTTTGAACAATTCTATTTTTAAAATAACGCCGGAAGCTACAACACGCCGCTCGAACGTAAGCCTTTGTCAGTCACTGCCATGTAAGAGTTATGAAAAACCAAAAAAGATTGATTTTGATACTTTAACGGTAGACTCTTCTCCATTTTGTGTTCACTATAACAGCGTGGCTTTACTATTCAGCATTAACAAAAAATACCAGTTTTCGAAAAAAAGAATCGTTCGCCAATCTCAACAACAGTATCTCAGTAATTAGATTATTTAATTAGGATTTTCTTCATCTAGAACAAAGGCACAAACAATAAATTTAAATATTCTTCTCAAATTTCAAAACAAAATGACTAAGCAAAATAATATGTTGAAAATCGTTTCAAAAGAGACATCTACATTGCATGGCGTGTGGTAAACAAATGCACAGTCGTAGAATATTTGAGGTACAAACCGTTTAAAAATAGACATTCCGCAGTAAACACTATTTATATGCTGCCGTTTGAAATTATTCAATAATAACCATATCCAAAACGATTTCCAATCAAACTGTTTCCACCAACAGGCAAGTTCAGAGCTGTTCATTGTTTCCCCGAACCGCAAATGGCTCCATTTGTCATGCTATTTCGGTGGCGAAGTCAGCACAACGCCACTGTACCTACAACAAATGGACTGTTGTATCGCATCCCAAGATCATAATCATCTGCAATATGCCACAATGAATAAAAGGATCCACGATTTGGCGTGCTAACCGAATCGGGTCCCCTATTCGAACGGCAATGGATTTCTAGCACACACCCCCGTCCTCGCCCCGAAGTCGACAATCGTTGTAAGGGGTAAGACGGGGCACTCGGTTCCTGGAAATATGAAAACCGACGGCAAAACAGTACTCAATTGGCGATTCATGAAGTTACATTGTCTGGAGCAGGAAATAGAGTGCAGCTGTGACAATGCATTTGGCAGCCATACTGCAGCAGAGCTGAAACTTTGTGGTGCAATTTCGAATGAATATGCTATTAGGAGGGCATGGATGGTACTTTGGGGCCGCCGAGGCGCTTTCGCCAATAATGACGACGATGATAATGACAGCGATGATGATGGTTGAATCATAACCGTAGTTGGTACTAATGGAAAATTCAAACTATTTAGCTGCCCGAAAGTTGACATCTCTGAGGGGTGAGTGCGAAGTAATTCAGTGTGTTACATGCTACAATTAAACTAAAAATAATGTTTTTTTTTTGAAAATCAGTGTGGCCATAATTCCTCCTAACCTTCTGCTCATATCATTTTATGATGTATATCTGAACAAGCGCACTAACATTCTACTGTTAAATCAATGTTCAATCTCGAAAAAAGTCTGGAGGTGGAGTCGTCATAGCCAATGTAGACTTTATTTCTGAAGAAATTGAAACAAGCAAGCACAGTGAATTCGGACATGAGTGCAAGATTGTGTGGGTCAAACCACTTGTTTCTGTTGAAGCACATTTTTTTTCTTTTGTATCTTCTCCACCAGAACATGCTCACAAACAATCTTTCAGCTTAATTTTCCAAGTTATCGAAACCATTATGTCAAGTATGAAAAGTATTATGCCCAGTATGGAACCAAAAGAAAAACGATACATTTACGGCGGCTTTAATCAATAGAGTGACTCATTTAAGTGAGTGGTGAGGGACTGGCAGCATCCTCTCAGATTCAAATAAACCTTTGTGGGTTTATAAGCCTAATTAAACTAGTTAACTTTGCATACTTCATCTTGACTAACATTTCAAAAGGGCTAAAGCATTTCAACATTTTTTTTTATTATTCTGAAAGTTGTGCAGGAATGGCATGTGAATTTTAAAAATAAAAAAAAGAAATAAATATATTGGAGATCCCACACTGAAAAAAATAGATATAAAAACATATAAGTGATAAACAAAAAAACATCTCAAATTGTTTAGCCTTTGAACTTCAAACAGGCAGAACTTTAAATGAAAAAATAGATTTTTTAACAAAAACTTTTCATGCCCAGTTTTTTTTTGTAGGAAAAGATACCAAACAGATACAAAGGCACTATCGTTATAACACAAACAATGTATGCGCTGGTTTTACAGTTGACATTTGCTCTCAAAATCCGCTGTAAAGTCTTTCACTGCGGTGATATAACATTATGACGTACATCCATTTGATAAGTTTTTCAATACGGCCCAAAAACGAACGGGTTACTTGTCACTTTTGAATTGAAATAGTGCATACGTCATGTTGTTTTCTTGATTTTATGCAACGTACGAATAAATAACAACTAAAAGAAAGATACCATAAGATGGGTCTTTGAAATAACGAACAAATTGGCGTAAAAACCCCAGATTTCAAAAAATGGCACTTACGTCAGTCTGCGAGATTACGGCAGTTCACAGCAAAAGAGATTCTCCGTATCGGTTAGGGCTGTGATTTATTGACTATTAATGAAAGAATTAACGGTTAACCAACATCTTTTTATGACTGTTTTTTTTTTCTTCACTGCACACATAAAGAACAGCCAAACATAAATCAGCATCCAATAAATTTACTCACAATTGAACTCCGTAACCCTAGCTGACAAATAGATCTGTATATCATGAGTGAGCAATCAAATCATTTGGGAACAATTCTTAAATAGAGCCATTTTCAACATTAAACCGGTTACTGTTCTCCGGATATGCAGTGCAGTAGTTATCTGTACTGGTGCTACACTACCCCCGACGCGACGCAACGGTAGCTTTTCAGTTTTATGCCGATCGAATTTTTAATTCAGTCGCCGTCTATAATACAATAATGCAATAATTTTGTGCCCATTAACGCATACAACTTTTTATTTGCACCCCATTATTCTATTTTCCCAACACTGATGGGATGTGATGTGACAGAAATGCACTGCTCTAGGGGAGGGGGGGACTGTGCAGGCAATAAAGCGCATTCAATCGGTCGAAATTGATTTCAATAAGCTTCGGCTGGAATGCCATTCGCGCTATTGTTGAGTCTGGGTGCGCGGGGGAATTCAGTGACCTAGCGCTGGAGGTTGGTTCTATATGTGTAGTGTTGATGGCAGCAGCAGGGTAGTGTTATTTTGAAGACCCGAGAAAAAACAGTAGTTGCCGGACCAATTTAATTCACTCGCTGAAAATAGTTTTACGGTAATTGTTGGTATTGGAGGGTCATTAGAAATATTGCAATAGATGTATTATGATGGACCTGCTTCCTGGGGGCAACCGAGTTGCATACATGATGTACCTTCCGTGCAGTTATATATTTGATAAGTTTGATAGCGTTATCGGGTCTGCCAGTGTGGCATATTTCAATGACATGAGTTGCATGTTCATTAGGAGTTGGAAAAGTGTAACAATTATATTTTCCGAGTAAATGCTTCATCTGTAGATTTCGCATAGTGTTTCACATATAGCTCTCCTATTTCTCGCATATTAAAGACCCTGTATTGTTTGATGCCTAGCTCATTTTTGCATTGAGAACAACAACATTATAAAGGCGCAATTACTCGATGCCCTCGGAAATGACTTAATGGCACAAAAAGGTGTAAAATTATTGATTATGTATTGTTCAATACCAAAAAAAAACGACAAACAATTATTTCGTTACAATTTTGATGATTTTGATTTTTTAATTTTTTTTTCTGATCTTTTTTAGCATAGTTTGGATACACCGTAAGTCAACTTGGACAACCAATTCTTTCTACGATCTAATCATTTTTGCAGCTTTTTGAATTGTCTTGGTAGGTACTCGTTTTTAGTTTACGCTCTACAATTTCATAATGTTTCTCGATCAACCGAGATTATAGGAATCGTGATAGATGAAGTCTTTTTCGATTATTTCATCCCTTTGCAAAGTGGTACGAGAGCTCAAAATCGTAAGATTTTCCATTTACTCTGCAAATGTAGGTTTTTTAACATTTTATTGACATCTTCAGGAGATATTTAATATACAGAGTGTTTAATAAATTCGAAAACAACTTTAAAGCGTAATGTAGGTGCGCACCATGTTCATTCTGTGTATTGGTATCAATGCGAACGGCTCTGTGTATCGGTATTAATGCGAATGGATGTCATTCGTTTTTGTTTACCGCGCACGATGCAGGTTAGGAGCGTCATTTGTGATAAGAAACTCTTTGTTTTACAACAGCTGCACAATGCTCAAAATGATTGATAAGCATCCCGTGGTTCTGTAGCGCCGCGTCGGTGATGGTTTGGGGGCCGTACCCAGACGTGGGACGTTGAGAGAACCCTGAAAACCAACGCCGCGTACTTTGAGACCGAGATTCTGGAAAAGGCTGTGGCTTCGACACTTCGGGACCTCTACGTTGCGCTGAGAAATCTTTTGGCCATAGTGGCAGCTTGCTAAATCTGACCAAAACTTTACAGGACCTTTGTGAGCTTTAATGAACAGGAGAATGCGGTTTCGCCTGGCAATCTTTATCCAACATTTGCGATTCCATTACGCAGAGTTTTTGTCTTTAGATGCGAAATTCTTGTCAAATTAGGAAGTTTACAGCCCAGATTTTCAATGTGGATGTTCAAAACCAATAGTTTCATCACGGCTTCCATCCCGAACAAAGTTTTTATAACAAAATGAATCAAACTGAAGCATTTACCTTTCGAGCGCCAAATTTCTACTTTTGGAAACCCTGAGGGTCCAAAAAATACATCTTTTGTCCAAGTTTGTCATACCTAGATTTAGTTCGAGCTCGTAATCGGTAGCGAGAATGAAAAATTGCCCTTAGATTATGAGATACCCTAGAAATAAGATTTAGCTGGTTTCGTAGAATGTTATATGCATTGTGTTGTGTCAAATGAACTTTTTCATAACAAACCATTGTTAAAAGATTTCAAATGCGAGCACTAACAGGGCTGTTATAAAATCAGCTAACCGAATCATACCATATAATAGCTAGAAAACGTTACGCGACAAAATTGTTTAAGTTTGAGTTTCTCGTTGATTGCCAGCCACAACAGCAACTACTTGGTACACACCAAATTCCCGAAGTCAGATTCAGCAACCTTTATTGAAATTCAACAATAAAAAGCATGTACTGAAATTTCAGCAATCTAAATGTTTACTAAAAATTAAGCAATTCATTTTAATTTACCGACATTCAGCAATCCTTTCTTCGATTGCTGAATATTTGGCTCATGTCGTCGACTGACGCGCACTACACTGAAAATATTTTTTCGTTATTTCTACTCATGCACATTTCGTAAACATGGAATTCATAGATTGTACAGCACTTTTGTAGATTGTATAGAACATTCGTATAGCAAAATATCGAATAGAATTGCAACATTACGCATAATTTGTACAATTAACGAATGTACTTTCGTATGAACGTGGATAACAACGAAGAATTACTTGAATGTGTTCTGTTATTATTGATTTCGTATAAAAGGAGCTGGTAGCCACTTGGTTACAGAGTTCGCTTTGATAAGCAGATGGTCGTGATTTCAAATTTTGTTTAGATAGAATAGAAACAGGCCATTCTTGACTATGAAAAGGATTTAGTATAGTTAGGCACGGGTTTATTCTCTAAGGCTCCTCATCACCACCACTACTTCACTTGGTCCGAATCTGTTTGCTTTCTGGAACATTTATACACTACGTCGCTTTCACATCGATAGAACTGCCGCGATGCTTATACCTTTCGCTCAGATTTCGTAATGAAATAATTTTTGTGAACATTTGTGCGTCTCTGGGGTTGAGTTGGGTAGACGAGCGCGCTCGTCGTCGCTCTCTCGCAATCGATAGAACTAGAATCGCGTTGTGGCAAACCGGTGATGATCATATCAAGCAAGCTCAAGCTCTGTTATTTTTAATTTCGTATAATGTATACATTATCACGTAAGCTTACTATTTTTTCGTACTATTTACATTATGCAGCGTTCTTTGTACGAATTATTTGCGCAAGCTTGCTAATTTTTCGTACTATTTACATTATGCAGCGTTTTTTTCCACGAATTATTCGCGTTTATTTTTAAAACCAAACGTTACGTATATACGAATAGAGATCAGTAACAATTTGGACAGTTCTGACGAAAGTACCTTCATATTTATTACGCATTGGTTTCATTGCAGAAAACAACAAAAGGTTTTGTGTATAAAACAAATGTTTTCGTGGAATAAACTAAAATATCTTTTCAGTGTACTACTGTAAAAAAAGTTAGTTATCAATTAGTTATATGTTAGTTATAATATGTTAATTAAAATATGTTAGTTATCAATTTGTTTGGTGCGCGTAAAAATGTGTCGTGTCGCGGGAACTTTATTTGAAAGGGGATCCGGGCTAGACGAAGTGCTGCAGGACCTAGAAGACGACTGCAGCGACGTAGAGGAACTTGTTGGTAAGTGGAATAGTTAATTGTTCTTGTTTTTTCAGTACGGTGTTCGCTAGAGGAAGATGGTAGATATTTTGTAGTGCTTCCTCTGCCATCGGATGGACTTCAGTGGCATATAAGAATCAGCGTTATTTTTTTTAAACGATGAAAAAATAAAACAAAGTTATGAAAAGATATCAAGTTTAAACGTGTTTTAAAACTCCTATGAGGAATTCACACTGAACTGAAATTTCGGATAGACCTTTGCGAAATTCTTTCAGCAAAGTGCTGTCAAAATATGCGATAGCCGATATTGCTGAATGTTCGGTAATGCCTTGAACGATCCTGTTCGCTAGGTACTTTTCTACTGTTTGGCGAGCTTCTTATCGCTCAGGAACGTCGGCCGCATAGGCGTAGCCAAGGGGGGGGGGGCGTTGCCCCTCCCCCCTAAATGTTTACATTGGTGCAGAATTTTGTTTTCAATGACTCTAATAGCACAAAACGACATCTTTAGCCCATAGAAACATCTGTGTAAAGTATCAGCCAGATCAGAAATAATTGATTAAAAAGCTTGCGCTATGTTGCGTGGAATTGCACAGGTTTATCAGTTGATCCACCAAGGATATTGCAGCGGCAAAAGTACCGGGTAAAACCGCCTGCGCTTGGAGTATTGGAACCGAGCTGTGACAATTCCTTACCTTGATTCTCTTGTAACCTCACTGGAAACACGGTTTGTTGAAGATAGTGCACCTGCCTACGCGTTGTCCTTGCTGCATCCCGCTAACGTAACTCGCATGTAGTTGGAAGAGTTCAAGCGCAAAACTGAAAATTTCGTAATTTTTTATGAAGTTGACAATTTTGTCGGAGAGGTGGAAGTTTTGTATTAACATTGCAGCAGCATGAGAGCAGACCGTACGAACTTGGAAGAGTTGGATCTTATAGACCTGCTAGCTAAAGCCCGTTCTTTCTTCCCAGCGACTGAGAAAGCAGTTAAAAATGCACTTGCTCTACCATGGAAACATGCACGATTGAACGCTCGTTCAGCACATTACGTCGGGTGAAAACCTGGCTGAGATCAACAATATTTGAACAGCGGTTGAGTGCTAACTGCTTGCTGAGTGTTCATCGGCAGATGGTCAACAACCCGCCCAAAGATTTCATTGAGAATCTTGACTGTGTCTTCAATCTTCACGTCCTTGGGAAGCTTTGACAGGATGTAGTTGAGATAGCAGCTATGCGAATGGGTGTCCAGCTTCCAGAGAAGTGAACTTACCTTCGCCGCATCATTTAGCTGGCCTGCATCGTTCTCGAAGAGGTCCTGGTAGCGGTTAAACAACAACGTCCGAACGTAATTCCGTTTTCTTCGTCGAAGACAAACGAAGATGATGTTCGAGGAGATGGACTCCAAAATCTGCTCCGGGGTATGATACTGACGCTGCTGCTGCTGGACCGCTATCCGCTGTAAAATTTGGACCATCTTGTGAATCATATCTTGAATTCCCGGTTGCGGCTGCTGATCAACTCTATCTTCTGCCATGTTCGTGGATTCTTGAGATCCTCATCGCCAAAATAATATGTCAAAAGGTTTAAATGAACTTAAGAGTTTTTAGTAAAGAACATCTATTTATGTTCGAGGTTGGACAAAGAATAACCAAGTTTTCCACTCTGATGTCAAGGAGAACTTTTCACTGGTTGCCTTGATGTAACAATCACTGAAGACTAGTATTTATTTCTATTTTTCAAAACACACTAAAGTCGCTTTTTACGCGGAGGATACATGCCGCGTAAAAAAATACGTAAATTCCGGAATCCGCGTAAAAAAAGCTGCGTAAAAAACCCGCGTGAAAACAATCGCATAAAAAGCGACCTTAGTGTACCTATTTTTTTACTTCTAAAATTTTGAAGACCTTCCCCCCCTTTTTGAAATTCTGGCTACGCCCATGGTCGGCCGTCTACACCCGGTCTTTCATTCGATGTTGTGATTGTTGTCCAATAGTGCCAAGACCTTACCTTACCTTACCAGTCAGCTCCAGGCCGAAGTGTCCTTTGCTGTTCGAAGAAGTCATCTCCATTCAATACGGTCCATGGTTGCAGCTCGCCAGTCATGTCGTCTGCGGTCGTCTTCCACTTGCTCGAACCACCTTGCTCGCTGTGCGCCCCGTCGCCTCGTTCCAGTCGGGTCGTTATCAAGAACCATTTTCACCGGGTTGTCGTCCGACATCCTAACGACATGCCCAGCCCACCGTAGTCTCCCGATTTTTGCCGTTTGTACGATGAGTGGTTCTCCCAGCAGCTGATGCAACCCGTGGTTTATCCGCCTTCGCCATGATCCAGGTTCCATCTGCACTCCACCACAGATGATACGCAGCACCTTCCGTTCGAAAACCCCAAGGGCGCGTTGATCCTCCACGAGCATGGTCCAGGTTTCGTGGCCGTAGAGAACTACCGCACAGTTCGACAAAGTTTTTGTAGATCTTAAGAAGCATCTTTTGATGCAAATAAATTTTTGATTAATTCACCTAAAAGTGGGATGAAATTTTTTTTTTATTTACTTATCAAATCAAAACGAAGTCTTCAGCAAAATTTTAGACAATTTTATGTAGAAAAACATTGCTGAAGACACTTTGGTTCTACCTCTTGAAAATCGGCCACAAACAGGTAGTTTTATAAACAGACATTTTTAACCCTCTCCCGCTCACGAGGTTTTCCATGATTTAAAAATACTTAAAGGGTTAATTTGGGCAAAATACTTCGTAGACTTATTTAAATTACTGGGAAATGTTATATTTTGAAGTAAAAAGTTGAAATGGTGCTCCAGAGCACCTATGAGCATACAAGGGACTTATTTTTAATACACGAGAAATTTTTTTTTTGGCAAAAGCAGTTATTTAAAAATGAATAAAAAAAAAGAGATACAATGTAGTTTCCGAAAAAAAAGACTACGTTGACGACCATTTGATTGATTTTTTATGATAGGAAATGAAAAAAAAAATCTCGCTTTCATTATGCAAAGACGAACATTACACTTCGAACACCAAAAGAGTGTAAAGTGATCACGATGATTGCGTTAGAAACATCTCTGCGCATCTCTAAATGCTGGCCAATATGATATTCCATCGTAACGGATATTTTTAGCCAGCATACGTTGTAAATTTTTGTCTTCTGTATGCCCAGTGGTGCTCTGAGGCACCATATTCAAATTTATGGGACAAGCGAATTAGAATGAAAAAATGCTAATTTGGTGGATTGTTACACTCAATAGACAATAGATCTACGTAAAATTTATTTTTATTATGAAATCGATTGATTTATGTTATATAAAAACGGTTGTCAAAAACACACATTATTTTTTATCGAAAAATCCAGACTTTCTTCTACAATTTTCTTGATAACAATTCAAACATTGAATTAAGCTGTCATTCGATATGTCAAGTTAAAAGTGTATTAAAAATGCAACATTTTGCAGAAAAAAGAAATCTAAACTAACTATTTTCTGCCAATATATGGTCAATACAATTCATGGTGCTCTAGAGTCACAATGAGCGGGAAAGGGTTAAAGTTTCTAAAAATCGAAAAATACTGAATAACTTTTTCTGATGTGCTTCTAGAGGCGTAGTATGTTCTAGATATGTTTTCATATTGAAAAAATCACATCATTCTGCCGAACATACCTTAGGCAAATTTTCAATTTTTTCATAGGGTTTAGGACATTTTAGATAAAAAACATGCACTTTTTCAAAATGAAATTTCTCTAAAAGCTGCAAAAAGCTGCAAAAACAGCAGTCTGCACTCGAAAGCTTGGGATTAGTACTAGCATCCCCAGGTGGTTTCACTAGTTTCTTGCAGTCTCTGAAAGACTTGGGCGTGGCTGAAAAAAAATAGTTTTTTTGGTTAAAATAAAACAAAATAAAAGTATTTATCTCTGAGCTGACATTTTCTTTTCAGGATTCAAGCATTGGAAAAACGTCAAAGATTGTTGCTAACTTTGTTGAAAAAAAAAATACCTTGGCATCTGCATACACGATTATATATATTTTTATGTTCCCACATAATGCACGGTGCCCTAAACATAAATGCTTTTCGTACTTTTTAATGACAAATCAAAAATCGTTTCGATTTTGTACGTCTTTGAAGAAAACAATATGGAAAAACGCCGAAAAACCACAGTGCAACGTTCCATAGACAAAAATTAAAAAAGTGGATTTCTTATTGAACCAATTCTATTATGTTTTATACATGTTTGAGACATACTGTAATGATATTATTAACCTCGTAAGGTCACCCATACGATTATGAAACGCATCTACTATGAAGTGGTTTCAACTAATCAAGTGACACGTTATTTTTAAAAAACTTTCTTAGTTTTCAAATTAATTTTTCAATATACTCTATATCTTTTCAAGTTGAAACCAAAATGGCAACGGTAGAGGTATGTAACTACTACATTTCAAATGTTACTATTGAGACATAACGTAGTGCAATTGGAAGTTAAAGACTTCTTGGTCATGCTTCTTTATGCTCAGAGAAAAAAGATATTTTCTATTTAAAATCGATCGTCAAAACAGTACCCCAAAGTACATCTCTGAATTTTACGTTTTCCCCTTATTTGGAATTTCCATCAAACTTTGGAAGCCACTGCCATTGCTCAAGTTTGCTCTTTCAACCGGAATTCGCGTTTTCAAATGATACCTCTGGAACCAAAAGTGAAAAATTTATCGTTCATCTGTTCCTTTTTAATGTATAACACGTAATTTATGTGTAAAACACAAAAAAAAATTCTTGGATCAATGATGTCAAAATGTTTTGCAACAGTAAACCGTTTGTAAACATAATGAAAAGGGAATTAAAAAAAATAATAATAAAAACTAATTGTTATGGCATTTAGGTCGCTTTCACATCGCCTAGAAATTATTTGAATATGCTTTTCAAGCCTTTTACCTCGAAATGGATAATATTCTTGGAAAATTGCTTCTGTACAAAAAATGCTTCTGTACGAAAAAAAAGGCTTTTGAGACATATTTGCGATTATGTATTTGAAATCCGTCAATTATGCAAATAGTAGCTCTCGGTACTAAACTTTTTTGTGTCACACCAATTGAAAAAAAATACTGGAATTGCTGTTTTGATTTTTGTCCCGCGTTCCCATACACTCAACGAACTGTGCGTCGGCAAGATAAGCTAGGTTGTGAGTGACTTATTTAAGATCTTACTTCACGGTGACAACAAGAAATATCTCACGCAGTTCGGACGAACCCTGAAGAAAGACGAGTGCAAATCAAATGGGAATCACCGTGCTACTATGATTGCTTACCGTTAAGTAAATAAAGCCCTTAATTATTTTTGGTGTTACGAAACAAGCTAAAGTTAGATCCGCTCAATATTTGGTCGCAGCTTTCTATTTACCGTGGCGCCTCTAGTGGCGGTTACTAGAAACCAATGACAGCGTAGTGTTAAGGAAGGTTTGTTTAGTGATAGTTTCATCAAATTTGAGTCAGTTGATCACAAGTTTTCGACGATGGAACGTGAAAAACGTGAGAAAATTTGCACATTCACGTTGAAAATCGGACGTGGTCAGGTGCAAAAATTGCGAAGTGCCTCAAAATCCTCGAATCAATCGTAAACAGCGAGCTTAAACGATTGAATGAAACTCTAACGCTGGATCGCGCTGATCACAGCAATCGCAGAAGTGGAACGATCGACAAGCAGCTACGATTAAAAGTCTGCAGAGCAGTTCGGACGAACCCTGGGATTGCCTCTCGCGAGATTTGGCTAAGAAGTTCTCGGCACCGTACAGCACTCTTCGACGAATCTGCTGGCATGGAGGCCTGCGGTCGTTCCACGCTTGGTGGAAGAAAATGGTGGAAGAAAATGGCGGATCAAGTCGTCAGTTCCACTGTGTAGAAGATAATGCGCGGTATAAAATGAAAAGTTCGTGAATTCATCCAAAACTCAGACGAATATTTTTTTCTGTATTTTTCTTTTAAAGGTCTGTAAATTTGTTGCAAAATAATAGGGTAATCGCTCCATTATTCATCTCAATAGCTTGGTGAACCTATATTCATTTTATTTCTCTCATTTGTCCAATTTGCCGTCAAATTTTGAAGTAGAATACTTCTCTCAGGAAGTTCGGCTACATAGGGATGTGAAATGAAAATCTAAAACCGAAAAAAGTGAAATATATGTCCAATTTCAAATGCTAATAAATTGGTTAGTATTCGATGGATTTCCTTCGTTCTTGCAGCAATAGATTGAAAAATCTTCTTAGATTCTTCCCAAAAGAAGATAATTGTAATTTTATTATTCGCATTATTGTACTATTGAAAATAGTCAAGCCTTGTCAAAACGAAAAATTTGACCTCTGATTGGTCATTATATGATTGCTTCCCAAGCACGGTCGACAGAATCATATACCTTGCAATTGAAAACATGCTATTTGGCCTATATAAGAGCCTGTTACAGCCGAAGCCGCTCATAATAGTTCTAGACAGCGAAAACAGCAGTCGTCCTTCCTTAGCAACAGCACTAGCCCTGTGGTTGGTCACCACGTCTCAGGAGCAGCGCGGTTCTTCTCAGCGTGTGTCGCCAGACTGCCATTATTCCCCCCGTGTTGGGGCAGCATGAAGATTGCCATCAGGAATTCCAATTTTGAAAATCAAAATGCCTTTTTCAAGACAAATAAACAAGTCATTGAAAATTAATAATTTTTTGACAACGCAAGCAAGCATCCTGTGTTGGATCCTAGCAATTTAAATCTGTCGTGCCCGTCTAATTCACTGAATGTGAAATAGCTTCCACAGTGCATGTTGTCCGTGTATCTTAATTCCCCCACTGTTAGGGCAGCTCAAAGGTTGCGATCAGCAACCGGTTTTGAACCGCAAAATGCCTTTTTCAAGGCAAATAAACAAATAATTGAAGGTTAATAATTTTCTGGCATCAGCAAAAGCAGACATTATGTGCGGGATGCAATCAAATTCTGTTGTAGTTGTCTAATTTTTACTTTATTTCGTAAACCCCCCACAGTAGGGGCAGCGGAAAGGCTGCGATCAGCATAACCGACTATGAATAATAAACTGCCCTGTTAGAACGCATTCACAAAAGCAGTTAGTTCGACGATGCAGAGCTAATATGAAGTCGATTTAATCAATCAGCATGAACAGAATTTCGTCGTCTCCCAGCTGCCAAGTTGCAACATGATGCAACACGCAACAGCGAGCAAACGAAATCGCTTGATGTTACAAACCGCAATAAGATACGGGTTAAAACCGTTGCGTGTGTGAGAGCACCATCGGTGTTTATTCGCTGGATACAAAAATCATATGCGAATTGTCGAATAATTTGTCTGAAGAACATTAGGTAATGGTAAAGGAGTGTTTCTGGAAAAACTAGCCAAATTCATCAGTCGGAAGGTGAGCTGGATGTACCGTCCGGGTTGCGTCTGTGGCTGCCTTCAAATCAAACAAATCACTTGCCCTGTGGTTGGTCACCACGTCTCAGGCCTCTGCCTGAGAACGAACGCCAACGCGAGCGATCGGGCGAGATTTTTGCCGTACATCAGCCGGCATATCCTCTAATGGAAAAGTTGGATCATTTTGTTCAGAAGAATATTACTGTTGGTAATATTACAGAGATGCGATTGCATTATATCCGATATGGAATTGAACAATTGTTCTTTTGAGGACAAATAAAACACTTAATTTGAAGAGTTAATAGTTTTGGGTACCAGTAGCAGTATGGTAACAGCCTCAGCGGTAGGTGCAGCCGGTACTTCCATGAGGCGGATGTTATAAGGAAGTAAATGGAAGCGGCACGGCGAAACAGTTCGGGTGTGCTTAGACGCGCGTCATTTTTCGTAGTTGATATTATTCCCCACATGAAACGAAGCGCTTTCGTACGATAGCGGCGGTAATAGCGGTAGATGCATTTGCCAACATTTACTCCAGTAAAGCCGTGTCTAATTTTCAATGTAAAAACACCTTTCTATTGTGTTGGCCGTGCGCATTAGGCCTCTGCCAGGCTAAACGCGAAAACCGGCGTGAACCGATTCGCCCGGCCGTAGGTTAATGTATAGCCGTAAGTAGAGCTGTGTAAAAGTATTCTACTTTAACCTTGCGGTCGTGGCTTTGCACACAACCCTCCTGTGATTTTTACAAATTTTTGAGAGTAAATCTATTTGCTTCTCGATTTTGGTTCAAAGTGTTACGTTGAAAATATTGAAAGTTTTACGTTGAAAATATGGTAAAATTTGAGACGTTTCAATGTTGTGCAAGGGTGGTCATCGGGCAAAAGCCGGTTTTTCCATGAAAGTGCTTCATCTCACATCGAAAATAAAACACAACTGACAGACAACCACCAACGATGTGAATTTTTGAAATATAACATACGTAGGAAACAGGAACGAGAAACTTCAAATATATTTTTTATTGAGCGTCTTATTAGTATGGAATTGATTTTTGAGAATATGTGTGTATTGCAAGAAATAAATTAACAAAAAACAGGCTCAATAAAATATATTACAAAGGAGTGGCAGATAAGGTTTCAATAGGCGATCAGAGGTGACGAATAAAAAGTTGTGTCGTCACAACAATAGTTTACGTTCGACATTCAGTGAGGATTTTTGACAAACAGTTTTTTTTTTTTGAGTTTCTAACGTTTTACGGTTAACGAAAACCCCTAAATGGTATTGTGTACTGTAAAATCAAGTGGTCGTTCGGTTTATCAGACCAAAAAGTCAGGCCAAAAGGCATAAGCATACATGCTTCTCCCAAAAATCCTAATGTACAGAAACGCTGACGTTTGTTCTATCGGGTAGGTATAAGATCTTCCCGCAAAGTTTTATATATTTTCACAACATTTCGGTTCAAAAGATGTCGAGCCTAGGTTCCAGGCCGGTTTCCTCTGCTTTCATAGCAGCGGAAGGTGATATATCAATCTAACTTTCGTAAAAAAATAAAAATTATTTCCGTTTTAGCCTTTACAACAGTTTTTACACTTCCTCCGGTGAATCATCACGGAAGGTGCGAGCCGAGAGGAAGGCCAGATCCGCGATCCTTGTTGAAATTTTTTAATTTCAATTTGAAGAAAGTAAACAGAAAGTAAGAATAGGATTTTTACGATTATGAATAAATAATTGGTTAAAACTGTAAGAGTATGCATTGTTTATGCATCAAAACAGAAATTATTATGAGAATTTCAGAGCTAGGTGTATTTTTATGCTCTAGAAAAATGGCTTCGGCAATTGCGGTAATGAAAAAAACGTAATTTAATGTTGCTATGAGAGAAAAATTCAGTTTATATTTCCAGCTCAGTTCTATTTATTGTTTATCAAACACATGGTACAAATATTGCTAAAGACCGGTCGCTTGAGGTTTCCGAAAATTATACATCCGGGTTTCCAGCAGTTATTAACAGTAGTATTATTTCATTTCGAACAATTTACTGAATATTATTTAGTCGAAACCCTTTCCAACCGAGTCCACACAATTGTGTAGGTAAAAAATGACAGATAACAAATCCTAAATCGACGCAATTCTTATATAAAAACAATTGCTTGCTCCGGTTTTGAATTTTTCGTAGCAGCTGCGGTGTTAGTGTCAACACTAACGGTGTTAGTGCGTTGTATGCAATGAAACAATAAATAGAACGTTTAAAAAGCTAGAGAGAAGGTTTTGTTTAGGTCACCTTCTAAGCAATTTTATGGACCCGGTCGGAAAGGGATAAGGTAGAGGTGATTTAATAAAATATCACTACTAAAAGTAAGTGACATGCGTGTGTACGTGTTTTCATCCTTTTTTATGACACTAAACGTGTATTATAATGTATTATTTTAAAATAAACGACAATTATACGTTCCTCTCGTCAGAATTTGTATAAGAAACTTGTTCTGTCAAAAAGGGGAAATAATCGAGGTATTCTGGATTTCAGTCGATGGGAACGATTGTTGGTATCCTGAGAATAAAGCCCATACCCTAAATCTTTGCCCCTTGCTAGCAATCATTATTCTTCACAAAGAACATTTTTTAAATAGCATTTATCACACTTTCCCACAAGAACGGCATCTTCTACCCAAACCATCAAAGCAATCCCAATTCCGTCGATCTTAATTAACGCGACGGCGCCTACCAGACAATTGCGCATATTCGATTTCAAGCTGTTCGCCCAAAGCCAAGCCTCGGTCCAGAAAGGTCATATTTTGATGGACATTCTTCCGACAAGCACACTTCCGTGCGGGCTTTCAGCACCAATACGTCAAGCTTGAAAAACTTGGCATAACAGGAAAAAAGCGAAGCATATCGTCAAATCTACCGGGCGTTCCGTGCTGCTGACACATCGTCATTGGAGCGGTGCTCGGCTGCCATAATTACGTAATTTACTTTCATCGTTTTGGCGCTCATAATTAAAATTGACGCTGCACTAAATTGATTTGTGAATTATTGGAATTTCTGGTGTGAGCTTGATCATTCCCCGTCCGCCGTTTATTCGCCGGTTCTTTCTCGAGCGCAAATTTCATTTAGTTTGCATCGTCCTACAGCAACACCGAACGGCCAGCAGCTCGAGTCGCACATTGCTCGAATTTCGTTATAACCTTTTTTAAGCGGGAAATTTGTTTACTTTTTCGATGCGTCAATTTTAATCAACCAAATAACGTGCCAATAATTATAACAATCAACATCACAGGAACCGCTATTCCAGGCTCGTTGACGGGTTACATGATGCCTAACAGGAATATGAGCCTAAAATCAAACAACAGAAGCGGTGTGTCATCATCATCATCGGTCGACACACACAGCACTTGGTAATTAGTGTTGAAAGCCATGGCAAAAACTAGTGCGTAGCCGAACTTGGTTAATTCGATACTATCGAATAAATTCATTGGGCAGATTGTTTTAGTTAAATTTTGGAGCAAATAACGGTTTTTTTTTCCTCAAATGAAAGGCTTTGCTTGATTCAAATCGAAATTATTGTTGATACAATACAATACTGTTGAATAACAGTTTGTTGAGTCATAGTTCAGTCGGAATCCGCCTTATAATAGCTTGATAAGCTGTCAGTCAACAAAAATGTTGGCAAGATACGACATGCCTTTTATAGTGGACAGCGTTTTTTCTATGAAGATGCTAAGTGGAAAGCAAACATTTTCTACATTCCTTCGCTTTGCTGGGCAAAAAGTTTCGAAGTAATCGCAGCCTTTTCAAACTAAATACGCATAGCAACATAACACAAACGGTGCTTTTCAGCGCATTCAGAATAATTTAACTAGTTAAATATCTTTTTGCCTTTCTCCTAGAAAGGTATAGCAATCACTGCAACAACCAAAGGTATAAAAGTGGTCCCAATGGCCGAATGTCATATACCACTCGACCCCTTTCGACGAACTGAGCATTTTCTGTTGTATGTATGTATGTGTGTATGTGTGTGTGTGTGTGTATGTATGTGCACCTCTTTTTTCTCACTCACTTTTCTTAGAGATGGCTGGACCGATTTCCATAAAATTAATTGCAAATGAAAGGTCTAGTTGCGCCATAGGTTGCTCTTGAATTTCATTGTAATCGGATTTTTAGTTTAGAGGTTATGTATCAAAATGTAAAAATCACGAAACATCAATATCTCAGAAACCACACAACCGATTTTAATAAAATTGCTTTCAAATGATTGGGCTGTCTCCAGAACCCTTAACTTTTGAATTTCGTAATGATTGAACATATGGTTCAAAAGTTATGTAAAGAAGAGTTATCCTGAGGTTGTTTAAACTTACTCATCTTTCTCAGAGATGGCTGAGCCGATTTTCACAAAATTAGTGTCAAATGAAAGGTCTAGTTGCCCCATAAGTTGCTATTGAATTTCATTGCAATCGGATTGTAACTTTGTCCGTTGTTCATGAAAATGTGAAATCACATAATGAAAGTAAACATATTGACTTCCTCCTAACGATCACTGGCTAATTAAAAGGTAGAAAAGTGATCCAAATGGCCGAATGTCATATACTACTCGACTCAGTTAGACGAATCGAGCATTTTCTGCATATAAGCATGTATAGGTGTATTTGTTTGTGTGTGGGTGTGTACGTGTGTATGTGCACCTTTTTTCGCACTCACTATTCTCAGAGATGGTCTGACTAAACAGATTTCAATGAAATTAATTGCAAATGAAAGGTCTAGTTGCTCTATAAGACCCTATTGAATTTTATTGTAATCTGATTTCTAGTTTAGAGGTTATGTATCAAAGTGTAAAAATCACGAAACATCAATATCTCAGAAACCACACATCTGATTTGATTAAAATTAGTTTCAAATAAACGGGCTACCTTAAAAACCCTTAACTTTTGAATATCATGAAGATTGAACATGTGGTTCAGAAGTTATGGAAAGAAACGTGTTCTGGAGACTATTTAATCTCACTCATGTTTCTCAAAATGGCTGGCCCGATTTTTGTAAAATTAGTGTCATATGAAAGGTCTTGTTGCCCCATTTGACCCTAATGATTTTTTTTTACAAACGGATTATTACTTTGCCTGTTGTGTTTAAAAATGTGAAATCCAGCTATGAAAAGAGACATATTCCAAGACAACTTACTTGGACTCACTCATATTTCTCAGAGATGGTTGACCCGATTTCCACAGAATTAGTATCAAATAAAAGGTCTACCTACCTCATAACACCCTATTGAATTTTGCAGTAATCGGACTGTAACTTCGTCTGTAATGTATCGAAATGTGAAAATCACGAAACTTCATTATCTTAGAAACTACACAACCGATTTGAACAATATTGATATCAGATGAACGGGCTAGTTAAGGGTTAACTGATGAATTATGATTGAACACGTGGTTTCAAAGTTTGGCTGCCCCATACGTTACCTTTTCATTTGATTGTAATCAAACTTAAGCAAGCGTTATGTTTTAATTTGTAAAACAACGAAAGTCTATTATCTCAAGTATTACACGACTTATTTGAACATAACTAGTGTCATACAAATGAGTCATCTCTCAAACTTACAAATAACAAACTTCATAACAATTTGATATGCTGTTTAAAAGTTTTAGAAAGAAAAGAAATTCAAAGACTATTCAACACTTTATCTGCTTCGATCAATATATATGGCCTCAACATGATTTAAATGTGGTATCGTACTATCTGAACGTTCCCGGCATCGCTCGTGATTAAATTGTTCGAAATTAAGAGTCATTGCTTTTATTTCGCTATTTCTTAAGTACTAACATTACGTCAAATTTCACATTTTATACTTTAATTACAACATCAATACTTTAGAACCCAAAGAGTGGATAAACATTTATTGGATTTAAGCATTCATGTAAATCTATTTTTACAAATAATAAGTTTGAATGAGAAAGGCTGAGTCTGACCGCTAGGTGGATTAATTTAGGTTTTTATCACTCTGTGATGAGAGGTTCTTAGTAATAAGAATAGTTGCTAAAGAAACGTAAATAAGTAAAACTATATATGTCTTGTTTTTTTTTTCTTTATGTAATTAGCACTATATTATTGAATACTATTCGTTGTCTCATGTCGAGGCTGTCTGTGAGCACTTAAGTTTTTTACGTCCCAATTGAATTCTCATAAGGTAACTTGAATTTGCACGTATTATTTACGAAGCCCAAGTTGCACAGGTTCCAGTGGTCAAACACGGAAATTCTTTCTTCAGAAGCCTCATAGTAAAGTTATAAACCTAACAAAAACTGTCGATGATTGCGTTTACCCGTAGCAGTAAGTTGACTGTGCAATTCTAGGTTCAGTGCACTCCATTTTTCACATCCAGCTCAACTTCCGTACAATCCATATATATCCAATTTGATCCTCGTTCACAGCGCATCCTTTTCGCAATGAAAAAAAAGAGATGTTAAAATTGATAACCGTCACGTGCCATTCGGAGCTAACTGGGTGACAATCGGAATCGGATAGAAACTGTATTTTGGTAGCCCGAATGCTACACTTCCGCCTTAGCGAAGGCTCTCGGTGGTCCAAGACCTACTGCAGCGACTGAAGTGAGGAGGCTACTTAGCTGACGATCGACACTGGCGGTCACGTAGAACGATTCATTTTGATTTACAATTACCTTTCTTTTGTGCACTGGTTCGGTTAACGATTCCATTCAATAATAGAGAGCGTCAACTAGAGAAGAGGAGAACCCTTCGGAGCTCCAGTAGGATTTCGCTCGGTTGGGGGGCCGAATGTGGAAGCCGTTAGTCATGTGACAAGTGGGCTCTGCTAGTGGAGCTAGCATACCAACAGAGGAACCGAGCCTGGCAAGACATAGGAGCTTTTGTTCTACCAGACACACAAGACCGCTTTACACATTCACACACATACATATTACCCACACATATAGACAGTTGATGGAAACGGTAGTGTTAACCCTTGCGGTTTGCACTGATGCCGCTCGTGAACACACCAGGATCCGATATGAATAGTGATTGGCAAAGTTTGCATATTAAATATGGTGCAAAATATGAGGTAACATATGGATTTTACTGGGGAAATTATGTGGCGACATATTGCTGCGGATTTTTACATTGAATGATTACTTGGCAGTGCCTCTTTTGTTCGACTCTGTGATACACATATAATAGAACTATATTTATTGACCAATAAAAAATGAACAATAATGGGAAGCATCAATCGTTTTTCGAGGCTTGGAAGTCCAACTTTTTTTTCTTAAATATATAGTCTAGCACTGCAAGTGCCCTATACACTAAAAGTTTGCCATAAAGTCGGTGTCAAATAAACAGTATGTCAGATTAGAAAACTTGAGTCTACAATAAAGGTTTTTGTTTGTTAATCGCTCTAGACTGCATCAGAAATGTGTCACGTTTCCGATCTTAATAAGGCGATAATCTTATATATTGAAGCTCAGTAACTTTCTTCAGAAAAACGCAATGTTTTGAAAGGTGACTTAATTGTGTCTAAAATAACTTTGAAAATATTTACTTGACTGTGTTGGAGAAATTAAAAACAAAAAATGATTAGAAATAATAAACAAAAGGAAATAACAGAGACACGGCAAAAATAACAAATATTTATGATATGACATAGTTAAAAAAAGGAATCAACATCTTATAAGGTTGGATTTCAGAAATTTTAGTCGCATAACTTTCGAAACATCTGTCTGTGCGAACTGGATGAACTTACCTAGCGTTTGTACATCGTGTTTAATACAAGCTTCGTGTGTCTTTCCCATTTTTTTCGTATATAATATGAAAGTTATTACTCTACGTATGCAATCACAAATACTCATGTTGTTGGTTATCTGTCAGTTGTGATTTGGTTTTGATGCGCGTAAAAGGCAATTTCGGGAAGTCGCAGTGAAGCGGTTTTTAGCCGGTGACCGGCTTTACACATTGTTCAAACATTATAAATCGTGTGGGAATCAACAAAATTTCGTTTATAAAATCATCAAAATGTACAAGGAGACATATTCTTTGGAGACCCGTAGAAGATCCGGTGGGCTACAATATGCAAGTCGTCAAAGTTGTGAAGGTATTCGGTGAAAAGGGCAACCTTCAGTTAAAAAAATTGTCATCGATCTGTCCGCTTTCGCACTCCACTTTCTTGTTTGCCATCGAATATTGATCGCAAGATTCTAAGCTCGAAGAACCCAGGCGCTCCATATTCACGGTTCATGTCCGCAGAGCGCTACCGGGAGGATCAGCGTCTTTTTTTTCCTCATCTATAGTTTATTTGACACGCTGCCCATAATCGCATATTTGTAACATTTGCAAAATTGGTTGTTCGAGCAATTCGCACTTTTATATTTTGACCTTAAATGCATTGTTACTAATATATTCTCGCAAATAGACACTTTAACTAAACTTAGTATCATGAAGAAAGCACTACTTTACACTATGTATACATTGAATATTACTTTTGAAGTCAAATTGGTTGAAATTTTTGCAATGATACATTTATGCCGTCACTTTCAAGCTACTTTTGGAATATATCACATGGAAAAAGAAGTTTTTCATGTATTCAACAAGCATGAGCTGAACATCAGAAACGGATCACCGGTGGTTGGTTACCGGACCAGAATAACTTCCGAGTTCCAAAGGATGCAGATGTGGATTTGGATGGAAACTTTTTCGACAAAAAAGTTGAAAAAGTTAAGTAGTGTGACAATTATGCGGTTATTTACGCTATGTGACAAAACAACTTGGTATTTTTTACGACTTTTTTCACACAAACATAAGCATATTTTTCCAGATGTAAAAAGTACATTCTATTCTAAGCATTTCCCAATAAAAAGCACGAAATCCATAAAATGTCGAATGTTACAATTATGCGATCACAGGCAGCACGGCACAAATACAATTCAATGTTTAACGGCGCCAATTATATCTGGTAGCTTACTTTCTAAAGTATCTTAATAACTAAAAGCAAATTTTTTATTCTCGCTGCTGACTACGAGCTGAAACTAAATCTAACTTAAGCTAGAATGTTTTGCATGAAAAGCACTGATTTGTTGTTTGATGGTTTTCCATCGCCATAGGTAAGCAGCATATTGAATATGTTCCGCTGCTGGGCCAAGATATTACGGACTGGCATATTGGGTTGTCTCCCTCGGGGCCTGAGAGTATCGTGCGGGTCTAGTTGCTGTTTCCGGATCCGGGGTCTTAACGTGTTCTTGTCGTTTGGTTGGATGTAGGCGGAAGGGGATAGGACTAAACTGGGGCGTGGATGGATTTCAGGAAAACGTATATAAGGGACATGTAGGATAGGTCACGGCTTGCCAAGACATCACGAACAGGAACAGCCGACTGCCTACCTTCGGCCTGCAGGGAAGCTATTAATCTAGACCTGGCGTCACGGTATACAGGGCATGACCAAACAACGTGCTCTATGTCGTGATAACCTTCACCACAGGCACAGATACCACTCTCCCCGAGCCCAACACGACGGAGATGCTCGTCAAATCTATAGTGATTGGACATAAGCCGGGACATCACGCAAATGAAATCCCGACCTACATCCAACCCCTTGAACCACGGGTTCGTCGATACCTTGGGGATTATGGAATGTAACCACCTTCCCAGTTCCCCCTTGGTCAAAGAATTTTGCCAACTGATGATCGTATTCTGACGTTCAAATGCGAAAAATTCATTAAAGGCAATTGGTCTTTCATAAATATCACCGTTTGTTGCGCCCACCTTAGCCAAAAAGTCCGCTTTCTCATTACCCGGTATCGAGCAGTGAGAAGGGACCCACGCTAAGGTAATCTGAGTAGATTTTTCGGATAAAGCACTCAGATGTTCCCGTATTTTCCCCAGGAAATACGGAGAGTGCTTAACATCTTTCATCGATCGGAGAGCCTCAATGGAACTGAGACTGTCCGTAAAGATGAAATAATGGTCCGTGGGCATTTTTTCGATAATCCCTAGGGTGTACTGAATTGCAGCTAATTCTGCGACGTAAACAGAAGCAGGATTATCGAGCTTATGGGAGACGGTTAAATTGTTATTGAAGATACCGAAGCCAGTGGACCCATCAAGAAGTGATCCGTCAGTGTAGTACATATTGTCGCAGTTGATGTTTCGATATTTATTGGAAAAAATTTTGAGGATCTGCTGCACGCGTAAATGATCCGGGATTCCACGGGTTTCTTCTATCATGGATGTATCGAAAAACACAGTAGAATCAGAAGTATTTGATAAGTCGACACGATTTGGAATATTCGAAGAAGGGTTAATATTTTGGGACATGTGATTGAAATACAATGTCATAAAACGGGTTTGAGAATTAAGTTCGATTAACCTTTCAAAATTTTCAATCACGGGACGGTTCAAGACCTCACATTTGATAAGAATACGAGAAGACAGGCTCCAGAAGCGGTTTTTCAATGGTAGTACTCCAGCTAAGATCTCCAAACTCATCGTATGGGTCGACTGCATGCAACCTAAGGCGATACGCAAACAACAATATTGTATTCGCTCCAGTTTGATCAAATGTGTGTTTGCTGCGGAGCGGAAGCAGAAACACCCGTATTCAATAACAGACAATATCGTTGTTTGGTAAAGCCTTATAAGGTCTCCTGGGTGGGCTCCCCACCATTGTCCGGTTATTGTACGAAGAAAATTCACTCTTTGTTGACATTTTTTCATCAGATACCTCACGTGACAACCCCAGGTGCCTTTAGAGTCGAACCAGACACCAAGATATTTGTGTACCAAAACCTGAGAAATCGTTTTACCCATTAATTGTGTTTGAAGCTGAGCAGGTTCATGCTTCCTAGAAAAAACTACTATCTCAGTCTTCTCCGGAGAGAATTCGATACCTAGCTGTAAAGCCCAAGCAGATAAATTGTCCAAGGTATCTTGCAATGGTCCTTGCAAATCGGCAGCTTTGGCTCCTGTAACAAAGATTACACTGTCGTCTGCAAGTTGTCTTATCGTGCATGAGTTTGCCAGACATTCGTCGATGTCATTTACATAAAAGTTGTAAAGAAGCGGGCTTAAACATGAGCCCTGGGGAAGACCCATGTAGCTAATGCGAAAAGTTGCCAAATCGCCGTGCGTAAAATGCATGTGCTTTTCGGACAACAAATTGTGCAAAAAATTGTTCAAAATTGGAGAAAATCCTTGTCGGTGAAGTTTACCCGAAAGAATGTCAATAGAAACGGAATCAAAAGCCCCCTTAATGTCCAAGAACGCAGACGCCATTTGTTCTTTGCGAGCATACGCCAGCTGAATATCTGTTGAAAGCAACGCAAGACAATCATTCGTCCCTTTGGCACGGCGGAAGCCAAATTGAGTATCTGATAGTAGACCATTTGATTCGACCCAATGGGCTAAACGACGGAGTATCATTTTTTCCATCAATTTCCGGATACAGGATAGCATTGCAATCGGCCTATAAGAGTTGTGATCAGAAGCTGGTTTCCCTGGTTTTTGGATGGCGATCACCTTCACTTGCCTCCAATCCTGCGGTACAATGTTTTGCTCCAGGAACTTATTGAACAAGTTCAACAAGCGCCTCTTGGCTTTGCCGGGTAGATTCTTCAACAAGTTGAATTTGATTCTATCTAACCCAGGCGCGTTATTGTTACAGGACAGGAGGGCAACTGAAAATTCTGCCATCGTAAAAGGTGATTCAATCGCGTCGTGGCCCGGAGACGCATCGCGAACAATGTTTTGCTCAGGAACAGAGTCCGGACATACTTTCCTGGCAAAATCAAATATCCACCGACTTGAAGACTCCGCTTTCGTTGACCGTTACGCGATTCCGCATTCTACGGGCTGTGTTCCAAAGAGTGCTCATCGATGTCTCCCTCGACGTCTCGTTCACGAGCCGACGCCAATATCCGCGTTTCTTTGCTTTAGCCAAACTTTCAAGCTTGGTATCAAGCTCCGAATACAGTAAATAGTCGCCAGGTATACCTCCCTTCTGGAAGGCCAAAAACGCGTCGGATCTCTGCGTGTAGACATCGGAGCACTCTTGGTCCCACCACGGAGTGGGAGGCCGTTCTTTGATCGTTACGCCGGGATATTTCTTCGTTTGGGCTTGCAACGCGGCGTCGAGAATCAAGCCCGCGAGGAGGTTGTATTCTTCAAGTGGTGGATGATGTTGAATCGACTCGACCACTTTTGAAATCATTTCCTCGTATAACTTCCAATCGACATTCCGTGTGAGGTCATACGGTATGTCAATTGGTCGCATGCGAGTTGACCCGTTTGTAATTGAAATAAGAATAGGCAGATGGTCGCTACCGTGAGGATCGAGGATTACCTTCCATGTGCAATCCAACCGTAGCGACGTCGAACATAAGGATAGATCCAAAGCGCTTGGGCGCGCTGGAGGTTTCGGGATACGTGTCATTTCACCGTTGTTTAAAATAGTCATGTCGAAGTCATCGCAAAGGTTATAGATTAAAGAGGAGCGGTTATCATTGTAAGGGGAACCCCAAGCCACACCATGAGAGTTGAAGTCTCCCAAGATCAAACGTGGCGAGGGGAGAAGTTCTATTAAATCAAAGAGCAGCCGTTGCCCAACCTGTGCTCTGGGAGGAATATATATTGAGGCAATACAAAGCTCTTTACCTTGTATTGTCATTTGACATGCGACAACTTCGATGCCTGGAATCGAGGTTAATACGATAGAAAGAATAGCACTTTTTAATCCCTAAAAGTACTCCTCCATATGGGGTGTCTCGATCAAGGCGAATAATATGAAAATCATGGAAGTTGAGATCAATATTTGAAGTAAGCTAAGTTTCACAAAGGGAAAATGCATCGCATTTGTTTTTATTTATCAAAACTTTAAACGAATCAATTTTTGGTAAAATACTTCTACAATTCCACTGTAAGACAGAGATAGAATCCTTCATATACGCAGTTGAATTAGGCATCGAAGGATACAATCGCTGCAAGGAGGGGCCATTGGGCAGTCAACTGCTTCAAAAATGATCTAACTGTTGGGAGGAATGCTGTAAGAAAATTTTTAATTGGATCGGGTACATTGAAATTTTCAAAAATCCAGTCCACAATGTCAGAAAATTTCACTAATCCAGAGTTTGTTTCATCAACTGGATGTGCAAAAGGAACAACTGGAGTTTTAGATGTTCCTGGCATTGCTGGGAACTTCTTCTGGGACTTTAAATTTGCAAGCTCAGGAGGAGTTTGCTTCGGTTTTTTACATTTTTCCTCTTCCTAGACTCCCCAGGATTGGCATAAGATGTTCCCGCTGATGAATCGTCAGAATCGGTTTCATCAGAGGACAACAGATCAAAGGGGTTCGATGTTATGGTAGAAGTGGTGACGGTCTTCTTCAGCATTTCAGCATAAGAACGCTTTAAACGCTCCTTAAGTGACCGCTTGATTTTATCTCTGCGCTGCATGTGCACCGGGCATGTGGAGAGCTCATGCTGGTTTTCCCCACAGTGAATACATTTTTCAGCATTAACACTGCAAGAATCTTCCGCATGAGTCTCCCCACACTTGCTACATCGTGCCTTATTGCAGCAGTAGGCGGCTGTGTGGCCTAACTGCTTGCAATTGGTGCAATTCATAACACGGGGTACATACAATCGCACAGGCAGACGAACCCGGTCGATCGAGACGTGGCTAGGGAGTGCAGATCCGGCAAACGTAACGCGAAACGAGTCTGACGGAGTGTAAACTTTTTTACCGCCGACGAGAGACATGGACCGCAATTGCTTACAATCCAAAATCTTCGCCTGTGTTTCGGTATTTTTGAAGCAACCGGTTGCGCTTTTTAGGATACACTCGACAGACAGACTCGAATCGGTTATGACACCGTCGATCTCCACGTCTCGTGCGGGTATGTAAACGCGATACTCGCGTGTGAAGAGCTCAGAGCAAGCGATAGCATTGGCCTGTGCCAGATCACTGACCACGACACGGAGCTTGTTAGGTCGGACCTTGGAAATTTCGGTCACGGCCTTGTACCCCTTCGTCAGGTCTTTAAAAAATTTGCAGTATGTTTAATCGCTTTGAATTCACTCCTGCCTTTGGACGAAAATAAACAGTATAGCTGCCCTGTTGAGATCCGTCCGGGTAAAGCCTGGGGCGAGGGGGGACTGGAGAATGAACAGGGGAGGGGGTAACAGAAGGGTCAGGGTCAGGGGGGTTCGGGGATGGTGGCACGGGAGGCGAGAGATCTATATCCATCGCGCTAAATGTAGCGCACTAGCGCACTAGCGCCGACAAGAACACGTACCTATTTACTTCTTCCTTCCAGCAGTGGTTGTCCGATCGTTCGAAGCTGCACCCAAAGCAGCCAGCAGCACCAATACAGCCACCAGCAGTGAGCCGTGTGAGAGCACTCAGCACAGCGACACGACTCGACTGTCAACTGATGGCCTTGAATTAGAAAGATCTATTCACTGTGCACAGATCAAAACTGCAGCTGGTATTTTGCACCAATACAGCCAAAGTTGCGAGCCGGGTACAGAACGTAGCGACACAACTCACAATCTAGTTGGCCTTTAGCGCGAGTAATACACTCTTTTGTTTGGCTATTCGTACACACGGACCGGATTGTAATAGAACGACCACTTTGCACGTCCGTTTCTGTCGAGTGTTCGACGCGGAATGTGATGATGTGTCTGCAAGTTGTGTTTTTAAAACTTGTCTGTCTCAAGGTGAACATCTGATCCGCTGTAGAGCATCTCACTCGAGAACCGCACTGGTAACGGCCTCAGTCTATGGAACTGGATGCTGAAGAAAATTTTATATGCGTTTCCGACTTTAAAGAGTTAACTGTCCTTCCCAGTGGCTTTGTGGTTCTTCAGCTTTCTTTAAGCTTTCTTCATCTCGTCCGAAGTTAGCGGATCCCTAGCTTGTCCATTTTTTCCAACTTGTCTTCTGTTACCTTCGAATGGATATGCTTGTACTGCTCGTTCATGTCCACTTCAACTGGTTCATCGATCCGTCCCTCAACTTTTCGAGTGTACTCTGCAGCAACTCCTTTCGTCGATAGCCTTTGGATGTTTAGAGGTATCTTCCTCTTCGATCTAATTTAAATACGTTGAACAGCCACGCACGAAGGAGCCCAACTTGAGCAGCCACACAATGCACAAAATGACAACATTTTAGAGTAAGCAAGACACAACAATCTAGAGTCCCAAAAAAGTGTTCCCTGATTCCATGCAACTTCAGTGATGGCTTGGGGTGCAGTTTGCAAGCGATGTGAGCTTCAACTGATTATCATCGACAGAGGCGTCAAAATCAATGTTGTTTATTATAAAACGGAGGTTTGGGTGAAAATTGCTGCCCCGAATTTACGAAAGCTTTTCGGAGATTCCAGCAGGACCGTACACCAACATACTGCGTATCCTGTTTAATATACATATATTATACAGGGATTATTTGCTCCTCTACGTAACATCTTTTCGATTACACAAACGCCTGCTAGGATACCATTATAATAGCAGCAATCTATGTGAAAGCGCTTTCGTGCGTAAGCAAATTCCAAAATCTTGCGATTTTGAAAATATTGTATCTCTGGAACGCTACCATTTGTTTTTCGTTGATAAGTGATTCTTATGTAAAATCATCAAAGTCAATCAAAATCGAAGGGGGGGTATTTCGGAATAATTGTAAATTAAGTTTTCAATCGAAAAATTGCAATGTTGGCGACACTTCAGAAAAAAATTTACCACGTAGTTCGATTCTACATCTAAAACCCCTTGAAATGATATGTCAATATCACCTGTAGCTTTTCTGGGTCCCGAGATATCCGCAAATTAAAAAAGGAGTTTTGCTAAATTCGCAAAAAGTGGAAGCAGTCCCATTGGCCGAGGGGTCCACCAATCGGTACAACACTTTGTATTTATAAGTTTCGACCCATAATACATCGACTCACAAATTTTGGTCGAAATCTGAGATGGTCGATACATTTCCTCGGACACTTGACATGGAATGACCCATATATAAATTTTTGGCGACGTTTGAATTAGTTACGAATAATGGTGTTAATTTTATAGAGAGATCGAACTGCGAGTTAAAGGCTTAAGCAAAGTTTACAGTTCCAAGCGAAGTGAAAAATTTGACAAGTGAAAAAGCGTAAATTTTCGCTTGCGAAATCTGTCGTGAAAACCCGTTTGTAAAGAAATTAGTCTAACGATAAGTAAATTGTAATTAATAAAATTAATCACCCTTTTCGAGCACGATCGAATAACCGTTAATATATGAATTTTCAGTTAACCTCTTCGGTGCTATGTCACAAGTACCCGGTAGAAGGTCTACTCGTCCTCAACACAGACTTGTTCATCGAAACCACGGAGAATACGAGACGCTATGAACAGAAGGCTGAGTTTCGAATTGGATTATGGCTCCTGGGAATTGCTTTACTGACAGCGGTTTTCTCACTTCACCTATTTACTGTGGTGCCTCTAGTGACGAAAAGGAAAACCAGCTGATACAGAGATGGTGGAAGAAAATGGCGAATTGAGTTGACAGTGCCGCTGTACAGAAGATGTTGGGCGGAATAAAACGAAGAGTTCGTGAATTCATCCGAAACTCAGACGAATATTTTTTTCTGTATTTTTCCTTCAAAGTCAATAAATTTGCCGCAAAATGATATGTGTTTTTTTACTATAAGACATGTCTCATTATGTGCGAAATATTAACAGGATCAAGCTGTTCGTCACCAGGATCTAAGGGGTCTCGGTATTCGCAAGTTGCCTTCAATCTAATCGAGGATGCTGTGCTATCTATTATTGGTACCGGAAGCATTGCTAAAAAAAGCCTATTAACATAGTTCTCGCCCGGCATTCTTGCGACGTGTCCAGGCTATCGCAATCCACTGACGTTAGACACATGTGCAATGGGGTTCTCTCCAAGCAGCGCGTATACCTCGTGGTTCACGCATCTACGCCATTCTTCCTTTTCCACCAGTACTCCATCGTAAATAGTACATTTCATTTCAAAAACTCCAATGGCGCTCAGGCAGCAGAGTAATCGTTTGAACTTTCTTCTAGCAGAATAAATATTTGGAGCTTTTTTCGAATAGTTTGCAACGTTTGGACTTTCTTTGGACTTTTACGTATGCTTTTTCGGAATGCTTAGGTAATAACTTAACCATGAATGCAACGACTTTTTTCGTCAAACTCTGTTACTCTTACTACAGACCAACAAAAATCGAACTGCTCCAGAAAAAGGTCGCCCTAGCTGTCTTATCAGCTATTAGGAAAAAAGCTCACACAAAAGCATGTATATGTAGTTAAAGACGTAACGCTAACAACAGCCACATTCAGCCCATATTCGAAAATATCCCTTAAGCTCCCCTAAGTGAACCCTCCACTGTTTCAATTGCACTAACCGATATAATGATGGAAGGGTCAGATTTGCATAAAAGGCTCTTAATGGTGAGTTGTACTTTGCTTCAGTGATTAAACAGCACATAGGTGTTTGTAATTAAGAAAGTTCTTCTTCTGCTAGCCTTGTTCTTTGCCTTCATCATCATACTAACAAGGGGTTTTCTCAGCATACCGTTTTGCGTTCAGATTGGAGAACACTTGTTTTTATATTCCATTTCCGGTCAAATAGTTTGCTATATACGTAGAGGGTTATCCTGACAGGACTAGTGAAAGTAGAAACTGTATGCTTTTCGGTTGATTGTCTAGTCCAAAACAGACTTTTGCTCCATGTGAAGATTTGTTTTTGTGTCACCTTTGAGAATTGCTTTGATTATCGCATTTTTCCTACTATCTATAATGGGGCCATACTTCTACTATACAAGAGTTCGATGATACAAATCTATACCATCTTAAAACTATCCTTTTTCAGTAAAGTTTTCAAGTGGAACACTCGTAACTGAATGAGGAAACATTTCCTCCAAAATAATAAGATTAGCGTGATTTCACTAACACCATCAACACAATTGTAGTAAGAGTACATCAAAACACGCAACAGGAAAGCAAGCGGCTATGGTTTAGGAATAATTGGATATTTCTTTCCTAGTTATAGCAGCCGATATCTGAACAATTTGCGCTTTGCCTTCCACTCACCGTTCGTTCCAACCAACATACATTCACCTAAACTTAGTCGATTTAATCCCTCTGTTCATCGCTATCATCCGAAGCTAAGAACCGCATTCTTCCAGCTTGTTATCCCGAGAATGCATTATTCGATGAAACAAAATCGATTGAACGAACGAAAATTGCTTTTACCAAAACGAAAAGCATCTTGGTCGTCACCTGTTTCGTTTGCAGCTCGGCATAGACCATTCCGAACAAATAAGCGTCTATTGAATTAAATTGAATACACCGAACGAATTCAATTTCAGGTTAGAAAGAGAGCATACGGTTGAGAACTGTATATAAAAAACCTCTCTTTTAACCAATTTCATAAATATTGATACGACACACAGAAGAGCAGTTCATCTCGTTGATGCAATTGCACTTGGCCAATCCATGAAGTCGACTTCAGTGTGGCTGTGAACGTGTATGCTGTATTGCCTTCCGTCTGTGGCAAATTTATAACCCCTCTAACGATGTACAGTTTATCAAACAGCACCGTGTTCGCCTTTCGACATTAAGACAGCATCCTCCCGAACCAAGCGAATTATCAATCAATTTAATAATTTCGTTCTGTGTTAGGTTATCGTTGCTTCTCAACAACGGAAGTACATAGGAAGAAAGGATACTGGTCTAGCAACCTAGTTATATGTTTAAATCTCGACTGTTCATGGAACCAACCCAAGAAATCCAAGAAACTTTTTATTGAAACATCTCGGAGAAAAAAAATCCGTATGTAGCAGAAAATCGCACTGAAACAAATTTTGGTTTCATAGCAGTAATCGATTTCACTTCTATCAATATTGCCTTTTTACGAACAGCACCAACAGTATGTGTAGCATCCTGTATGACTGTCATAAAACAATGGACTAGTGGACCGACGACCAACGACCGTTGCCAATGGAGAAATTTTTTCCTCTGCCTTTAAATTTTATCCTAAGGTCAAGGTGAACTTTTATTACGGGTTGGCGAGTGTCATTTGAACCGAAAAACTCACAAAATACCTGGTGTACCTACCACAATGACAACTGTTTATCTCATGAGGTCCATTTTATCTTATTCTTTCTCCTCTCCGATGGCTGCCTCACAAAAGTCCATTACTACGAGTGCCCCTCTGTCAAATAACCGAGATACGGAAACAACGAAGAAAAAGAAAAAAACGAAAGACTAGCGTAGCGTTTGGTGGCACAATAAACTACATATATATCATGTGATTGCACTGCTAGAGCCCTTGTCGTCATCGTCTTTCCAGTTGCCCCGGAGAATGTGGAATGCTTTGGTGCGGAAAAGCCACACTTTTCCAATCTCGAAATGAGTGCCGCATGCCTAGCTCTATCTCTCCATCTTGAAGGCCTGGACGGTAGAAAGAGATTGTCTGACCAAGAGTTGACAACGAGGAAGCACAATTTGCAGAAAAGTGTAAACTTGTCCTCGTCCCTGGCAAAACTAAAGGAATAGTGTGGGCGATGAATGAGGAAACTTTCAACCCTTTTCAATTGTTTCCTTTCGCCTTCGCTTGTCGACAGCTGATGTATATACCTTCCATACTATTTCGTTGACTTCTCATAAATAGTAAATAATTCTGATAAAAAACATCATTGAAGGTTGCTTTGGTTGGAAAAATTTCCATTTTAACCGGAAACCAGAGAGCAACTCTCCGAAGCGTTAACGTACTGTTGATTAATAGGTTGCCCTGAAAACGGAGCAAACGAACTGCATAATAGTGGCTTGTGGAATTGGTTTCACTTTTTTTTTCTTAACTTTAACAATTGGTTGCAATGAGTAATTTCGAAAACGTGACTAAATATAGAATTTAAAAAGAAATCATCCTTCTCTTTTCACATCGTTCTTTCTCAAATATTTCCCAGCTCGAACAACCAGAATCGTCGCAACATTCGCCAGTGGATGCTTGCGACATTATATATTGAGAACCCAATGTACGAAAGCAAATATCCCTATCCGTCACCCCTGTCTGGAAGCGACCGTTCTGGAGGAAAAACGACCGCACGTTTGCTCGCTATTTCTTCTGATTTCCGTCGAATCTGCCTGCCGCCATCACCACCCCACCATCTCCTGGAAGGCGAAGCAGCTCCTGGCTGGTGCACTGCCAAGCACGGCAAGGACGGCGCAGATGTGGTCGTCTGTAAAAGTTAAAAACGACAACAATGAACGGGTAAACTTGACGGCACCGTCGTACCAGGGCTCCCGGCGTTCCTCTGACTTGCAATTTCAATCACGTAATAACGTTTGGAAACATTCAAAAATTTTATTTATTAAATCTTTTCCAAATCAATGATCCATTAAATATTATGGGAAAATTGCTTGGAAAAATGTAAGTAGCAAAGGTAGGAGATGAAGAATCGATTGTAGCAGGTCTGGTTTAAGCTGGGAAGTGATGGGGTTGTTTAGGTTAAGAGCCTATATCGTTTCGTTGCTTATCGTTCGATTAATGTATATGGATGTTTGTTACCTTTTTAGGCAAACGAGGAAGAATGAACGGCGGGTGCCTAATGAAAATTTGTTTACCCATGGCTTCGAGAGTGGTTTTCGTTTTCAGGCTCTTTTTGTTGAATTTGGATGATGATTTTCGCTTTAGAATAAATTTCTTCTGCAAAATATGCAGATTTTATTTGATACTAATACTGCCGTTCTTCGTATATTTCTCCCATGATTCAAATCAAGCAAAGGAGAAAAATGATTTTAAGATTTCTCAATACTATTGGAAAATCACATCGGCAGACGTGATGATATTCAAGACAAATCTGGTTTACTAATGACATCACGCTGAGTTCTACAATATCCTAACCGACTCTCCTCTTGACAAGATATAGCTCTCTCAAAATAAAACTTAAAGTAGTGCTCTCCGGGGAATTGTGAATATGACGCGTTATTGGCAGGAGTAACGAGGTTTCGGTAGAATAAAATTTAAGTTTTTCTTGTAAAATTGACCAGAGCTATGGCAGCAAGCTCTTTGCAAAGGGAACTATGATGGCCTTCTCTTTACAAGATAAGTTCCCTTATAGAAAAACTAACCAGAGCAATAATAATACTCTGCAGGGAATTGTAATTGGCGATATGGTTCAGGATAATTGAAAAAGCAAGATAGTAGTTTGACTGTCACTACCAGAGAAATACTGGCGGTTCCACTTTCCTGGCGCGCCATTGATCTCCGGATCAAACTACGAAGACTTACAGAACCTTGGATTCAGACCAACGACTCAGATTCAGACGTCACATGATTCCGCGGTACTTGTTCGTCGACTGTTCAACTCGACAATAAGATCTTTTCAGTCACCAAGTTACCAGGAGCGGATGGCATTCTACCAATCTTTCTGCCAAACTTGGCCGAAATCATCATGTCGGAACTATTCAACCATTTTTGGAGGCAGCTTCACTCTGGGGCATATCCCGGACAGCTAGCGGAGCGTTCAGTTGGTGTTTGTTTCAAAGGTATACCAAAAAAGACAAGACAGGGTAAATCCACTGAAACCGCTCTACATTTATTAGTGATGATGGTCGAGAAGTTGCTAAAATATGAAAAGATAGCGGTCTGCGCTTTTTTTTTGATATTGAGGAAGTTTTCGATGAAACGTCCTTGCATCTATTCATACGGCTCTACGAAATATAGGAGTCGACAATACTACAATGAGCTGGATTCAAACAATGCATTCGATAATGAGAATCACAGCTGCAGTAGGAGATATGTTTGTCACAGTAAAAGTAATCAAGGAATATACTCAGAAAGAATCCTTTCTTCTCTTCTATGTTCACTGGTCATAGACATGTTTTATAACAAGCTATCGAAGCTTAGCTACGAAATCATTGATTATGCTGCAGATGTAGTCCTTATTGTTCGGGAAAATGTGATGCAAATCAATCGAGTCTTACGCAAGTGACTCTTAACACAACTTCCTAATGGTGCTTTCGAGAAAGGTTGGTTAACCCCACTCAGTGCATTTGCTCATGGATCCATTTTCGTGGACTCTTGCTTCATCGAGGATCAACTCCTTTGAAAGTTACCTCTCATCACGTATGGAGCAGCAACCTTAACAGAGTCACTGGTTTCATCAACCATGTAACACCGAATTGAGGCTTGCGTCTCTCAACTCCATAAATTAGTTTGAGCGTCCTAGGATCTGGGTACAGCAATCGAGGCCAGTTACAAAATACAACCGTTCCACTGTTTACCGTGACACCAGGTCACAGGGCACAAGGAATTCAACCATGGGACACAGCAGTTTGTGATATCCTGGCAAAACGGAACACACCACATATGCTGCCTATTTATTTCTGTTTGAAGAACATCAAGTTTTAATTTTCAATAACATCAATTTCAGCTCGGAGTCGGTGGTAAACGGCTGGACAGAGCAGGTACGCTCCGTACAATCCGTACTAGTTGGCATAAAATAGACCCCATTGTGGTCCATAGCATTCTGCCCAGCAACTCTTATCCCTACCTCCCCGTGGTACCAGCCAGGATACGAGTAACCAAGCGAAGATCATGGTAACCAACCCGTGGTGGGACCTTGGTCGTATGCTGACAGGGAAGGGGGAGGTGGGCTCAGCCTTTCTGAGCGTCTGTTTCCCAGGTTAGGGGCGGCTCATAACAGCGTCTGACCCGGAGCGGGCGGCTGAAAAAAGAAACGTGCTGTCTCGAACGCTACACCCAAGATGGCAGCCCCATCACGAGACTCGGTAGCGTAGCCCTAGTAAGGCAACCTACCTAAACAATTACACTTCGAACATTCAAGAAAATACATCTCGGAACATTCAGCATGGATCTAGGCAACGAAAAACGGACCACGAGTGGAAACTCGGTACCTGGAACTGCAAGTCGCTAAATTTTGTGCGCGAAGACAGGGTGCTGCTCGAGCAGCTAGAACCCCGGAAGATCGGCATCGTGGCTCTGCGGGAGATCTATCGCAAAGGTGAAAAAGTGTGGAAAGTCCGTGGAGTGGCCCAGTTCTACCAGAGTGGTGGTAGAACAATCAACGAGCTGGGAACGGGTTTTTTGTGTTATGGGCAGAATGCAGGATCGCGTGATCAATTGGAAGGCGATCAACGAGAGAATGTGTCTGTTGAGGATTAAAGGTTGTTTTTTCAGTTACAGCATCATCAACGTTCACTGCCCGCATGAAGGTAGACCTGACGACGAGAAGGAATCGTTATACGCGCAGTTGGAGGCAACATACGATGACTGCTCATCACGAGACATCAAGTTCGTCATCGGGGATATGAACGCCCAGGTTGGTAGGGAAGCGATGTATATAGACCGGTGAGAGGGCCTCACAGCCTACACACCGACACGAACGACAACGGCCAACGATGCATCTACTTCGCAGCTTCCCGAGGCCTAGTGATTTAGAAGCACCTTGTTTCCACGCAAAGATATTCACAAAACTACCTGGAGATCACCTTACCACCAGACAACAAATCAAATTGACCACGCAGACTGCCGAGAACTACGCGCGCTTACTCGAGGAGGCACTACCTTCCACGGAAGAGTTGTGTGCTTCGACTCTCGACGATGGATGGGGGCAGTTACGCTCGGCCATAGGAGAGGCCGCATCCGCGGCACTAGGTGTGGTAACGTCGAGCCATGACTGGTTTGACGGGGAATGCCAACAAGCGATGGAGAGGAAGAAAAGAGCATGGAAAAATTATCTAAGCATCGCCACAAGAGAGAACGTGGCCAAATACCGACGAGCACGAAATGAGTTGACCACGATTCTGTGGGGGAAGAAGCGCCAGCTGGAGGACAGAGATCGTGAAGAGCTGGAGCAACTGTTTCGGGCTAACGATACACGAAAGTTTTTTGAAAAAAGTGAGCCAATCCCGTAAAGGTTACACACCGAGTCCAGATATGTGTAGGGACGTGGAGGGAAACCTGACCTCAAGCAAGCGCGAGGTGGTTGATAGGTGGCAGCAGTTCTTCGATGAGCACCTCAATAGCGGAGCAACGGAATGGGGTGGAAGGGAAGTTATCCCTGGAGTGCCTACACACGACAGTAGTGTCCTAGTTCCTTATGTATATCCTAGTGATCGAACGGGAAATTGAGTCACTTAAGAACAACAAAGCCGCCGGCAAGGAAAGGCTTCCGGCAGAGCTCTATAAACACAGAAAATAGGCACTAGCAACGGCACTCCACTGGGTAATCTCTAGGATTTGGGAGGAAGAGAAACTACCAGAGGAATGGATGGAAGGTGTTGTATGTCCCATATATAAAAAAGACGATCGGCTACAATGCAGCAACTACCGCGGCATAACGCCAATCAACGCTGCCTACAAAGTTCTCTCCAAAATCCTACTCCGCCGTCCATCTCCTTTAGCGAAAGAATTCGTAGGGCAGTATAAATCGGGCTCAAATTTTCACTCTCCGATCCTTTGGAAATGCCGAGAGTACAACATGCCCACACATCATGTTTTCGTGGACTTCAAGGCAGCGTGTGATACAGTCGATCGAGACCAGCTATGGCAAATAATGCACGACTACGGTTTTCCGGATAAATTTACACGACTTATCAAAGCTACCCTAGACCGAGTGATGTGTTACGTGTCCGACTCTCGAGTCCCTTCGAAGCGCGCAGAGGGTTGAGACAAGGAGATGGATTATCCTGCACATTGTTCAACATTGCCCTTGAGGGTGTAATCCGACGGGCGGGCATCGAAACGAGAGGCACGATTTTCAGCAAAGGTAGACCTGGACATTATTACAAGAAACTCAGCGACGGCAGAGGCAATCTACGCCAGACAAAAAGTGGAAGCTAGAAGAGTTGGACTAGAAATAAATGCGTCGAAAACCAAGTATATGAAAGGAAGAGTCTCGGAAAAAAACTTACATTCGCCTCCCACGGACGGTGGTCATGGACGGCGACGAACTCGAAGTGGTAGAGGAGTTCTTACACTTGGGATTTCTGGTAACCGCCGACTATTACACAAGTAAGGAGGTCCAACGACGCATTCAAGCTGTAAATCGAGCCTACTTTGCCCTTCGCAGGACGCTTCGATCCAGAAGCATACGACGCCGCACGAAACTGACGATGTACAAAACCCTAATTAGTCCCGTAGTTCTCTATGGACTCGGAACCGTGACGCTGCTCACAGAGGACATACGCGCACCGGCCGTATTTGAACGGAAAGTGTTGCGCACAATATTTGGTGGAGTACAACCGAAAGCGGAGAGTGGCGTAGGTGCCACTCGAGCTACAGGCACTACTTGGAGAGATTCCCATAGCACACCTGACGAAGGTCGGGAGGCTACGGTGGGCCAGGCATGTCGAAAGGATGCCGGACGACAGTGCGGTAAAATCGGTTCTCTTCAAGGAATGGAGGAAAATTCTTGATACGGCACGAGCCACTACGGCTCTAGGTTGCTGAAGTAAATAAGTAAGTCGGCAGCGGGGACAAGGAATTTACTCTCAGTTTATATGACACTTTCTAATGTAAGACACTAGATATAGGTAACTGTCAAATATTTTTTTGTAAATAAAAAAAAATCATTCCTGTCGCAGTGGCGCTTCTGCCAGTATGTCTTTTAGGCATACCAGTATGCCTTTTAGGCATACAAACAAAGGTGATATTGACACAACGGGTGAGGTTTGGTAAGACTCCATCCTCTCGACCAAATAAGCCCCTCTCACAATGAATTTGGCCAGAAAGGGCAAGTTTGTTAAGATCTTTCCAGGGAATTTGGATTGACGATGTTAGCAGGAGTGAAAAAGGATCGGTGTAAGGGAGCAGTGGCCCGAAGAACTTGCACAGAATTAATAAGCAAGTCACCTTCTTTCAAGAGTGATACTGCCAATGATATGAAGTATGGAGTACAAAACACCTGGGCAATATCACAATAGATAATATGTTTCAGATTCTGTCTATTTGTGCCGTGTCAAATAAATAATAGGTGAAGAAAAAATGTTCTTGGTCGCAGTGCTGAGTCCATACAGAGAAAAAAATAATGCAATATAAAGTATACGTAACTTTTACTACCGTCTGCCGGGGTGAGATTGTGCCAAAAATTACACGTTTTTGTTCCTTAGCTTGTAATGCACTCATTTATGGCAATGATTTTCATCCAAATCACGCCAATGCACACTTAAATGTTTAGTTAACGACTGCCGCAAATATGGTTAAGTTAAACAAAAAGTCGAATTCAATACTTGTTAAATGAACAGTAGTGTATCTACGAATAATTCACATGAATAACATGATAAAACAGTAAGTATAGGGACGACCATAAACAACGTGGACTATTAAGGGGCTGTAGGGGGTTGACCAGAAACTACGTTTCATATGAATTAGAGAAAAATGTATGACTGGATCAAATCGATAGCTGGAGTAACCAGTCATGAGAACATGGTTTATAGACAGTCTCTATACACACAGTGGCGTCTCCAGACAGCTTAGGACATAGGACATAAGGCCTGAGAAAACTTTTCGTTTCAATTATTATGTGTCATTGACCACTTTATATTCCATTGGAGATCTTAAAACCGCTAGAAACGTACCCAAAACCCTCCTTCCTCGTTTTAAAACTCATCAGTTTATATAGAATATGTGTACAAATTTTGTTACATTCCATAAGCAATATCAGTAATTGTAAAATTCCATCTAACAGTTGTTAGCTTACTGTTCTCAAGCTTTTAGTCATTATTTTAAATAATACCATAGCTAGACAACATACCCTATGTAAACAACGCAAGTGTTTTAGTGTATACTGATATAATTTTGTCGTGAATGTGAATTCCGCACACTGGACCGTTCATTATAGCTTAGCACAATCTCACCCCAAAAGGGCTCGAAAAGTGTACAGTTTGGAAAAACATAATTTCCTGAGCCAACACAGATTCAATGCATAATATTTCCTCAACACATTCGAGACGACATCCTAACGTACCAACTGAGCATTAAGTTGATGTGAGTTCTTGATCGGGTTGGTTTGCCTGGGACATTTTTGGGTAACGTTATTTGCGCATGTTTTTCACCCTGTACGTTGAAACATAATTTATAGACTGTTCCGAAAATTATAAATACATCTTCTTTCTTGAATAAAACAAAAAATATAGGATTTCTCGGGTCATTTTATTTTGAAATATAGATAATAAGTGTTTTCTTTCCAGTTTCAATTCAAGTTGGGATTATTTTTCGTAGAATACGCGAGTTCTCTTACTTTTCTCTTAATACTACTCATAAGCTTTTGCTCAGTGTGTTCTCCGACCATTTTTACCGCTTTAAGCCAATCTTTTTTAAATTTTTCAACATTGTCCGCTGGTTTGACATATTTCCTCAGCTTTGCCTTGGTCAAAACCCAAAAAGTTTCAATAGGACGAATTTCAGGGCAGTTTGGAGGATTCATCTCCTTTGGGACACATGTGACATTATTTGTTTTATACCACCCTAGTGCATCCTTAGAGTAATGGCAGGAAGCAAGATCGGGCCAAAAGATTGGTGGATTGTTATGCTGCTTAACCATGGGTAACAACCATTTCTGCAAACACTCTTTCACACATGGACGAGATATTTTCCCACATTCACAAATGGCCTGCCAAACCATTACCTTCTTGCCGAATTTTTCGGTGTAAATGGCTTTCACTGGTCCAGGGACATCCTTTCCCTTCGGTGATGTATAAAATTGCGGTCCTGGTAGAGTCTTATAGTCCAGTTTTATGTAGGTTTCGTCATCCATGATAACACACCCCATTTTTTTGGTCAGAAATTTGTCATAAAGCTTCTGAGCTCTCGGTTTCACAGATTCAGCTTGTTTTGGATTTCGTTTTGGCTGCTTCTGCTTCCGACGGGTCTGCAGACCCATTCTTCCCTTGGCGCGCATAACGTTACTCGCCGAGGTCCCAAGCTTTCTCTCCACATCTCGTACTGATACTGAAGGATGCCGCTTGTAGTATTCCTTAACCTTTTTGTCCATTGTGGGATCAACAGGCCCGGGTTTTCTACCACGTCTTGGGGCATTAGTAAATGTGCACTCTTCACAATACTTCCGCAATGCGGTTTGAACTGCTCCGACACTTATACCTTCTTCTCTGGCTAATTTTCTTATAGAAAGACCACTCACGGTGCCCAATTTGTGCACAATTCGCTTTCTTTGCTCGGGAGAAAGGCCACGCATTTTCAAAATTTCGCACTAAATGTTAGAAAAAAATGACAGCATCTGTTTCTTTTGGATGTAAACAACAGGACGCAGCCAACGTTTGGTTGAATACTGCACGTTATTTGAAATGACGGTTGATCGTAAGTGTATTTATAATTATCGGAACGGTCTATAAGTGAAACAGTTCACTGATAAAATCTATAAACCATTTGAAGTTGTGAATAAATATGTCATGTTTCGTAAAGTATTGAATTTGAGGTATTGGGTTCTAGAAATCTCAAGTAATTTAACATACAAACATTTCCCGTTTTGGCTCAATCTCACCCCCGTGGCTTAATCTCACCCCGGCGGACGGTTCCTCAATCCTCTCAAATATAAAACCTCTTCAGAAAAAGGCAACTGTTTCGCCATTGAAGAAAATGCGTTTTTAAAAACTTAATTTTTATCGATTTTTTCCTCAAAAAAAAATGTACAGTGCATATTTTTTTTGGGAAGCACAAAACTACTATTTACTCTGGCGAAGACATTACACCTATTAAACAAACCGGCTTGGCTCTGAAAATATTTTTTATCTTCGTTTTACGCAAATGGGTCAATCAATAAGAAAACTTTGGATACTACTTAGAAAAGTGCAAATCTAAAGCACACACTCGCTATTTAAAATGAAAATTTTGAGACTAATATGGGACTGCTTAACCCATTCCCGGCGGGTGATACCGTACGGCATCAGCTGACATCTAAACTTTGATTGTAGCTTAATTGTAAATTCCGGAATCCGCGTAAAAAAACCGCGTGAATTCCAGAATCCGCGTAAAAAAAAACCATCGTTAATTTTGCATTCCGAGTGGAGGGAATCCTCCGTTCCAGAAGAGGGAGCGGTGTGGAACCACCATACAAATAATTCGAGAGCAAGAAACCTCTACATGTCAAATTTGGTTCAATTTGCTTGATTAGTGCTCGAGTTATGCAGAAGTTTGTATTATGTTTGCATGGCAGCAATTGCTTTTCCGGTCCCGAAAACGCCTAAATAAAAATTTTCACACCGATTAGTTCATCTATTTCCGAAGTCTCTAAAGATCTGAAAGACATAGCTGTGTTTATATATGTTTAAATTAGCTCTAGTCCTCAGACATAGCTGTATTTATATATGTTTAAATTAGCTCTAGTCATATTTTGAAATATATTCAGGGGATATTTTATGAAAGGGCTGTCCCTAAACCACGTAGACACATTTAGGATCATTCCTCTTCCGTCAGATTTTAGTATACACAAATTTCAAGCATAAATGTTCACCAAACCCCCTTCCTTCCTAATAGTTTACGTTTTTCGTCGGTGAATCTAAAAGGGGATATCCTTATTCTTCGTTGGCGTAGGTTTTGGCAATTTTTTTAGCGTCTGATTTTTACAAGTGAGCCAATCTATATGAAAAGCTTGGATGTTACTTAGAAAGATGTAAAATTATAGACTGTACCAGAAAAAAAGTGCAAACTTTTCTAACGCTGTTATTCGAACACACATTTTTATTTGCGTAGTCTGTCTGCTCAATGTTTACACTTAAACGTCAAACCGAACACAGCTCACAGCAAAGTTTAATGCACACATCGAATGATGGGAAAGATTTTCGTTGAAGAACGACGTGCCATCGTACACCGATGGTACAGTGCACCACCAGGATTAATGCTCAGGAAGTTGGCGCAACAGGAGAACGTTTGTCTAGAAGTGGTGCGTATTGCGAAGTTGACGAGAAAAAGAATTTGACAACAAACCCGAACAAGCTTTTTCTAAGGTAAAAGGTGCCTTAGTTCGCGGTGTGGTCAAAAAACTACCTCGAAGTCCAACGTTTCACGAGCCAAAGGAAGATTGGAGCTGAAGACGTTCAAGAAACATTAGCAGCCAAAAAGAAACATAGGCAGCCAGCGTGAAACAACGGGCGCTTAGGCTGAACGAAACAATTTTCGTCAAGAACAAGTACTGCATCACGCTGGAAAATCTTTCATAAACTGTAGATAAACAATGTTGAGAAACTATATGGGTCATTCCATACGAAGTGTACATTCCACTTGGACACGACCATCACGGATTTGGCTCAAAGCTGGGGGAACTATTCATCTAGGTTCACTATGAAAAAATCCCAATTTTGGTGTCGATTGGAATACCCCCCGCTCTGTGGGGCCCCTCTCTTTGTGACAAAGTCAGGCAATTTTTGTTCAAAGCTCCGTTTTTCTTTTTCTTACAATTCATTGATGTGGGACGTCCGCAAAATACTGATAGATGATTTTTAAAGAAAATAAACCAAGGAATCCAAAAAAAAATTAATTTTGGACTGGAAGTGTTGCCAGATAAATTATTTTTGTATTTGCAAACTAAATTTACGTTTTTCGGCAAATGCAGCCATTTTTATTTTAAATTTGATAATTTCGTGTCCTTGGAAAATTTCACGTAAGAAACATCTATCATCCCGAGGTAATATGAGCCAATCTCGAGATATAACATTTTTACGAAAATGGTTGTAAATTTCGTAATTAATTTATTTTATAGTTTATAGCCGTAAGACACCCGAAAAATAGTGATGAGTGAATTTTGAAGAAAATGAACCAAGGAAACCAGAAAAAATATTATTTTTGACCGGAAGTGTTGCCAGGTAGATTATTTTTCTATGTTAAAAACCAAATTTGCATTTTTCGGCAAATGTAGCTGAGTTTATTTTAAATTTGAAGGTTTCATCGTGTTTCTTGGAAAATTTTACGTAAGAAACACTTATCACCCCGTGGTAATATGAGCCAATCTCGAGATATAGCATTTTTACGAAAAACTAATTACGAAATTTGAAACCATTTTTGTAAAAATGCTATATCTCGAGATTGGCACATAAATTTAGTTTTCAAATACAAAAATAATATATCTGGCAACACTTCCAGTCAAAAATTATATTTTTTTGGATTCCTTGGTTTATTTTCTTTAAAAATAATCTATCAGTATTTTGCGGACGTCCTACATCTATGAATTGTAAGAAAAAGAAAAACGGAATTTTGAACAAAAATTGCCTGACTTTGTCTCAAAGAGGGGGGTCCCACAGAGCGGGGGGTATTCCAATCGACACCAAAATTGGGATTTTTTCATAGTGAACCTAGATGAATAATTCCCCCAGCTTTGAGCCAAATCCGTGATGGTCGTGTCCAAGTTAATTTTTTTCCGTGGTCACTTCGTATGGAATGATCCATATGTAAGAGGAAAAGTTAATATAAATAAAATATGCTCTTTTTCAACGAACTAATGGTGTGCTCTCGCTACGTGAGGGGAGTCGAACCACCATAGAGATATTTCTTGCTCTCAAAAACCTCTACATGTCAAATTTGGTTCAATTTCTTTCTCTATGAAGTCTCTATGAAGGTATAGAGAAGTAATTTTTCGCAGGAAGGTGATCTGCATCATGAAGAACAAAATACATTATACAAAAAATCAACAATCTTGGACATCAGTTACCCCCCTGACGATGATACGTAAAACCTGACGATAATAGAGCTGATGCCCTATTTGAAATAATATATTGTATGTTGTATATTTCTTGCTTTTAAAAGACTTCTACATGTTAAATATAGTTGAATTTTCTAATTAATGCTCGAGTTATGTTGACGTTTATGTTATGTTTATACGGGAGCCCTCCCTTTCCCGGTCCCAAAAAGCCATAAATGCAAATTTTCACGCAAATCGGTTCAGTAGTTTCCAAGTCTCCAAGAATCAAGCAGACAGTGCTACATTTTTATATGTTTAGATTGCCTGTAGTCATTTAAATCACTAATTCTACGTATTGAATTTAACATCTTCAATAACAAAATAGTAATTATGAATATGTTATATTTATATTTATGTGTTATATTTATGCCTATGCGTCAGGTTTTACCATTTCGTTTCAAGCGCACTTCTCCATTATACCGAGCCTTCATCCTTTCTGCCAATATACCAATAACAATTCTCTAGAATTGTGTCTGAGATTCATCTGTTAAACTGCACCACAGGTATTTCTTCCAGTGTATATTATATCTTCGAAATAACAGACGCTTTGTATGTATGGTCCATAATTTTAGAGATTAAACCTTTTAAAAATTTCACAGCACTTTTACTTTTTATGATTTTGAATACTAACTGTCGACTGTGATGTCAACTCCAGTTTCAGATTGGCAGATCTAGGCTTTGCTTTTGCTGTACATATAAAAGACTATCTAAATAAAAGATTCCACATCATCATTTATTTGGCTAGCTCAAGCGTTCTCTGGTAATCTTTCGATACTCTGGGCTACCGGCCGAAAGCACTGAATCTGCCAATTCGAATGCCAAATATGTTATTGAGTTAACCAACACGTTTATAAACAACTTCCATAAAGCAGAACAAGAGGCACGTGCCATATTGCAACCCAGTACGACTAGAACATCAGTGTTGTTTCGTTTACATGAGATTCACTTATAGATTTGGCAATGGGTGCGGTCAGCAGACCACATCCATTGAGTGATAATCTTACAGGCTCCAGTGAATTATTGAACTGTTCCGACAGATTTGAATGAGGGCGGTTGATAGTTTATTGATCTACCGGATTCAGATGGAAATATTTACTAATCAATAGTTTTCGTAAACATAAATGAAATATTTCGTAGCTTTGTAAACTAAATGTTCTTATTATTTACAGAAACTAAACCAGTATTTTATAAAAAATTACTGAAACGCAAAAGTTTAAGCATTGGATTCAAAACCGTGGATCAGTCATCCAGGGAATATTTTATCGCCAACATTTCTCGCTGTGTTTATCTGATATAAATAAATCAGTTATCAGTATAAGTCACTTTTGGCATTCCAGACATTGTGGAGTGACTATACTAGCCAATCAACTGATTAGGAATCGTAAAACTGCCTCGCTTAATAAGTATTGCTGCCGAAGCTTTTCGGTTCAACTTAAGGGTTCTGTTCACTAAACAACTAGGATGTATAAGAATGAAAACGGTTGTTTTGGTTTACTCCTGAATCTTTTCAATTCTTTTGTAGTTTCTATACTTTAATATCACAATCAGGAACAATTTCTTCAACCGAATCAACATTTTCAAGAAACATTCTCGCCGGGCAAACAAAATAAAAAAGAATTTTCATCTACGGTACCTTTTACATCTATTACAATTCGCGGTAACATGTAAATTTCCCACACCTAAACAAACACAGAATTCAACATCTGTCTCGTTAAGCTACAGTTACTTGCGTGGTTAACCCAGGGGCGGTCGTCTTAAATATTCGTGCATTATTTTTATTACAATGCAATACACCTACCTGTTCCTGTTTCAAACCGCTCGGGTGATTCCGCATACAGGAGCCGGTTCACCTTTCCGCCGCTACACCGTTCGTATGCGTACAAATAAAAAAGCCAAACTTTTGATCTCACACACTTTCAGCGGTCTTTCGGTTTCGTGTTGTACTAGCGAAAACAATTCACCACGATGTGTACTAAGGATATGTAGAACTTCCTCCTGTACTGTTGCTATATACTACCTCGGCGAGTAACACCAACAACGAGAGTGACGGGAAATAAAAAAAAACCTTATTCACGTTTCCACATTTCCACAAGCTAAACCTGTGCTGTCATCGCTCTTTTGCATGGCGAAATTTTCTTTGCATGCTTACAAAGGCTCCACTGCTTATCCGTATGCAAGCACGCCTTTTCCTTCCTGTTTTCGTTTCGAAACGTCCTTCCTCACTCACAAACTGCGAAAACTGTACGCCGTATCTTTGCCTTTCTAAACCTTCCAATGGTAGTACTGAGTATCGGTCGGTCTCTCCGCAGTAATCCAGCGATTCACTAATCACCTTTCAAAAACGCACTTTGTTTCTGTCGAAGCCGAACACCGCGAGTTTGACGCGTCGCGCGGCCTAATCATGCGAGGGAATTTATTTTTACGAAATGGAAAACTTTTCCCACTGCCCCCAACGATATTCCTATTCCTAGTGTTCCGCACTTGTTCCCAGTACAAACCGGCCACCACCAAGGCAAGCAAAAGGAACGGAAGAAAACCCTCAGGGCACTTTATTATGTACAACAGCAAGCTATTTTTATAATGGACGCACTGTGTTATTGGCGAATCGGTGAAAAATTTCGTCCTGTTTGCCTGCGTGCACTTGCTCCGTTGTGCGTGATATGCTATCGTCAGCAGCCGTAGAAAAACTGAGATGTTACTCTGGGTAAACTTCGCGAATCGCTGCGTCGGTCAATCCTCGTGATGAGCAGAGAAGCCTGAAACTTCACTGATCCGCTGGAGAGTTGAGAGTGGCAGAAATGGCGAGAGAGCGTTATTTTCAACAGCAGGGATAACAGTCGGAGTGGCAGGACCTTACACTCGTACACGGAAAAACGCCAGCACAGTGAATGAACTCTGTTGGTACACGGAAAATTTCAGCGACATCGCGGAATTTCCCCTTTGAGAAGAGCTGGCATTTTGACTATTCAGAAGGGGTGCAGTTTATTTCGCTTTATTTCATGCGATGTCCTTCATGTTTCGGTGGTAAGCATGAAAGTGATATGTGCAACAGCTCTGTTGTAGTACACTGAAAATGATGACTCTAGCTCGCGTGGTGAGATGAAGCATAATTACCATAATAAGCATGTTTGTTTTATTTTGATGCAAAGAATAAGCTCTGAATAAGTTTAAGTATCTTTGAAACAATATGTATCAAATTTCAAAATATTAAAAATCCGCCACTTTATACTTTGGTTGAACGACTTGCAGCGACTTTGTATTTTCATGAATGTTATATTTTGTCCATTAATCCATTCCTCGCAGGTGATATCGTATGGAATTTCTTATCTTCTAGACTGTGATTATAGTTCAACAACTTATAAATTTGAATGACGATCTATCCTTCCTGTGCAATAAAGTGTGTGGCAATTGTGCAAATAGTTAATTTGTTATAATAGTTTTACTCAATTACTTTACTGATTTCTGGCCGCGAGAAAACGGTTAACTGTTGTTTAATTCTCCAACAAATTTTTATTCCAAAGACCAAAAACAAAAAAAGGAACGAAAACAAGTAACATCAACCAAGAAAATTTAGGTCCATAAAACCAAATTTAAAACATCCGTAAACCAAAAACCAAAATCTTGAAACATCATTTATGCATTATATCATCCCAGGTATGGAAATATTTATATTAGGTGGTATTTAGCCATTTTCGACTGTTTTCCAGAACCAGAAGTTGCCACCTTGGATTTCAAAATAGAGTCAGGTGTCATTTTCTGGGCATCATGTCGATTTCGAAAATACTCATATTGTGTGATGTTTGCCATTAGATTATTACATATATACAAAAATTCACGCTACTTGGTTTGAAAGATTTATCTTAAAAATAGGGTAAGGAACGGCTTAAGCAGTAGCGCCTATTTCAATCAGTCGCAGAAAATAGGCCTCAAACTCTTGCTTTTTGATCAATATCGACAATTTCAATGATGGAAACGAAAACTTTGGTTGTCTAGCTGTCTTACGAATATAAGGGATACCGTTAATCACAAAGAAATCTGTGAAAAAACAGCATTTGAAACAAATCGACCTCTATTGCAGTCATTCAGGAGCCACTTCGGGTGCTGCAAAAAAACGCCTGCAAAACAGATGGAAACTGCTTAAAATAGGTTCGGGGTAGGGTGGTCGGTATTAGGGACTTTTCGAAAAACCGGTATTTCGGTATTCATAAAAATAAAAACCGATAAAACCGGTAAAAAAACGGTATTTTTATTTTTTTTGGTATAATACGAACTAAGGGCGACTCGTGGTCTTTGAGCCTACTTTTGTTCAACTAGGTACAAAATTCTGAAAATCATAGTTTGGGGAAATGATGGCAATCATGACCGCGAAAAAACACAAGTCATTCTCTCTGTACTACTAAATAATAAAGCTGAAAAATAATTGAATGTATACATAAATTTGGATTTGAGATTTATTTTTCGCTCAACGTCTCAGGTTGCACCTATAGACGTATCGCTGCATAATTATGTTTTGCATTTATGAGGTTTTTTTTTGTAAGATTTGGACCACTGCGACCATTGTTTTGATCTTCTGTGCTATATGATCTAGTTACAACACTGGATAAATTTAACAGTGTTTGGAAAACTTCAATGAAGGAATCCAGTGATATGATTAATTTCGACACTCATATTACCTAAACCAGATGCAGATTTTTATTTCAATTTTCATTCACATCGCCAAACTTAGTTTTACATTACTGAATAACTTTAAAATTCTTAGAGAAACAATATTTGAAACTGTTGAGAAGAGTAAATGAATGAAGAAGAAAATGAAATGACGATCAGAAAAGAATTTACATTTTACGAATCCGAAGAAATCGAAGGTAAATTTTTCTCTATTCTAAATTATGAAGTAGGCAATGTATGTGATTTTTTCAAGGATGCTAATAATGAACACGGGCTAAGGATATTATGTAGACTTGGAAAAAATTTCCCTCGTCCAGACGGAACACTATGCCGGAGACATCGGAGATTGCGGGTTTGTGTCCCGTCTGCTGTCCCGTTCTCAGCTGGAATTATTCATAATAAAATCCGCTGCAGTTTGGGCGACGAAGCTTCTACCATGCTACAGCTAATTAAATTTTACTTTTTCAAGGAGCAGTAATTTTTAGGATGAAATTCTTTATTGATTGATTATTTCATCCAGGGAATAACTTTGTATCAGGAGCAACCTGTCTATAACTAGGTGCAACCTGTGAAATGCACACGGAGACGCCAAACAAAAAAAAAAATTCTCATGCAAAATATTACTATGTTTTTAGTTATATTATTTATATACTATTTTTTTAGTTTTACTTTTAAATAGCGCAAAACGAATAATGACTTGCGTTTTCTGCGGACATTATTGTGATTACTGCTTTAAACTTGAACTGGTAGGTTCAAAATCCACGAATTGCCTCTGTAGGTATGGGTGTGTAATGAAATCAACTGTTCTATTCAGAAAATAAATGTTTTGCTTTATTGATATGAAGTTTTCTGACATATTATCGATACACACAAACACATCGTCTGAATCCAAGCAGAACAAACAAAAAATTGACATTGACTTATAATTTTCAGCAAAATCTGCATACACAACGGCTTCATTTGGTTTAAGATCGAAAGGTATTCTGTGGATTTTATAAGAACAATACGATATAATGCTAAAAAGTTTCATTTTGCTTATGCTAATTTACCTCAGGGTCAGAAAATGAGCTAAGCATTGTCTACTAAAACTGTCTACGAACTCTTCAAATGAACAGTTTTTTCGAACTAGTTGATACTAATTTCTACCCAGTAGCCAATTTCGAATAGATTTTGTTCAGCAATCCATTCCTAAATTCATGTATATCTGGAAATTTATCGCATTTTAAAAAATAAATCTGGAGGGAAGAGTTTCTACATATGGATACTTCGTTGATTGCGTGGAATGCATTGATCATTTTTAAACTTCGTTCGGAAAATTGGTTCAATTGGTAGGTCACCCAATTTTTAATTGCATCTTGCGCATTTATAACAAATTCGAAAGACCTTGTGCACTTAGTAACCTAGTTACAGAGAGAATTACTCAATTGTAAGATTCTGTTCAAATATTCATAAAATTTCTCAGTTTTGGAACATGTCTTCAAAAAACCGGATTCCGGAAATGGGAAAATTTTTTCTGAGCACCGTTGACACTGATTTCGAAGTAGAGAAGTTACTGAATCTTTTGGTGCTAAAACTACTAAAATCGAATGAAAATTGTCAAAGTTACAAGAATTTCAATTTGTCGCTACCCGGGTACCCCTTTCGGGCATGTAAGAGCTAAAAAAATCAGTCTTCCCATTTACCCCGTTTACTCCGTTTTGTTACTAGCATAGCATATTTGAGCATAGCATATTTGATCGCCCGTGTGTTGCCCGCGATTGACCAGAATCAGCTGAAATTGCACAAAGAACCTTTAAAATGGTGCTTAGGAGTAGCAAGCCATTTTCAGTGTACAATTCCTGGTGATCTTTCTTTTCACTGATCAATAACGTAGCTGGCCACGCCCAACGCAGATCAATCGAGGAAGGGATATCGGGAATGTTAGTTTAATACTTGTTGCTACTAGAGACCGAGGAATCCTCTGCATCATCCACAAGTATCAAAGGAAGGAATTAGTGTTAGTGGAAAGGAATTGATCTGGATCCATCGAGGTTGATGGAGCGATCTTTCCTATACAAATTCGCGCACGATATGGTTACTTCTCGGTCTCTGGGCAACCGGCCACCAGACGATATAAATAGAACCACGCCACGATCGCTGCATCGGCATACAGGAGAATTGAAGTTTCTAGTTATCTTCGGCAACCTACCAATCGTTAACAGTTTGTATCACACTAAACTTCGCGTTTCATCCTGTGAGCTTTTTAAATTTACCTTGAAACGAATGGATTTCGTAAAACGCAACAACCGCACGCCAAACGCAAACTAAGCAAACTACTGGTACCAGTGAAAAATATCATACCGCGTTGTTTCGTGACATAGTGGATAAGCGCTCAAAAAACCGACAAAGCGCGTAAGGGGGAAAAGTCTCTGACCAAAGAGCCAATACGAGGCACACCCGAGCGTTGTACGATGTAAGATCATTGATGCGTGGTTATTGGACTTCGAAACCGATGTATGAGGATAGTCACACTGAGCGCGGTCAAAATACCGCGCGCAAACCCTAATGTAAAACTAGGTTACTCATGCACCATTCTTGTCTTGAGTAATAATGCGGTTCGGGGAAGAAAACCGACCAGGGTTACCGGCTAAGAATATTTGCCTAAAACGTGGACTTCGCGGAAAATTTTATATAAACTATAATACCTACTGAGTATAAAAACTGGCAGAGTTGCATGCCTTCAAAGCAAGAAAACTTAGAAAAATGCCAATATGCATATCAAACAAAACAGAGTTAGAAGTTCATTTACAAAATGCCAAAACAATCGCCATCAACATTCAGTCGCATGGTATGATGTTATACCGACCAACGAGATTTTCAAAATAAATTTAAAAAATGTTGTTCAGGTTTTGCAACATTCGTCCATTAGCTAGTTAAATCATAAAATTGGAGCGTACCATCGAATAAAATACACGTAAAGACTTGGAATGGATCAGATAGCTTGAATTTGAGCTTGATCTACTGAGCTTGAGCTACTGATCAGAATCAGTCGCAATTGTCCACCAGATAATAATTTATTCGCGCCTGCATGCTAATCAAAACTGACACCTGGCGGTCAAATAAAGGAAGCAAATGTTAGATCAATGCTAGTTACTACTAGTTACTACAAGTTTATAAATAGGCAAATATGGATACGAAACAAAGTAGAGTTCTAAGTTTATTAGCAAAATACCAAACTGATCACAATTGAAATGCGGTTATCATGGACGGCGTGTTGTATGTTTCCAACTTAACTTTTCAAAAAAGTGTATATGTACAAATATTTTTTGACCGAGCTAAGCAAAGCTTTTTGACAGTGTGGACTCATGTTGGCCCGACTCACACGAATTGAACATAATCATCCAAGAGTACACTATTCGTTCAAAAGCTACGAAATCATAAATTGAATTTTAGTTTCAGGTTCATGAAAAATGAAAATAATGAGCAATCCTACTGCGCACGCATGCCGAGCAAATTGTTGAAAACACGGCAACACTTCGCATCGACTTCATCATGTTTCGACACACACACACACAAGCAAACTTCAATCCAAGCAACCATCATCTCTCTTCACGCCTCACACGCAGCCAACACAAATGTACACGAATGCACTAATCACCACGCAGCACAAAAGGCAGAAAAAAACAAATTCTCTCTCGCTATGCTGTTCAAATCGAATGGAAGAAAAGTTGTGTGCGTTAACATAGGTAGTCAGGCCTGAAACACGTCGAACGCCAAAGCGAGCGATCGGGCGAGACTCCCGCCGCAGCTCAATAAACAGCCGTAAGTAGATCTGTTCACCAACCTACGGCAAGAATCCTACCGGACCGCCCGCGCCGGCGTCCAGGATGTTTCAAGCCTCACAGTTTCACTGTAATGTAAAATATTATCAACACCAATACTTAGCTTCTGATTCCTGTCTCTCCAGTTGCATTTTACGAGCCAGCTGAAGCAAAAAGGTTTGCTCTTTGCTGCGTGCAAAGCTCAATGGGGGATAAAAAGAAATAAACAAACACAATCCTATAATCGATGTCAGGAGAGGACGTATGATAGAGCCCATTTCTTCTCAATTTACGGCTTCCACTTCACTCTCAATTCACTAACACTACCGTTCACTTGGTAGAAATGAAAGCGTACACGAATGGCGAGCGAACTATATCTTCTGTGTCAATTTATAATGCATAATCAATTCCATTTTTGATCTTCTAATTTTCACTCCACTATAATTAATTTGTATCTTACACACGCGACACTCCATAAACTTGAGATTTTTCAACTTTTTATAACTTCCAGAGCGAAAATACAAGTGAATTTTATGAAAAATTTACGGACCGATTTAATGTGCGTTTGTTTTGTTAGCCATGTTGCCAGTCCTCCCTCCCCGTTTACTCCGTTTTGTTACTATATAAAAACTAGTTTTATCAAAAGTTATCGTTTAATGTGTTCTAAGATGTCACTAATTTTATCACTATTGATTGCAGTGACCTATGAAATGACGTCTTGTGTAGGGATACCGTTTGTCCTGATTTAGCAGGACATGTCCTGACTTTGAGGCCCTGTTTTGACGTCCTGATCTACTTTTCATTTCCTGGCATTTGTCCTGATTTTCATAAGATTTTCAATTTTGTAGTGTGATAATAATATGCAGAATTTTTCAAAATCAAAATTGTTTTGATTCTAGAACACAACGGTCACTACTTTGTGTGTCACTATTTTGTGAACTTCTTGCGGTGAATGTAACATACTCGCATAGTAATAAACATAAACTCACATCATGCCTGTTCAAACTCGTAGTAAACCCACAAAGTGATGATTATACGTATGAAGCAAAAATCTCCCGTAGCACATCGTATTGCATATAAATTTAGTCGCAAAGCTATCATTTTGTATCACCGTTAATGACTAAATTCATGAAAACAAGCCTAGATAATCTAAAATCGCATAAGATTGTACGGATTACCTCGTATAAAGTTCTATGGTACATCACTATCGTATAGCTGTATGAGCAACGCAAGTGTTTCAGCGCATATGGTGTTGTTTTGCGAAATTCTTGCGATGAGTGTAACATTCTCGCACAGCAATACAGATAAACTCATATCATGTATATTCAAACTTTTATTCCGCAAAGTGATGAATATACGCGAAAATAAAAAGTCTCATGTTCAGTCGCAAAAGGCATCATTTTGTGACACCGTGAGCGACTGAATTTATGATAACTAGATGCCGCTAATGTTTGCACAGCTTACATCGCACAAGATACTACGATAGATCATTACCTTGTATGACCAATGTGAATATTTAATCGCATATAACGTTGTTTTGCGGAATCTTTGCGACAAATAGGTTATGAATCCGGATTTAAAAACCAATTAACTTTTCCAATGCTTGGTTAAACTAGCAGTAAATCCACACACTGGCGAATATGCGCGAAAATCGAAAAGCATCCGCATTACAGCGTATCACATATAAACTCAGTCACTTCCCGCAGCTGCTGCTCCTTAAAAAATTAGCCACAGAAAACATCTGCGGACAACTCGGTTCATAATAGCATAATATCTTTGTTGGAAACTTGCTTTCAATTGTTGTTGAAAGCGGTAAAATCACTCAATTTTGTTTAAACAAATGACACAGCTCATCGAGCGGCCATGACAGTTCAACCGAATTATAAACAACGGAAGTTCCCGCAGAAATTTATAAACTAACTCGCAATACAAGATCTATTTAGATTCATGCTTTGCGATATCTTTTGGTCATTTATACGATGAAACTAGAAAGTTATTACCAAAACTCAGAGACTTCCGACAGCGAGACCACGGAGGAGTGGAAAGAATGCTGCTTGACAATCTAAGGGTTCGAGGTTCGAGTCCGGATGGATACCCAAATATTACAGCGTGTGCCCAGAGGAAAAAGAAAAGAATGGTAAAAATGAAACACTGACATTTGTAATTTGCTATTCCTTGTAATATGAATAGCAAGGGATAAATAATTGTACTGTTCGCTTTATTTTTTTATTAAATGTGATTTAATCGCATGTTATAATAAATATCTGAAATAATTTGCTAATGTTGACTTGTGAAGTCGCACTAAGTAATAAAAGAATCCGTAGTGTATATTCATATATCGCTTAGAGTTTCGTTTTAAATCACAAATATGAAGTTGTAGAGTGGCATTAAATAATGAAACAGCTCGTATAAGTTATCAAGCTTTAACAGTTTAAGTCGCATATATGAACTTTTTTCATCGTTAAAGTTTTTTGATATTTTGGAAATGCACGCATACCGCCTGAAAAACGAAAAACGGTGCCAATAACGTAATACTAACTATTCCGTAAGGCGCCCTAATTCTGCGCGGTCTTAATTCTGCGCACTTCGTATTAAAATGTTAAAAAAATATCAATCAAAAGCAGATTTTCAAAAATTAGTGGTTTCCTATATATTAACTGTTTCTTTTCTCACTAAACGGCATCAACATTTTGGTACGAAGTGCGCAGAATTAGGAGCCGCGCAGAATTAGGACACCTCACGGTACTTGCACACACGAACACACAAAATACATCTCCAAACATACCTTAATCAATATCCAAAATACCCGAACACTTCATTTCACCCTAAACATCCAGAGAAAATCACATTTTTTATTTTTCGACTTTCCAGTCAGTCCCATCTAAACGGTAAGTTTAATCTGAAAAAGTTTACATGTGCTGAACATCTGCCTATACCTTCAAAACTGCTTAATAATATTAGATCGTTTGAGAAGTATGTTGAACAAGTAAAGAAGTATTTTCGTGTTTTTGAAGTGCAAATCACATTTAACGTGGTATATTATTTTAAACTTCGAAGAACAGCTTAGCTTAAATTTGTACCGAAAAAAAGGTGTCCTGATTTCTAATTTCAACCAGATGGTATCCCTAGTCTTGTGAAACGTAAAAGCAGAGTCTGTTTTTATAATATAGAGTCGCGCAAAATTGAAACCAATTTAACGTGACACAAGGGTATTTTACTATTTGTCTACCGGGATCAATCTCTTGTTTACCATTCTATAACCATTGTCTTATGTCTAGAAATACCTTTATCAAGTTTGGTAGCGACAGGTTTAGCTGTTACGGAACGATGATGGATCGTATACTTCCGCTTTTGAATAGGTAGATTTCAGAAGGTCTTATCTTGTTCGATCGATTCTGTTGATCAAATTTTACTTTAAATACCTTAGCCTCAGCAACTTTTCCTAACCTACTTTAGAATTTATCATAAATCAAATTTTCATATCAAATTTTTATTACAGGGCTCTCCACATTCCACGAGGACAATTTGTGGGGAAATAGTGGGTACGCAAATCTCCACGCTTGTTTACGGAAGAGGAAGGGGGTAGTTGTGATGTACACGTGGACGGCTACATAGGGATATGAAATGAAAATCTAAAACCGAAAAAAGTGAAATATATGTCCAATTTCAAATGCTAATAAATTGGTTAGTATTCGATGGATTTCCTTCGTTCTTGCAGCAATAGATTGGAAAATCTTCTAAGATTCTTCCCAAAAGAAGATAATTGTAGTTTTATTATTCGCATTATTGTACTATTGAAAATAGTCAAGCCTTGTCAAAACGAAAAATTTGACCTCTGATTGGTCATTATATGATTGCTTCCCAAGCACGGTCGACAGAATCATATACCTTGCAATTGAAAACATGCTATTTGGCCTATATAAGAGCCTGTTACAGCCGAAGCCGCTCATAATAGTTCTAGACAGCGAAAACAGCAGTCGTCCTTCCTTAGCAACAGCACTAACCCTGTGGTTGGTCACCACGTCTCAGGAGCAGCGCGGTTCTTCTCAGCGTGTGTCGCTAGACTGCCATTATTCCCCCCGTGTTGGGGCAGCATGAAGATTGCCATCAGGAAATCCAATTTTGAAAATCAAAATGCCTTTTTCAAGACAAATAAACAAGTCATTGAAAATTAATAATTTTTTGACAACGCAAGCAAGCATCCTGTGTTGGATCCTAGCAATTTAAATCTGTCGCGCCCGTCTAATTCACTGAATGTGAAATAGCACAGTGCCATTTGTCCGTGTATCTTAATTCCCCCACTGTTAGGGCAGCTCAAAGGTTGCGATCAGCAACCGGTTTTGAACCGCAAAATGCCTTTTTCAAGGCAAATAAACAAATAATTGAAGGTTAATAATTTTCTGGCATCAGCAAAAGCAGACATTATGTGCGGGATGCAATCAAATTCTGTTGTAGTTGTCTAATTTTTACTTTATTTCGTAAACCCCCCACGGTAGGGGCAGCGCAAAGGCTGCGATCAGCATAACCGACTTTGAATAATAAACTGCCCTGTTAGAACGCATTCACAAAAGCAGTTAGTTCGACTATGCAGAGCTAATATGAAGTCGATTTAATCAATCAGCATGAACAGAATTTCGTCGTCTCCCAGCTGCCAAGTTGCAACATGATGCAACACGCAACAGCGAGCAAACGAAATCGCTTGATGTTACAAACCGCAATAAGATACGGGTTAAAACCGTTGCGTGTGTGAGAGCGCAACGGTGTTTATTCGCTGGATACAAAAATCATATGCGAATTTTCGAATAATTTGTCTGAAGAACATTAGGTAATGGTAAAAGAGTGTTTCTGGAAAAACTAGCCACATTCATCAGTCGGAAGGTGAGCTGGATGAACCGTCCGGGTTGCGCCTGTGGCTGCCTTCAAATCAAACAAATCACTTGCCCTGTGGTTGGTCACCACGTCTCAGGCCTCTGCCTGAGAACGAACGCCAACGCGAGCGATCGGGCGAGATATTTGCCGTACATCAGCCGGCATATCCGCTAATGGAAAAGTTGGATCATTTTGTTCAGAAGAATATTACTGTTGGTAATATTACAGAGATGCGATTGCATTATATCCGATATGGAATTGAAATATTGTTCTTTTGAGGACAAATAAAACACTTAATTTGAAGAGTTAATAGTTTTGGGTACCAGTAGCAGTATGGTAACAGCCTCAGCGGTAGGTGCAGCCGGTACTTCCATGAGGCGGATGTTATAAGGAAGTAAATGAAAGCGGCACGGCGAAACAGTTCGGGTGTGCTTAGACGCGCGTCATTTTTCGTTACGATAGCGGCGGTAATAGCGGTAGATGCATTTGCCAACACTTACTCCAGTAAAGCCGTGTCTAATTTTCAATGTAAAAACACCTTTCTATTGTGTTGGCCGTGCGCATTAGGCCTCTGCCAGGCTAAACGCGAAAAGCGGCGTGAACCGATTCGCCCGGCCGTAGGTTAATGTATAGCCGTAAGTAGAGCTGTGTAAAAGTATTCTACTTCAACCTTGCGGTCGTGGCTTTGCACACAACCCTCCTGTGATTTTTTGGATGGAAATCTGCCAAAAAAATACAGGCTTTTAATGAAGACTTCACAGATATTCTGGTTTTAGAGTCGTTGTTAGCTATATTTGAGATAAATTTGAAATCATTCTATTTGTGGCCTCCTCGTTTCACCTTTGTTATACTAAACAAAGGTTATAAAATCGGTCGAAAAACGCAAAATAGATCCAAGGCCCCAAGGGCGGAACCGTATATACCATTCGACTCAGCTCGACAAACTGAGCAATGTCTGTTCATGTACATACTCATATGTGTATGTAATATATCTAACTAATGGTAACAGTGGTCATAGGCTCCTACAGGAGAAAAAAGATGTATGTGCCGCAAAATACTAACCCACCTTTCTTATGGAACGCAATTTCCGATTTTGATGATCTTATATGCAAATGAAAGCTGCTGTGCTCCCCCAGAAAGCTAACGAGTGGATTTTTGAGTGGAGATTAAACACCAAATGAATCTGTTGAGGGCCAAGTGTTGTATACCAATCGACTCAGTTCAACTACATTAATACTGGCTGTATATATGTGTATATGTGTATTAGGGTGGGGAAAAGTGATCGATTTTTCAGAACCAAGTTTTTTTGGTTCCTTTTTGGGCCCCAAACAACCCCAAATTTACCTGAAGTCGATTGGTTTTGTCTCCGCTTGGTGCATTGCATTTCAAATTTGTATGAAAATTTATATGGGAAAACCTACTTTTTTGCATTTACCTTTCTAGAGAGCTCAATAATGCTCTAATAATACACTACATTATGTTAAAGTATAGTATTTTAGATGCCTAACAACTTTGCAAAGGACACTGAAGAGCTAGAATGGCCCTAAGAAGAGCTATAGCTGTTAAAAGTCGAGTATGTCGATTTAAAGGCAGAAAATCTTGTTTTCTGCCAACATTACTAATGTACCGGCATCAGTAGGATTCCCATCAGAAGTAACCTGTCGTTACGAGTTTGTACACTCAGCTGGATCAAGCAAACAAATTTAGGTCAATATTCTAGGCGTAGAAAGAATTTACAACGTGTTTCAGAGGTTACTTCTGATGGAAATCTGACTGACGCCGGTACACTGGCAGTGTTGGCAGAAAAAAAGATTTGCAACATAAATTTCGACATACTTAACTTCGAACAGCTCCAGTATTTTTTTTTTTGGGACACCCTAGCTCTTTGATGTCTTCGGCCAAGTTGTGAGGCATCAAAAAACCTTCCATTTGAAGTTTTGAAACCTATGGTTTGAGCCATTTTGAGCTCTTTAGAATGGAAAATGCATAAAAGTTTATTTCACCATACAAATCTCCATATAAATTTGAAATGCAATGCGCCAAGCGGAGACAAAACCAATCAACTTCCGATATGTTTAGGATTGTTTGGGGCCCCATTATAGAACAAAAAAAAACTTGGTTCTGGCTTTCTGCTATCAAGTTTGATTTTTTTTCCATATAACGATTCCCCACCCTAATGTGTATTATGTGCTTGTGATGGTATAAATATGTAGTTCATCTGTGTGGTATATCAAAATAGAACAAAGAAAAACAAGAAAAAATCCCACCTTTCTTACAGAACGCATTATCCGATTTTGGTGTATCCAAGTGCAAGTGGAAGCTCAAAACCTTTTCAAAAATCATGCTAAGTGAGTTTTTGTTATCAGTTGCTTGAATGTTGGAATATTTAAATCAGAATGTTTGAACATAAGCTATTTTACATTTTGGATCATTTCTTTTTCCTATCATTCATTTTTCCTATCTTCCTTTCTCTCTTTTTATCTGGCTCTCTCTTTTTCCAACCGCTATTTATTTCTCAAAAGAAATTAGAGTAAAAGATATATGTGCTGTGTTTCATATTCTGTGTAGTGCGTCCTAACTGGTGTGGTTTAATGAACCTTTAATGTTTTTAATAGCACAGTTTTCAAAATATTTCAGAGAGAACCGGAATGCTCATTTAAGCCCGCTGCTTTCTCACCTGATACACTACGCTTGTGTGTATAATAAATATTGCTTTTTAATTTAAAAGTCAGTGCAAACAGGTGTTCCTGTTATCCCACTTCTCGTTGTTGCAGCAAGTTTTATAAAGTTCTGAAATTGTTTTGTATTTTACCATACAACCTAGGCCTTGAAAAAGAGTAACGGTCTCGAATACACTTTAAAAAGCCAAAATCCTTAAGTCTTTTTTTTTCCTGTGTGGGCTCATCACTGCGAGTAGAGATTAGATCTATTGTGATATTGCCCAAGTGTTTTCTGTATTCCGCACTTTATATTATTGGAAATATCACTATTGAAGTAAGTGATACGCTTATCATTCATATCCGTGTAAGTTTTACCTTCTCGTTTCAAGCTTACTACTCTACTACACCGAGCCTCTGTCCCTCCTAACAATATCGCCTAACTACAATTCCCTGGAGAGAACTTTCATACGTTACGCACCCAGTTTTATTATAACAGGGACTTATTTTTATTAGAAGGAGAGTCAACAGAAGTACTCTAGAATTCATATTGAAGGAAAGGTACTTGGTGGGAAGCCTGAAAATGAACCCATGCTAAAGTCCTTTGGCAACCAAATGGCCTGATTCTACTAAGATTCGAACCCATGACCATCCGCTTATCAAGGCGGACTCTGTAACCTTGCGGCTACGGAGCTCCCCTATCCTTAAGTCTTGCGAAAAACCTTCATTTTCAAATCATACATTTCAAACTGACAACTTTCAACAGCAGTTATATGAATTTCAATGAAATCTTTTAGCATTTGATCCTCACAGATTTTATAAAGATTTTTGTTGGTTTCTTGAAATAATCATACGTATGATTCAAGTAACTTTTATACTGAAACTAAGCATTTAACGCGTTCCTGTATAATTCTGAACTATATTTTCTTGAGAGCAAGTTTGTAGAACTTAGCTACAATTCATAGGAAGTATTCGATGTTAATTCATAATCTACAATCATAATGTTCTTTTCTAGATTTTGTGATCTCTGAAATCGAAGCCATTGTGGTTTTTAAGCTTGGATTATGAGGAATCGGAATATATATATATAGTTTGCTTGTCTTTCAGTCACGCGCACGACAAACGAAAGTTACTCAAATTGCCTTTTTCCCAAGCAAACTCTGAAGCTGAGGTACACTAAAGTTTGTTATTTTTTTGTGGGTAGCAACGCAAACACTCCTGTTCTGGCTACAAGTTACCTTTGCTTTTAGTCCTCCACTCACCTCCTCTCGCCTGGTATGAAGCCAGTCGTAAGGAAATCAAAGCTAACTGCGTCTTAACTAATATTCGGCAAAAACCGCCAAAAACGTAATAAAGGGCGGAAGGCAGTTCTAAGATGTAAGAATGACATAGTATCAAAGATATCAAGCATGTAAATGAAATTTAAAGTTAGCCAAACCACTGTCAGTTGATTAGAACGTTACTTTATAGTTACATGTCCAATAAGTTCTGTAATGTCATGGCATTACCATCAAAATTAGGTTGTCAAGTGATGGAATAAGGCAGTACCTGTTGTAGTTCATTGAGGATAGACTATGATAAAGTCAAGAAAATAAAGTCAAGAAAATAAACCTTTTTGCTCGAGAAAATAAGCAATTTGGTTTTTTTAAAGTGTGTAGCAATTTTTATTTGCATTGAAATTGTAATTTTTCAATAGTACAGTTATTCGATAGCAAAAAGTTGTTTGTTTACTAAAAGTATCAATTACGACCGAAGACGTTAATAACGAACATTTATAAAAAATTGAAGAAAACCGGCTGTAACTCGCCAAAGCCATTTTATGCAAAACATCATATCGAGTTTCAAGTTTAGCTTATGGCGCGTGACAAGCCGCACTTGAAATCTATCCAACTTTCTCCTTATTACTTAAAGCTCTAACAAAATTTACCAAAATGTTCTCAAGAAGTTGTACTCAAAGATAAAGCAATATAATTTTTTTACGATATTTTTAAAAATAGAAAAGACATTTAACCTACACAAGACATGCTACCCCATTGTACCTCAAATTAATTCTTATACTACGACGTTCAAGATGTACGGAGTATCCCTTATTTTACGTGAAAATTTTAGCTGTTTCAAAAAAACTAACAAAAAGAGTATAAGATAAACCCATTTCCGACGAGTGACATTCAAACTTTGATTCAAGTTCAACAATTATACTTGAAAATTTTCACGATGAAATTATTCAGTAAGGTACAGATTGATCTTTAATTTGCAATACAGTTTGTGTTAATTATGTTCATAGTTGATGAGTAATAAGAGTTTGAAATTCATTTTTTGAGGTAAAAACTGATTTCTCTGCGCCGGGATCGGGTTAAGCTATTGGCCATTATTTTTTAACATTATGTAAAATCTGATCAACAGTTTTAATTTAAAATATTTTGATATATCGACATAAAAGTTTCAAAATTTTAAAAATTAAACATAGGTTTATCTACTATCCCGCAAATGCGCTACAGTAAGCCAACAGGCAGTACTTCGTTGTTCCAAGCTTTGCTATTGTTAATAACAAATTGCAGAGACAAACTTTTACATGTGTGAATATTTTCTTGAGCAATCCATTTTTTTTTTCATTAGCAATGGTTTTTGTAAATTGTTTTTTTTTTTTTAATCACATTCATTTTTAGTTATTTTGTAAGTTTAGTTTGAATGTAACATATGTAACATAAAAAAATTGAGAAAATGCACTATTATGCAAGTTATGAAATTTTGAAAAAAATTAATTCGCTAGAAAACAATTTTTCGAAAATAATCAAATAATGGAGAAAAAGTCTTTAGATATTGGAGAAAACAGCTGTGCTGTGGATCCGTATAAGAAGCGAGATGCAGATTCGTTTTCGAGTAAGCAATCCATTCACGATCTACTGAACGAAGGATTTATCGCAGTTTAGATAATTAAGTTTTAAACCAGCGCTGGCCATCTGAATCGAATTGTCGATAGTGTCATAGTTACATCTTGAACTTCGACTCGATATTTCAAAAATAAAATTTCCATTTTAGATTAAATACCAACTTTTAATAGTTCAAAACGCATTTGAAAGTGGCTAGCCAATACGGGCCAACTAGTTATATCAATAGTATTGCAATAAACCGACAAACATATTTGCTGTTCTAGAATGAAATCTGCATCATTGTTATCTCTATTGTTTCTGGGCGTTCAATTATGTCAAAAATTCATAAGGGGTCATCCACATACCACGTGGACAGATTTTTAACGATTTTGACCCCCCCTCCCCCTCCGTGGACTGTCCATATAAATTCTAGAAAAAATGTATGAACCGTGGACATTACCCATATAATTTTTCTTAAACTTTGTCCTAACTCTTTGAGGCACTCCTAGCTAAGCTGTGATCTCAATTTTGATTTAATTTTGTCATTAGTCTTATCCATCTATGGAACCATTTTTGGTTAAATTGGGAATCAATTTTTTGATTTGGCTTTTTTTTTCATCAAACTAATATTTGAATTTCAATCTTTTTTTTTTGGCCTTTTCTCAAGAATTAGGATTACCTACTTTATTTATATGAACCAAATTTAAGATCATTCTGACGTAGGATTACGTCTTTGTTTTCTATACTAGATTACACTTTGTGAAATTTGAAAATGAAACTGGCGAATGTTGCGTCAGATTTCAAACAATTATAGCAAGCGAACGACTCAATGCATCTTAGTCATTGATATGTCGGTGGATAGATAAAATGTGTAACAGTTATTTGATATAATGTTCAACATTGTTGCTTTACTGCTTAATGGTGGAAAAAGGTGAAAAGTTCCAAGGTCAAGCTTTCCCATACATTTCCCTCGTTATTGGCTTGCTTTCCGAGCACAGATAACAATAACATGGACGAAATAAACTCCACTGCCTACATATTTTGATTCAACAAAGTGTTTTGGTTTGTTTGTCTTTCTCTAAGCTGCGTGGCCACGCCCTAATGGTAAAAATCTACTCTGAACTCGATACAAAAGACTGCGTGTAGAGAATTCAGCTTCAGTTTAGTTTATTACACAATAGCGAGTGAAGTGCAGCTGTTAAAGGTACGCGTCATTTAGAAACGAGAGCTGCATATGAGTTACCTTTCAGGCACTGCGGAATATGTTACCTTTATTTTGCATACGGCAGCAACAGTTACTATCGTACGCTGCAGAATATTTAGCTGGCACAGCTACTGGAGGGCACAGCGGAGAGCAAACTTTATTATGCGCGGCCAAGCAAAATATTCAATGCCACCGATGATGGTGCGATTATCAGCGTTCTGTAGCACGAATTTCGAACTGAAGATTATGGGATCGTTTTTTTTTCAGAACTATAGATGCTTGAAGATAAGAGTTATGAGAATTCTCGCAACTACTACTAGTGTACAATTTTCATGTATTCATGCATCGTTAGTTTTACAATAACGACCATCAAAAATAAACGGTAGTGTTGCCTATGAACAGTTTAGCGCAGCATATAACATATACATTTAGTCCTACGTCACCATTTCATACAAACCCTAGGGCTGTATACCTTGTAGTATTTATTTTTGGTTTCAACTGTTTAATTAAAGTAGGTAATTTTTTTTGGACCAAATTTAGAACAATTCTTTTGCTTAGAAAAGCTTTAAACCGGCTCGAGAAAAATGTATCATTCTTTTTATTTCCGATTTTTCTCACCTTTGATGCGTTCTTCATATTTTTAATTTTTTCCTTCAACGTGTTTTGGTCACTTACAGTTATATTCAAATTTCTTTTCTTTTTGGTTTCTTCTGAATCTTGGGAATGTATTTCAGCATAAACTTTTGAATGCTTCATTCTACCTTTAAGAGACGTTTTAAGGTTTTTGAGGGTAGCTTGGGATGAATTTGTGATAGCAGGCTTCGACCATTTCCTCATGTTAAATTTTTAGGATTTTCCTGTTTTCCTGAGAACTTGTTGAATTAAATTGAAGTTATTTTTTTTACCTTCTGTTTTAAATGTTTTCAGTCAGTTGGCTGATCGAGCGTTTTCATGCATTTTGTTTTACCTTGGTGTATTTGTTATTTTTTCAATCTCTTCTAACCTGTAAAGAAGTTTTCATTTCTTCAACTTCTGCAAAAGCCTTCAGCCATACTGTCTTACCGTTGAATCGTTTTTGTTTCTGGTCTTTTGTTTGATTTATGTCTATTTTATGTTTGGACTCCAATTTTGGTTTGCTAGAAATCACTTTAGAGTAGACTTTGAAGTCAATTGTGTTGTTTTTCTCGCGTTTATAAGTGTTTTCAATAATTCAATTCATCACTTTTCTGGTCTAGGTGGTGTTAAGCTGAACCTGGAATAATTTTTGTTATTCTTTTGCTATCATATTCTATATTTCATCACAAAATAAACCAAAGAAATAACATTTTTTCAATTTCAATTAGATATTCCCAAAACATGAAAGAGCCAAAAAGCCAATAGTTATCGATAGAAATAACGGTGAATAACGTGTAAAACCGGAAAAACCGATTCACTCTAAATAAAAACCATTTCTCAAAAAAGTATTTGATACAAATGGTGTGTCAAATTTGTCTGTAGCACCACTATCAATGGTGCCTGGTCCTTGATATCGTTCGTCACCACTATCAATCTCTAGGCATCATTTATTTTCTTCTACGTGTCACCCTGTTTACGAAAATCTGAGCATTATCAGCTGTTTGCAAACTTGAAGTCGCCATCTGAAGCTTCAAAATGGCGGTTTCCAGTTTCAGAGCATAGTCCTGGTTCTATAAGTATCAATATTAAAAAGTGTTAGAATATTTTTAGGTTTTACACAGTTTCGCAGAGTTCGGAAGTTGCGAATTGGATTTCAAAATTACGTCAATAAAGATTATTTTTTTCTTATCGTTTTTCTCATCAATTAGTTTCTTCTTCAGGGGTTACCACTTCTTTTTTCCAATATTTCCACGACCACCTCTTGCGTAAAAAGAACACATTGGTTGTTTTGAATCACTTGCAATGTATAAAAATAACCATAACCTGGCCTGGATTTTCATAAAATTAATTGTAAAAGAAAGGTCTAGTTGCGCCATAGGTTGCTATTGAATTTTATTGTAATCGGATTTTTAGTTTAGAGGCTATGTATCAAAATGTAAAAATCACGAAACATCAATATCTCAGAAACCACACAACCGATTTCAATAAAACTGGTTTCAAATGATTGGGCTGTCCCCAGAACCCTTAACTTTTGAATTTCGTTATGATTGAACTTATGGTTCAAAAGTTATGTAAAGAAAAGTTATCCTGAGGTTGTTTAAACTCACTCATTTTTCTGGGTGATGGCTGAACCGATTTTCACAAAATTAGTGTCAAATGAAAGGTCTAATTGCCCCATAATTTACTATTGAATTCCATTGCAATAGGATTGTAACTGTGTCCGTTGTTCATAAATATGTGAAATTACATAATGAGAGTAAACATATTGATTTTCTCCTAACGATAACTGGCTAATTAAAAGGTAGAAAAATGATTGAAATGGCCGAATGTCATATACTAATCAACTCAGTTCGACGAAACGAGCATTTTCTGCATATATGCATGTATAGGTGTATATGTTTGTGTGTGGGTGTGTACGTGTGTATGTGCACCTTTCTTTCGCACTCACTTTTCTCAGAGATGGTCTGACCGATTCTTTCTATCTTGGTGTCAAATGAAGGGTCTATTTGCCGCTTAGGTTGCTATTGAATTGCATTGTAATCAAACTTTTAGTTTTGGCGAATTTCATAATATTGAAACATGTGGTTTGAAAGTTATAGAAAGAAACGAAACCCGCAGACTGTTTAAAACTATAGCTACGATCAAAATATGTGGTTTTTTTAAATAGTTTATTTGACACGGCACGATACAATTTATGTTTAACTGAGCCAAGTAGATTTTTTTTTTAAATTCTAAGTTAGCAGGGAAAAGAGGGAGGCCTTTTTTTATTCTCGCGGCCGACTACGAGCTGTTGGAGATTTAAGGTGAGAGGAGGGGTGCTACAATTTTGTTTTTAACTATTTTATATTACAGAATGTATTCATTTGTACGTGGCTAACCAGTGATGTTCTGTTTGAGCAGTTTTGGTCTGAGTTGTCTGCGTAAACATAGAGATGCCGAGTCTTCGTTTTAGTGTCTCCAGCCGGGTGTATCATTCTCTTTCAGTTTGTGACAGAATTGTATTCTAGCAAATAGATAAAAGAAATCAAATTTTAATGCCAGCATTTTTATAAACCCGTATAGCTGTGTCATGTACTGGAGATCACCGCTTCCCAGAATGTCTCTAACGGGTACGTTCGGTTGTTTTCCTCGGGCCCGAAGGTAATCTATAAGCTCAGACCTAACACCACAGTATTCGGTACACGACCAAACAACATGCTCGATGTCATGGTAGCCATCGCCACAAACGCAGTGATTACTGTCTACAAGCCCTATACGAAAGAGATGCGTGTTTAACGTATAGTGATTGGACATAAGTCTGGACATCACGCGAACGAAGTCCCGACCTACATCCAACCCCTTGAACCATGCTTTCGTCGATACCTTAGGAAAAATGGAATGTAGCCACCGTCCCAGTTCATCTGAGTTCCATGATGATTGCCAACTGTTGAGTGTTTTCTGACGCAAAATGCTATAAAATTCACCATAAGCAATTGGTCTTACATAAATATCGCCATCGATAGCACCCACCTTAGCTAAAGCGTCAGCCTTTTCATTGCCCGGAATGGAACAATGAGAAGGGACCCACGCTAAGGTAACCCGGTAATTTTTATCTGTTAAAGCACTTAAAAACCGCCGTATTTTCCCCAGGAAATACGGGGTGTGCTTCACAGTCTTCATCGATCGCAGAGCCTCAATGGCACTGAGACTGTCTGTGAAGATGAAGTAGTGGTCTATGGGCAGGGTTTCGATGATCCCAAGAGAGTACTGAATGGCAGCAAGTCTGCGACGTACACGGAAGCAGGATCATCGAGTTTGTAGGAGGCGGTAAAATTTTCGTGGAAAACACCGAAGCCAGTGGACTCATCTAGATTAGATCCGTCAGTGTAAAACCTTTTATCATAACTAACATGTTTAAACTTATTGGAAAAAATTTAAGGGATCTCTTGGGGTCGCAATTGATCCGGGATACCAGGAATGCCTTGTTTCATGGTGGTGTCGAAGAATATAGCATTATTAGAAGTATCTAAAAGTGCGACATTGGAGGAATCGTATGAAGAAGGATTAATATCTTGAGCCATAGAGTCAAAACATAAGGTCATAAATCTGGTTTGAGATTGAAGGTCGACCAACCTCTCGAAATTTTCAATTACTAATGGGTTCATAACTGTGCATCGAATCAGCAACCGGTAAGAGAGATTCCAAAAACGATGTTTCAACGGAAGAATACCCGCTAGCACTTCAAGACTCATCGTATGGGTCGACTGCATGCAACCTAAGGCAATACGCAAACAACGATATTGTATTCGTTCCAGTTTGATCAAATGTGTGTTTGCTGCGGAGCGGAAGCAGAAACACCCGTACTCAATTACAGACAATATCGTTGTTTGGTAAAGCCTTAGAAGGTCTCCTGGGTGGGCTCCCCACCAGGTTCCGGTAATCATACGAAGAAAATTAATCCTCTGTTGGCATTTTCGTGTCAGATACCTAATATGGCAAGCCCAGGTGCATTTAGAGTCGAACCAGACCCCGAGAAATTTAGCGACTAAAACCTAAGTGATTGTTTTACCCGTTAGTAGGAGCTGCAGCTGAGCTGGGTTATGCTTCCTAGAAAAAAAACGACCAGCTCAGTTTTCTCCGGAGAGAATTCGATACCCAGCTTAAGAGCCCATTCAGACAAAATCTCTAAGGTATCTTGCAATGGTCCTTGCAGATCGTTAGCCTCGCTTCCAGTAATGGATACAACGCTATCGTCTGCAAGTTGCCGTAGCGTGCATGAATTTTCAAGACATTTATCGATGTCATTGACGTAAAAATTATATAAGAGAGGGCTTAAACATGAGCCCTGGGGAAGGCCCATGTAACTAATTCGGGAAGTTGTCGAATCGCCATGTGAGAAATACATATGCTTTTCTGACAACAAATTGAGCAAAAAGTTATTCAAATTTGGTGAAAGTCCCTGCGAATGAAGTTTCGCGCTTAAAACTTCTACAGAGACAGATTCAAAAGCCCCCTTAATATCCAAGAACGCAGAAGCCATTTGCTCTTTTCGAGCAAATACGAGTTGAATTTCAGTAGAAAGCAACGCTAGGCAATCGTTCGTCCCTTTGCCCCGGCGAAAGCCAAATTGAGTATCAGAAAGTAAACCGTTTGTTTCGACCCATTTGTCTAACCGTAAGAGGATCATTTTCTCCATTAATTTCCGGAGGCAAGAGAGCATCGCAATCGGCCTATATGAATTGTGATCAGAGGCAGGTTTCCCGGGTTTCCGAATAGCAATGACTTTTACCTCCCTCCAGTCATGCGGAACAATATTTAACTCAAGAAACTTGTTGAACAAATTCAACAAGCGTCTTTTTGCAGAGTCGGGTAGATTCTTCAACAGGTTGAATTTTATTCTATCTAACCCTGGAGCCTTATTGTTGCACGACAGGAGAGCCATTGAAAATTCCAACATCGAAAATGGAGGCTCTTCCGTAGTTACTAAAAACGCGTCGCGAAAGGTTTTCTGTTCCGGTACAGAGTCCGGACAGGCCTTTTTGGCAAAATCGAGTATCCAGCGATCTGAATACTCCTCACTCTCATTCGAAACGTCACGGTTCCGCATGCGCCTGGCGGTATCCCAAAGAGTGCTCATCGCTGTTTCCCTCGATAACGCGTTTACGAACCGCCACCAGTATCCGCGTTTTTTCGCCTTTACTAAGCTCTTCATCTGCCTGCCCAGTGCCTCGTACTTTCGAAGTAGGTTGACAGTGCCGTACTCGCGGTAGTCCTTATACGCCGCGGACCTTCGCGCGTACAGCTCAGAGCACTTTTTGTCCCACCATTTGTTGGGAGGGCGCTGTTTAATCGTTACCCCGGGTATCGGTTTCGTCTGAGCTTGAGTCGCGGCGTCGATTATCAAGCCAGCTAAGAACGCGTATTCTTCCTCCGGAGGAAGTTCCTCATGAGTCTCGATAGATTCCGCTATAATAGACTCATAACGCTTCCAATCAATATTACGTGTAAGGTCGTAGGAAATATTGATTGAGTTCGGGGGAGTTGAACCATTAGCAATTGATATAACGATTGGAAGATGATCACTACCGTGGGGATCATTGATTACTTTCCACTGGCAATCTAACGCTAGTGATGTCGAGCAGAGGGATAGGTCAAGCACGCTTTCACGTGCTGGAGGATTAGGTACACGTGTCGCTTCCCCAGTATTCAAAAGTGTCATATTGAAGTCGTCGATCAAGTTACAGATTATAGAAGATCGGTTGTCGTCGTACAGCGACCCCCATAGCGAACAGTGAGAGTTAAAATCTCCCAAAATCAAAAAAGGTGCGGGAAGCAATTCCGCTATATCAAGGAGTTGCTTCTGTTCAATCCGCGCGGATGGGGGAATATATAACGAAACAAGGCAAAGGTCTTTTCCATTCATATTCGTTTGAATGGCAACAACTTTAATATTCGAGATCGAGGGGAGGTCGATTCTGAAAAAAGAATAGCACTTTTTGATCCCTAAAAGTACCCCTCCACCGTGTGAGTCTCGATCTCGACGAATGATGTTGAAATCGTGGAAATTAAGTTGGTCATTTGAATTGAGAAAAGTTTCACAGAGCGCGAACGCATCACAATTGTATGTGTTTATCAAATGTGAAAATAAATCTTATTTGGGGATGATACTTCTGCAGTTCCACTGTAACACAGTGACAAAATTCCTAACCTCTTTTGACGTATTAGTCATCGAAAGATACGATAGCTGAAATGACGAGCCAAGTTGCTGTGAGTTGCTTCAAAACTGTTTTCACTGTAGGGAGAAGGGCAAGAAGAATGTTTTGAAAGGGATCGGGCATGTTGAAAGTTTTAAATATCCAGTCCACAATATCAGAGAATTTTATGAACCGTGTTTCTTTTATGTCTTCTGATCGAGAAATGGGTGCACGAGGGGTTTTTGGTGAACTAGGAAGCGGTGGGTACTCCTGGTTTGATTTGAAATTAAAACCGGGTGGTACTTGCTTCGGTTTTTCTTCACCGCTTCCTTTTTGTGTTGTCTTATTGGTCATTCCGCTAGGGGTTACCTTACGACCTTTGCGAGAAAGATTAGGAGAGTTGAACATTCTCCTCTTCCTAGATCCCTCTGGCAAGGCATAAGAACACCCTTCGACGGGATCGTCAGATGTACCCTCATCGGTTGGCAAAAAGGAAAAGATGTTTCCTGTCGAGGGTGGCTCAGCCCTCTTAAGCATTTCTGCAAAAGAGCGCTTTGATCGTTCCTTAAGAGAACGCTTAATATGTTCCTCGCGCTGTTTGTACGCGGGACACGCCGAAAGGTCATGCCGAGTTCCCTCGCAGTAAAGACACTTTTCAGTATCCTCACTGCAAGCGGTCTCAGCATGATTGCCTCCGCACTTGCTGCAGCGTGCCTTGTTGCAGCAGTAGGTGGCTGTATGACCTAACTGCTTGCAGTTTTGGCAATGCATGACCCGCGGTACGAACAGGCGTACAGGCAGACGAACCCTGTCCAAAGAGATGTAGTTCGGCAGTGCGGATCCGGCGAATGTTACACAGAAGGAGTCCGAAGGGAGGAATTTCTTCTTCCCTTCTTCGATTGATACTGAATGCAATTGCTTGACATCCAGTATCTTTACATCTTGAATCAGGGGGTTCTTGAAGCAGCCAACCCCGTGACGCAAAATGTCATCGACCGTGAGGCTTCCTTCGGTAACCACACCGTCGATCTCCACGTCCTTGGCAGGGATGTACACGCGGTACTCCCTTGTAAAGAGCTCGTAGCTAGCAATTTCGTTTGCTTGCTTCAAGCTACTCACGACAACTCGCAGTTTGTTCGGCCTTACCTTCGTAATCTCGGTTACGGCCGAAAACTGTTTTGCCAGGTCTTTGCCTATTTGAATTATATTCAAAGGTTTTTTTATGGGCCGGAAGTAAACAACGTAGGGACCGCTAGCGGCATCTGGGTAAGCTTTTACCTGTATTTCCGGTACCCTTGGTACGGGGCTAGGTAGCGGGGGTGGTACAGGGGAAGGTAAGGGAGAACTGCTGGGGGAAATTTCAATTTCTTCCCCATTTGTTTCCACATCCAGGAAAAGTTGCACCTGCATGTCGTCCATTTTGCGGGAGCGTTACGCTCTACCGCACACAAACGAAAAATATTCGAATGTGGGGGGGGGGGAACAAGTAGTTGATATTAAATTTTAAAAACAATTTTTCAAACTACAATGGATCAAAATAAAATAAAAGACAGTAATACTAATACTAATAACAATAGTAATAATATTAATAATAATAATAATAATAATAATTATAATAATAATAACAATAATAATAATATTAATAATAATAATATTGATAGTAATATATTAATAATAATGATAAAAAAACTAAAGTGAATACTTCACCGAACGTCTAAGTCACGACCTCACGGCTGATAGTAGAATCAATCGAGTGTCTCCGCAGAACAAACAATGACGATCCAGCTTCGTGTTGTGACACAGTGGCCGTATCTTACACGCGACCTTGTAGATGCCACTTGTAGTTGACTTCCACTCGTTCGATCGTATGGTGGTCCGTGCTGCTAGCGGGGTAACAGCGGTGTGGTTGAATTGTTCTTGCTGATATATCAGCTGCGTATCAGATCACTGGCAGGGTAGCCTGCCCCTACCAGTGTGCAGAAGATGTTTCTGCCGATATATTGCAGACTATTGTTATCGCACTGCACAAGAAATGATCGAAAAAAAAACACCCATACGATAACTCGTGTATTGTTATTTTGCGAATCACACGGAGATAAACAATTTGCGTCTAATCGAGACGAAAGCAAAACAACGAATGAAAATATGTGGTTTCAATACCATTTAAATTTCATATTGTACTATTTCAATGTTTGCGGCCTTGCTCGGGATTGAAGTTGAAATTAAAAGTCATTTCTATCATTTCACTTTTTGCCTTTCTCCTAGAAAGGTATAGCAATCACTGCAAAAACTAAAGGCATAAAAGTGCTCAAAAGGGCCGAATGTCGTATACCACTCGACTCAGTCCGACGAGCTGAGCATTTTCTGCATGTGTGTGTGTGTGTAACGCTCTCCCAATCTCGCTCGATTTTCTCAGAGATGGCTGAACCGATTTCAATGAAATTAATTGCAAAGGAAAGGTCTAGTTGCCCCATAAGACCCCATTGAATTTTATTGTAATCTGATTTCTAGTTTAGAGGTTATGTATCAAAATGTAAAAATCACGAAACATCAATATCTCAGAAACTACACAACCGATTTGAACAAAATTGGTTTCAAATGAACGGGCTACCTAAAAACCCTCAACTTTTGAATTTCATGAAGATTGAACATATGGTTCAGAAGTTACAGAAAGACACGTGTTCTGGAGAGTGTTGAATCTCACTCATGTTTCTCAGAGATGGCTGGACCGATTTTCATAAAATCAGTGTCATATGGATAGTCTTGTTGCCTTATAAGACCCTAATGATTTTTTTTGGGAACGTATTATTACTTTTCCTGTTATGTTTAAAAATGTGAAATCCAGCTATGAAAAGAAACATATTCTGATGACTACTTGGGCTCACTCACTTTTCTCAGAGATGGTTGACCCGATTTCCACAGAATTAGTATCAAATGAAAGGTATAGCTGCCTCATAACACCCTATCGAATTTTGCTGTAATCGGAATGTAACTTCATCTGTAATGTATCGAAATGTGAAACTCACTAAACTTCATTATCTTAGAAACTACACAACAGATTTGAACAATATTGTTATCAAATGAACGGGTTAGTTAAGGGTTAACTGATGAATTATGATTGAATACGTGGTTTCAAAGTTTGGCTCTACCTTACGTTCCCCTTTCATTTGATTGTAATCAAACTTAAGCAACCGTTATATTTTAATTTGTAAAACAACGAAAGTCTATTATCTCAAGTATTACACGACTTATTTGAACATAACTAGTGTCATACACACGAGTCATCTCTCAAACTTATAAATAACAAACTTCATAAAAATTCGATATACTGTTCAAGAGTTTTGGAAAGAAAAGAAATTCAAAGACTGTTCAACACTATACCCTCTTTGATCAATATATATGGCCTCAACATGATTTAAATGTGGTATCGTACTATTTGAACGTTCCCGGTATCGCTCGTGATTAAATTGTTCGAAATTAAGAGTAATTTCTTTTATTTCGCTATTTCTTAAGCACTAACATTACGTCAAATTTCATATTTTATACTTCAATTACAACATCAATTTTTTAAAGAGTGAATATAAATACCTTTATTGGATTTAAGCATTCATGTAAATCTCTTTTTACAAATAATCAGTTTGAAGGAGAAAAGCTGAGTCTGACCGCTAGGTGGATTAATTTAGGTTTTATGTAAAAACGTCAACATCATGTTTTGGTCTCTGGACACCAACTTCTTGCCACCAGACATGACCAAGTTCCCAAAAACCCACGAATTCGAAGAGTATATTCCCATAATACTCGATAAATTCTGACTTCTTTATAAACCTAGGCAAGGGGGTTACCGATCACCCTTTCCAGTACGTCTACGACTACGGCCTGTGTTAAAGGAACTCGTATGCGAAGTTTGGTGGAAATCGGTTCAGGCATTCAAAAGTTATGCTGGAACATACATAAAAAACTGGCCATTCATATAAATAGATGGATTGATAGATTATAACTTATTTATTTCGTGTGATAAATTACAAATAGTAACTTTTAAACACTAATAGAATTGTTGTAAATTTCAATTTAACACCCTCTCTCAGAAGCTTTGCGAAAATCAATCAAAATTTCCAATTAAGGAAGACTATTTGAATCCCTCTGAACGTATTTTAAGCAGTTTTCATCTGTTTTACAAAGCGTTAACTCAAGCACCGAAATGGCGCCTAGGCTACAATTATGGTTGATTTTTTTTTTCAACTGATGTTTATTCAAAAATTTTCAGGTGTGAACGATATTTCATGTACTCGTAAGACTCTGACGAACTATTGTTTTCATTCCTGTCATTGAAGTAACCGATATTGATCAAAGTTCGGGAGTTTGAGGCGCGTTTTCTGATGATGATGATGATGGTCCCACCTCATACCCCTACATCGGTTTGAGCTGGTCGATTTATCTATGAAAGAGATTATTTAGAGACATACAATGTAACCAGTAGGCAAACAAATAACGGACTGGTTATTAATACAGACATAGTAACCCTTCAAATGAATACCAATAATTTGAAAATAATAAAAGCGATTTTCCAATAACATCATTGATCCAAGGCTGATCCAAAACATTTCCAACCCGAAAATTATCTGGATTTGGTTAGGAATCGAACCTAACATTTAGGAGCTTTAACTAATCAGAATTGGTTCTGGATAACGATCCAGAACTACGAGAGAGATCCTATGATACTATAGTTCTCGATAACGAGCTTTACAGTCCACAGGCAAACCCAAGCCTTTTCAGTTTTTTCTCCCAACCCTTTGTTATAAATCGTGTAAACAGATAAATATTAAAAATCTTGGTAAAGATATATATACTATTACAAACCAGAAAGCAACTTATCAACCCGATATGCCTTTTGTTTCAATTCCAGGGGTTTAACCCTGATGTACTCAGTATCCAGATTGTCTATGTCAGTCTACGCGCGCGTGGCTCTAACATGTGTAGTCAACTCATTTTTTTAACTCTACTATTTAATATTATTAGCTATATTCAAACAAAAATCCATCATCATCAATGAACATAATAACTTAGTGTACCAGATAAATTTAAAAAAATCACAAGAAGGTTGTATGCAAAGCCACGACCGCAAGGTTGAAGTAGAATACTTTTACAAGAAAGATAACCCGGCTGCTTGCGTGTCAGTCATTTTTTCTAAATAAACGTTGACCGTTCATTGGCAGTATTGTAATTTCTTTTTGTTTGATGTTTTGAATGAAGTTCATTGAATATTTTTAAATTTTGTGCAAATGAGAAGTTGAAGTGCTGCCGAATTGTAATATGCACATTTAGGGGTAAACAGGGTAAGACCGCCCTGCGGGGTAAGACCGCCCACCGTAGTTTCACTGCCAAGTTATATAATAATTGAAAAATTTCCTCAATAGACATGTTACAATATAATAACATAACATTTTGCACCGCTTTCCGCTTTGATAGTGCGCGAACGGTCACAGAAATAATCAAAAACAACATTTCAGCTGGCAACCGGTCAATGCGCTAGTGTTTTGCGGCAACGGGACTTAAGGCTTTACTGTCTTAAAATCTATTGTTTCGATTGTGAATATACGTTTAATCGGTTGCCTAAATAAGTCTTCTTTCGGAAATATCGAAAGCCGTGAGTAATCTTGTAATTTTGACTGCTTTTTCGGTGAAGTATGAAAATGTTCCACTGGGGGTAAGGCCGCCCACTATACATGGGGTAGAACCGCCACGTATACAACTGTTTGTTGTTTTACTTCAAGACCCAAATGCCGCGACACTACAAAGGGAACATTGACAGGATCAGTAAAGCGATTTCAAGCCACATAAGACAACGATGTTAATCGACTTTTCTAATAATATTTTTTTAACAAGACTAATTTTTGAAAGAAGTAAACTTGTGTAAAAATTGTCTTAATGAGCAACAATAATTGTATAGCCAGGACGATTTATTTGATCGGTATGACGTCTTTGGCAAAGTAGAAAATAGTATTTTTGCCCTTCCGAAAAAAGTGTGCACTGTAAAAAAAAGGAAAGATGAAAAAATTTAATAAAAAATAAAATTTTGAAAAATATAATTCAAATTGATTATATGAATATATTTTTGCCTGAAAAATCTACAAAAGGTTAGCTAAACTTTGATGGTTGATGAATCGTGGAGAAAAAAAAATTAATAGCTTAAATTTTGTGAAGATTTTATTCGGCCGGTTTGTTTGATTAGTATAGAGTCGCTGGTAAAGTTTCAGATAGTAATTTTGTCCTACAAAAAAAAAAACATTAAAAAATTTAAAATATTAGCAAAAAAATTCAATATTGTTTTTATTACTCTACATATATTAATTCTTCGAAAAATTCCCAAAGACAGGTTTAATGAGTATTTATTTTTAGCTTAAAGGCAGATATATTATAACTTATATATCTTGAAAAACCACATTTCTGTAAAATTTATTTATTGTAAAAACCAGAAAAAGGTGCCCAAACATTGATTTGAGCTTGGATAGTTAAAAACTAAAAAAAAAGTGAAAACTCAGAAAAAATTTTTTTTTCAGATTTTTCACAGTGTATATTTTTTTTAATAGAAAAAAATTACCTTCTACAACTTTGCCAAAGACACTATACCGATAAAATCAACCGTTTTGGCTCTTAAAATATTTGTTATCCTCAATAGATGATGGGCGGTCTTACCCCGCTGGTGGGCGGGCTTACCCCGCATGAAAAAGATCTGCAAATTTTCAATGCATTTTTGAAATTGCAAGAAAAGCTGGAAAATAAACGAAAATATTTCAGTTCTAATTTTTTAGATGCGGGTATTGAATTGAAAAGCCTCTTAGCAAAGAAAAAATGAAATTTCAGCCGCAACTTTTTTTTCTATAAACAGAATTGCTTAAGGGGGCGGCCTTACCCCGCTTACCCCTAATACGACATCATTAAACGGGAACGGAACAAAGGCTACGGTTATGCAGATCGCGAATACCGGCGCGATGCGATTCGCCTTACCGTGGTGAAATGTACAGCTCTTTTTAAGGCGAAGTAGAGCTATACATTTCAACACATTTCGTCTTGCCGAATCGCATCGCACCGTTATTTGCGTTCTGCATGACCGTAGCCAAACACTAAGCGACGCAAACACGTAATAATAGTCAGAGTATGCATGTAGATGAAGATAATTAACATTGGATTATAGCGCAAAACGAGAAAGTATTAACTCTTCAAATATTCATTTATGTTCTTCAAATTTCAGTTGTTCAATTTAATATCAAATGAAATGTCTGTTTATTATCTGATGAAGCTTTCAAATAGGCCAAATGATGCATTCCCAATTTTCTAGGTCCATAACTATGCCGACCGTGCTTGGGAAAGCAATCGTGTAACGACCAATCAGAGGTCGAATTTTGTTTTTTGACAAGGCTTAAGAATTTTCAATAGTACAATAGTTCGAATAATTAAATTGCAATTTCATGCATTTGGTAGGAATCTTAGAAGATTTTCTAATCGATTGCTGCAAAAACGAAGTGAATCCATCGAAAACTAACCGATTTATTTGCATTTGAAATTGGACATATTTCTCACTTTTTCCAGTTTTAGATTTTCATTTCACATCCCTATGTAGCCGAACTTCCTGAGAGAAGTATTCTACTTCAAAAAAAAACTTAAATATTACAATCTTCTCCATAATTTACAAAAAGTTCGTTGAAATCTGTCTACAAAACAGATTTTATGTGTGAAATACAAAGCCTTTTAAACTCCGCCATTGTTGCTGCACGTTTCACTTGTCTGGGCATCGAATTGAAAAAGTTAATTCCTTTGTACAACAGAGAGTTCTGTGATCTACTAAAAAAAAGTGTGGTGTTCTAGCGTCCTCCGCGTTTCTAGTGTTGTACCTATGAAAATCACTTCCTCTATCAATTCGATCACACAAATATCGAGGCAGCATATTATTAAAAATTTTATAAAGAAACACCATTGTCAAAAAATATACTCGTTGCTTCACAGAAAGCCATTGCAACGCGTCTAGCATGAAACTTGAGGAAGTGTATCTATTACATCTTAATATTAATCGCATTGCTTTATTTTGTAACCGCTGTAATCTTAATATTTGTGTATTATTTGCAAGGAATAAGATGGATGAGCAAAAGTCTATATGTGGTGAAATGATTGACTTATACAACAAAATTTTACTACTAACAGTCAATTCATTTTTTAAACGAAACAGAATACCGTATTTTTTAGCCATTTTTCTGATGACGTTGTCAATGTGAGACTTAAAAGTTAACTTGTCATCAATGATTACTCCAAGATATTTTACTTCATTCACGCGATCAATCGTCTCACCCTTAATTGCAATATTTACGTCTGGTCTGGAGTTGGCCGAAGAAATAATCAAATATTTTGTTTTGCTAATGTTTAGTTTAAGTTTTTTTAAATTTAACCAATTCGCCAGATAATGTAAATCTTGGTTTAATAGTGTTTCAACATCATTTGGGTTTTTAGCCGCAATGAACAGAACAGTGTCATCGGCAAATAAATTTACATCGCAAAACCGTAAAACTCGCTTCATGTCATTAATATAAATTATAAACAATATGAGCCCTAAAACACTTCCTTGCGGTACACCCAGTGTATTAGCAATGGAAACTGATTCAGAATCATAAAAACGAGTCTTCTGAGTTCTAGCACACAAATAGCTTTCAAACCATTTGTATGCTGTCCCTACGATACCAAAGCGCTTCAATGTTTGCAACAATAAGGGCCTAGAAGTTGTTTCAAAAGCGCGTTTTAGATCCAAAAACACCGCAAAAATAGGTTCATTAGCCTCGATTTTCTCTTTCCATTTTGCTAACACCAAGTTCAATGCAGACTCACAAGAGTGTCCCTCTCGATAACCTGATTGTTCTGGGATTAGCAAATTATTACTGTTCAAATAATGCATTAGCTGGCCTCTAACAATTAGCTCCAAAATTTTCTCTAATGTGTGCAGTATATTAATGGGGCGGAACTCTTCGGCTTTATCCGTCCCAGTAATTTTGGGGATAGGAACCACAAGAGATTCCTTCCAAACTTCAGGCACGTGCCCTGTTTGTAAAGATTCGTTGACAAGGTCCAACAGGTCGTGTCCAATTACATGAAAGCAATTTGTATTACTTTTGCGTTGACATTGTCGATACCAGCCGATCTCTTCAAAGAGAAACAAATATCTTTCAACTCTGCAAAAGTAATAGGATGAAAACCATCAAATCTACAGTTATTATGGATCGGCTGTATTATCTCGTCAGGTTCATTGACCACATCAATACTTTGATTGATCGATTGAACACTTTCAACGAAATAACTGTTAAATTTATTTGCAATAACTCGCGCGAAGTTTTCCTCAATACCATTAAAAGTTATGGGCTGTGATAATGTATTATTACTTTTCATTAATTTTTTTAAAGTTTTCCATAACTCTTTGCTGTTATTTTTGCGTTGTATATATGCACATCTAACCTTTTTCAAGGTGCGTGAATATATGTTTCGCGCCGCGGTGTACCTGTTCCAATCATCGTTAGCATTACTTCTACAAAAAAATTTATAACATTTATCTCTTTTACGTTTTAAACGCACAAGATCTAAAGAGTACCAGCTGTTCGAATTTTGTAACTCAACAAATTTTTCCAAAACTAAATTCTTGGTACACTCTTCCAGCGTATTGGTTAGAACAGCTGCTTTATTGTCCAAATTTCCAGTTATTGGATGAAAATTCAAGCTTCTCGAAACAAGCTGAGACATTGCTTGTTTCGAATAACTATTCCAGCACTTTATTTTTACTTCATCCTCTCGGTTTTGATCGTTTTCAATTGAAATACAAATTGTCTCATGATCTGTTATTTTATAATCGGCCTCTGTAATGGAATGAACATTATCAAAATTTGAGAACACATGATCAATCAAGGTACGAGAGTGTCTGGAAATTCTTGTAAATTGAAAAACTGTTTGTCTTAAATTGAAAAAACCGACTAATTGCTTTAATTGATTCGAGTTCGATTCACCAAGCCAATCAATATTGAAATCACCAGCAATTACGTTTAATTTATTCAAATCAACAAAATTTTCCCACCAGTTATCTAAAATTTCCAAAAAACGCTGGTCACTTGAACTGGGGGAATGCTAGATTATTCCAAAATTTCCCATCGTCATGCCCCTCTGAACTGATATTCCCAGAAACCAATTGTTTTCAACAGATTCGTTTGATAGAATGTTGAACTTGACTGATTCCTTGGCGTAAATAGCAACCCCACCAGTATGTCTGGAATGTGAAAGGCAAAAAGCAACTTTATAACCCGGAATGCTATATTGATCAAATGCATCAGCTTCCACTATGTGAGTTTCAGCCAGCAATACTAACATTGGTCGTTTTGTTTACACAAGATGCCGCAAAGCAACATAATTTGTGGATAAACCAGCAATATTAAGATAAACTATTTCTAATTTCCTCTCACATTGCATTTTCTTCAGCTGCTATTTACTTGACAACATGTTGCTTTTCCTTTTTTCAAACAGTCTCCGAAAAACTGGACACTGCGAACTTGATGCTGGATGTTTCGCGTCCAAATTCATTTTTAACTCATTTTTATGTTTTAAACAATTTACGCAATTATAATCAGTAGAAGCGCATTCCGATGTTTCGTGCTTTTCACTGCACTTAGAGCATGTCTCAGGATTAACACACTCTGTGCTTTTATGACCAAATTCGCCACATTTAAAGCAACGCAATACATTTATGGCCTCTCGTACAAAACACTTGTCCCACCCAATGCTTACTTTTCCAGCATTCATTAGGCAGTTATAAGTGTCTTGATCAACTTCGATTATCACATTAAACTTGTTATATTTGCAGCGTGAATTTTCATACTCGGCAATAACCTTTACTTCTTTAAAGCCGATGCTATCATTTTGACTTTTTAACAAGTCTATGAATTCATCGGAGGAATATCGATCACTCATTCCCACAATTTTCAACTAAGGCTTCAGGATTGTGGGAATAACAGCATTATATCGTTCACCTAGATTGCTTTCAATGTCTTTTTTAACAACCTCAACATTATCCCCTACTGCACACTCTGCAATTATCGAGCCATTCTTACCGTTTCTAAAATTCCTAATTTTGTGGATTTTTGGATTTAAAGTTTTTTTCAAAAAACATCTAGTATCTTCACTAGATTGAGAAGTCTCGACCGGTTTGATCACAATGACCGGCCGAGCCTTACGGTTTTCCTTTTTCTGTAATTTATTTGACATACTCCCAGTCGAAACATTCGCGTATGTTGGTATACTATTCGAAAAAACCTCGTCATCACGTACTATTACCATCTTTTTACTGGGGTTAGAGTCCGATTCAGAGTGAACCGTTCTCTCATTTCGACTCCTTTTTCTGTTCATTGGACCATTATTTCTATCGCGATCGGTATTTAAGACTATATGGTTTTTGAAATCATCCAGCTTTCTAGCAACACTGGTCTCAATGTTTGCCAGACTCTCACGAAGAGAATCGCTGACAGATTTCAAAATAGTTTCGATCGCGTTAGAAACAGCAACATTTATCTGGGTTTCAATTTTGTTTTGATTATTCGTGAGCGACTGGGAGACAGATGATAAGGCATCTCTCATCTTTGTCAACTCACTCAAAACATCATCTTTCCCACCGTCATCACAGGCTGATAAACACGAAACACATTTAAACACAATATTCTCATCATCATTAACGACTTTCGCTGCTATTTTCGTAAGGGGCGTGCAAACTCTGTGATACTGAGATTTGCATTTACCGACGCAAATAACTGGATCGTCGCTAATGCGAATGATATTACCACATTTGCCACAATCCATCTTCCCGCTGCAAACAAGCCGAACCTGCTGCAGACAAATACGCTGGACTCGTCCAGCAGCAACGGAGGGTAAAGGCAAATGAACAATGAAAAAAAAAAAACACAACAATGAAATTTCAATCAGCAGCCGTAGCGTCTATATAACATAGATGCGTTGGTCGGCGCTGGTATAAAATAAATCGGTAAAAAACAGAATAAATTAAAAGCATGCAAAGACACTTCTACTTATCCGTTAAAATATCCAATTTTGCCGTCGGATCACTAGCACTAGATCACCTAAAGCACTTGATTTCACACAAAAAAAGCTTTTATATAAGAACACTAGTGGTACACAAGCTACCATGCTCACCGTCATCAACAACTCGACTTCTTCGACTGATGAAAATAGTAGATCTCTGAATAATCCGTTTCTTATCCTAGTTCTACGTCAAAAAAAATAAACGCTCCTTACTTTTCTCGTGTAAAAAGAAAATGACCCCTTGAAGTATAACGCCCTGTTTAGAGTTCCAAGTTGATTTTCATTTTTTGACGAGCATTAGAAACGCAAACAGCAAAAACATTATTTGGCTTGGGGCTGTTAACAACTTTGATTCAGCGAAATCAAAAGATGTCAGTTGCTTGCGAATCCAGTGCGTTTTTATTTCTGCAACAATATATATACATAAATAGCTATTGGTATGAGTGCTTCACTCTAATCGCTGAATCAGTGTCATCATATTAAATTGGTTTAAAATAATGCGAAACACTGATTACATTGGGTTGCAAATATGCTTAGACTGTTACATTATATTTACACGTATATTCTGTAATATTAATTTATGTTTTAAGGTGGTAGTGTGTAGAAGCCACTAAGTGGTCACCACGTTGTCGACTAGGAATTTTCAGCGTCACTAGACTCGGGGATAGTTAATGCGTTATCTATGAAAACACTGTTATATGTTTTTATCAACATAACAAACATGATGATATGTTTTACAAGTGATGCATTAACTATTACCGAGTGGTAAGCATTTGAAAGTTCGAAGTTGATCACGTGGTGGCTTGAAGTCGGCCATTTATGGCTTCGACGCACTTCCATTTTGAAGTCATAATCAAATTCGGTGAAAGAGTTAGTTTTGATGTTACAGAAGTAAAAAGTATTGCTATGGGGAACAACTGCTTCCAAAACAATTTCTCTATTGCTATGCAAATCTATTTGGACGAGCGAAGTTGAGTAGAGCAATCTGGACAGGTACGACTTTATCCAGTGCAAATGTGTAACACATCTTCCGACGCCTACCGTGCTGGATCGAAATCCGAACACCTAAGCACATGATAATCTTCGACGGTCAATAGAAAATCAAGAAATCACATATTGCTGTAAACTGACATGTTTACTTATAGATCTACTTATATTTTAACACTGTTTTCAAGCAAAATGATTAAAATCACTCCGAAACTCGAAAAAAATATGTTTAAATAGAACATGTTTTGAATCGAAATCCGTACACAGTTTTTTGTCTGAATCAAAACCCGTACACTTTAGAATCGAAATCCGCACACACGTGATATAGACTGGATCTAAGTCCATACAGCAATGAATTAAAATCCGTTTAGATATAGAAGTACAAAAATGTACATCTTTTATTTATAATTTATCTTTAATTCTAAGAAAATATATATTTTGAGGATTAATTGGTTCCAAAAGTTTCACACGGTTTTCTATTTTTTTTATCAGCTGAAATAGTGCAATTTTCGTAGCGTTTCGTTGCGGTACGCCTTGTCGTAGTAATCGGAACGCCGGAACCTTTCGAAGCTTCCCGGTACGACTTTACCTTGCGCACCTCAGTCACAGCTCTTTCGAAATTGATTGCCGTATATTTATACTTGTTTTCTTCCATTAAATGCTGAAAACAAGAAGGAAGTTCAACAATATAGGCATGATACACACGCTGTACGGATTTCGATTCAAGCAATTAACAAGGATCACAATCCGTACGGCACAGTTTTTGTTGAATAAATACAATTTACACTATTTACCAGACAATATACAGCCCGAAAATGACAAAGACTTACCTTCTCCATCAATTTCAAAAAGATTCACAGAGTAAAACACTCATATCCCACTTGAAAAACCTTTTTCATCTGAAGAACGTTTCCTTAGTAAATTCTCTAACGAGACAACGAAATGACAACTGAAACCGATACACGATTGATTTTTCATTTTCAATATTTTTATTTCATAGCCTACTGGCGCATAGTTTAATCTAACAGAAGGACAACAGCTCAACGGACATGTACATGTAACTATCATATGAATTTTCATTTTTATAATGCTTAAAACTGAAGAAAAACATCAAGGTGTGCGGATTTCGATACTGTACGGGTTTCGATCCAGCACGGTACCTATTGGTTTTAATCTGCCGTCATGTGCCAACAGTCTGAAACAAGCGAACAAAAACCTTCCCAGACCATTACATCACCTGATAATATCTTCGCAAACAGGGAAAGGGACTCGTTGCAAGCAAATATCCTGCACCTGCAGCAGTTGGACATTCAACGATGATCTGACGCAAAACACTAAAACCCAGTTGAAGGAAGAAAGTGCAGTCGCCTTTCCAACTCAAAAGGACTCCAATGATTAAAATCCTTTTGATTGGAATCCTCTTGGCATTGCCGGGGTATTTTTTTTCTCTCTCTCTATCTGGTGCTACACGTTTACAGCCTAGTTGGGTTCTTGTGTTGCGAAGCTGTGAGAATCGCTTTTGCATAAGCTTATTGCCGGCGTGCACTGCGATAGCAGTCGGTAAAACTTTCCGCCTGTGACGAGAACTTTTATTTACTCAGCGGGACTCACATACTTTTGTGATTATGGCCGCAACTTCCAGGCTCAGCCCTGCATCGGAAGTGGAGAGTGCAGTAAAGAAAGTAGGAATCGAGAGCGATTTGAATGCAAAACTACAAAGGCAAATGTAGAAACGACGTATCATTCACCCCATCTTTCGCAAATAGGACACGTCAGACAGGACTCCAAGCTAGGGTAAATAGAACGTTCTATAGAGGTTGCTAATTAGAACGATTACTCATAGGCACCGACCGTTTTGCCTGAGGCGTGCTACGTACTTGCAGTTTATTTACGTTTGTTGCACCCACGGTTTTTGGGTACCTATCAAATTATTTTGTTCAATTAAAGCGAATCTTGAACGATTTGGATTTACAGTAAACAAACCATTTATTTATGGCTAGCGATGCCTTGTTATTTTATTATCAATGCAACTTTAATTTTTTATAAGCTTCACACAATACAACCTCTAGAAGTAGGATTTGAAACGATTGCTATTTTCAATAATTGCAAAGGAGATGTAATTACGTGTGTTTTATAGTTATCACGTTCTCAACAACCAATTAGTTCAGGTCTGCATTAATTATTAAGCCTACAAGTGAATTGTGAGCCGACAGTAAGTGCTTATTGTATCCGGTTTTGCTTTAACAAATCATTTTCCCATTATTATGATTCACTAATAACACAACCAAATTGTCTATCTCTTAAGTTCAATAAAGATGCTTGACTTTTATCAAACAGTATACATTACGTTAATTGAATATTTACTATAGATGTAACACGGTGAGTATTCATAAACCAAATGCATTCCATTCTTGAAGACGCAAAATAAATTTTTACTTTCAAATTCATTTTTGGCTCTTTCCTCTTTTCCCCTTTATGTAACCCATTCCGTTTTATGTCCCCTTTATGTCACAAGCAAAGCAAAGCCTTGGTGCTACATTCCATATCGGAAATCGACCTTCTGTTTATTTTACACAAACCTCGCAGCCAACTGTTTTAGTGTACAGGACAATTGCGGGACTTGCGCTACGATCCTACTAACACCAACAGTCTCTCCCGAACCGGGACTCGAACGACAGCATCGTACCTCAACACCAGATGGATGTCCTTTAAGTCACAAAATATCATCAAATTGGTGGCAGTGACAAAAATACCCAACACGGAGAAAAAAAAACCCTTCTCCGCTCACGAGTTTTTTTATGTTTTAAAAATTCTTTACGGGTTAATACAGCAAAACGAAATTAAAAATGGTGCTCTAGAGCTCCTCTTTTCTCCAGCTATTTTTTCATAACAGAGATTGTGAAATACGTTTCATTTAAAATTTACGAGAAAATTCTCAAAACAGCGAAAATATCACAACCATGTATAAGACTCTTGAGAAAGTCACTCTTGTAAAAAACCTAATGGAGAACAAAACATTATATCAGGAAAATTTTATTTCAATAAATAAAAAACTAAAGCTAAAAATGATCTTAATAGCGGATAAACAAGTGCTCGGTCTACGTTTTAGGTCATTACAGCTTATGTGACCACACTTTTCGTAAAGGGCCATCCACATACCACGTGGACAGATTTTTAACGATTTTGACTTCCCCCACCTTCCCCCTCCGTGGATAACTACGCATATAAATTCTACAAAAAATTGTATGGACCATGGACATTAGCCAATCCCCCCCCCAAGCTTTCCACGTGGTATGTGGATGGCCCCAAATGATATATTTTGGACCAAGCCGGAACTAGTGAAATTATGAAGTTATTTTATTGTCTTTCTTATTTTTAATGACTATAACGCAAGTCAAGCTATTTTTATTTCTATTTCAAACAGTAAATGTGAAATTTTCGAAAGAAATATAGATATTATCAGTCCAGCAGGTGGGACCCATCCCATAGATTTTTCGTGTTATTTTATGTATTAAAAAGAAAAATGCAGCTGTTGTGCAACTTTACTCGGGTTCTGGGCTTTTTTTTTGTTGTTTTTTATGCGTCTCAGGCCAGGGTCGGCGTCACATTATTTTCCCGAGTGGGTAGTGAGGAATAGGGAAGGTTCATGGGTGATAAAGGTGTAGCCGGGGGGGGGGGGTGACCTTCTGATACCTGAACAAAATTTTACGAAAAGTCGACAGTGCATCAACAATAGGGTGCCAATGGAATGTTTAAGAGAAATTAGATTTTCGAATTTCGTTCAGTAGTCATGTTTCCCATTAATTTCCCATACAAGGCAATTATATAGGCTCATTTGCAAAAGTAATTCCACGCCCTTGCGAGTGGCTTTCCGAGAGTTTACCGGAACATTCTCCATGGTGGACATGCGTGTAGGCATGTTTTTGAGTTCTTTCTTCGTTCTATTCATCAATTCCTCCTCAATTTTCGCGTCAAGATTGTTGAGGTAGGTCTCACGCTTCTGGTTTGTCCAGAAACTCTGGATGGGATGCAGCTGGGAAACGTTGCACGTACCGCATCAATTTTCAGCCGCTCCATCTCTTCCAACGAATGCTTCGAGTAGTGGGCCGACACCAGATCCGGCCAGAGCACCGCGTCTTCGCCACTGCAGTATTTCTTGATAAACGACGCAACTTCCCCGTTCACGGCCTGTGCGGAGCTTCTCGCTGATTGTCAGCCACAGCGGCACCTTCTTTGGGGACTTGGTGTGTAAAAAGAATTTCACCTCAGATGTCACTTCCTTCGTGGGTAAAGTTAAATATGGAGTGCCCTGCCAGTCGTTGTCATCCAGGGTGAGATAGGTCTCGGCGTGGACCACCATCATCACGTCGCGATTCGCCGGAAAAATCGACTCGACCATCGAGCAACTCCGAGACCAATGGAAGGGATTTCCGCTTTCTGATGTCCATGTTCACCAGGTACTTTTCCACTGTTTGGCCGGTTGAACCGACCTCCCGATAAAGCGTACGCAGAGATGTAGCCACTTCCCCCTCGGTTTTCCTCTTTAGCATTCTTTAGAGCTTCTTGTCGCTCAGGGTCGTCGACTGTCCGGAACCGGTCTTCTTTCGATACTCTGATTGTAGTCCAGCAGTGCCAAGATGTTGTAGATACCGGAACAAGCGTAGCCGGCGTCCCCCGTACGATTTCTGTTTTCGACGCGACAGGGTAACCTTCTTTGATCGCGCACACTTCTGAACGGAGTAGATTCACTGTTTTCGCCATTATGGTTAGAGTTTGAGTCATTTTTTTTTCTGCTGACTCATGGGTTACTATGATTTATGCTGCATGGGTAGTTTCGTGCGTGTGAAGGTAAACTCATGAAAAATCGCCCTCTTTTGAGCATTTTTTTCAATACTTTCATTAGGGCTCAACAATTTTGTCTTCTCGAAAAAAGTTTCCATTCAAAATTTGAGCCTAATCGAACTTCTGAGAGGGTTTCACTTACAGTCGTGAAAGTCTTACATTTTTGACCAACCTAAACATGTAGTTTAGAGTTTTTATAGCAAATCTCTTAGAAATGCATGAAATGTCGAGAACTGATGTTGTTTCATAAAAAAATATTTTAAAAACAAAAATTAAATTTCAGGGACATGGAAACTTTTGCGTTGGGAGACTCGAGATACATCAGAACACACAAGAGACACTCCCAGCTCGAACATTTCTTTCATCGATCAAAAAAATGTAACTTTGAGCGCTTTGAGGCTCTACTTCCCAAAGTCCGATTGCGCTCAAACTTGGCATGGGAAATTTTTACGAGAAAACAAAACTTTAGAACTCTATTTTAAATGAAATAAAGAACTCTATCGTAAATGAGACAATTATAAAAATAATCCTTTTCTCTGAATAACGTTACAACTGTACATAAGTCTGTAGATTTATAACCTCTCGCTCAACGATATCCATCAAAAAATCTGTCGCTCGCAACAGTACTTTTTTTGGTTTTGTTCGATAGGTCCGGATATTTTCCGATTGGGTAGTACTACCCATACTACCCACATGAAACGCCGGCCCTGCTCAGGCCCCTCCATTTCTGGTGCCAGCAGGGTTGCTAAAGGGAAGCGATTGCACAGGGTTGTCATCCGGTATCTTCACGATACGACCGACCCACCCCAACCTATTGTCTTTCGTCAGGTGTGCAATGGGGTACTATCCAAGCAGCGGTTGTAGATCATGGTTCATGCGCCTTCACCATTCTCCGTCCTCGGTCTGTACTGTACTCCACCGTAGATAGTCCGCAGCCCCTATTGTACCTAAACTCTAAGAGTGTTCATGTCCATTGCGAGAAAAGTTGTTGTCTCGATTCCGTAGAAGACTACTGGTCTTATCAGGTTTTTGTATAGCGTCAACATCGTACGTCGTCGCACTCGATTCGATTGAAGTGTCTTCCGAAGTGGAAAGTAGATACAATTTCCAGCTATTGCTAGTTATACTGTCAACGGTCACCATTGATCATACATGAACTTGTCGACCACCTCAAGCTAATCGCCTTCTTCAGAGACTTGAGGAGGCTGGATGTTGTTCTGCTTCTGTTGTTGAAGGCTGATGTTGTTCTGCTTGCAGCCTTTAACTCGCATGTTTTTCGTTTTCGATGCATTTATCCGCAGTCCAATTCGTCTGGTTTCGGCTTGCAATGAGGTGTACTGCCGTTCTACGTCACCAAGTTATGTTATGGTGACAAAGTCATTCACCAAGCTTAGAAGCTGAAACGATCTTGTACAAATCATGCTCCTGAAGGGCGATGTTGAACAGCAAACAGAATAGTCAATCATCTTGCCTTAACCTTCTGCACGAATCAAAGAGGCTTGAGAGTTTCCCCGAAAAACGCACGTATCATAAGCCTCCGTCAATGCCAAAGTCAGTGGGTTATGTGTGGGCTCGTTGTGTTTGTGAGCTTGTCCATCGAAGTACTCCTTCCACCTGCCGACCACCTAGCTGACATCCATGAGAAGGTTCTCATCCGCGTCGTCGCATATGCGGCACATAGCTTCTGCGAGACAGGTTCGCTGACACGGGATAGCTGCTCGAGTTTTTAGTGTTCATGATTGTCTTGCTCTTTCGTCTGAGAATCGTGCTCATGTCGTTTCGTGCCCGTTTGTACTTGGGGTTCTCCTCCCTCGTTGACTTCCCGGCCGAACACATACGATTCGCATAGATTCTCTAGGATTCCTCACATTGGATTCGTGAGCTCGTGAGCGTCCTTGAAAAGGATTCCTGAAAAAGAATCCTCAGGAATGCCCTGTATATGGCTCTAGGATTCTTGATTTAGAATCGTGCGTGGGAATCCTCCGGATCGTTTTTGCGATTCCTTTCGCGATTCCGTCAATCGGTATCCTAAGGATTCTTACTCAGGATTCTCTGCGTGTTAGTAAGGGTCGCCCAGGTATATTCACCCAGTTATTTTCATTCACCGCGAGACAATATACCAAGCTCCTCCACCGTGGGTAGTACCGTTTCGAGCTGTTGCGCACTGTTGCGCAGTATGAGAGTTCCGAGGCTGCTTGATATTGAGCAATGGGGTTCAGCTATGCCGTGCGTGATACACGATCAACAGTTTACAGCAACTAGATAGTGGTCCGAGTCAATATCCACTCCACCATTGGTGTGTACGTTAGTAATGTTAGTGTTCAATTTGAGTAGCTATACGTTGGTTAGGTGTTCTCTCAGTTCTCTTTGCGGATGTCTTTGCGAATAGAGAAGGTATTTCGAACTACCAATTCTCGGGAAGCTACAAAGTTAATGCATCGCTGGTCGTTGCCGTTCCGACAAGGAGGCCGTGAGACTCATCTAGGGGGGGCGCGAAGCTCTAGGTAAATTTGACGAGCAACTAAAATTTGTTTCCAGATATCTCTATAAAAGCAGATTTTTTACTCTTTTGAGTATTAGGACCAATACGTGAAACAAATTAGACTTGTAGGACGATATGAGACTAAAACGCAGATTCGAATCGCAGAAGCTGTATCTTAAATTCTTTAAAGGTATCGCGAAGCTCTCTGTGCCTCACGAAGGGGTCCGCGGAGCTCTTTGTGTTTAGCAAAAGGGGCCGCGGAACCAAAAAGGTTGGGAACCACAGCTCTAGGTGTATAGGGTGTGCAGGCCGGACACTGATTTGTACAATTCTTCTTTAGCGATTTGGAGACATGAACCCCCGATGACGATTATGATGTCTCGTCGCGAGTTGCCATTGTAGAGTTTCTCCAGCTTTGCGTAACGTTTGCATTAAAAATGGATTTTTTTTTCAGATTGTGATAAAAAAAACCTTGAACAGATAATTAAATTTGAAATATTTCCCATGAAAGGTAATTATAATAGCCTACTTGCAAAAAATATTCAGTCGCTCCATCTCCTCTAACGATCGCTTCCAAAGAAGAGCGACTTTGACATCCCCTTCTCATTGATTGTCAGTAGCACCTTCTTGGGGATTGGTGAGTGAAATGAACTTTATCTCGAAGCTTACTTTTTTCGTGGGGAAAGTAAAAAGTGATCTGCCCTGCCGGTCGTTGTCATCCAGGGTGAGATAGGTCTCGTCGTTCATCACCACCGCCACGTCACAATTCGCCGGGAAAATCGATTTATCCATCTTATTTAGCCACTACCGCTACGTCATTGCTTGTAGCTCTGAGACTAGTGGACGGGACTGCCGTTCCCTGACATGGATATCCATGTTAGTCAGGTACTTTTTCACTGTTTGACCGGTTGCACAAACCGCGTTTAGAATTCATGTATGTGGTTGATCATCACACGAAATTTGATAATAACATCTGAATTGTGGGTTCACCAGGTCAATTTTGACCACCATAGAATAATCGTAACTGACGGAACACAGAGCACGAACTTTCATAGTAAATTTGCAGCGATTGGCAATTCGTCCCCTTAATGCTAAAACTAGATAACTCGAAATTTGTCGGTTCTGAGTTAGGTATGGCATCATATTTATCGCGTCGAGCTCTATAACATATCCAAAACTCGTTTAAATACGATTACAAGAAAAAGTGTTATTCGTCAATTATAAAACTAGATATGTGAACGTAAAACAAGTGTGCTTTGTGTTAAAACTGAATAACTCGGCTCTTTGTTGATTTTATCGTTGCTTTAACAGACCTGAAATGATACGGATGTGTTTCAGGAAGTCTGAGCCATTTTAAATGATTATTGAGAATAGATTATGTTTCCATTTAATTATACTACAAATGTTTTTGTAGTATCAGTGCTTAAGTGGACCGTTGCAACAGTCCACATAAGCACTGATGATGGTTAAATGTAGCAGCCGAAATACGTATCTGCGGACGGTATTCGATTAAAGGGTATTCGATTTTTTGTAGTAGAATTAAATGGAAACATAACCTATTCTCAATAATCAATTCCATTCTACAAAGACGCTCAAAAAGAAATTCATTTAAAATGGCATTTGAATTGTCATCACCAAAATAGGTCAAATTCTCGAAACGTCAATTTTCGAGTTATCTAGTTTCAGCATTGAGGGGACGAATTGTTGTTCGCTCGTTCCATGATAAAATTGCATAATATACAACTTTAACTTCGACAGATGACGCTTGGACACCATCACATACCAGTGCTGCCAATAAGTGCAATATCAATTAATTAAATTTTGTTTGCCTGACATCGAAACTTTTTGAAGGCAAACTATTTAATGAAAAGGTTCCTTGTTTGCAATTGAAGTCGTCTAAAACAATTACCTCTTCTTATCTACAGTTGATACGGTTTCCAATTATATTGAATGGCAGTGTTTTAAAACTTATAATACCAAAGGGCTCAGAGGTCCTATTATGAAAACCGGTTCTGATCGACACAAGTGTTCAAATAACGTCATACTTTGATACTATCCCATTTTAAAATATGTCATCATCTTTATGTAAACATCGTTCATGTTGACAATCGATTCTTTGCAATATGCGGTACATCACCCAGTTTAAAACTTTAATTTTGCTAGAACAATTCTCGAACAGTATTTCTATTAAACTGTACTAATCGCATGCACCTAGTGACAAACTTCAATTGCTTGCTGCATGGCATGCGGGAAATTCTAAATAAACAATGTTCTCAACATTTACGCTCTGTTTGTCTTCTATCATGTGGCAGCAATCTTGCTGTGTAAATACGTAATCAATGCAAGCATTTTTGCATTTGAATGCGAGGAAACCAAATGAAAAACCAGAAATTAAAACATTCCCCTTGAGTAACCTCGGTCCGAATGGCGAACGACGATGATGACGATGATGAATCGTTCTTTGACTTAGTTTGATGTTGCTACTATTGCTGCTTCTGTTGCTGGCTACTCCGGACCAAAAGGGCAAAAGTGAAATAATAATTTACCATCCGTTTGCCCCCGAGTCAGTGATGGACTGTATACCGGAATCTAGTATTTGTTTTACCTCCTCGGAAGGATGTCCAAAGAAAAGGGGCAGCATTTTCAATTTCGATGTCCAACAAAGTGTTGGCAGCAGAATCAATTCATACGTTGAGTTGAATTACTTTTTACTTTTATTTACCACTAATCTAAATGGGGGCGGTACTGCAAATAGACGCTCAAGAAATGTACTAGCTCTTGGAAAATAGGGCCAACTTTTGTATTAATCATTTGGAATAATATTAAAACCAATTTTTGCATCTTATTTTAGAACAAACTGTGTTTCTGTTGCATTTGTTCTTGTTTCTAAATTGAAAAACAGTGTAGGAAAAACTCCGTTATTGTTCGAAATCTCTTTAGACAAACTAAAGTGTCCATTTGTACTGTATAGTTAATTTAACTTCTTTTTGCCAAACTAATCAAATGTTGTGTATGAAATATATGTCAATTTTTAAAAGCTCAGATTGGCTAAACTTAGTTGTTCCGAACCTTCGAAGTCGGTTTTCATACAGTGGTTTGAGCCCAATTACTCACCTCCCTGAAACAATGCGAAAAGTTAAGCAATGAAATCTTTTTCATCGAAATTCCAATCTCTCAAGTTAATCAATCTGGTAATGAAGTCTCGAAACTCCAATGAATGCATCCCCAGATAAACAACTGATTAAGTACGAACAAGAGCTGGTTAACCGGTTTAATACTTTTTTACTTTGAACTAAAACACGTCAACGCCCATCATCTCCTTAGCCCCCCGTGCACAAAGTCTAGTTCATCCATCATCGGGGTAGACTACTACCGGAGCCTATAATTTATGTGTTTTCTGACACTTTCCACATACCGACGAGCTTAGCTTTACTTCTACGAAACGAAGAAACCTTTTACATGATTCCAATCAATTGAACAGTACATTGAATCACTATCGAAAGATAAAACGTGGTGCCCCACAGAATCGTGAGGCAGATGGAAGCGTATTGGGGCTTTTCGTGCATTGCAAAATGTGTTTTGTTGTAACTTTGCCTTTAAAAAAACAAAACTCGTTTTATGCCAGACAGTTCAATCAATTTGGTTTTACGTCCCTAAACCGGATATCGTCATAGTTAATTAGAAATTGTAAAGTAGAGTCCATGCTTAACTTGTGCACTAGGCTTGTAATCTGAATTTGTACTCTACATCTGAATTTTTACTATTTTATGGGCGATGTTCAGAATGATTGTAATATTTTATTCAAATATTCTCGCTAAAATTGACTAAAATTAAGTTATTTAAAATATGAGACTGCTGGGAATCACTAGCATTTCATGAGATCAACCAACTGTGCAAGTTTAGTAGTTATAACTGGCATTAAAAACTAAACAAAAATATATTTTGGTTTGAGTTGCTTCAGATATAATTTTTGTAACTCCCCCACTAGAGTTTTTTTCCAGTTCATAAAGTTTATTAATCGGAATTTGTGCTTATGTCTAGCCAATATGCAGCTGTAATAAGTAATTAGTTTTGAGACAAACTTCGAACAGTCTCAAACTTCGAACATTTCAAAATAAAAATCACATTATTATTGGTAGAATAATCAAAAGTATGATTAAGCATACCATATCGTTGTTTCTCGGAATGTTCTATACCCAGTGAAATATAGGTAGCTCTTTACTGTAGGACCACTTCCAGAGAACCAGCAGGCGTTGAAAAAAGTGACAGTCAGTGTCGAGACGGTTAACCTATCTATCCCTTAGTGATTACATTGAAGTGTTCGAAATTTGAATCAAAGCCGAGTTCTAAATTCTCGATAATTTCATAAATAAAACGAATTTGAATCTGTGTAAAAAATACCTTATTGCAACAAAACTAAAAAAAACCAACATGTTGAAACTTCAATAACGACGAGAAAATTCATTTTTTTCTTATTTTTTAGTGCAAGAAGTTACATCATAGCTTGAGTGTTCGAAATGTGATGTAGTATCACGTAATTTTAGAGGGGGGGGGGGGATGTCACATAAAACGTTATTTATCGTTACATAGAGGAGAGAGGGTATGAAGTCAAGTTTTTCAGGGTTAAGTAATTTGTTCACGACGGCTAAACTGTGTAAACAAATTCGAAAACTCCTTTAAGCTGTTCGCGTTGACTACAGTGAAAACACCAAGGACTTTTTTCTTACCTCTACCTCAATCCTCAACTCCAGGCCGCAGTGTTTTTTGCTGTTCGAAAAAATCTCGATACAATCCGGTCCATGGCTATAGCGCACCAATCACGTCGTCTGCGGAGGTTTCCGCAGGTCGTCTTTTACTTGATCGAGCCACCTTACTCACTGCGCGCCTTGTCGCCTCTTTCATATCGGGTCGTTAGATACTTGGTAAAATATCCCTCAAAACTTTCTTGGTAAAATATCCCTCAAAACTTTACCTGCGTTACAATGTTTCGCCAATGCACTTGGTCCATGGTAGAGGCTACCGGTCTAACGAGCGTCTTGTACATGGTGCACTTAGTTTAGCAGACCTCAGTCCTTATGAAGTCCGTAGTAGACACTACTTCCAGCTACAATATGGCTGCGGATTTCTTTGCTGCAGTTGTTGTCTAACGTTACCAATAATCCAAGGTATACAAATATGTCAACCACCTGGAACTTATCTCCGTCGATCACAACGCTACTGCCCATTTGAGCCGTCTCACGCTCGGTTCCCCTTGCTAGCAAATACTTGGTCTTCAACGTATTTACCTTCAATCCAACATTTTGTGCTTCGCCTTTCAGCTTGGTGTACTGTTAAGAAACCGCCTGGAACGTCCTTGCGACAAGGTTTATATGAACTGGCTGGATTCATCGAAGATCGTGTGTTAAAGGCCGAACGTTTCATAACACCTTCAAGCGCAAAGTTGAACAGGAGGCAGGAAAGATCGTCGCCTCGTCGAAGCCCCTTGCGTGTTCCAAACTGCACATCCATCGTAGCCTTAATCAGTCTTGTTAGTTTCGCAGAAGAGCCATTTTAGTACCTAACTTCTCAGGGCTCTACACGGTCGGCTTTAAAATCGATGAACAGGTTGTGCGTGGGGATTTGGTATTCACGACACTTTCGGAGGATCTGCCGCAGCGTAAGGATTTGTTCCGTTTTTGATCGCCTATCCACAAAACCGGCTGGATAACTTTCCACAAACCATTGTGCTAGCGGCGAGAAACGGCGAAAGATGATCTGGGAGAGCAGTTTGTAAGCTGCATTGAGAATCGTGATCTCCTCCTCCGGTAGCTTTTCTGTATCAGCTGATGCAGACAGGAAGCCAACTTATCCGGGCCTTGCGTTATAAGCTCCGCTGCGATGCCATCCTTTCCTGCTGATTTGTTGTTCTTAAGCTGCTTGATAGCATCCTTAACTTCACTTATCGTGGGGGCGGTATGTCTCCCTCATTCTCTGTGCTGACAAAGTTGTTCCTCCTACCGTATTGCTTCTTTGGCCCTGCGCCATTCAACTGTTCATTGTTCATTACTGCTTCCACCTATCGATCACCTAACGTTCATCCGTCAAGATCTCTCCATCTTTATCCAGACACATTTCAGCTTGCGGCACAAAGCCTGCGCGGAATGCGTATAGTTTCTTTTAGAATTTCTTGAGAATGATACAGCTGCTTCATTTTCTAACTCTCCAGCTCTTCCAGACGGTGCTTTTTGTCCAAGAAAAAATTAGTCTGCTGTCTTCGTTTTTGCGCACTTCGTTCCCCTCGTCTAGACTCGTTTGACATTGCTCATTGAACCAGTCGTTACGTCGATTCCTCTCGACGAAACCAACAGAACCTTCCGCTGCGTTGTTAATAGTATTCAAAGTACTCCAGCAGTCCTCCAGAGGGACGGTAAGCTCTTTTCATTCGACAACGCTGCCTCAAGGCTTTGCGCGTACTCAGTAGTGACTTCGGGGAGTTTAAGTCACTCCGTGGCGGGCGACGATATCGGATGTTGTTAACAACCGAAAGTCTTTGGCGTATTTTGACCATTAGAAGATAGTGGTGAGAATCGATGCTTGCGCCACGATAGGTTCAGACGTCAATAATATCCGAAAAGTGCCTTCCGTCAAACAAAACGTGATCGATTTGTGTTTCAGTCTGCTGTGGTGATCTCCAGGTGTACCACTATGCGCAGCTATGCTTGTAGGTACTACGTATAGCCATGTACTTGGAGGGCGGCGAAGTCAATGAGTCGAAGGCCGTTTTCATTCTTGAGCCTGTGTGGACTGAACTTTCCAATAACCGGTCTGACTTCCTCCTCCTGGCCAACCTAGGCGTTGAGATCTTCGATAACGATTTTGATGTTTGGTCAGCTATCCTATGTACGCTCCAGCTGCGCGTTAAAGGCGTCCCTATCGTCGTCGTTACTTCCTAGGTGAGGGCTGTGCACGTTGATGATGCGAACATTTAATAAACGAACTCTGTCACTCAACTTGCACATTCTGTTGTCAATTGGCCACCACTCAATCACGCGCTTCTGCTTTTTGCCCATCACAACGAAAGCTGTGCCCAGTTCGTGTATATTACCACATCTCTAGTAGATGGTGTAGCCATCTTTGTACATACCGATACCGATACTCCCTTCCAGTATACCTCCTGCAGCGCTACAATATCGAACTTGCGGACCTTCAATGAGCCGGAAAGAATGCGGGTACTTCCCAAGAAAATTAAGAGACTTGCAGCTCCATGATTCGATTTTCCAACCGTAAGTCGACTTTGGTCTACACCGATTGTTCCGTATTAACATTATTTGCTTCCTGTACTGAATGTTTTTACGGCTGGCTTGTACCAACCCCTAGTCTCGCCGGAGTACCATCGTGACACCACTGTTTAGAGTCCAATGCTCTCACCAGGACGTTGAACAGCCGTCTATAACATGGAGAACAGACGCTGTTTTGAGTCGCACCATCTTGTTGAACAGGTGGTCGGGATGAAGCATTTCCTTTACTGCCGAAATATGGTTAACATGCCAATGATTGTATCACACCTTCTCATTTAGCATGTTTCAGCTGACAGTCTATTGTGATCGTATGACTCGTGGAGGTGTGAGAGAGGGACTTGTGAGGACCTGGTTGTCAACTCACCATTTGAATTCCAACTCAGGTGATTTCCAGTTGGCTTTGTGGATGTCCTTGGGGAAGGAGAAAGTACTTCTGACTACCATACCGCGAGAAGCTGCAAAGCTCACACATTGTTGGCCAGTATCTTTTGATGCGGCAGGCTGTTCGGCCCGATCACAGATATGTACATTTTATCCCGTCCTTACCTTACCTTACCATTCAGACGAGAGCCGTGGTGGCTCGTACTGTATCAAGAATTTGTCGCCATGTTGCTCGGTTTTGGGCTGTGTTTCGCCAGTTCCTGCGCCCCTCTATTTCTGGTGCCGGTAGGGTTGCTGAAGAGAAGTGATTTCACAGGGTTGCCGTCCGGCATCCTTACGAAATGACCGGCCCACCGCAACCTATCAACTTTCGCCAGGTGTGCAATGGGATTCTCTCCAAGCAGCGCGTTGCAGTTCGTGGTTCATGCGCCGTCGCCATTCTCCGTCGTCCGTCTGTACTCCACCCTAGATAGTCCGTAGCACCTTCCGTTCAAAAACTCCAAGAGCGTTGAGGTCCTTCGCGAGAAGCGTTGTTGTCTCGATCCCGTAGAGGACTACCGGTCTTATCATGGTTTTGTACAGCGTCAACCTCGTGCGTCGTCGCACTCGATTCGATCGAAGTGTCTTCCGAAGTGAAAAGTAGGCACGATTTCCTGCCTGGATGCGTCTCTGGATCTCTTTGCTGGTGTTATTGTCAGCGGTCACCAGTGACCCCAAATACACAAACTCATCGACCACCTCAAGCTCATTACCGTCTACAGAGACTTGAGTTGGGAGGCTGATGTTGTTCTCGCTCGCATGTATTTTGTTTTCGACGCATTTATCCGCAGTCCGATCCGTCCAGCTTCGGCTTTCAGTCGGGCGTAAGTTTTTTCCGCCTTTGCAAAGTTACGTGATATGATGTCGAAGTCATCCGCGAAGCCCAGAAGCTGAACAGACCTTGTGAAAATTGTGCCCCTCGTGTCGATGTCCGTCCTCCGGATCACACCCTCAAGGGCGATGTGAAACAGCAAACAGGAAAGTCCATCACCTTGTCTCAACCCTCTGCGCGATTCAAAGGGACTCGAGAGTATCCCCGAAACACGCGCGTAGCATATCACTTGCGCCATGGTGGCTCTGATCAATCGAGTCAGTTTATCCGGAAATCCGTTGTCGTGCATGATCTGCCATAGCTGTTCTCGATCGACTGTATCATAGGCCGCCGTGAAGTCAATGAAGATGTGATGTGTGGGCACGTTGTACTCGCGACATTTCTGTAAGATCTGTCGGATTGAGAAGATCTGGTCCGTGGTGGCACGGGCTCCCATGAAACCCGCTTGGTACTGACCCACGACTGGTTAAAGGTGATAGGTGATAATTTGTAGGCGGCATTGATAAGCGAGATACCGCGGTAGTTGCGGCACTCCAGCTTGTCGCACTTCTTGTAGATGGGACAGGTGACTCCCTCCATCCACTCGTCTGGCAGTTTTTCCTCCTCCCAAATCCTGGAAATGACCCAGTGCAGCGCTCTAGCCAGCGCTTCTCTTCCATGTTGCAAGAGCTCGATCAGCAATCCGTCTTTGCCTGCGGCTTTATTGTTTTTCAGCTTCCCGATCTCACAAAGAACTTCGTGAATATCAGGGGCTGGTACTCGGTCATCCGCTGCTGGTGCTCCTAGGTCAGTTTCTGCTCCGCTTCTGTTTACTGTTTCGTCATTCAGGTGTCCATCAAAGTACTCCTTCCACCTGTCGACCACCTCGCTGGCATCCGTAAGAAGGTTCCCATCCGCGTCGTTGCACATGTCGGCTTGCGACACATAGCCTCTGCGAGACAGGTTTACCTTCTCATAGAATTTCCGCGTTTCACTGGCACGGTACAGCTGCTCCAGCGCCTCATGCTCACGATCCTCTTGCTGGCGCTTCTTTCGTCTGAGAGTCTTGGTCATGTCGTTCCGTGCCCGTTTGTAATTGGCCTTGTTCTCTCTCGTTGACCTGCCCAGGTATATCGCCCAGGTCCGGTTTTTCTCATTCACCGCTGCCTCGCACTACCCGTCATACCAGTCGTTCCTGCCACTCGGTGCTTCCACTCCTAGTGTCGCCGTTGCGGTCTCCACGATAGCTGTGCGAATGCTGCACCAGCCGTCTTCGAGAGGCAATGCACCCAGCCCCTCCGCCGTGGGTAGCACCGCTTCAAGCTGTTGCGCGTATTCCTCCGCAGCCTGGGAGTTCCGGAGCTGCTCAATGTTGAGCCGCGGGGTTCGGCAATGTCGCGCGTGGTATACGGTCGACAGTTTTGAGCGCAATGATACCGTACGTACGTTTGTAATGTCTGAGAAGAACCGGCCGTCGATGAGAACTTGGTCAATTTGATTTGCTATACGTTGGTCATGTGATCTCCAGGTGGTTTTATGGATGTCCTTACGGGGAAAGAAGGTACTTCGGATTGCCAGTCCTCGGGAAGCTGCGAAGTTGACGCATCTCTGGCCGTTGCCGTTCGTCACGGTGTGCAGGCTATGCGGGCCGATCACTGGCTTGTAGATTTCTTCCCTACCGATCTGCGCGTTCATGTCCCCGATGACAATCTTGATGTCTCTACGCGAGCAGCTATCGTAGAATTTCTCCAGCTGTGCATAGAACTCTTCTTTCTCTACATCGGGTCTTCCTTCGTGAGGGCAGTGCAAATTGAGGATAGTGTAGTTGTAGAACCGGCCTTTTATTCTCAACAAACACAACCTGTCGCTGATCGCCTGCCACTTGATCACACGACTCTGCATCCTGCCCAGCACTATAAAGCCGGTACCCAGCTCATTGGTTGTGCCGCAGCTCTGGTAGTACAGTGCCCTGTGGCCACAAATCCTCCGTACCTTCTCTCCTTTCCGGCAAAGCTCCTGGAGCGCAACGATGTCGAAGTGGCGGGGTTTTAGCTGATCCAGCAACCGTTCCACCTGAGCGTTTCTATCATCCAGTGACGATTTTAACGTCTCGTTGCGGACAACTATCCTTTCCTTGTCGTTGTCGGTCTTCTTTCGTGTGGGCAGAGCACGTTGAAGTCGCTATAGTTGTATGTATACTGGGGTCACTTTTTACGCGGTTGGTTGTACCGCATTCAAAAGATTAGATTAGAAATATTTATACTAAACTTATTAGATACCGCATACAAACAATCTTCCGAATCGAGTAGAAATAATCCGCGTTATTGTAAAAATATCACGTTCAAAAAAACGCATAAAAACAACCCGCGTAAAAAGCGACCCCAGTGTATGTATGATCCTGTCAGTTGTATTTATGTTTCAGCTGGCAGTCTATGAAAATAGTCTAACTCGTGGAGGCGTGATATAGAAACTTGTGAGGACTCATTTCACTCCTTTCACTCCTCCCATCTCATTAAGTCGACGTTCACGAAAAATGTACATATTACTAATAATTATAATATAATATGATATTAGACATCAAATTTCCACGAAATCATTAAAGAAATGAACAAAACAAGCTTTCCTGTTCTTATAGAATTGGTCAGCAATGGAAATATATTTTTACAGTGCTCCCATATTCATCTTATGACGTAAATCACTACTCCAATATTCATCCTATTCATGTTCTTCATTAGGGTAAACGGGTATAAAACACTAACAAAAGTTAAGTAGGCAGTGTTCCCAATTTTTTATGGACTTGACAAAATGTCAAGCAGGTAAACCAACATGATACACTAGTAGAATGTAGATGGAAACATGGGAAGTTACTAATCATTAAGAGAGGGGAAAAGCAACTTTCCATTTCACTAGCAACTAAAGCGTGAATGAGCAATTTACCGCTTGCTAGTGGCTGGATGATTATAGATCGCCAGCACTAGCGTCCACCAGACAATGAAAGCAAGCTTTACGAGAATGATTTTCCAATAATCCGGTACGGTACACCCAGTTACAATAAAAAACAACGACGACAAGAATAAATCACTCGATCGGATTTTCCCAATTTTCAATTCCCTTTATGCCTTCTACTCTCCCCGGGTGCATCCGTAGCTGTGAAACTACTTTTTGATGACGCCATACTGCTCCGGACCAGTCGATATGCGTCGTGTGTTGCATTACAATGTGATTGGAGGGTGGTGTTGATGATGATGATGATGCTATAAATATGATAATTGCAACACGAACGCTTCGCTCACGTCTTCAACGGCGGCGACTATCCCTCTGGTCGATTCCCGCGACTGACGGATTCTAATGGTTCTAAAGTTTGGATATGTAAGTTTCTATAAAAGAACAATAATGTTCTTCCCGACTAGTGATTCGTTACGGAACAGTCGCGTTGTCCAGTAGAGTGAGAAGCTCGCATTGTTTTCTACCGTCACACTACACCGCTGGTTGTATTAAAGTGAATGCAACGTTAGTTAACGACATTATTGATATCGTGGAGTGATAATCTTCGCACAACGCTATGGCGCTAGTGGTGAACATTATTCTGGTGAGTTGAGTTTTTTTTTTCTTCACCTATTGGTGAGTTGAGTTGATAGTGAAACATCCCATAATAGGAAATTTTAGTGGTTAACTGGGAAAATGCATTTCCTTTTGTCGTGATATCGGGATGTTAAAACAACAATAGTGTGTGCAGTAGTAAAAAGAACTTCGAAAAATCTTTCAATAACTTTGTCATCTACTATCTACCTGTGTAAAGGAAGTTGTATGGTAAGCCATCAACTGTTTTAGTTGATGTTTAAAGCTTAATTTTTTATTTGCTCTTGATTGAAACAAAGAAACGGTTACAAGTATGCTTACAATTAGAAATGCGTTGAATCACGAAATTTATGTTTATGTACTGAATGAAATTTGGATTTTAGAAATAATATTTAACATATTTGAAGATTGTTCCTCACTGAAAAGAGTCCAAATATTAAAAAAGGTGCAAACAAAAGTTTGCCGAATCGCTATTCAATCTCAAGTTCAAAGCCTAATGCTACGGTGGGAAGCAAATTTTGATATTAGAAATCGGGACGATCACCAGGAGTCGTTCTCAAATTATGAGGTCACATGTGTAATAATTGACTTATTACAGAATCAACATTTAACTGGTGATAACATTTGAAAATAGTTCGCACTAAGCAAAGCTTATAAAATAAAAATAACGAAACCGTCCATTCAAATTTTCTTACAACTACAGAGAGTCTTTTTATAGTAACATTACTTGTTTTACTCCCCACGACGTCGTGGGTGTACCCTCTTCAACAACTATCAATAACTCACGATAAATTACTTAAGTTTTTTTTGATTCATGCAATTATGTTGTTATAACTTCACGGACATGTGATATTAGCTAACGGTAATAGCCATCCTCTACATTTCCAAGTTATAATTGTGTCCCTTAAAACCGTGTCCCTCAAATTGTTATTTTTCCATTGACCGCTCAACAATATGTTCGGGTTACATCTTTCGGAGCAACAATAATGCCAGCAAATGAGCTTTTTGAATATTAATTCCCATTACATACACACATGCGTGAACCTGCATGTGGCCACACGTAGGGTATGAAGGGACATTTAATTCAACAGATTGTGTTTGTGTGGTGATATAAATTATAGCTGTCTGATTGACGGGCGTCACGTTGAATTCCTGCTGCTAGGAAGAGTATACACTTTGATCTTTGTTCCACGCTAATGAGTTGATGGTGAGTTTCACCAAGTGCACTCCGGACAAATTACTTTAGTTGCAGTGCAGCAACCGATCCCAGTGCCACTACCTGAGGTGAAATATACTGTAAATTATGCTGCTGCTTTGGGAAAATTGATTTCACTAATGTATTTATCATCTGATGAATTTTGATTATGTGAAGCAAATTTCACGTTGAGATGGCAGAGTTGAATTTGATATTGTCGCTTTCAAGTTTCCTCTGTCTGCAACCTATTGAGAGATTGCTCATAACCAGTTGCACGAAGAGGACTTCGCTTGGGTGGTTATTTTGTGTGGGATGAACTGCATCAGAGGTTATCCTTCAGTATCGTATAATGCAGTAGGTGCGATAACGGAAAGTAATCAGCTGATCAATCTTTTAAATAATATGATCATGTTTGATATAATGAATAATATGAAACAAGCTGAACTGTATAGTAAGCGGACTCTGTTTCAATCAACACAAAATTATGATTCAGCCTTTTTATCTCTTGGACAAATTTATATCGGACCACAAGAAGAATTTTAATAATGTCTCTACACCCATCAACGGTCGGAACTCGTATTATGAAATCATCCACCGCATAAGTCGCGAAATTCTCTCCCAATTTGTCAATTAGTATTCATTCACCAGGGCAGAATTGAATGGAGTACATCTCACGTACGCAGCTTAAATTCTCAGTGGTTCGTTAAAAAAAATGTTGACTCATAGCTATTAGGTATTATAAACGTTAACCCATCGCCTGAATGGGTGTAAGCAAGTTAACCGATGGTAATCCGCCGGCATTAATCTTTAGTGCACTAATTCTCATAGGTGTGCAAATGATATACTTTTATTTTTTGGGCTACGGAAGTTCGATAGAAATGGATGAGACGTTGAAGGACGTAGTGTTGAGGCCGTATAAAAGCTTAAAACTATAAATAAACTACTTATACTCGCGGTACTATGCTGGTCTAACAAACCAGTCGTCATAGGTTCGTGTCTCGGCTCGGGAGAGACTATTAGTGTCAATAGGATCGTAGCGCTAGCCCCGCAATTGTCCTGTACACTTAACAGTTGGCTGCGAAGTCTGTGTATAATAAACAGAAGGTCGTGTTCCGAATCGGAATGTAGCACCAAGGCTTTGCTTGCTTAAATCAAACGATCGATGATAGATATTTTACTAAAGTTTATACAATTTTTCAAAGCAATGTGAAAACTTTGATAATTAACATTGTTATAGAAAGGCAGCTCCACCAACTTTCTGATGATATAAATTGTCGTTCTTCCTAATTTTGGTAAGGTTTGTTTCATTTAGAATTTGGGCGCATACAATTTACAATTTCGCCATTAAGAAATAACGTACAAAATGCGTAAAAATATGTTTTTGCAGAGTTTTCATTGAACTTTATGGAAAAAACACAAGAAAAATTATGTTTTGATTAATTATCGAACTTTTCGTCGAATCAATTTCTGCACAGTGGCACCATCAACGGAATCGGCCATTTTTTCCACCACTTTACCATATCAGATAATGTTTTGATTGATTTGCTACAATTTTCCAATTTACGCTTGACTGTTGCCCAATATCTTTCGATGAGACGAAACTGTGGGCAGTTTAATTAATCCTTTTTTCTATAACATTAACATTATTCTGCTCGTACCATTTCAAAACATCCCGGGAGTAGTGGCAGCTAGCTAGATCGGGCCAGAACTTCATGGGGCCTTCGTGTGACTGGATGAACGACTATCTCCTGAAGACTCCTTGTGAACTTGTCAATTCATGGTTGCTTAAGTGATGAAAACTTTTGTCTTCTTTCCACAACTACAGATGGCTTGCCAAATCATCAACTAAGGGGCGAATTTATCCGCGAAAGCGAATTTGAACCTACCTGGAGCATTCCCCTTACGGTTAGCAAGGTAAAATTTCCGAGACGGGATTTGTCCAATGTCAATTTCGACCGTCCATCAAAATACAGCCGTTGTACTCTGTCAAGACTTGCTCGTATAACTTTCTTGCTCGGGTTTTGGCAACTAGGTTCTGTTTCAGCGTCCTGTTGGGTTGATTGCTGGCATAAAACGAACGTAATCCTGCTCGCATACAGTTTCGACGAACTGTCCTATGTGCTGTATTTCACCTTTTTGCCAAATCACGGAGGGAGACCCCAGGATTATTCCGGATCGCCTTGATGACTTTCGCTCGTAATTTTCGGTCCAATGTTCCACTTTTACGTATGGTTTGCTTAGCGCGATACACTGTTACAGTGTCCCGATAACGTTTGAGCACGGTATTCACAGTCGATTTCGGTAGTTTGAGAGCCCTGGCGATCATTCCTTGTGATGGCAATTTTGGTTACGGATTGCTTTCAAACAAGTTTATTTTTTCTCTAGGTCAACGTTTCGAAGGTATATTTCCTCGTCATTAGGGCAACTACAGTTTACAGTGTACATATAGCAATAATTAGTTACATAAATTATTTCAGTATTTAAACACTTACAAACAATCACAACAGGTTTTCGTCAAGTGGTGGTAGATAAATTTTGTTACAAATATATACTGAACTACACTGTGGATGTACAAATAGCTGTAGATGTACAAATAGCAAAAAGTTGTTAGTTTAAAATTTGAAAATTTGAATCAACGGATGAGCCCCAAAACTTACACAGAATCCTACAACACACGGAGAGATGTTTCGAGCTATCCATATGGAACCATGGTTGTCCGCAAAGATCGCCACCGGTTTACTCATCTCAGCACCAATATCATGTAGAAGACGGACTAGCCAAATCGCTTCAGCCACACCAGCGCCCAATGCCGTGCTTCTTACTTAACCACGAGGCTGTGTTACCGTAAACCTGTGACAAAAGGTTCCTTAGATACACTGTGTCCGCCGCCCAATCAGCATCAGCGAATCCAACTAAAAGTCCCACAAGTCCCAAGGAAATACCGCAGTTCGTCATCTTGAAGCTTTTTTCTTCACTTCTTCTACCGTCTCGAAGTGTTCTCCCATGATCAAAAGGTCATCCAGGTATGTAACCAGGTGGACATCATCGTTCTCCCTCTCGTCGGTCTGGGTACATAATAGGTACGATCTCTTGAACCCAAGTTTCGACAGAAATTGTATCAGCTTATCTTTCGTACATTTGGAAGCTGCTCGAGACCATGCACGTAACAAGCAAATTGTATCAGGATCCGCTTCGATACCTCTAGGTACAGCTATGAATAGTATCTCGTTAAGTTCATCATGCAGAAAGCCCGTCTTTACATCCATCCGGTGTATGACTAGTGTTCTTCTCACGGCGACTGTGTAACCGGTTGGTTCCGAAAGTATTGCACGTAGCTCCACCACATAGCTCATTTGCCCCAGTGTACCGTTCTCTCCAACCTGGGCACCAGCGAAAGAGCTTTACTAAACTGAAGTACACTCAGAGAGAAACGTCAGAATCACATCCATGCACTCTTATCTGTACTGGTAATAATTTGTGAACGGACTCCAAAACATCGTCGATGTACGTATTCGGTTGTTCGCAGATGATGTTATAAGAAAAGGGTTGCCAAGAAAAAGGAAGCAAAAGAAACGTCAGAGCTCGGCCAAAGTCGGAGATTCTAGTCTCCAAGCCAGAGTTAGGGGCTTATGAGGCTCGACTTGGGCACGAGTCCGGTCTCTTGATCTTCAACCACCACAAGGAATAGAAGTGCGCGCGTGTGTTAAGTGGACTCGGAAAAGGACTGAGATAGCCATAGCACATGCGAGGGATAGGTATAGCAGTTAGAGGTTAGAAGTTAAAGTGAGAAAGTAAAGTTAGAAGAAGAAGTAAAAAGTCATTTCTGAAGCAATAGAGAGGAGAATTTCGTAGGCATAGTGTCGAAAGACGGAGAGATTGAAGCCATCGGGAAAAAGGTCCACTGGGGGCCTTTTTTTCATAGCTCTCAACAAATACCCGGAGGGGTTGGTCTGGCCAGGACAGGTTCAACGTTCAAGTCGACGCAGCACGCGGTTTTTGAGAGGTCTGGTGAGGCAAATTTGCCTTTTTGGGCTATTGGTAGCCAGACCACAACTACACCACCGGCGGCAAGTTACACCACCCAACAATTTTCGGAAGCGGTTTCCACCAGGTAGGAAGGCGTTGGTTTTGTCCAGGGGCCAGCACGCCTGCGTTGGCGATCGTAGCCAACAGGGCAATCAAGCCGTGTCATCAGCATCCATCGGCGGCAGTAATCATCATCCCCATCAGACGGCAACAGCGGCCCCGGTGTATAGAGATACCGGGTTGATTAAGTCGGCACGAACGAGACGACCAGCAGCAAATATAAGTATAAGCGGAACCGGACACCAACATCGGCAGGAGTAAAGCGCAAGTACCACCCCCCCATTTTGTTTAATTGTTACATGTTTGTCCAGATTAGAGAAAATTAACTTTGTATTAGGATAGGAACTGATTGCTTTTATATATACCAAAACTATCCATTGCGTGTGTTTAGCCATAATCTTGATCCACGGTAACCGAGCTCAGAAAGGAGCTTTCAGTCCTCGCCTTTTGGTCGTCCGAACGGAGATTGAGACTAGTGCAGTCTTTGAGCCATTTCCCCTATTGCGACGTTGTTAACTCTAGAGTGGCACACCTTCGCTATAAACATCGTCTGCTTACATCGAACATAACTCCCACGCGGTAGGTACAATTAAGAGTGTATGGGTGAGAGCGAACGTGAACGCGAAGAGCGAACAGACAGCATAAAACGACCCTGTGGTAAATTCTCTGAGCTAGCTAGGAGCTACAACTGCTACGCTAGAGAGGTTTGAATCGTCGTCAGCTTGGCTACTAGTGCATAAATTTCATGATAATGGAGACCAGGATAATCATGAGGAGCTTCATCATCGGATTCATTAATAGAAATTTCAGGTGGCATCTTATCATCAGCATAGTTCGGTGCCTTCCCCTCTAGAATATGAAAGATGGGGATCCAACTTCAATTTGCTCATCGTATAAGACGTCTCGTGCAATGACAATTTTGCTCGCCAATTTGTCTCAAAACCGGTATCCATTCGGTGCGTAGCAAATCATTACCATCTCCCGGCTCTTGTAGTCTAATTTCTTTCTCTGCCAATTGGGGATCCATGTCATACCACCTTAACTTTGCATCTTTTCAAAGTTTAGTTTACGCTCTCCTACTTTTCTCCAGGGGTTACGTTTCAAGCCAAAGCCATCGTAGGGCAACCGTTCAGGAGGTACAATCACAGACAAACAGACGTACCACTGCATACAAAATTCTAAGAAAATTGTGGTTCCGACTAACTTGTGCTACTGGACATATTCCGCAAAAAGTACGCTTTCAGTTTTTCTGCTGTTTTTGGCAGCTCGGTGTTCGAATACTGAGTCAACTGAGTTCGAAGGAAAAGGCACATTAGCGCCACCAATTGACCGTTATTTTGATCCACGAAAATAAATCTCGTAGTACGTCTGTTTGTCTGTGGTACAATGCCACCAGAGCCCTTTCCGACCACGACAGCTTGGAAATCTTTGAATCAAGTAGAATTCTGGAGTACTTTGTGATAAGGTCGTATGTCTAAACGTAAACAAAACGAGTGAGAGATGATTAGTGCTTGTGAAGTACAAGGGATATAACTCTCACTCGTTTTGTTTACGTTTAGACATACGACCTTATCACAAAGTAGTCGAGAATTGGTCTTAGCTTTTCAACCAGCGTCTCATTGTTGTGTGGCGTGTGAACTTAAATTTCTCGAACCCTGTAGTAGTTGCATTGTTTATTCGAAAAATATTCGTGACCTTGGTCCACGGTGAGATTTTTATCTGCCTCTGAGATATAGCTTTTGCTTCATAGTCTTTGAAACATTGCAACACCTTCTATGTATTTGCGCTTGCGATTACAGCGAAAGGCGAACGATACAAAATAACATGATCCATCCCATGTCGGTGATCCAAATGAATAGTTTCCAACGGCGGTACGTATCATCTTTAACACTATCAAACGGCTCCCGGCACTGATTTGTCATAGCAAAATCCAATCGAATCTAGCTTCTACTTAAATTCAGTCGCCATTCCGGCTTTTGTAAGGATCTTTGGGTGCTTGTTGACTGTATGAACCACACGGCGATGCCACAACGAACTTATCTCGGCTTCGTTTATCTTTGCTTACCCAAAGGAAATGAAATCCAAATTTGGCAATAACATTACACCTATCAGTTCACCGCACGGTCTTGGCCACCGCGAGCAAACTTTCCGTATGCTAGACACTACTATGTTATATCTGAGACACTACATAATTCTTGGCCATATGTATAATGAAAGGATCTTTAGCTTCAGCTTCTCATCGGCTGCCGTATTGGCACTTGTTTCCGGTTTCTTCAAACGACAGTTTTTCTGTATGTGCCCGGCCTTGTCACAGCAATGGCACTTGCCGGTAAACTTCTCCTGCTGCTTCTTCCTACCTCCGTCGAAAACCGCATCTTTGTGGTCTGCCTTTCTTCTCTCTCTGGCCAGAAGTCGCTGCCTTACCATCCTTCTCCGCTAGACTCCCGAGTGCCGTCACCAGGGAAATCAATGCTGTCGCGTAAGGTTAAGAATAATTATAATTGAGCTGTCTTGAGATTTCAGACACGATCATAAAGTGCAACGAAATAAGCTTACATAGGGACTCCTTCCTGATTCCGTAATCGCGTCAACTGCTTCCTACGCAACGTTTGGCTTGAAACGGATATTTTTGCAAAGGTTTCTTCTCAAGCTCTCCACATTTCACCTGTCGTTTACTTCTACCGAAAAACTTCAGAGATTTCATCCTCTACGAATTCAATGACAATTGACTTGGCCTATCTGTCGGTTTGATTCCACTTGGTGAGAGCATCGCATGCCGCCGCCGAAGCTAGTTCTGTCAGTACATATGGATCTTAAACTGCTCGAAATTTGGACCCGTTTGCTGCGAAATGCATTCCTTTGAATTCTGACAAAACGAACTAAGACAAACGTTCACGTCTTCTCCACGAGCACTTACCCACTTGCCAAATTTGGATGTCGTTTTTTCTGGAAAGTCATTATCAGAGCGTAGCCGAGATAAGTAAGTTGTGGCATCTCCGTATGTAAGTGAACAAGCACTGAATAACTTTACAAAACACGAGATGACAACTGGTCCTGTAAAAAAGCTGGATTTGATTGGATTGTGCTATAACAAAACAGTGCCGGGAGCCATTTGATGTTGTTAAAGAACGTTTCAGACGCCCGTTGGAAACTATTCACTCGGATCACCGACATGGGATCGATCATGTTATTTTGTATCGTCCACGACTGCACGCACTTCGCTGTAATCTATATCATCAAGTACAAATACATAGAAGGTGTTCCAATATTTCAAGAACTATGAAAGTTTCACCGTGACTCAAGGCCGCGAATATTTTTCAAATAAACAATGCAACTACTACAGGATTCGGGGAATTCAAGGCAGTGCCTACTTCTTCAAAAATCAGTAAAATCAGTTTTCACCTAAAACTCAAATTACCATTCATCCGTCGCTAGTTATATGGGACAGAGTAAGGCTATGCAAATTATCGATGTTTCCGAAATTGGAAAAAAAGTCTCGAAATTCTTTATGAAATAATTACAATTTATAGAATTTAGGTTTATTTTTAAGTTCATCTATTAAAAATAAAAAATTTAGAGATATTTAGAGTAGGGCTGATAAAAGCTATTTGACTACCGTAATTCTCTGGAAATCACAGCCGATTACTCCGATGAAATAATTTACGCGCATCGTTAACGATCACGAAATAAAATATTCTGAAAATCCATCCAAATGTCACACACCGTTTCTTTGGTACAGCGTAAAAATGCCGTTATCAACGTGATGCATGCTGTCGTTATCATAATGAAGCGCTAAAATTATTTTACAGTTCACATAATGAAACTCTAAGAATTCTAAATTTTCAGAAAATTCTGAACTGTGATTATCAAAAGAATACACTTTCACTGCGCCTGACGGATGATTTGGCTTTCATTTTCTTACGAATGCCGAAAAAACGAAGGAAGAGAGAATAAACATTGCATGAAAGCGAAATATTTCCTCATGATGGCAGAAAAAACACGGGAATAATATCGCTACTCTTCACTTTTATGCAGAAACGCTGAAATGTTTCAGTCCTGATTGAAAGTTTACTTCAGTGAAAAATTTTCGAAAATTAAGAAAAATATTGTTAACTCCAGATTTCCCAAAGTTTCATAAAGACTAAAACTTTGAAGGTACTCCGGACCTAGTCTAGTGTTATAAAAAGCTGAAGAAAAAGTTAAAAAAACATGAGCTGTTACTGTTTACCTACTAAAATATGTGCACAATTTCGATAAGTTTAGTTATTCAGTCTATGATCTTTAGATTTTAGTTTAGTATTTAGAATTCGGGAAACTCGAGATTCCATGAAACTTCGCACACCCTTAGAACAGGATGTCACCTTCCGTTCGATAACTAGATCTTTAGAATTTTTTACTGAAGTTACTATTGGATTCTATTTTGTTCCAGTAAGCTATCACAAACAATCTGAAAAGCCTGCATCAAATCAAAATTATTTGTTTGCAGTTTGTTTTTTCTCCAGTTGGTTCCCAGTTGTTTGGAAAACTTGGGAAACTGGGAAAATGTTAAAACAATTTCAGTTCAAAGAGCTATGAAATTTATTGTTTTAATTCGACAAACCATAGCGTGTTTTTTTTAGAAACCGTGCAAAACAATCAAGCGAAAAAAATAGCATTTAAGACGTTAACGAAAAGGTATAATTGGCGATTTCCTCTAAAAACAAGGGCTTTGTCACTTTGAAAATCCGTATAAATTTTATGTGATAAGTGTTTTCAAACCGTTTAAAAATAAGTACCATGTTGAGAAACCTTCTAAGAAATCATATAACAAATGTAGAAGATGTATTCTAATCATGGTAATAAACATAATGGTGTCGCCATGTAACAGCATCGATTGTGATAAAATACGTATATAGTAAGTACTATAATTTTTTCAATAAAGGCTCAGTTATACACACGGCGTAATGACACCTTCTCCATACAAAATAAAAGGCGTGATCGCCGTTAGAACTTGTGATTTAACTTTATATGATTTATACACGAGCACCACTAACACTCATAAAAGAATATACACGTCTCAAATCAAAACAACATCATGCCATGTCAAACAAGTGTGTAAATTAAAAATCAAAACAATACTGTTGAACAAGTTTATTTCTTTTCTCATTATCTCGCGTCATGCTTCAGCATCGCTTTTATGATGATAAATTAACATCCAATGGTGCTTTTTTGTTGGAATTGAATTGGAAATTTGATGCATTTTTCAAACTGACAAAACAATTTTTCATAGTTTGATGACTTTACAATCAAAACGTTGTAGTGTCATAGTAGAATGTGGCATCACGTAGTTTCGTGCTAGTCAGTGTTAACTGTTTACACCTTGTCTGTCAGTTGCACATAATAGTAACGGTAATGAAATTTTCGCCTAACCGTAGGCAACCTCTAGCAGGATCATCGAATGGTAACGATGGGAGGTGAATCAAACAAAATACCAATCGAAAATGACCACTGCTGAAACATTGAAAGCAATTAATCAAGATTTGAACTAACATTGAAAAAATGAATATTGTAAATCAAATTAAACTTTTGTACAGAAATGCTAAATTTATTAGCAAAGCATATTTCAAAACCACGATAAATCAACTGACTTCTTTTGAAAAACCTTTGCAAAGAAATAAAAGTTAAACACAAACCTCGCTGAAGGTTTTTTTTTCTTGATGGAAATACACTATTCAGAAAAACGTCAAACACTAGGTATATGATCTTTACTATTAATTTGTTAATTTTGGATATTGAAATATTTAGTTGCTTGAGTAAAAGCTATGGGATAAACAAGAAAACATAATTGAGATTTCTTGCCGTTAATTTTCTAGCAAATGAAAAACAATTATTGCTATAAAATAAATTTTGGCAAAATTTAAAAGTTTTTGAGAAGTTAGTATAGTTTTAATAATAACTCCAATGATATTTTTACTTTCTTACAGGTGGTCTGCATCCTCAGGTTCGCATCCGGAACGCCACACCTGTTGAAAAAACTAATCCTCACTTCCGAAGGAGATGGTGGTCATGGCGGAGGGGGTAGCTTTTCTCTCGGAGGTGGTGGCTTCGGATTGAGTTTCGGTGGAAGTCTAGGTGTAGGTCACGGTGGCAGTAGCGGCGGTAGTGGAGGAGGAGGAGGAGGATATTCTGGCTCAAATGGTTATTCTGGGCCAGCTTTCGTGGGTGGTAGTTCCGGTCAACCACACGGTTCTGGAGGTGGAAGTGGCTCCGCTGGTGCGTCAGCTGGTGCTTCAGCTGGTGCCTCAGCTGGTGCCTTCAGTGGATCCAGTGGAGGCGTGTTTACTGGTACCGGCGGTCACGGTGGAGATTTTGGAGGAAACTCCGAAGGCGGTTACTCACCTTCGTATGGTCATGGTCAGGGTGGATATGCACCGTCAACAGTTTTGAACGCACCAAACTCGGGTGGTTCCACGGCAACACATTCCGGTGGTTCTTCAAATAGTTTTGCAAGTGCAAGTGCAAGTAGTTTTGCTAGTGCAAGCTCTGGTGCACAGGGTGGAAGCGGCGGTCATGTAGGACATTCGGCTCCAGCAGAAGGTTCTAATGGATACGGAGGACATGCCGGTGGTCATGGTGGATCAGTTGGTTTCACTGGTTCTAATGGCGGTGGACACTTTGGGCATGGCGGAAGCAACAGTAATGGCTTTGTAGCAAATGGTGGTGCCAGTTACGGAGGTGGTCATGGAGGTGGTCACGGAGGTGGTTTCACCAAAGAGATTACCATAACCAAACATGTTGATCGGCCAGTTCATTCGAATCCAGTGGTGGTGGAAAAGCCGGTTCCAGTTCCTGTTGACAGACCGTACCCAGTTTATATTGAAAAGCAAGTTCCAGTTACGGTTGTAAAAGAAGTTCCTGTCGATAGACCGGTTGCTGTTCCGGTAGCTGTAGGCAACGGTGGTGGCTCGAGCGGCGGATCTTACGGCGGAAGCTATGCTTCTGCGTATGCTGGTGCAAGTAGTTACGCTTCCAGCGGAAGTTCCGGGGGATTCAACAGTGGTGGTTCTGGTGGATTCAACGGCGGATTCAACGGTGCAGGACAAGGGGGATACGGTGGAGGTGGATATGGTGGTGGACATGGTGGTGGTGGTGGCGGCGGTGGATTACGCAAAACAATAACTATCGAGAAAACGTTTAATAAACATCACAAACATCATCACCATCACGGTTGGTGATTTGAATTGTCATTACTAAATCAAAACTTTAGAATATATAATTTCAACTTACAATTAATTTGTTACATGACTGTAAATATACTACAATTGTTTTCCAACCCAGTGCGCCCATGTTGAAGTTAATCTAATTTATCTACTCCCAGTTCGGTAATCCACAGAATAGACATTTTTTTATCCGGCACTTGGAACAATACCGCTGAACCTTGATTGTCTGAAGCCCTGTGTGGTGATAATGAAAAGCTTTGCAGCATCAATTGCCATGCAAATGCGATCGCACTGGCTCATTAGCATTTTTTTCGGTTAAGCAACAGTCTGTATCATTTTGCCAATTTAAAATTTCACACTTCTAACTGAATGCTGTTGACTAATCTAACCCCACCAGTCTGAAGCATCGGGGGTAATTGTATAAGGTGACCACCGAAGCACCGGACAGCTTCTTCTAACCTAGCGGCAACTGTTGTTGTCCTACATATTTGCGTTAGACTTCTTCATTACATAACGACTATATTGCTCACATTTTTATGACTTGCCAGATAAATAATAACACTTCGAGCAGAGTGATACTTGCATTCGGTGGATAAATACACTTCTAGGCTTCTGAGGAGACCGACGGTGGTGGTGGCGACATAGGAATGTGAGGAAGAGACGAAATATCGCCGTGAACCGAAATAACGAGGAACGCGACATCCACACGGCAGAGGTCTGGTCAAGCCACCGAATGGGGTCTATCAGTAATGTTGCGATTGAGTAGAATCGGTAGATTTGAGAAAAGGTTATTGGCAAGAAAACATACCTCCTCCTGAGTATGATTCAACATGTCAAATGTAAACATTGCTGTAAAGTAATGGTCGTGAAGCTTTAGCTGCGCACATATTTGTGGGTATAAATACGTGCAGCACAAGTAGATAAGGTCAGTAATTAACGAGTACCAGCATTTCATACATCGGTGCATTTTCTTCTCAAAAGTTATCTCCTTAATGAAATAACATATATTAATTTCCAATAGCTTTCGATTAATTGACAAAAGTATGAAATATCACCGGGGCACAACAATGGCATGAAATATGCTTTATTTCATGTTCAATATGTCATCGATTTCTTTAAACCAAATATTTGTTTGAAATTCTTGAAACATTTTGGGAGAAGGCTTCCACTTTCGTATCGAAATTTAATTCTTTTTTGTCAAATGGTAAATTCTTTTACGAAATTATGATCAGTTAGATCAAATGTCAGTTGTTTGGTTAAAAGGAAGAAAACTCATTTAAGTCTTTGATAAAACGGTGAGGGCTAAGAACACCAAATTTCACAGGAATGGTTGAATAGCTATTATGTTTCTTTTTTTCCGGTTTGAGCTTTTGAAGTGCACCTAATATTATGCTCAAGTAATTCCGCAACTCAATTCCTGCATTGGGAAAAGATGATCGCAAATTGTTTTTCAATAAAAAAAAAACAAACTGAAATGTTTCGACTGGCTCATTCAGCAAATTGTGACTCTCATTGGCAAATGATACATGGTGAATGAGGTCGTTAGCCCTTTCTGAACCAAGATTAAAATTACCTGCTTGTTGTAGGTCTCTGCAGTCTGCTCGGTTTGCCAATGAAATCTTCAGTTGATTTATTATCGGACAGTATGCATCTGATTTGAATTTTTCCTTGTTCGGTTTCCGTTTGAGTAGATTGATCTGGCTCATCTAGTCGAACATTCTTCCACCTTGATCTTGCAGTTCGATAATTTTGAGATCCGGTCGTTTTTATTCAAGCAGCCTCGTGTTCACCGACTTTATCACGTTTGGCTTCAACGCAGTCAAACTTAAAATTGAGTTGGCGACAGGGTTCAATGACGAAGACGGTTTTTGTGGGGCTGGTTTATTTAATGAAATGTTTTTTAAATATGGTGTCAGCAGAATTGTGCGTAGATGGCAGTTTCATGAAGACACATTTTGATTAATTTCCCAAAAAACTTCGTATCCTGAGTTGACTACTATGAAGAAAAGCGTAACTTTAATATCTGAATATCCATAGAGTAATGCTAACAGTTTACTTTCGCTCAGAAAATAGGTTCTTGGTCAGGAAATTGAACCGACTTGTTAAGCTCGTGAAAAAGTTTAACAGGCTCTGAAGGAAGTTTAAAAAACACCCATTGGCGTAACTTGGGAAAACCTTAGGGGGGGTCTTATTTTTAATGCAAAAACGGTATAGCAAGTTGTTTTTTACTTTTTCTATTTATCGTGGAATCCGATTTCGCACTGCAGCAGTAGCTGGAGGAAGTCGACAAAAAATTACCGAATATCTGCTCTTCTGTTCTCTCTCTTTTTCATTGCTGGGAAATATTTGATTAGTGGTGACATGAACTGAACAATGAAGGCAGAGGAAGAAACAGAAAGGTAGGGCAAAAATGAGTTGAAGTAGATTCACAACTATTTTGGTGTGGTCGATGAAACAAATTATTATTATCTAGAAACTAGTTGACCCGTAGTAGCTAGCCACTTTAAAAATGCAAGTTGGACTATTACTTAAACTCAATACAAATACTGGTAGTTATTCTAAAATGATGATGCTTAATCGAAAATTCTAGTCTGGAATCAAGATTCAACTATGACAATTCGACAATTCGATGCAGATGATCAATGCTAATTTGAAACTCAAATGTTAACCTTAACTGTGAGAAATATCATTCTTTCAGTGTTTTATGAAAATGCTTGGATTGATCGTTTATTTGAAGACGAATGAATATATTGCCTCCCATACGGTACCACTACACACAACCTTTTTTTCCATTATTTGACCATTTTCGAAAAAAAATTCTAATGATTTATTAATTTTCGTTTAAGCTGTATAATTTAAATAAGAGTTCAATTTTTAAATTCTATGATGTTACATTTCAAGTAAAACTTACAAAACAAACAAAAACAAATGTGATTGATAAAAACATAACAATTTGCAAAATAGTTGCCCACGATACTAAACTACTTCAGAAATTATTCACTCGTGCAAAAGTTTGCCTCCGTGCTTTATAATAGTCATGGCAAAGCCTAGAATAACTGGGTACTGATGTCTCCTAATCATTATTGGGCAGTTCAAATCACTCTGTGATACTCCGGTATAACCTCACACATTATCAATTTCGCGCATGAAACGCCTGATTTTTCAGAACAGTCGTTTATGTCGCGGCTCTTTTTAATGGCCTTTTATTTTAAAATCGCTTTTTTAGAATGTCTGAGGATCGTTTGTTTTACATTTTTTTTATGTTCAGCTCAGAGCGTAGGTGAAAATAACACTGCTGTTTATTTTTTTTAAGTATATAGCAGAAATGATTGGAAACCTTTAGCAAATTAAGTTTTCTACGCGAATTTCGGAATTTAAGCGGTTTTTACCTCGATTTTGGAATTTGTCTTGTTCTTTTTTTCAATCAAATCAAATGCTTGGTATTTGTAGTATAATACCTATGTTGGATTTTAGAAAAATCGAAAACTATATGGCGATATTTCGAACATCTATAGACCGTTCCGATAATTATAAATACACTTACGATCAACCGTCATTTCAAATAACGTGCAGTATTCAACCAAACGTTGGCTGCGTCCTGTTGTTTACATCCAAAAGAAACAAATGCAGTCATTTTTTCTAACATTTAGTGCGAAATTTTAAAATTCGTGGCCTTTCTCCCGAGCAAAATAAGCGAATTGTGCACAAATGGGGCACCGTGAGTAATCTTTCTATAAGAAAATTAGCCAGAGAAGAAGGTATAAGTGTCGGAGCAGTTCAAACCGCATTGCGGAAGTATTGTGAAGAGTGCACATTTACTGATGCCCCAAGACGTGGTAGAAAACCCGGGCCTGTTGATCCCACAATGGACAAAAAGGTTAAGGAATACTACAAGCGGCATCCTTCAGTATCAGTACGAGATGTGGCGAGTAAGCTTGGAACCTCGGCGAGTAACGTTATGCGTGCCAAGGGAAGAATGGGTCTGCAGACCCGTCGGGAGCAGAAGCAGCCAAAACGAAATCCAAAACAAGCTGAATCTGTGAAACCGAGAGCTCAGAAGCTTTATGACAAACTTCTGACCAAAAAATGGGGTGTGTTATCATGGATGACGAAACCTACATAAAACTGGACTATAAGACTCTGCCAGGACCGCAATTTTATACATCACCGAAGGGAAAGGATGTCCCTGGACCAGTGAAAGCCATTTACACCGAAAAATTCGGCAAGAAGGTAATGGTTTGGCAGGCCATTTGTGAATGTGGTAAAATATCTCGTCCATTTATTACGAATGACACAATGAATGGTAAAATTTACGTGAAAGAGTGTTTGCAGAAAAGGTTGTTACCCATGGTTAAGCAGCATAACAATCCACCAATCTTTTGGCCCGATCTTGCTTCCTGCCATTACTCTAAGGATGCACTAGGGTGGTATAAAACAAATAATGTCACATGTGTCCCAAAGGAGATGAATCCTCCAAACTGCCCTGAAATTCGTCCTATTGAAACATTTTGGGCTTTGACCAAGGCAAAGCTGAGAAAATATGTCAAACCAGCGGACAATGTTGAAAAATTTAAAAAACATTGGCTTAAAGTGATAAAAATGGTAGAAGAACACACTGTGCATAAGCTTATGAGTAGTGTTAAGAGAAAAGTTAGAGAACTCGCGTGTCCTACGAAAAATAATCCCAACTTGAATTGAAACTGGAAAGAAAACACTTATTATCTATATTTCAGAATAAAATGACCCGAAAAATCCTGTATTTTTTGTTTTATTCAAAAAAGAAGATGTATTTATAATTTTCGGAACAGTCTATAAGATAAAAACCTTCAATCAAACTTGACATGATGTTTCAAAGTAATGACAAATAGTGTAAGCTTATACTGTATCTGTATTCATAAAGCTACTGTGTAGGTACTGTCTTCTGCCATCACTTAACAACCTAATTTTCAAATCTCTGGGACATGCTGAATATTTATGACACAACGTTCCTTTTACATCCCGAAATCATCTTCCTCTGTCTTCAGCGAAGCATTATATTTTTGGCGGTTTTTGCCGATGCAACTGTTTTAGTAACTTGCGTTTGGCGTGTGCGTGACCACTGACAGCTTACGAAACTATATATATTCCGATTCCCAGTCCTCCAGTGCCAACTGTACAATTTTGAGAAGCAAAATTAGTAATGATATGATCAACTGCAGCTCCCCCTAGCCCTCCTGTAGTTACGCCAATGAAAACACCGCGACTGAGCATGTATTAGCAGCACATTTTCCAATTAATTTAAAAAAAATACGCGCAACATAAGATAACTAATAAAAGCGTAGGGATTTTTCATGCCTACATGATCATATTGTGGTATAAAGGTTTCAAGATCGTTCCACGGGCTTATTTTCCTCCCTGTACCTCACAACTACCATCAATTAGTCGATGTGGGCTCGACGAATCAACAGAAAGCCAATAATATTTGACTTAACGGATGCACTCTGTATTCTTCTCAAAGACTTTCTCTGCCATAATGTCGATTAATTTTTTGCATGTCGTTGAAGATAAATAGTTCACATGTCGATCTTTCTTTTTTACGTGCATCTCAATGGGGTTCGCCACAGAAGGCAGAATCACGAAAGGCAGAAGCACGAAAGGCAGAATCATGGAAGGCAGAACTCTATGACCGTACACACAAGGCAGAATATTTCAAAAGGCAGAATTTCGAAGAGCACGAAAGGCAGAATCACTGGTAGCAGAACCTGACTCACGATAGCCAAGTGCGTGATTGGTGCGAATCCTAGTCACGGTATAAAGTATGCTACTTTACATTAATTATTCAATATTATTTAGTTACCAGACATAATAACTGGTAACAAGCGATGACCAGTTTTGATGGGATGTGCAAATCAAACATAATAATTAGATCCGAAACGCGCAAACTGGTTTGGCTCAGGTCCTAAAGACTCTCACGGCATCGCGGAGAGTAATTTTTCGCTGTTAGGTATAACTTACACTAGTCTCAACGGCATGTTGGTTATAATGAACATAAAACAATTCATGCGGCGAAAACGCATAATCAAGGGCAACGAACCGAGGCGGCACAAAGCCGCCGTGGTTTCCACGGTCCGAGCTGGCCGCCGACCCGCCGTCGGAAGCGGCGGCCTCTCGCATACAAACAACTGATCTACTGGTTTTTCTAGGATTGTTCAAACAGGTTTTCTTTCCCTTAGTTAAGTCCGAACGAGCGGTAGCGAGTGAGAACAGCATATACTTGGACAATAGAGTCGGCCAAAGGCCGCGAGTGTGCTTTGTTAAAAAGAAAATAGACCATTTTTTGATTCTGCCTTTCGTGCTCTCTAGGATTCTGCTATTCGTTATTCTGCCTTATGAAATATTCTGCCTTCCGTAATTCTGCTTTTCGTGATTCTACCTTTCTTGATTCTGCCTTTTGATTTTCTGCCTTTCGTAGGAGACCCTCTCAATGTGTGCGATTCCACAAAAAATACGGGGTAACCATTTTAATCGACTCTTTTTGATCTGGCAGGAATTTTGCGCGGATGTTCTTATGGGCTGAAGTTTTTATATCGTGCTATTGGTATTTTTTTCTTGAATTACGACAAATTCATCAAAAAGGTTTATGTAAGAAGGGTATTGATGATTATTAGTACTTTTAGAGTCAGAAGGGTTCGTTTGATTGTTGTGATGTCTTCAGCAAAGTTGTATAAAGTAACGTAGATTTGCCTCAAACGAAATTTTGTGCTAATGATAATAAATGTTGACAACCTTGATTTGTGAAATAATAAGCAATGTGCCTTTGAAGTTTTACTTCTCACTACAGTTGTCTAGCATTCTATTCAGATTTTTCTTTGTTGCGCTTGCTGTAGGTTTCTGTGCATCATCGCAATCATTTCAATCTATTTTCCATGGAACATTGAATGAAATATGCGTTATATTTGCATGGGTACCCCTTCGTGGGGTGTCAAATTATCATACAAACATATCTTATGCTCTAAAATCCTCACACTTCCAATTTGGTTCCATTTGCTTGATTAGTTCTAGAATTGCCTCTTAAAAGATGAGACAATATGTTTTTCCAAAGTTTTTCAGAGCAATGTTGTTGAGTTCGTTTATTGTTACAAATCTATGCAAAGTAAGCGACCATTTTCTCTTATTAACTCAATTCTAGTGGAAACGCGAATGGGACGGACTTGCTATGCGCGGCAGTACATACTGATAGCAACTTATTTAATGCAAATTTTGTCTTTCCAAAACAAATAAACACTGTGAAAAAAAAATGTTTTCAATAAAATAAATTAAAACCAATCCAAAATTAGCTCACAGAGCTCATTTTAATTTTTTTATTTTTGAAAAGGTATATACAGAACGTTTGCTAAACGATTATGATTGTCTAATCATGGAGAAACGAAAAAAAGTTAGTTTTCCAAAAAAATATGAATACCATAATGTTTGTTTGATTGCTATAATGTCTTCGGCAAAATTGAGGAAAGTGTAAGCATGCCAAACACATGGCAAGCACAAAAAGTAATTTTGTGCTTTCAGAAAAATATGTGCACCTTAAGACTAAAAAAAAATTAAAAAAAAAAAACAAAATCTATTTATATATAAGAGAAGATTTGTATGTATGTATGTATGTATGTTCCAGCATAATCCTCAAAGGCCTGAACCGATTTCAACCAAACTTGGCATACGTGTTCTTTGTACAAAGGAAGTTGTCATAGAAATATTGGATAGGGAGAGGGGTCACCCTTAAAGAAGGAGGGGGTCAAAAGTAATAAATTTTCATAAATAATGGAAACCTTTCATTGAAAATTGTTGATTTTCGGATTTTTGGTCATATTTGAAAGCCGGAAGCTGATGTCCAGAGACCGAAACATGATGTTCGATGCCATTTTCAAATCAAGATGGCGACTTCCGGTTTCTGGGAAGCATTTTAAACCGTGGAAAACACTCACAAACCCCCCAATGTTGGTATTTTCGGAGCAGAAATGACTCTTAAGAACCGGCTATCGGTGTCTGACGATACTTTGAAACTTGGATTGCCGACTTCCGGTTTCTGGAAACCTGCGAAAATTATTAATTGAGTTATATACTTGGCAATATGGGTATTTTCGGAATCGGAATGACGTCGTCATACGAAAATCGATCATATATTTCCCAATATTGGCCTTTTTTGAAACGTAGTGACGTCTGTTTACAGCCGAAAACCGGTTTTCGTGCAAATATTTCTAGAGAAGTGTTTCAAAACATCCATCCTGCTTTGATCCGTTTTTGGAACGATTTCTTGATATGTTGCTTGGATAATTTGATAACAGAGAGTCCAATCTAGCGTTTTGGATAAAAAATATGTTTGGAAAAGTTGCTGAAGCTCAACTATTACCGAATAAAAATTTGGTTAAGAGTATCGATAAAACAAGATAAGAGCTTCTAAAATCCAGCTATTCATATAAAAAAAGTTTTGTATGCATGTATGTATGTTCCAGAATAACTCTCGAATGACTGTACCGATTTCAACCAAACTTGGCATACGTGTTCTTTGTACAAAGGAAGTGTTCATAAAAATATTGGCAAAAGGAAGGAGCAACCCCCAAAGGAGGAGGGGGTCTTAATTGATCAGAAAATCAAGTTTTTTCATGTATTATGGGAACTTTCTGAATGAATACGATAGTTTTTAGGCCTTTGGTCATGTCTGGAGGCCGGAAATTGATTTCCAGAGATCGGAACATGATGTCAAAAAGAGAAAGGGGCAGCTATCATAGAGGGAGGGGGTCTTAATTTATAAGAAAGTCAGGTCTTTTAGTGTCCTATGGGAACTTTTTGAAAAGGTACGATAACTTTCATGCCCTCGGTCGGTCATGGCCAGCAGTTGATGTCTCGGGACCGGAATATGATGTCTGATGTTTTTCTAAAACAAAGATGGCGACTTTTGCTTTCTGGGAAGCTGTATACAACTGTAGAAAACGTTTACAAACCTCCAAACATTGTTATTTCCGGAACCAGGACGACCTTCAGAAACCAGAAATAAAAGTCCAACGACATTTTTTAAATTCAATATGGCGACTTTCGGTTTCAGAATTTTGTGAAAAACGAATATATGCTCTGCAATATGTATATTTTCGATATCAAGATGACGTCCAGAATCCAAATATTCATGTCCGGCGCAAATTTTTGAATCGTACATGGCGGATTACATTTTCTGGAAAGGTTACTAGAATACAGAAGAAGGCTTGGACGTAATATTGAAACGTTGTTTGGAAATCAATTCCGCGATTTCTGCTTTCTGTAAAGCTGAGTAAAATGGTTAAATAATGTCAATATTTCTAGAAAGAGAACTATGTTCAAAAAATGACAACGGGCGTCCAACGCTATTTTCAAATTCAAGAAGAAAAATATTCAAATACTCCCTGATATTAATTCATAGGTCAGAGCTGACTCCCTAAAACCGAAAATTGGTGTCCGAACGTTTGGTATAATGAGGGTTGTTTTTCTGCATTGAAAGTTATTCTAAACTTGAGGAAAATGTGGAGATAGTCCCCGTATCTCCAAATTGTTAATTATTTCATGAAGACTGATATTTAACTATAAGGATGAGCAAAACGAGAAGACATAGCAAGCAACAATTTTAACTATCAGAGGTGAGCTTAGGCTATTGATTATGTAATTTCAGTGTAATTTGAGTTTATTGTAAGTTAACCGATACCGTCGAAGATGCGAATGAGGCAATCCATTTTCCAACGGAATTTTTGAACTCGACCCAACTGGCATGCCCACGCATCGATTGTTAATCAACGAAAAAGGTGGTATATAAGCAAGTTTATAACTAAAATAGAAATATTATTTGATATGATGGGTTGGAAAAAAATATATGGAAATATAGAAAATTATAGAAAAGCAGAAATTTTTACACGAGTAAGGCCGGGTACATTCAGCTAGTATAATTATAAATTAATAATGTTTAAAAAAAGCAGCATAGAAGAGTTTTATAGCAAAAGTAGAAGCCAACATCAAATCCGATCAGAAAGAACGCAGCTGGTTTGTTTTTAAGGTAGAACCTTGACAGCCATATAAGTCATTTTTGGAGTTCCACAGGGTTCCCATTTGGGTCCTTTATTAGTTACTATGTTTGTCGGCGATGTCAATCTTGTACTGAAACGCACCAAAGTACTCATGTATGCAGACGATATGAAATTGTACATGGAAATATGTGACATGGAGATACGTGATCAAATGAAACCGATAAAACCGAGACGTTGTAAATGAAAAGTTTTATAAGCTTATTGAGAAAACATATGGAGATTGCCCACAACACGTCATAAAGATCGTCTTCGGAGATATGAATGCATAGGTCGGACGAGAGGAATTCTTTCGTCCCGTTATTGGTAGGAAAAGCCTTCACTTACCTTGTGGTTTGTGAACTATGCCGTGGCCAGGGGAATGGCCATCTGTAGTACATTGTACATTCGGAATCACACCTGGAGATACCCCAGATCGACCACATGCTGATCGACGGCCGGCACTTTTCAGACGTCATAGATGTGCGGTCCTTTCGAGGGCCAAACATCGATTCGGATCACTATCTCGTGGTAGGTAAGATCCGCGCCCGGTTGTCCAACGTATTCGAATCGAAATTGGCGAGGAAAATAGTCTGGACGTCCAAAGGTTATCAGCTGAAGGATTTGCTGCAGAGTATATTCGGAAAGTTGATAGACGGATCGGTGAACCAGCTCGAGTGAACCTGAACGAGCAGTGGAAGCACATCCATGATGCAGTCAGCGAAACAGTGTGAGAATTGATGAGCATGACAACGGGAATCACACGTGGTGGTCCGATGCTGAGTATCTAAAGGTAACGGAAGAGAAGAACCGGGCCTACGCCAACACGTTAGCAGTAGCTAATTGTGTGACGCGTCAGATGCCAGGAGGCAAGAACTACCGAAAAGAGGCTTCACCACCGTAAGAAACGTGAGGTTTCTTTAGAACGATTAACGGAATCAGGAACCGGACCGTGCCAGTACCTGCCATGTGTAATAACAGGGAGAGGAACCTGATTACCGATAAGTCGCAGGTGGCCAGGCGTTGGAAGCAACATTTTGAAGTGATCTTGAACGGTAAGGAAGGTAGGAGAGTCGTCAAGGGAAACAGGATAGAAATTGTGGAGGACGGACAAGCTGTGAACCTACCAACATTGGACGAGGTGTAGAATGCTTGCAAAAAGCTAAAGAATCTCAAAGCCGCTGGGAAGGACGGCTTACCGGCTGAGCTTTTCAAAGTCGGGAGCGAGCGGCTGTGTAGTGCAATTTATCAGATTATCCTAAGGGTACCGTCTGAGGAAGAACTATCTGCGGACTGATGGGAAGGACTCATAAGCACTATCTATAAGAAGAGACATAGACTCGACTGTCGTAATTATCGAGGCATAACTGTCCTCAACTATGTTTTTAAAATATTCTCTCCCATTGCTCTGTTCCAGCGAGTAAGGCCGTTGTAGGAAGCCTTTGTTGGAGAATACCAACGCGATTTTCGAGGGCGACGACCTACAACGAACCAAATGCTTACCTTGAGACAGATCCTCGACAAGTTTCAAAAATACAACTTGAAGATACATCATCTGTTTATAGACTTTAAGGTGGCGTACGATATAGTGAAACGCAACAAGCTGTGGCAAATTATGCTTGAACATGGTTTACCAACATAACTAATTAAACTACGCTAGAAGGTTTCACTTCTAGCAACAGGACGGCGGGCGAATTTTTGCGCGTTTGTGACGTTGGTCTGGTCTGAAGCAAGGTGACGGGCTGCTTTTCAGTATAGCTTTGGAAGGTGCAATACGAAGAGCAGGTGTGCAGATGAGCGACACCATCTTAGGGAATAGGGGGAATTAGAATTACGTTGTCCATTGATGTGAACTTTTGTAATATACCGCAGTCAATTGCTATACGTATCCCCTTGCAAAATACAATGACCACTATTGTTGAGTGATCAGGTACCTGCACCGACACGCTCCCAGTCAGGTGAAATATGGTTTATGAAGCCAATCACCTTCCCAGGATTTAAACACCAAATCTCTTTGGGCTGTAAACAGCCACTGCCAAGAAACCTTGATCTGCGTTTAAATAATTCACCACTACTGCGCAGTAGATATTCCGATGTCTCGCTTTCCATATTACAAAAGCGACAGATATCATCCTGAACCCGGCCAATGTTCTTTAAATGATATCTACTCGGGCAATGCCCCGTCACTAGGCAGACATATGTACAAAGAGCTCTTTTGTTGAGCTCTAGGAGCTTTTTCGAATGATTCTCGTTTGGTGTTTTAAATCTTTTAGATTGGGAACAATTTTTGACATCCAACCAATTGGTTATCACCTTTCGTTACTCCCAGCGTTTAAGCTCCATTTTCACTGCACAGTTGGATGTACCGCAGAAAGGTTCTGGGCCGATAAACTGTGATAAACTGTCCTTGTTTTGCAAGTTCGTCTGCCTTTTCATTCCCACCAATGCCACAATGTCCTGGAACCCAATACAAATTTACTGAGTTTGTTTGACATAGCTGTCGCAATGTGAGAATACATTCCCAGACTATCTTGGATGTACATTTGTAAGCATCAAGTGCTTTAAGCGCTGCTTGGCTGTCAGAGAAAATACAAATTTTTTTTTTCTTCATAAATTAAAATACAAATATTTGCATGTTTGTATTTTCTAGTCAGACACACATTCGCACATTCAAGGATTGCAAAAATCTCTGCTTGAAACACTGTTGGCCAGTGTTCCATTGCCACTGAAACATTAATTCCTGGGCCGAAGATTCCTGCACCAGTTTTGGTACCTATTTTTGAGCCATCTGTGAAAAATATCGTTGAACCGGGACGGACATCAGGAACTCCGACTTCCCAGTCTGTACGCGACGTTTCGCATAACTTGTAGAGAATATCATGATTGTCCTGAGGCGTCATCCAGTCTCCATTCATACTCATCACTGGCCCTCTTTTAAAAAAGTTCAGTATAGTCAGTAGACTGGGACACTGTTATATGGGAAAAAAGCGATGCCGTTATTTTTTCGCTCCCATCCACTTTTTGTGTTCCTTATGGGTCCTATAACAACTGTGTAACTTTTCAGATCGATCGGTGAAACGCCCGATATTTAAAGCTTCCATACGATTTTATATGGGAAAAACCACTTTTCAAAACTTTTTCTATAGAGATGTCCAGTTGGCTCCTAAAAATATATCAATACATGATATTTATGGGAAATTTTCCTGGGAAAAACTCTTCTGAAGACCGCAAGGCACTACCTTGCTTGTGAAAGATATTCACCCCAGACTGATTGAATATCTGACGAACGGCTCACCATTGAATTTTACTAGCAATACTGCTGCAGCATGCTGCTGTTGCAAATTCAACCAAGTGATGAGAATTGATATCACTTAAATTTATCTTGGAGACTTCCCCGAAGATACTGTGAGCAATAATCACACTTTGAAAATTAATTCCACGCGAAATTATTTCTCATACTTAAGCAAGTTTGCAATAGCAGCATGCTGTAGCAGTGTTGCTGGAAAATTTCAATGGTGAGCCGTCCGTCAGTCATTCAATAAGTTTGGGGTGAATAGCTGGTTCTACAAGCATCGTAGCGCCTTACGGTCTTCAGAAGAGTTTTTTTCCAGGCAAATTTCCTACAAATATCATGTATTGATATTTTTTTAGGAGCCCACTGGACATATATAGAGAATAAATTTTGAAAAAGTGGATTTTTTCATATAAAATTGTATGGAAACTTTAAAAATCGGGCGCAAATCGGGCGTTTCACCGATCGATTTGAAAAGTTACACAGTTGTTATGGGACCCATAAGAAACACGAAAAGTGCATGGGAGCTAACATTTATTTTTTGACCCACCCTAATAGTCAGGTGACCCATAAGATCACCTGACAAGATAGTTTTTGTTCTTTTGAGCCTCAAGGCACTCTTTTCTGCTTCTAGTTGCACGTATTCGTACAACGGCAGCAGATGAAGAATTGCATCAAGAGCTTTCGACGGGGTGCTTTTCATTGCTCCTGTTATAGCAATGCACGCAAGTCGTTGAACTTTATCTAGATTTGTTCTAGCGGTGGACTCTTTGGTTTTTGGCCACCACACTAACGCAGCGTAGGTCAGTTTTGGACGTATAATAGATGTGAATATCCACATCACCATTTTCGGTTTCAAGTCCCACTTTCTTCTAACGGTTTTGGAGCACAACCATAATGCAATGACCGCCTTGTCGATTGCATAGTCAAGATGTGCATTCCAGTTTAGCTTGGCATCAAGGATAACTCCTAAGTATTTAAACTATTCACTGAATGGAATATCCACTCCTCCAAGCTTGAGAGTTTTCAGATTGAATTTCCTTTTCCTAGTGAAAGGTACGATTACAGCTTTTGTCGGATTAATGCTGAGACCCTCCTTTATACACCAAGACTGGGTATACTTCACAGCCTCCTGCATTCTTTCCGAAACTATGTTTTCGAACTTTCCTCTTAACAAGATGACTATGTCATCTGCAAAGCCCACAACTTCGAAACCTTTTGCTTCTAAGCTTTGGAGAAGATCGTCCACCACCAAAGACCACATAAGTGGCGAACGAACACATCCTTGCGGACATCCTTTCGTTGCCCTTACCGTTATAGACGAACCTCTCAACTCAGAAGTGATTTCTCTTTTCGCAAGCATTATATGAATCTAGTTAACAATACTCGTGTGAAATCTTTTTTTCTTCATTGCACTAGACATTGAAGAATAGGACGCATTATAAAAAGCACCTCCAATATCTAAGAAAGAGCACAGAGCAATTTCTTTGGCTGAAAGTGACTTTTCAATTTTCATAACCAGCGTATGAAGCGCTGTGATAGTGGATTTTCCAGTTTCATAGGCAAACTGGAACTTTGAAAGCGGTTTTGTTTGCATGTAAGATGTATGAATGAAATCATTCAGCACTTTTGTCTTCAACAAAACCGAAGAAAGACTAATGGGTCTGAATGATTTCAATAGAACCGAGAAAATACGTTTCCATCATTAGATTTAAGGTATCACGAGGACCACTAGGATAGATTCCCTCGTGACGTTTTATTTTAGTTTTTTGTAATCTGGAAACAACTGGAGTCCTTTCTATAGATTCACACATTTGAACCCAAGACCTCCTTTTAGATTTCCGGATTTCATTGTTATATTCAGTTAAGGCGCTTCTATATTGAGCCCAGTCTGAAGTACGTTTTGCTTTATTAAAAAGTTTCCGACTATTTTTTCGAAGACTTTCAAGCCATTTGTTCCACCATGGCACGTCCCTACTTGATGACGATTGTTTGGCGGGACAACTATTATTGTATGCATTTATCCATTCCATTTAGCTGAATTTGCATAGATTCCAGTTCTGAAACTGTTTCAATTCTGCTACAATTTGAAGGTAAATCTTTCCGCAAATATTGTGCATATTGATCCCAGTCTGTTTTTTTAGGATCTCTGTAAGTAACAGATGATGGTTTCACACCAATACATTCAAACAAAATGTGCTTGTGATCAGATAGTGAGGTTTCATCCGACACATGCCAATTAGCAATTTTCTCCGAAATTGCTGGACTGCATAGCGTCAGATCCAAAACTTCACCTCTGATAGCGTTTGCAAATGTTGGTTTGTTACCTTTATTGCAAATATTATTCGACGAGAGAAACTCCAATAGGCACTCACCACGACCATTGACGCCCTTGCTCCCCCAAACTGTATGGTGAGCTTTGGCATCCCAGCCTATGATGAATGCCCTATTATTGTCTCTGCAAAACTTGACAAACGAAGCAATCTCAGAAGGAGGCGCGTCATTTATTTCACCTGGAAAATAAGCCGAAGCAACAATTACCTCAGTATTCCCCCTGGTGGTTGGCACCTGAACCATAACCGAATATCTCGTTTTACAAATTCTGTCACAGGATAGCAATTTACTGCATTGTTCACAAGAACTGCAGCTCTTGGAGAACTCTGTGAACCGTCGTAATATAGTTTGCCAGAATTCATTTGAATTCCTAATATTTTACCTTTATTGCACCATGGTTCTTGAATAAGAACCAATATCGAAAATATTGTTGTTGCTATACATATGCAAAACAAGAAATAAAGTCAAATTTTGCCAGGGTATGCAAAAAACAAATTTTTGGGAATATTGTAACGAAGTTTTGTTAAAATAGGTGAACCAGAACCGAAAATATGCTCTGGTGTATACACGATTACTCAAGAATCAAAACGTTTAAAAGCATTGGACATGAACATACGGCCTTCTCGTTTCAGTTGTAGATCATAAACCTGTTATTTTTCTATCAGCGTTCAACATAACATTATTACACGAAGCAAATCCTTAGCGAGATTCGGATGGAAGTTAATTTTCAACAGTAAGGAATAAAATCAATTTACTCGCCCACCTCTTCGATTAGTCGGTTCACGTGACCTTTTCTACACTGACTATTCGATCGAATAATGATTAAAGCCTATTCAGTTTTCTATAACCCTTACGAGCCCTTCGCTGGACAAGTCTGAAAACGGGAAGCTGCAAAATGATGATGGTGGTGATGATTGTAAAAAACCCATAAAAATTTAGATGTAACCTTCAGCTGAACATAACCTCTAACGGTCTATCAGTGTACAGTAGCCGAGTTAGCAGCATGTTGAACATGATCGTTATACGCACTTTTGGTTCATAATGAAGCAGTAAGCGAGGCTGCCAATCTAATTCGCGACGAAAAAGTCCCAACTCGTCCAAATATACCGCATAGTCATTGTCATCATTAACGCCACACCGGTGACCCGCCATCCGATAGAGACCCGCCATCCGATGCGATGCCGCCGCCATACGTTCATATTTGCAAAGACATCGCTACGGTGTCGCGGGCAAGTTTCTTCTCATTTGTTGAATGACCAGCAAACAGCGTCTTGTAGAAGGTATTCAGTGGACTGTAGAATAATGCGGAAACAAATTAGGTCAAAATTTATTTTTTGTGTTCTGATTTTTCACGATTACCTCTGGATGGCTCACAACATTAGATGAAAATTAAAATTTGAAATTATTTACAAAATAAATTGACTATTTCATTTTGTCACACAATACATAGTAGCTGATGGGAAATTACCCGTGGCAAAAAGTTCGTTCATGATGCGTGAAAATTACCGCAAAGTATGCGCTTTAAGAATGCCATATTGCTTAATTTCTCGAGAAGCAAACTCCGCTGCTCATTCCATCCCGTGTAAGTTTGATATATCTATATTCTCCGGCACAGCTTGTCGTTGCAAGTAAAAAAGGTCAAGTTTGTTACTGAACCACCATAAAGGAGAGACTGCAGCATAACCGAGCTAAACCGTGCCTAAAACGATGCGTGGCTGAGAGCAGGGACCTTCGGAGTCAGCGTTTTTTGGTATGGATACCCGTCGGGATGCTGTTATATTTGAATGCGGGGGTGAAACGGATTGCTAGAAGAAGACGAAATGAAAATTTAAGGTAACTTCGTCATAATGATCGCCATCTATTTAGTATCCTTTATTTGTTTACTACTGCTCACCTCAGTACTTCTGTTACTGCGCTTGGATGTGTTTAGAAGAAAATAGTAAAAAAACGGAACTGATCTACTGGCTGGCTGTTTTATTTTTTAACTAAACATTCAATTTTAAAAAACAAGTTCTCAGGAGATTAAAAGGAAAACTTCATAAGAAAACTTAAAACGTTTACATTTTCTAATTGTTTTTCTTTAAATATTCTCTAACTTTTAATGAGCGTACAAGAATACCTTCGATAATTTGTGAATCGTATACGAGAACAAGAATAAGGGTAATTTTTTAACGGATATATTAGCTAATCAATAAACTAAAACCTAAATAGTGGGAAAATATTTTGCATCACTCGCAACGCAAACATAATTAATTTAATACGTGTTTCTCACACTTGACAACGATTCTTTAAGAGGTGATATATTCAGTTGTGATCGTGATAGCAATCTGCTTAGCTTGAACATTGTACCAGCTGTTCAAATAACAAAACAAAATAAACGAGACTTGTGCGGAGCACACTGTCGGTCAGAATTGAGAAATTGATACTTGAAGCTTTTGTGTTTCACGTTCGCGACGAGTCAAGATCTACATTTTTTACAGTGAGACAATTAGCCACTGTCGGCGATTATGCAGGTGTCGCGACAATTCTGCACTGGTTAAATGCTGAGAGTAACGCAGTGACCTTTTAATTTCCAACTTTTAAGAAACAAAACTGTTTAACGTCGACAATGGACGCCACTGGGTGAATGTCCGACGACCGAGGTGAACTGTTAACCAATCTTTTGGTGCAAGATAAAACTACGAAATATGGCAATCACTAGCTGACGTGTAATAGAAATAGCACATTACTATTGCAACAATGCTCCAAAACCTTGAAGTTTTATTTGAATTATAATAGATAACCTATGAAACTATTTACCATCATATAACCTGACAACAACGTTATGAGGCACGCATCAGTTGACATCAACTAATCTAAAAACATCCTCAGCTGGGCCTTGTTGATAATTGACAGTATCCTTTCAAGTATCGTCACAAGGTGCTTCCAAAATGTATGATTTCCAAATCGGCGACCCATGAACTTCCACCTCACGGTGCAGTAGCTACTCTTGTAGCCATCAGCTCAGTATTTCCTTTAAGTGCCGCAGTACAACGCTTGTGCTTAAAGCTCCAAATTCTCACGGCATGAATTCGTTCCGCCAGTTGGCCACCAGCGAATCATCACCGCTGTATTTGGCCAATTAATTCAAAACCGGCGAAGATCAATGATGGACACAATTAAAAATTAGCAGCAATTTTCACGGTGCTTATGGGGCCGCTTCCATTTTCCGGCACTTCGCTCTGAAGCGCACAACCAGGCAACGAGGGAAACAACATTCGAATGACAGAAAACATGCTTCAGAGCGCACTTGATTTCGCAGAATAATGCAACGGGTCTAACAGTTTTGCAAGTGGTCACCAGTTGAAAAAAAAACAGTCAGGGACAGAGGTTTTGAATCATATACTAGTAAAATACTCGTTTAGTTTGAAGACTCCTTGAATGCGACATAAAACATCGAATAAAAAATAATTTGTTTGTTTAGGAAAGGTCGTGAAGCTAATTATTATCACAAAACATGTTCGAAAATCAATAGTAAATTCACCTACATCACAGTGACACATCTTCCGTGATCGCATTACCTATTCACTGAAGTTGGTACAATCAATTGAAAGCGAATGGTAATTGCAACAGCGAAACGTTTTTCATGTATCAAATGAATTGCAAATTGATAGTGCTGCAGAAGACGACGAGAGACAAATAGTAGCAAATTAGAGGCACGAAATTGCGTAGGAAGCCAAATAGCAAGCTGCGCTGTACGGCTGCTGGTGGGCTGCTTGCAATTATACAATTAGGTGAACTTTTCGACGTTTTCCCTGCCCCCACATCGTTCCTCTAATTAGCTGATATTTCCACGCAGAAAATGTAGGGAAAAGTGATTAAGTTAAATTTTATAAAAATAAAATGCACAGTGCCTCAAATTATTTTTTTGTACGTTTTAACTCTGTACCTGTTTTTTTATATTTTGAAAAATTTCCAAAAAGTATTGAAAACAAATAAACTATTTTATCAAAAGGATCTATTTACTTACTTACTTATTCATTCACTTACTCACTTCATTACTTTTTGCCCATTTGTAGCTCATCCCATTCCATTACACGATATTCTTTCGAGATGTCGCAAGCAAGCTGAAAGTGTTGTCAACAATCGATTTAAAAACGAGCTGGATTATTGACTTACAAGAAGGCGGTGACGTCAAATTGTGACTATATGCAAAACAAATTGGCCAGAATACGATCTATAAAGCTGTACATGGAGATACTGACGAAGTTTACTTGCGTTGTACAGGATGAAAAACCGTCGAACCGGCAAAAAATAGTAGAAGGGTGGTAACCAAGACACGACCGCATAGTTGACGTAGGACCACAATAATTTTATAATTTTATTTAGAAGCTATGTTTGATTTGAGCTCGTTTTACTTTTGTAGTTTGCTTGATTTGTTTTAACCAATTTAAGCTCAACATCTTCCAAAAGGAAGGTGTTTTGGTTCCGGTGGTAATATCAAGTATCTAGGTCGTCAGCCCATATTCATCAAGCGACACCTCAAACGACTTGGAACTAAACTAGTTCATTGGTGGCCATTTCTACTGTTAAGGTCGTCTTTCACCATTTAAAAAGTCAAAAAAGTCATGAAAAAAACCGTTCATCATTGGCATGGTTCGATTTTGGCAACAGAAAAAATTCTGAGGTGTTGCCAAAATCGAACGGGGTCTGTATTTTGATTATTTCTTTGCAGCACTCTATCTTAGAAGAAAAAATATTTTCTTTAACATTCACAATGGTCCAGAAACCAAATTTAGGAGAAAATTTGGGTCTAGAGCTCTATAGCAATGTTTTAGAAAAAAACTTTATTTTACAAAGTTACTTAAAATTATTGGAGCTATAAAATTGTAAAACAAGGTTTTCTATCTACAAAAGTAAAAAAGTTAGATACTTAATTTTCACCTAAAGTTGGTTTCTGGACCATTGATGAATACCTTTCATTCTAATACAGCGAATTTTCTTTAATGCGCGAAAAGACAACCTTCTATAAAATATTTAATTGAGTACGATTTAGTAGAAATTCAACTTCCTTCTATATCTATTTGTCTTGTTGAAGTTGGCTCACTCACCGATCACAAAGCGGCAAAGATGTCACATAAATTTTTTTTCCTGTAATTACAAGCTCGTGGAAAAAATATCGATAACGAATTACAGTTTTAGTAGTAAAATGTATATTCACAGAAAATTTGAAATTGACAATTCAGGTCAACTTAAACATTTTATCAGTATACAGGATCAATCAGAAAAAAATTTGATCAGTTTCAAGATACCAAAGAACAACGAAGATACCATATTTGAAAGTTATATGTCCGTTATCTTCGAAAATAAACTGGGCTAGAGTGATGCACAACATCAGCCTCAGCAATTAATGTTTGCATAGCGTTGTTCAATTACAAGTAAGGTTATGGAAAGTAATATTTTCTTGCAAATGCTAATTAAAAAAAATTTCAATTGAAAAATACAAACACTAACGTCGGAACTCTAATATAGAGATGAAATGAATTTGGTTTTTCTCTAAACCGTCACCGCGTGATGCAACTAGTATTGTCATATTGGACTAAATTCATTTAGCTAGTGAAATATAATCATCAGTACAGCTCGTTTAACTACATATTCAAAGATCTGTACGGAGCATTTTGGTTTTCTATTATCTTTTAAATACCTTATCTTTAGTTATTTAAATAAACCTAAAAAAAGGCAGAGTGTAGAGTTCTAAAATAAACAACGCATTTTGTTGTCCCCGGCGGCGCAGCCTATTTTGCGACATCCGAAAAATCATATTGAATTCTGATATTTGCTGCTATACGAAACAAGAAGAAGAAGAAGAAGACGATTCAAACGGCAATTCGATTGTGTTCCACGCCTCACTGCGAGTCAACAGCGGCAATGTAGTTTTCACTTGGCTTGACTGCACACAAATGAATATCGAGTTTTTCTGCACTGATAGACGACGAGTAACCAGCGCTCTGTTCATACATCGCTCGGTGCAGTACTGTTGCCTGTGCCATCATATTCTCCTTCAAGACATCAGTTTCATTAACATTAACATATTTGTTAACAGCAGAACGTAAAACTGTCTGGTAGTGGAGGTGGTTACGAACTTTCCGAAAAAGCTTTACCTTCAAGACATCAATTTAGTCTAGGCTGATGGAAGCTAACATTAGTTGACCTATTGGAACGGGGAGATTCTGTCAAATTTTTTTTGCCACTGCTATACAGGATATCACTGCAGGCAGTTGGTGTCTATTCATGAAGTCTGTGCTAGGCGTGCTCGCATATGATTGGTACATTGTTGGTGAACATTCGACCTTGAAACTTTTATTCAATTTTCACTGTTTAGCAATGAAGTGATAATGAAAATTGAAGAATCACAAAATTGTCCATCATTTTATCAATCCAACGACACATCGATTATTGTGGTCCATCATGTGGTTACATCAGTATAACCGTTTGAAATCTTTCATTCCGTCGTTACATCTTGGTTTTAGTTTTCGCGGAATGTATCTCGGTATAGTGCGGTTAGACGTAGTCCTACGTCAAAAACCGTCTGCAAGTTTACTTCTCTGAATTCGTCAAGGGTTTGACGAAAAGTGCACACTCGCTCCGTTGTAGATCGCCCTTTCCGAAAACCACATTGGTACTAACAAACGAAGGCTTCATGCAGTGGCCTCACTTTATAAAATAGAAGGCAAGAAAGAATCTCATGAAGCAGAATTGTGAGTGTTTTTGCTCGATATTTACTGCAAACGAGTCAGCTCTTTCTGTAGACTAGGCAAACGAGTCAGTTTAAACAATATGCTGGTAGCATGTTTTCGACACAAGCTTTCAAGATAAGCCGATGGATTGCACGCAACAGCTGGTCAATCCCGGATTTAGAAAAAATTGAGTCCTTTTCAGCTGCGTTGTAGTTTTTCAGCTCTTTACAAGCTTCCCTAACTTCATCATAGCTTGAAGGGTCCACAGAATATTCGTCCTCCCCTAGTTCCTATCGACGGCTCTATCCTCTGTCCGTATAACAACACTTCGAAAATGCTACCATTGTCATTGGTAATCGGGCTCTCTTCCCAGTCTTTGCACACGGAAGGGATTGGTACAGTTTGGTTCCTGATTCCGTGCAGCACTCCATAGAAACTTCCCGTGTCTTGCCTGGAAACACATACCTTCAATTGGGCGAACGACCGTTTTCAGTTCTCGCGTTTCTTGCGTTGATGGAGTCTTTTTTCGACTACTTTAACCTTTCGAGAACTTTTCTCATCTGGCGTACCACACGGTTGTTGGAGCATGGGCCCGGTTTTTTTTCCTCTTTTTCACCTCTTGACACTCTGCATCGAATCATGTTTGCATGTGTGCTTAAGGGAGCAGCTTTTATGTTCTGTGCAACCTCCTGGCTATATCAAGTCTCTTAGCTAAGTAGCTAACTAACGTGGAGACTGTCAGTTTGCTAACACAGGTCGGTGGTCAACATGTCGCCTGCTTCGCATTTGAGAGGCGGCTGCACGAACCGCCCTCCAGATGTTCGGTTCTTCACGCATATTTCCGAACTAAGTTGTCCGGAGTAGTGTCTGGCCCGCATACTACCATCATGTAGCTTCGCGCACGCGCAAAACGAGGACATACGAAAAAGACGCCAGCACGCACTCTTTTCTGTTGCTCTAATTTGTTACTCTGACAACCGTGACCTCCGTCTCATGGTGCGCTAACCTCACTTTCCTGGAGTGTATCCAGTCTTCGACTTTGCAAACACAATGCGCGGCTGTCAACTCGACCTCCTCGATCGACTCGCCGTAGACCTCTAGCGTTATGTCGTCTGCAAAGCCGACGATCACAACTCCTACAGAGAACTTTAGTTTCAACACCCCACCATACATGACATTCCACAATACTGGGCCCAAGATAGAACCTTACGAAACTTCTGCGGTATTTGGGACGCACTTCTGACCCTCCTCCGTGTTGTAAACAAGTACTCGATTCTAGAAGTCATTTTCCAGAATCTTGTACAGTGACACCGGTACATGGATGCTCCTGAGCGCAAGCGCTATGGCTTTTCAGCTGGCGCCAATGTCAAGCATGACGAAAGCGCATAGTGTATGCCCCTTTTCTTGGGCTGGAGTGCTACCTCCGCCGTCTTGATGACGGAGAGAATAGCATCAAGCGTAGAACTGCCCTTCCGGCTAGTCCTATGTAAATTTTGCGAAAATGGATCCATTATTGAATGTTTTTCATGTTTTGAACAGGCAGATTTGCTCGCCATAGAATGGCCACGAAATTTTAACTGAGATATATTCTCCATATTAAGTGTGAAGTAATAAATTTTATCTTGGTTTCATTCCTCAATGACAACATTATATTCGGACAGTGTCGTGAAAAACAGAAATGTGTTAGTTTTTTTCTATATTGATTGATTATTATTGTCATTTGAATCGTTTTCGTGCATGTAAAAACACATGCCGTGAAATATTTATGGTAAAACCGGCCACGAATTTTACCGTAATTACCGCTCGCCGCCGTAATTCTGTAGAAAATGACTATTTAATCAAAATTTAATTCCTCTGAACTAAGGTGATGATTATGATTGAATAAATGCCATGATTTGTCATTTTATATTAATTGTATGACTTAATCTATCATTCAAATTTCAAAACTACTCTGTGGCATTGGTGATGTTGTAGAATAGAATGCTGATTTGGGACTGAATTTAATAATGCATTTTTTTCATTTAAGGCGACAAGTTGTTTTCGGAAAACCCTCGAACGCTCCCTAAATCCCTCATCCCTTGATCAGAACATAGCGTATATTAAACCCAACACGCCTATCACGGTTTTCATCTGTCTAAGTTACGATCATCAGGTTTTATTTTAGCCACCATTATAGTCTGCAGGTTTTTAGTTTTATTTGGCCATTAGAGGCACTATCATACAACTTAATGCATATGACGGTTGCCATCGGATGGCTGTAAAGAATACTTGCGGATTATATTTTGTGGCTATCAAATAAAACCAAATTATAATAAAAGACTTTAATGTAAGTTAACTTAAAACGAAATCAAAACAGTCTTAAGTCTTTGAAGCATTTCGATTGTTACTTGGGATGTCACAAAATATAAAAAAATTGGTCGCAGTGACGAAAATACCCAACACGGAAAAAGACCAATCTCTGTTACTTCCACCACTCCAGGAAGAAGCAGTCATCCAAAAACCTCTGCATTACTGCCTGAAACAGCCCAGGGGCCGTTTTTAATGCCGGCCTGATTACTTGGTTAGGCATTCCATCTGGTCCCGGTGCCTTGCTCACCTTTAGGGAGTTGGCGAGCACGATGAGTTCCTCATTCGTAACCTTTACCTCTCCCTCGATCTCGACACGGCTGCCGTTACTCGCTGATTGGATGTCCGTTAGGTTCGCGGATCATCCCTGGTCTTAGATTCGGGTTGTGGCATTGAAAGAGTCCCCCGATGATATTCTCTAGCATCGCTGGTAATCGCTCTACAGGCGCCAACGTGCCTCTGGTCTCGGTCATTGCTTGCTTGCTTGATTTAACCGCACTCTTTATCGCCGATCTTGCAAAACGGAATGCTGCGCGGCGCTCACTTCTTTGTTCGTCTGTTCCCGCACGCTGGATCCTCCGTCTTGCATGAAGGCACGTACTGCGGAGGTCTGCTATCGCGTCAGTCCACCGGTGAACCAGTGACTTTTCATTACTAGGCCGGTGAGGCATGGTGACGTAGCACGCCCGCGATATTGTGGCAACTAGTTGGTCAGCAGCTGGGTGAAGCGTCACTATTTTTGCTATATGTACATTTGGTCTCAACGTTGGCCTGATCTAAGTTGAGTTTTCCAGAACCTCCAGCAGGATCTGACCCCTCTGGTTCGTTGAGTGACTTCCTCACTCAATAGTCCGAGCCTTGAAGTCACCCGACACCGCCAACGGCGTTGGGCCGTTAGCTCCATGGTTAACTGTTCGGCCATCTTTGTGAACCTTTCGGTAGACTAACGTGGCGGAGCATAGCAACTACAGTAGAACACTCCGTTCACACAAACAACTTCCTGAGCCAGGAACCTGCTTGTCGTCCATACGGCCGCCGAACTGGATCTATCCATGACCCAGTTACCGTTTCCGGGAGGGATGCGGTAGGGGTCCTTGACTGCTTGGTATATGCTTGGTATAGCAGCTGCTAAGCCGCGTAGCAGTGGTTCAGGGTCAGTTGCGTTGCCCTTATGCTCGTGGTTTCCCAGCCGGCAGGGTACCGGAGGCCTCCCATAAAATGTTTGGCGTCACGTTTTCCTGCGGAGACTTGTATACATTGGTCAGTCGGGAGCAAATTGTTCTTACCATGAAATGGTGATCTGAGCCGATGTTTAGGCCTTGGAAGAACCGCACATCGTGAAAGTGGAAATGATCATTGATTCGACCTGTCTCTGGAAGAGTCCAATGGGAACCTAGGTGGTCACTTTCCGAAAAGCATCGGCAGATGCGAACATGGCCCTGAAGATAGCCAAACTTAAGGTTGGCTGGTCAGTATACTCCAGCAACCGGACGTTCGCTTCAGGTGCTTGAAGTGAGAGCATAAGTCTTGAACCTTTGGAGAACCCGACAGAAACGGAATGTTGCGGTTGTGTAGGTCACAAAGCGGAAGACTGTGGAGAGCGTAACAAATGCCAGGCACACTCTAAAAAACAGGACTTTAAGCACTTTATGGGAGGTCTGAAGTACTCAGCCGATAAATCGGATACTAAATCATGAGCATAAGGGTGGCACAACTGAACTTGAACTACTGCTACGTGTCACAGCAGCTGCTATATCAAGCCGCCTCTGAGTCGTTGTCAGACATCGCCATCGTATCGGACTGCTACCGAATCTCTTCCGAAAACGGTAACTGGGTTGCGAATAGGTCCAATGTGGCGGCCATATGTAGGACGAGTTCTACACGTTCACCCAGATGGTCGACCTCGTTATCATGATTGGTGAGTGCGGATGACTTCAACGTTTGGGCTTTTTAGTCGGGATGTCGCTGTACAAACCAGAGGAGTCAGATCTGGTTGGAGGTTTCGGCAAGGCTCCACCTAGATCTGGTCAACGCTGGGACCAGAAGTACATTCAGCAGAAATGGTGCGGAGTCGATCACCGACGTGACGTTCTCCAGTCTATAGGACTGACCATTAACTGGAGGGTAGACAATGGCTACACCAATAGCGATTGGCAGTAAGCAACAAATAAAATCAACACTTCAATCGTCCGCGGGTGGAAGACATCGCGTTTCGATGCCGAGGTATTCGGGCAGGCAATAAAAAGAGAGCTCGAGAGAGGAAGTTAGCTCCCTTGGATTCGCCAGTCTAGAAATGGAAAATCACCGGTACTGGTGGACTAACGCGATAGCGAACCGCCGCAGTATGTGCCTCAGAGCAAGGCGGCGCAAACTGGTGAACATTGGATAGAACGCCGTACAGCATTTGGATCTGAACGATCGGCGCTCAAGAGTGCGAAAAGGGCGAGAAAGAAGGCTTGTTTCGAAGGGCTATGCGCAAGTGCCAGTACGAGCCCGTGGGGAACACACTAAAATGTCTGTTGTACCTAAGGGGCCATCCACATACCACGTGGACAGCTTGGGGGGGGGGGGTTTGTGGAATGTCCACGGTCCTTACAAAAAAAAAAGAATTTATATGGGCATTTGTCCACGGGGGGGGGGGGGGGGGTTATAGGCTCAGCAATTTTATTTTTACTGTGAACCAGTATTTAATTGATTAAATTTTTGTAACCCAGTGTGATTCACGAAAATACAAAAAAAACTATTTGAAATGAATGTTTTGCTTGGAATCAACCGATATGACAAAAAAATTAACGCCAAGCTGTCATTAGTAAAGCTCGCCAAACCGCTGCGAATCACATACGAGAGCATAGCTGAATTACTGATAACTGAAGCTCATATGGGACCACAGCTAAATAACCGTTGGATATAAGAACATAAAAGTAGATATGATAAAGATATCAATTCGTGAACGACAGCAGTCTTGCCGAGAAGGAGGAGAGGGTTGCGGATGAGCAAGGCTTGGCTATCAAGACGGCCATTAAAGTGACCCCCAGCTATTCCGGGTTATCATGCAGAAGTGCCTGGATGACTGCCTCTTCCCGGAGGGGTGGGAACGACAGACACTGATCCTATTGCCGGAGGCAGGGAAACTTACAGGGACCCATCTGTCTGCTGATCTTCGTCTTGGCCGGCATGATGCCTGTAAGCATAGCAATTAAAAATAATGTAGAGTGCTTCGATCAATGTGACACAAAGGGCATACCAGGTATCAAAAGATCATTCTCGATGATCAGATGGCAGCGAAAACGATAGATGGCCGCAACGACTTATTCCGGAGGTATCCAAGTCTACAAGCACTATGAAGAAGTGAACTTTCACCTGACAAAGATACTGTTAGGCCTCGGTTGCTTCAGGCAGAGTCTACACAGATTCGGGCACGTAGGGTCGCTATCATGTGTCCCGAGGACGTTAATGTGCAGGAGACCGCTGAGTTCTTCATATGTCACCGCGAGGGGCTACATTATGGTAGTCCACTACCCCTTCACGCGATCGGAATTATCATTTGTCGGTGCGTATACATTGATCAAACTGTAATTGAAGAACATGACGCCAAAAAAGCTCATATTTTTGTGACGCTCTCGGTGTTTGGATTTTCAAATAACACCCTCTTTCAAAAAGTATCCGTAAAATGTAGTTCTACGTCAAACAGTTGAGACAAAACTGATATTTCACAGCGTTTTCAACGTTAAATCCCCTTTAGTACAAGCACGAATAATCAACATTTTTTGCAAGTTACTTGAAACAACATTTCACATTTACTGATATAGAAGTTTTTATTATTATTGCCATTTAATGAATTATTTAGTAATTCGTCAGTATATCAAAGGCCTAAAGTGTAGGTTATTTGAAAAACATAGCATAGAAGGCGAATCAACTCGACATCCCTTTGTATTTTAAATGAGACGAGCTGCTCGTCGAAGCTTCTGAAATACGGCCTTTATTACTGTTGCATACGCCCTTTCGAAATGTCATACCATGTCGATTAAATTAGACATTCGAAAATCGATATTCTGAAAACACTGGAACTAAGAATAAACCGACGGCGGGACCGTCACTTCTGGTTATAACGTTAACTAAGTTAACTTAACTTGTTCAGTTGTGTTTTCTCACATAGTGTTGAAGAATCCTCCTCAATCCAAGGAATTTGCCTTCATCGGATCTGCCACACTTGGTTATCTCGCTTCGCTCTTTTTGGAATCCCAGGCTTGGGATTAGGATAGATCCTGAGTGATAGTAATTGCGGTAAGTGGGAATCATCCTGGGGTTGGAGTACCCCTGAGTAATTAAAACAGAGCCCCCACATAACTCTACAACTGGCGACGAGGTGAAAGTGAAAAATTAAGGATAAATTCCGTGCAAACGGGGTTTCATTTTTTATATTTGGATTAAGTCCAATTGTGTGTGTGTGTTTTTTTTTCTCAACTTCGCGGGTACATCGTGCAATTTCGTTTGCCAGGCAGAAAAAGCCACAAGTTGGCAATCCGGCAACGTTAGACGAAGGTGAAGCAAGCGAAAAGTGTAAAACAACATTAGTACAGCCAAGAAAAGTACAGTTTCTACACGCAGTGGAAACGCCATTTTTTTTTTCTTTTCTCTTTGATACGTGAAGTTCGGATAGGGTGAAAGCGTCAATTGTCGCTTCTTTCAGGGAAGTTTGTCTCTGTTTTATAATAAATATATTATAATTTTATTGAGTTAATAGACGACAGTGTTATCACTCTATGTTATCATAAATATTGAGCGTTTATTTTAAATATATATTTTTTTATATAAATTATATAACGCAGAACTAATGCTCTTTTGTGTTTTTTTTTTGGTGCTAGGATCAAAAAAACATTGGAACAAAGGAGTTTGGAAATAAGGACAAAGGTTCAAAATGAAGGACAAGGATCACGAATAATAGGAGAAAAGGATTCAAAGATTGGATACCACACAAAGAAACAAAAAGATAAATTGAATACCACAGGGGTTGTGATAAAAGGGATGGAAAAATAAAAGGCGGCAAAGGTCAGCCAAGGAAAATTTTAAAAGTTAATACTTTCAAGCCTTGGATAATTCGGTGAGTCATTCAGTTTTCCTTCTTTTGATTCTGCATCATTGATTCACTTATATATTACAAATTAGCCTAATTTTGGCCTATTTTTGGGTGAATAATCTTGATTTTTTTCTCCTCTCCGTTCCATTTATTTATTTGAAATATAAATAATATATATATACATACATTTATATACATATACATATATATTCATTCAGTATGGCTCAAGTAAGCATGGCTTCATTAATAGAACCATACAGAAAGGGTTGCTCGTTTTCCGATTGGACTGACAGGTTAGAGTTTTGCTTTAAGGCTAACGATGTTAGCGAAGACCTGAAGAAGGCACACTTCACCACGTTAGGAGGTCCGTTTGTCTACGCCGAACTTAAACTCCAATACCCTACGGGGAATTTTAATGAAATTTCTCATACAGATACGATCAAAAAACTTAAGTCACGGTTCGACAAAAAACCTTCAGGGTTAGTACAACGGTTAAAGTTTTCCAATAGGGTTCAACACCCTGACGAGTCGCTCGAGGATTATATTCTTGCGATAAAGCTTCAGGCGGAGTTCTGCTCTTTTGGGTCCTTTAAGGATCAAGCGATTAGAGATAGAATTATTTCGGGAATTAGGTATTCCGGACTGCAAAAAAAATTACTTAATGAAGATGAAGAACTCAGTGCTGAGGCTACGGAAAAAATAATCCTAACATGGGAAATGGCGAAGTCCAATGCTAGATCCCTGGGTATAGGAGAGAATGGTAATACAGGTGATTTGCAAAAAATTCAGAAAACATATGATGCTAGAACGAAGAGACAGGAAGAGACTCCACAGCCTTGGAAGGGACTGGTTAGGACCAGGTTAGGATTTTCGCCATATAATAAGATGTATAGGAGAGATAACTGGCATGGGTCTAATATAAAGCCAGCCGAATGGCGCAAAGGACAGATGTCAGTTAGGAAAAACAACCCAAATATAATATGCGATTTCTGCGGTGTCAGCGGACACATTAGAAGGAAATGTTTCAAGCTTAAGAATTTGATAAGAGGGTCTGTAAAATTCGTAGATTCTTACGAAAAACCTACACAAAGCAAAAACCTGGAAGATATATTCAACGAGTTGAGGACACATGATTCAGACAGCGACAGCGACAATAAAGGTGATATATGTTGTATGTTGGTTACTTCGATTAGTAAGATTAACAACCCTTGTCTAATTACCGTTCTTATTGAAGGGAAATCATTCCAAATGGAAATTGATTGCGGGTCCTCTGTCACAGTCATAAGTAAATTCTCATACTGTGAACATTTTGAGACACATCTGATTCATTCAGAGAAGAAATTAGCTGTGGTAAATGGGGAACGCTTGAAAATTGCGGGAGAGGCAAACGTGAATGTTGAATATAGGGGTAAGCAGGTTTGTTTAACCCTAGTGGTTTTAGATTGCAAACATGATTTTATTCCCCTCTTAGGTCGCGATGCATTGAATATATTTTTTGGGGACTGGAGACGTTTTTTCACGGGTCCATTGAGTGTAAATAACCTAAGTGAAAGAAATGAATCTCAATTAATTCAACAAATTAGACAAAGATTTTCTAATGTTTTTTTGAAAGATTTTTCCTCTCCCATAATTGGGTCCAAAAATTTTACACGGTTTTCTGATTTTTATATATAAGCTGAAAGAGTGCAATTTTCTGAGCAAAACGCGATTTGAAAAAAAATGATTATCGTTTTTTTTCGATTTTTAAATGAAGAATAAAAAACTGCTCGAAAGGTCTTAAATGACAGTTCTCCCATATAGCGTACATGGGCTGAATGTCATTCAAGACCTTTCGAGCAGTTTTTTTAATCTTCATTAAAAAATCGTAGAAAAACGATAAACATTTTTTGAAAATCGCGTTTTGCTCAGAAAACGCGGCTTTTTCAAATGATATATAAAAACTGGTATAGCTTTAGGACCCAATTGGGTATGAGGCTGATTTAGTTCTTAGGGACGAGAAACCAATTTTTAAAAAAGCTTATATTGTTCCTTATAGATTAAAGGAAAAAGTCCTTACCTACTTAGAGAAATTGGAGGAAGAGCAAGCAATTACACCAATAAAGACCAGTGATTGGGCGTCTCCCGTGGTGGTCGTAATAAAGAAAAATAATGATATAAGATTAGTTATTGACTGCAAAGTAACTATAAATAAATGTTTAATACCAAATACCAATCCTCTGCCAGTCCCACAAGATTTGTTCGCTGAGCTGGCAAGCTGCAGCATTTTTTGTGCACTAGATCTTGAAGGTGCATACACGCAACTATCCTTATCGGAAAATTCCAAGAAATTCATGGTCATCAACACAATTAAAGGTTTATATACATATAACAGGTTGCCCCAAGGTGCATCATCCAGTGCCGCAATATTTCAACAGGTGATGGACCAGGTATTACAAAGTATTGAAAACGTATCTTGTTACCTGGATGATGTACTAATAGCGGGAAAAAATTTACAAGACTGCATATTTAAATTAGAACAAGTCCTCACGAAATTGTCAGAGGCAAACATTAAAGTCAACTGGGAAAAATGCAAATTTTTCGTAAATAAGCTACCTTATTTGGGACATATTTTAAGCAAAGATGGGTTATTACCCTGCCCTGACAAAATTTCAACAATTAAGGAAGCAAGTGCTCCGAAAAATGTTAGTGAATTAAAATCCTTCTTAGGACTTATAAATTATTATAATAAATTCATACCACATCCTTCTTCTAAATTATTTTACTTATATAAACTTCTGAAAAATGATACTAAATTTGTTTGGGATAACAATTGTGATAAAGCCTTCAAGGAGAGTGAAAAGTTATTATTAGAGAGTCAGATTTTAGAGTTTTATGGCCCAAAAAACCCATTGTGATAGTATCTGATGCTTCGGGCTATGGTCTTGGTGGGGTAATGGCACATACCGTAGATGGAGTTTAGAAACCGATATGTTTCACTTCTTTCTCATTAAACTCAGCACAAAAAAATTATCCAATCCTGCATTTAGAAGCCTTAGCTTTAATTTCAACAATTAAGAAGTTCCATAAATACCTATATGGGCAGAAATTCCAGGTATTTACAGATCATAAACCTTTAGTGGGGATTTTTGGTAAAGAAGGAAAAAAATCTATTTTTGTAACCAGACTGCAGCGAAATATTTTGGAAATGTCCATTTACGATTTCGATATACAATACAGATCATCTTCTAAAATGGGAAACGCTGATTTTTGTTCGCGATTTCCATTATTGGAGGCGGTGCCCAGGCAACTTGATGAGGAATTAATAAGAAGTATTAACTTTAGTAGAGAATTTCCGATTGATGCAGTGCGAATAGCCAAAGTAACTAAAAAATACGATTTCTTAATGGAAATAATAAATTTTTTAAGGAAAAAATCAGCAAACGATTCGTTAACGTTTTTGCCAATCAGCACGAATTGGAAATTGTTGACGAGTGTTTGTTGTATCAGGGAAGAGTAGTTATACCACAGCTTATGCAAAGCGAAATTTTGAAGCTTTTACACGCCAACCATTTGGAAATTGAGTACATGAAAAATGGTACTGATGCAAGGAAAGTCCTGCAAAAACTAGTGGAGAGTTTTGCTCGGTTCGGACTACCAGATGTTTTGGTTTCCGACGGAGGTCCTCCTTTCAATTCATTTGAATTTGTCGGTTTCTTAGAAAGACAGGGTATTAAAGTTCTTAAAAGTCCGCCATATAATCCGTCGAGTAACGGTCAAGCGGAAAGATTTGTGAGAACAGTTAAAGAAGTATTGAAAAAGCTCCTACTGGATCCTGAAATCAAACATTTAAATCTGGAAGACCAGATTAATTTATTTTTAATTAATTACAGAAGTTCTTGCCTGACACCGGAAGGTAATTTTCCTTCCGAAAGAATTTTCAAATATAAACCAAAAATTTTGATTGACTTGACTAACCCAAAAAATCATTACAAACGACAAATGTCGTCACCGCACCTTCCATATGATGAAAGATCATCGGGTTATACTAATGCAAATAACAGAACTACTAAAGTTTCTAACGAACATAGCAATGACTTATTCGACAACCTGATGGAGGGTGACGTGGTATGGTATAAAAACCATAACCCTAACCATCATACACGCTGGCTAAAGGCTAATTTTTTTAAACGCTTTTCTAAAAACACCTTTCAGATTACGATTGGAAGCGTGCCAGGGCTGGCACATCGCAATCAAATTAAAATTTGCGACCGTAGACAGGAGGGACCAAGGTTGTTACAGTTGTGGCGACCTGTAAAAGCGGCAGAGGAGTTAAGGCGGTTTCCAAGTATGGAGGAGGAGCAACCCTTCAGAGGTTTCCCGGAGCGAAATGGTTCCAGGACGGATAGGAAGAGAAAAGCGCCGATGGAGTCAACTGATTCCGGTCTTTGGCGATCGAAAAGGAAAAAGCAATCAAAATTAGATGATGATTACATTTATAATTAGGCAAAGGCTTATTGTATAAGAATAAATTCAGATTGAAATTTCAATCATCAATTATAATAATATCTAGATAGATATATAAATATATCTTACGAATTTTACAAAAAGAAAAAGGGAAGTGCTGTTGCATACGCCCTTTCGAAATTTCATACTATGTCGAATAAATTAGACATTCGAAAATCGATATTCTGGAAACACTGGAACTAAGAATAAACCGACGGCGGGACCGTCACTTCTGGTTATAACGTTAACTTGTTCAGTTGTGTTTTCTCACATAGTGTTGAAGAATCCTCCTCAATCCAAGGAATTTGCCTTCATCGGATCTGCCACACTTGGTTATATCGCTTCGCTCTTTTTGGAATCCCAGGCTTGGGATAAGGATAGATCCTGAGTGATAGTAATTGCGGTAAGTGGGAATCATCCTGGGGTTGGAGTACCCCTGAGTAATTAAAACAGAGCCCATATGTAGGGACTCTACAATTACTAGTGATGAACAAAGTTGCATATTCAATTTTTGGGTGCTTTTTTGCGCGCGACGATAGATCACTCCACAAGTATAATTTTGAGAAACGATGTATGACAAACTTGTCGTTCCTAAGTAGTACAACAAGTGTGTTGAATAGTGCAATGCTCTAACTCGTATTTATTGAACGTAGAGCCCATATTCAGTGCAATATTCAGCCAAAATTCATAATATCCACCGCGAATATTGGCTGAATATTTCACTGAATATGAGCTCTTACACTTTAGGCATAAGAGTTAGAGCATTGCTTTTTTCGATAAACATGTAGTATTGCTTAAAGACTGTAAGTTTGTTGTGCATCATGCTTCAAAATTGTACTTGTAGAGCGAACTATCGGCACGTGGACAATTGAATTGAATTGAGCATTACCACTTACCTCGCTAACACTAACGCAGATTTTCCACGGAGTGGCTTGATCTGCTATTATACCGTTTTTGAAATCGAAAAATCATTGCTTATCGGAAAAGTTGAATCGATGTTACAGTGCACTGTATATAGAATAACTGAAGGTGTGATAAAAGCTTTGTCATAAAACACAATCCTCGATTTCAAAAGCGTCTTTCAGTTTGTACTATAACTCAAAAACCATTTCAAATAGGCTTTAGCTAATTTGCAATTCACCGAAATAAAATAATAGTGCCCCCACTGTGTAAAACCCTATCAGTCTAACATAACCTTCATCAAATATAACCTTGACTGCAAGCATACCTACTAGTTGAAAAAACATCATACACGGAAAGTTCAATAACCTTGAGGGATTTATTATAAGGGTCTGAATTATTTCGAAACAAAAACAAGTCTCATAAACGCCGAGTGATTCAATACAAACTCCGTTGGTGATCATCCTATAACAGACGGCATAAAAGAGCTAAATCTCAAATCAATATGGATGGGACCCTCAAACGGCTGGCAATTATATTTTTTCAAACATTCAAGAGCAGCAGCCCCGAGGCCAACAATTACCCAATCGTTGCCGCTCGCATAGGGCGATCGCGTGCTGCTACATTTTTTCGCACGAACAATGCCTCCTCATAATGGGCGCATAAATTAGGTAAAGATCAATTCACATTGTCGCGTAGTCTATGCCAAGCAGTCTTCACGACCTTCACAAGTACCCTTCGTTCGTCGCTCGACTATGCATGCAGTCGCTGACGAAAAAACGTTAATCATTTTTCGCTGACCGGCGCAACGGTATTCGTACCTTCAAGGAGGAGATCATACCTACATTAGAACTGATAAGATTTGTCGGTTTTTGGCAAAGCAGCGGTATTTCCTCCGGAAGGCACATCCGTGCATTTTTTTTTCTATTGTTGAATACTACCAAGCTAGTGCGCAAGCATGATTCAAAGTCGATGTTTGCCCAATAAACTGCATCCTGTAAGTTTCATACGAAGCTCAGAATCATACTCAAATTATGCAGAAGTCATTTACATTCTTATAATAAGTGATTGGGTAACAGAAAGTAAATGGTATGAAACTTGATGCTTTTGGTTTTGCTTTGTATTACTTTCAATATGTCGTGATTATATTTCGTGATCCGGTTTTCAGGTATACCTTGCGACACCTTACTGATTTACATAACACCTATCGATTTTTTTGCCAAAATAAAGAAATATGTGGAACCTGACCAATAAAAAAATGAATTGCTCATATTTGCGAATACCATAACTGCAACTGTACACTAGTATTTTGAATGTATGGACCCGTTGGCAAATTTCAAAGATACAAACACTAACGATTAAAATCATCAACATTGCTAAATCAATCACTCTGTTCAGTATCGTCACCGCAGCGATGGTGAAATTTATGACGATCATAAAGACCAACCAAATGGATGAAAAACATTTCGACTGTCCCTAACGGCTACTAATTTGGGACTTATTCGTATTCGTATAGGCAGACAACCGACGTTGGGCTTGACCTGACTTGCATTGCACCGGAAAGCATCTGGCTGATGATTGAAATCGTGCGCTTAAATCATATGCTGTCGAACAGGTTTTTGGCAATTTGATTTCCGGTGGAATGCTATTTCGGGTGCCGATAAAACATTATGGTTTTACTAGGTTACTGGGGCTAAAATCAATCAGATCAGATGGCTGACCTTCTTGTTATGCAGCCAATCTCGTAATAGATTTCAAACCGGTGCCACTACTATAATAAATATTTCGTTTCAAGACTTGTAATAGTGAATTGTGTGCCGGTTGCTCAATTTTGGGCATAGAACCGAAACGGAAACTTACATTGCGTGACAGGTTAAAAAAAAGGTTTCAACTGGTTAAGACTTGACCTTTACAAGGTTACAGAGCGAGTTTTTTAATTAGCATTGTTAATTGCATTAACAAAAGCTTCTCTATTGTGCACTCAATTTGATATTCATCAGAAGAAGTTGTTTTTGGGAAAATATCAGGCAAATCGTTAACAAACTACTGTTTAAATAACTTGAACTATGCTCAGTTTAATAGAAAATGGTAAGTAAATGGCTTTAATTCGCATTTAAATGTTCAATAATTGCTACGCCTTATTTCTTTTCTTCAAATAATAAACCGATAAATGCGTAATTGCAACAATCCAATAATTGTTGAAGAGCTTTGCCAGTTTTCAATTTATGTAAAAAAAACTAAACAGCAGAGTCATAGGCGCCAACTTAGGGGTCGCAAGGCAATTTCTGACCCTCCCCCAGTGTTTTTCCCGAGGGGCAACGTATCATTTTGCCCCCCTCAATAATTCTAGAAAATTGGCGTCTCTTTTCTCGTTTTCCTGGTAGTGTTATTTGTTATTTTTAAATTTCACAACCATCACGCCCCTTGCAAAATTGTGGTCTATGGTAGTTACTATTATAACTGCCATTCCAATCATTTAACGTCAAGACGTATCGCACGAAAAATTTTAAGCAATATTTTCGGAAGCAGATAAATTAGATTTTTCCGAAGCTCTTTTGCCCCCTAATAATTTTGTGAAATCGGCGCCCATGAGCAGAGTGAATTTCATTTGCGGAAATCATGAAAAAATAGAAAACAGATATTGGTGAGTTAACGGGAATTTTATATTATTTAAAATTAACTACACTCTAGAATTACGAAAAAGAACGAACATCTTCGTAGGAAAATATTTTCTTGAAATAAAATTGAAATATAAAGATTGTTCTGTTGTTTGATTTTAACTACCTTTCATAACCCTCTAGTGCCCAATGCCGCCATTTGGCGGGCTTCAGTCAACCCTCTGAAAAGCTTCAATAAATACTTAAAATAATGATTCATAGTGATTTTACCGAAGCTCGTCTAAAAATTATCTTGGGCACTAGAGGGTTAAATTTCTTAGCGTTTTTTTCAATTAACTTTACTATTTTATTTTATGTCATTTCTTTGATTTATCTCAATGTTCTAGTAACTGTGACTAACTTTGGAAAGTTTTACTTTTACTAGCGCTACGTAGAGACCCCTAATGTTTTGAAAATCGCGCAAATAATTGGTCAAATAACAGTGAATCACATCAAAGAGACAATTAAATCCCAAAAACAGACCCGAAAGCACATCTATTGGCGGTTTTTAATTCAACTTTTTTGCAACAGAAAACTGTTTTTGTTGTTTCACAACGGTACCTGGTGTAAAATTGCTAACGTGAAAGCAACTTGGAGTACTAGGGCGATACATTCATCTTTGGCTGAATTGTAGGACCGTTCGTTCGAGTGTTTACCCAATCAGCACATGGCCAAAAGGAGCCTGCAGCTTTCGTACCTACGCTACAGTAGGTACCGCTAGTTTCTTGCCGGACGAAGTTCTTGGATGGCGCGATTTTACTTGCTTCGTGTGATTCGCAAGAGATCACTAGCAGTAAACAAATGGCAGGCTCAAGAGGCTTCATCATTTTCATTGGTCTATGGCGCTGAGTGGTAGATAGAGGAGATATAGGAGGGGGGACTTGACGACAGCTGCTGCAATGCAGTAATTCGTTTGAGCTACGATGCCTCTACATACGTACATATGCCGCTTCGACATTTGCGTTTGACTCCGTCGTCCACATGTGGTCTATTTTGTATCATTAGCTTATTATGAGTCTATATTTCAGTTATTCATGGACCTTTGCAAAAGCATGATCAAGCTAGAATTGGTTAATTTTTCACATTAACTGATGTCTGTTGTTGAGCGTATTTGAGGAATGGTCAAAGGGCAATTAGCGGATTATGAATGTACTGACAAGAGAAAAGGTATCTTCAACACTGTTGTGAATCAGGAAGAGTTAGATATTGATTAACTCCATGTTTCAATTATTATTGATTGGATAGTTGTTGAGGAAACACCATCTCAAAGCAAACAAACCACAGATATCCGATAAAAAACAGTGTTATGCCTTTATCATGTAAACCGCCTATCTCCCTACTTACCTCTCTTTGCCCACGATCTTGATCGCGCGATCTGTTAATCGGTGCTAAACTCTATTATGTTGGGCACATTGTGACATTTTTCGCAACCGCAGTCTGCTCTCAATACAGTGAATATGCAAAACTCGTCGACAACGCATCGACTAATCTAATTTCGGTTTGTTATTTCCACTGTTCTCTGCTCGGGAGGCATTTTAATGGAGAAACGTGTTGTGATTACACGCCTTTTTACGATTTCGCACTGACTGACTGGCTGCCACTGCACTGTCCCCGAGTGCCCCTTGTAGTGCGTGATTATGATAAGCCACTAAATTAGCAAATGTGTTGTCAACAAAAGACGCCAATCGATGATCTATTTGTAAATTTCTAAATACGTGAGGATTTGCATCGTTTTGGGGACTGTCTGTGTAGGCTGCTGAGCTCTACTTAACGTTTTTCTGCGAAGGTGGGAGAGAATGTCACGCAGTGGTACGTGAAATTTCGGTTGGTACGCGAAATTTCGGTTTTCGAAAAGAAATTTTTTGATCCCAAATGACTTAAAAAGGCATCAAACGTCGAGAATTGGGGTCATCTACAAAAATTTTTTTTTTTGCAGAAATCGACTCTCTAGGCCGTTTTTTCAATTGTGGAAGGCGGAGATTAAAACATTTAGAATTTATTTAATGAAATTGATCGCTAGTCTCTCGAGATACCCTGTATAATGATGATATACACTATAACTAGCATCGAATACATTATGTTTCATTATGGTGGTTCCTTTATTCGACATAGGGTGGTTCAAAATAAGGTGTAAAAATGAGTATGAAATGAAAAAAATCACTTTTCACTGAATACCACTGGAGAAATTCCTGAAAATATAATATTTGTTATATCAATGTCGTTAGGGTGGCAATATTGAATTGGAAAAAATACCATGTAAAATGGCAAGATATTTAAACAAATTTACAAAATGTTTCAAAAAACTACTCTGTGCAAAAAAAAATTATCTCAACCAAAATTAAGGTTGTGTCTCGCGGAAAATGTTGAATGCTTTCATGTCATTTGCAAAATCACACACGGGAGGTGCATGGAATTGAAATATATCAAAATGTTTTCCAAGTGTCGTAAAAGTACATGAAACGGTGGAAACTGATGGAATATGTTTTTTTTATTTTGTTTGAAAAATCTACTCTCTAGGACAATTGTACTTGTTCTTTCGAATGTTGTACCAGACAATTTATTCGTTTTATTTACCACAATAATGTTCTTTGCCAACCCTTGATTGAACACACAGTGCTCTGGCTTATATAATCGGACAATAGACTGTATCGATGTAATTCAGTGATAATGAGAGTATTGGGATCTCAATCAGATACGCAACACAATTGACTCATTGTTTCTGGGTTTGCGTCGTTTTGACAAATCGACCATACTTTTTCTGTCAAGTTTACATCACCAGAACGTGAACGTGCTCATTGGCTGAAACTTTGCATAGACGTTTTTATAGGCAAAAGATGCCATTTTGTGCTATTGGTTTATTTTTTTTAAAATCCAACTTATTTTTGAAAGGCTATTGAAAAACGCTATTTCGGATAGGTATTGATGATTACCAATATTTTTAGAGGCAACACGGTTCGTTTGAGTGGTGTGACGTCTTCGGCAAATTTGGAGATAATAATAGTTTTGTCTTTCAAAAAAAAAAAAATATACACTCTAAGAAAAATAATTAATTTTTTGAAAAAATAATTATTTAAAAAAAAAATGGAAAAAAAGTTGAAAATTAATTATCCAAAACAGCCCATTTAAAAATCTGATTTTTTTAATGAAAACTACGAAAGATTACCTGAACAACGAAACCGGTCCTGGATAAATCAGAAAAAATATTATAATATTTTTTTATTTATTTTTTTACAGGGTATATTTTTTTGGAAGAACAAAGTTATTATTTACAACTTTGCCAGATACACTATGGCAATCAAATAAATCGGTTTGACTGTAAACATAATCTTAATTTCTCATAAAGTGCTCTATTGGAAATTAAAAATATATCTACAGTCGAAACGGTTTGTTTGATTGGCATAGTGTCTTCGGCAAAGTTGTAGATAATATTTTGTCCTTCCAAAAAAAAAATATGCCTTAAAAAAATTGAAAAAATATTTTTTTTAAATATTTTTTTTTATAGAATGATAACTTTTTTTCTTGATTTTTAAATGTTCGGACTAGTATCATTGTTTTGGTAATCTTCTGTAGGTTTTATTAAAAAAATCAGATTTTAAAAATATTAGCTATTTTGATCAATTAATTCTTAATTTTTCTTCTAACTTTTTATTTGAATAAATAATTTTTTTTTGTGTATTTTTTGGGAAGACAGAATTATTATCTACACCTTTGACGAAGACGCACAGAAATCAAACGAACCGAAGTGCTTTTATTTATTTTATACTCATTTTTCACAATATTATGAACCACCCTATGCCGAATAAATGAACCACCCCAATGAAACATAATGTATTCGATGCTAGTTATAGTATAAATCATTAAACAGGCTAATTCAAGAGACTAGTGATCAATTTCATTAAATAAATTCTAAACATTTTGAACTCCGCCTTCCACAATTGAAAAAACTACTAAATCCCAGAGAGTCGATTTTTGCAAACAAAAAGGTTTTCAGATGACATCAGTTCTCGACGTTTCATGCATTTTTGAGTCATTTGGCATCGGAAACCGAAATTTCACGTACATTGACAAGGATTTTTATGAACATAACATTCAATCCAGGTCAATTTAAACATTTTATCAGTAAACAGAATCAGAAAAAAAAATTAATCAGTTCCAAGATATCAAAAAATAACGAAGATGCCATATTATGAAATATATGTCTGTTATCTTCAAAAATAAACCGGGCTAGAATAATAAACAAGGATGAACAACAAGGATGAATTAATGTTTGCATAGTGTTGTTCAATTACAAGTAAGGTTATGGAAAATACTTTTTTGAAGATATTATTGTGAAAAAAATTTAATTAAAAAATACATATACAAATGTGGGAACTCTAATATCAAGATGAAATGAATTTGGTTTTCCTTTGTAACGCCACCGCGGGATGCAGCTATGATTGTCATATTGAAATAAATTCATTCAGCTAGCAAAATATAATCATCAGTATAGCTCGTTAACTACCTATTCAAAGGTCTGTTCGGAGCATTTTGGTTTTCTATTGTCTTTTAAATACACTTTATTTAGTTATTTAAATAAATCTGAGAAAAAAGAGTGTTGAGTTTAAAAATAAACAACGCATTTTATCTGTACAATGCACCAAATTTATATATCCTGCTATCTACCTCTACCAACACGTACAGAATTTTGTTTTTCCGGGTGGCACAGCGGATTTTGCGGCACCCGAATAATCATATTGAATTCAGAGTCTATGTTTATATAGAGTCGCGCAAAGAGAGAATCTATCGTTCGGGCAACACAGTTTTTGTACCGTTTGTTGACAAGAACTATACAGTAATGTTTTTCACCATGTATTAGCGAATATCGTTTTTTGGAATTCTTCACAAGTTATACAGTTTTGGAAGGTTACACCGGCGACACTTTGTCAAATGTCATTGAACCAGTTTACAGGTTTATGCTGGATTACATATGTGTAGTTGAAACTTCGGAAAAACTCGTATTCTATATCACGCTCAATTACAACACTTTTCATCTACTCCTAACATTGATGCTTATTACGGGAATCACTTCACGGTGAAATCAGAGTGAAGTGAACAAAATCCTATTACGGGACTCACGTAAGTGAGAAAAGCGACGCAAAGTGACATCTGCCGCGGAATCTGGGTTATTACGAGTGTCATATCAGTGAAGTGAGAACGGAAGAAGCGACGTTTCGCGTGGAATTATTTCACGACCATTTTAAACGGTGAAGTGATTCCACGAAGATGCCATAAGTCTTAAAGTTGATTGATTTGTGATCTAATGGTAACTAATGGTAAATATTGGATTTTTTTTTCAGTAACGAAACGAATCAGAATTTGATCCGTGCCTTAAAGTGGTCAAATTTTCAAGCCCGATGAAAAAAATGCGAACTAGTTCAGGAAATTTTCGATACCGAAAAAAACATTTATTTTTTGATGCCGAATGTTTAAGAAATGTAGAACACGTCAAGATGTGGTGTTATCTGAAAAAAAAAACGGAAAAAACGATTTTCTGGGACTTAGAGATTTTTGAGCTAGGAAACAATCTCATTTCACTTGCCCTATTCTCAATTTCACTTCACTGTCAATCTCACTCCACGGAGGTGATTTTTGTCACCTCACTTGAGGTGGAATTGGGAATAGGTCTAAAAAAGTGAAGTGAGAGTGAAATATATTTCACCGTGAAGTGACTTCCGTAATAAGCACCATTATCACTTTGTTTATTCACATTGCGCGATTGGTACCCATGTTTGATGTTAAATTGGTTCCTTTGGTTTCAACTCTGCGCGACTCAATATTATAAACATAGACTCGGATTGAATTCTGATATGTGCTACTAGACGAAACAATAAGAAGAAGACAATCCAAACGGCAATTCGATTGTGTTTCAGATCGCAAAACGATAGCTACGCGTTAACCCAACACGCCCCACTGTGCGTCGACCGAGGGAATACCTTTTCATATCCCATATTTTCATAAGAGCAAAAACATTAGATTTGATGTTTCTATGTTGTACTCGATGGTATAACTCATAGCACATTTCCTCGGCGTCGACAGCGGCAATGTAGTCTTCACTTGAGTTGGCTGCACACAAATGAATATCGAGTTCTACTGCACTGATAGACGACTAGTGACATGCAGTGATGGAAACGAAACGAATATGATGCAATCATCGTTTATTCTCCACATGTACACATCATGAAGTGTTACAGACCGCGACTAAACTTGAATCCTCTCAACACATAATGAAATGATGATATGGTGCGTAGGTTTCTGGGAGAAAATAAACACATGACTAGACTACATCTGCTCTGAGAAGCGATTCGCTCGTTGCGTTTGTCTCTCCATATGCCGGTCGTTAGGGGAACAAAGAATAGCAGCAGAAGAATATCACGTCGCCTGAGCAGCAGCAGAGGTGTGGTGCGGTGAGAAGAAAAGTGTGGGGGAAGGGACTACTTCGGCAGCGGTTGAATTGAGCGAGAGTAGGAGAGCATACATTGTCATTTTCTTTCTTTTTCTGACAAAAAATCTTATTCCTGGGTAATACCATAACAAGATCTGATCGCTCTGTGTAACAGAGACGAATAACTTCATATACCGAGTTGTGCACATTGAGAACCATTGTCCATTGTGGTGTACGCTAACGACAAGCAATATATCGTAAAAAGGAAAGCAAAGAGAGTGGACCAACACCGATTCTTTGTTATTCGCATACTGACGACGATGTCAACGCATCTTAGGCTTCCTTTATATGTATTCAAAATCGCTAGAGGTGATTTTTTTCCATCGCTGGTGCGAATAACAAAGTATCGGTGTTGGTCCACTCTCTTTGCTTTCCTTTTTACGATATATTGCTTGTCGTTCGCGTACACCACAACATATGGTTCTCAATGTGCACAACTCGGTATATGAAGTTATTCGTCTCTGTTACACAGAGCGATCAGATCTTGTTATGGTATTTCCCAGGAATAAGATTTCTTGTCAGAAAAAGAAAGAAAATGACAATGTATGCTCTCCTACTCTTGCTCAATTCAACCGCTGCCGCTGAATAGAGCTGCTGAAATGTTGGAATTAGCATAGAACGCTGCTATACTGAAAGGAATCGGCGTGAAACGCGTTTTTTCTCGCATGAGCAAAAATATCAACAACAGAAAAATATATCCGCTTCTCTTCACGGTGCTTCGCTTTTGATAAACGCGGGATAGCCGCGTTTATGTTCCAGCAATCTTCAAGATTATTTTCAACCACGGATTAAAAAAAAGAAAGAGAATTATTATTGAAATTCTTCTCTTCACATTGGCAAATTGATGAACTCTAATCGAGTGTATTTTAAAATATATTGCAATAAGACAGGCTATCGTAGTCCTACGCTAACTTGCAGTCGTGTCTCATAAAAAACTTTTTGGCTTTCTAATTGATGTCAAATTCCACCTTACCACTAATTTTAACATTGTTGTTCTAAATCATAGAATATTTTTGACTGTTAGCTCTTAGATTAAAATAATATCGGTTTCACTTGTTAGCGATCTACACTTTCTCAGAAACTTGAAAATTTTTATCATTTTTTTATTTTTGTTTATATGCTGACAACGTGTCCTAATTTCATTATCTTCCCGTCGCTTTTCTGGATTGGAAACACCTATAGTTCAAGACACCAAGAAAAATTCAGTCATCGCGTTGTTTGCCTGGAATACCATTTTCACAGTTCACTGTATTTAGATGATCCATTCCATCCATCAAACCGTTTTGTCTATTTAAAAAAGGAGAGAACGTGTAACATATACAATAGGCAGAACGAGCTAACTTTGAAAGTAATCGAATTTATGCATTTTCTTATTGTTAGCCTTATCAGAACTCGAATAAAATTTCAGCACTTCCCGATTGGAAATATTTTCGGCGGGCTCCAAATGTTCTGTAGAAATACCTCTCTTTATTTTAAACATTCGTGATATTTCATCAATGTTCTGATTTTTTATTGGTTTTCTGCTTTATATCAAAATTTCTAGTGCTCTGTTTCTCGTTTTTTTTTTTCAAAAACCAATCGTTTTTAAATCTATTATTGATTACCGAAAAACTAAACCATTTTTCAATTTATTTCCATCTTTCTGACATTTCATTTCACTACGATTTTCTGACGAATCCAACTGTTAACTGGTACTGTTCAAACGATTTATTATCTTTGTACAAAACCTATTAGATTAGCCTTCGCACTCCATTGTTTTTCTATTCTGACTGATAATATTATGAAAGCCTACAAAACCCTCAATTTCATTTTTATTGAAATTTTGTTAGCTCCCTCTTTAATTCGCGTGTCCAATCAAACAGTTTTTGAAATTTTTACTCATTAACAATGTTAATACATCTTTTGTAGCGTTCGAGTACGATTACCACATCAAGGTCTAGTTGGGTTTTCCAACTTTTCCTGTCAGAAGCAGCTTCCAAAAACCTTCCAATCGCATTTTTGTGGTTCTTCCAAAACACAAGTTATTTTTTGAAAGTATGCTTTTAACATTCAATAATCCAATTTTAAGGTGAAATAACCGGAACGTTCTGATCAGTATTGTTCACTTGCTAAATATAATTTCAGTCGGTAAACATTTTTTCTGTGTATTTCATATCGATATACTTCTAAACACTTTCGATCGTTTAATCACCCCAAAAATCGCACAGTACCACAATTGTGTACTTCAGATAGGGGGTTCACAATGATTCGGAAATTTTTAATCAAAAGATAATTTTATTTTATCATCAATGTACAGCCCAACATTGTGAGTTTTCACATATTACAGGCTTTGTTTTCATTTTCACACTTGCTCTAAATCGCGTGAAAAACCTGTCCTAACGGTTAAATAATGCTCACTGTAAGGCAAACGCGCTGAAACCCACTGTCCACAACCGCCGTTTACCGCAATTGTCGTGAATCATCTCCAAGGGTCACTCCCACTGAGAAAACCCTCTATTGAGGCGTTCGTGTTCCACAGCACACTGACGATCTGATTCTCGATTCTATACCCACAGTAGCTAGTATCTTACCAGGAGGACGGGGGTCATCCGCGAATTAACCGCGACGATTCGGTTCGCCTGAGGGGGGAAACACTGTCGTATGACAAAATCCCAGAGTCGGGCCCGCGTGCGATTACCCGCGCAAGCTTTCGAGGGTGAGAACGACGCGACGCGACCGGCTTTAGGTGAGGATAGACAAAAGCTAAAAACGAGCTCCAATACGCGACGGGGTAGAGGTTCTCTCGCTTGCTCTCCCCCAAACGAGACGCGCTACCCCATGGTTTTGCGACCGATGCTGACACTGCAACCGGGGGCTGAAAATTCAACACTTTTGTGATGATTTTGGCTACGGGGTGATTTTTTTTCATGCTCGTGTATAAATATGTTGGGAAAAGTCACCGAAGTCATCAGTCAGCTCTGAACAGTTACCAGTGTTACATTTTCTACGCTTAAACAGTTGAAAAATGAAGGTTCGTTTGTTCTTTTTGTTTGCGTTGCCCCCGAATTTTGGTGCAGTGCCATAAGCTTGTGTGTGATTTTTTTTACGAGTTGCCAATCTAATTTGGATTGATATTGAACTTTGGATGAATATTCGAAATCTGTATCGGTTATTACAAATGAATTTTGAAGTGAAGTTGTTAAATGATTGTGAAGTTTGATGAAATTAGTTACGGTTTTTTCTGTGCAATTAAGTTCATAAACATCTTCAGAAATTTCTATGGACAAGCACAACTTGGATACAAAAAATAGAACCAATTGCGTTACATTTTGTGTAACAAAATAAAAATCTGTTGCATGTTCAGTGTTATTTTCAACAAAAATAACTAATGTTGTTATATTTTGATACCAATAGTAGTTTCAGATATTAAGTTGATTATTTTATACAGTTGAATTTATTTTGTAGTCAAAATCGATTAAGCATGTAATGGAAAAATCGTCTGTCATTATGGTTTTAAATTATTTTTCACAACTGAGCTTTACTTCAGTTATATTAAACATCTTCTCTCTGGTTGCCATTCATATTTCTGCAGGCTTTCGTCGTATTTGCAGTGGTCATCGCCATCGTGGCTGGTGCTGCCGTTGAGAAGAAGGAAGTCGAGAAATCTGTAGCCCCGGCAGAAGGTGAGAAGAAACAGGACAAGCGCGGCCTGTGGGATCTTGGCTACGGATACGACTCGCATGGTTGGGATTCTCCACTGAAGTTGTCGCACGGTTGGGATGAGCCCCATGTAACCACTATCATCAAGAAGGAACACGTCCCTGTTCCATACGAAGTCGAAAAACACGTGCCGTACCCAGTCAAGGTTCCATATCCAGTGACCGTTGAGAAGCACGTTCCAGTCGTCGTCGAAAAGAAGGTCCCAGTTTATGTCGAGAAACCAGTGGCCTACCCAGTCAAGGTTCCCTTCAAGGTTAAGGAATACGTCGAGGTTCCCAAGCCATACCCAGTGCATGTTGAGAAGCCATACCCAGTCTACGTGAAGAAGCCAGTCGTTGTCGAGAAGCACGTCCCAGTGTACGTCAAATCCCACGGCTGGGAACCCCATAGCCATTCGTACTCCGAGTTCCACTCGTACCACTAAATCGATAAGACTGGTTCTAGCTACTAGACCAACAAATTACACGAACTCTCAAAAAGTGTTGATATTAATCTCACATAAGCATACTCAAACTATTCCAATATTGTGATCTTCATGTATTTCATCGCTTCTGGCCCGGACAAGTCTCTCTTGGCTGACCGGTCGCCCCTTGTTAACGTTACTCGACTTGTTACAGGACCTACTGCAGGGCTGCAGAAGAGAATACTCAACTTTCTGTCTCAAACGAGGAAAAGTACTGGAAAGCCAAAAATCCATTCATTTTTCAACTTGTTGACCAATGTAAATAAATTATTTTACTTTGTCTACATGTTGTAGACAAAAAGTAATAAAACCTGAACAAAAAAAATACAAAAAACTGAACTCACGTTTTAATGTTACTCATTTCCATCCCTTTGACAAACCATTCGTCATTCGACAGTTCAAGGCCTTCGAATGCCTATCAAACGGCAGTCCACTCGAGTATAGGGCAAAGGAAACCACTATTGATGCTAATTAGAGGTACGAACAAAGCTACGAACGCATTCTTTATTTGCATGCAGTAAGCGGAAAGCCGCGCACGTGTGCCTGCCTAATGTAGGATTGAGTCCGAGAAGCTGCGAGGTCATCCCATCAGCTGCGACAGAAAAATGCAGAAACTGAAAGTGCAGCTCAAACAAGCGATTCCTCAAAGCGACCGCAGCATGAGCCGTGCCTCTTATGTACCTATTATTGACTGGTGGCAGAGTTGAGTTATAGTTTCCGCTTGGTGTTCTGGCGCGATTTTAAGTGTCTGAAAAGGAAGCGAAAGGTGCTGAAAATTACCGTTGGTACGCTTGCGGCGGCTCGGACAGAAGCGTTTATGCTTCCAGCGGATGATGATTCGTGTCAAGGTTTGTTGGCTGCTCTCTGTTGGAACATTGTTCTATTGGGTGATTAAAGAAGTTTGTGGTTTTACTCGAGTAGCTCCCGATCTTTTGAAAAGATTAGATTGCGTTTTTCATACATTTCCGATGGAAGATCGAAAGCTTGGGAAATCAAATTTGTTTATATAAGTTGCAATAAAATGCATGCCAATAAAGTGATTAGCTAATCTATTCATTAGAAATTTTTAATTTCATTTAGAGGATTCATCAAATCGTGGTTTGAGCTTATCGAGATGAAAGAGAGTGAAGTTTCGTTTTTTTTGGAGATAAGCATAGGTACAAATACCGTTTAAAAGAACCAAGTCGAAAAACCGAGCCAAAATAACCATAGTGAAGCATAAAATATGCTCGGTGCATCGAACAAATCTTCATTGGGGTATGCATCTGCCAAAGCTATCGAGATTGAAACCACTTCTCATCAGCTTACGTTTTTTTTTCGTTTCATTGTCGACCATGACCTTGACCAGTTGATGTTCCGATCGTTGTTTCCGCTATGATATAATCACAGTCGATGCTTCTGTGGAAAATCCGTGTTTGGGGTACGAAGCATAGACGGAAAAGAAAAAAACCAGCCGATCAGTAGACCAATGAGATAACTAATTTGATTTCACTTTTTTCGTGTTTGTTGCTGTACGTTGCGCTCATCACGCGCGAAGCGGGGTGATCGTGTCGCGAATATTATAGCAGGGTAGAGTGAAGAGTAAAAGTGGATCGTTTATTATCAATGAAAATCGGAGCTTACTCAGGTTAAAGTAAGATATTTCATGGTACATGTTATGCTTTACAATAGAGAGTAAATCTAGGATGGATGGAATTTATATCACAACAACCTAGAAAAAAAACTATCAATTGTATTTTTTACCTTGGAAAATGTTTCAAACAAAATGATTCTCAAATTTCGATCCACTGGCAATTTGCAACGCTTTCGAAGGTTGTATGATTAAAATATTTTTTATAAAAGAAATCAGTTATCTAATGAACTTACGGAAACCAATAGGCATTTGCAAAATCAATCAAAGAAATAGTTATCGGTTCCCGTTATACTCTACTAAATTTAGTAGAGTATAACGGAAACCGATAACTATTTCTTTGATTGATCTCAATCACTCTGCTAAGACGCTCGTTATAGATTTTCTACATTTGCAAAATGTTATTTTTTGAAACACGTATCTCTTCTTATGATATAGACCGTTCGGCGAAAATAATTGTTTGTCGAAGCCATCAGCCATTGAATAGGAACTGGTTCTGTTCTGTACTTAAAATAACTAAATATTGTGAACCACAATTTTCAGCTGCAAAAATAATTGTTAGAAAAGAAAGCAAATATAACGGTACCATTAAGTTTAAGTAATACAATAAATGCCAAATAATAATTCGCCTATCCTAAAAACATATTTTAATTACCACATGTATTGATATGCAAAGCCTATGTGAACTGGTGTAAAGCATAATGAGAAAATGTACTTTTATCTTTTAACTAAGTGATAGTTGGTCTCCTAATCGAGAATGGAACTGTAAATGCTCATTGATTCCTTAAAATATGCATCAAGATTAGTTACAGGTTCAATACATTCTAAGTATTAAAATATTCATTTTAAGATGAAATACTATAACTATCAACGGTTACTTCGCACTTTACATTATTTAGTCAAGAATGTCATTTGAAAATTATATCATAAAATCACTCAATAGTTTGTAAGCGTCTTATGTATGCAGTACTTATCTCATAATATTGGTAAAAAAGTCCTTTTTGAGATTATTAAAAAAAAAAAAAACAACAATGCCTGCGGTTGATGGTAAATGGTAGGACAACTAAAAACCTAAGAACGAACAAACTAGTTTTCAAACAACAATTAGCACTTCATATTCTTTTTGAATTTGTTTTCCTCTCTTATTTATTGCGCGGATTTCGTTTGACTCAACATTTAGCTGCCTCGAGCACGTACTAAATAAACCAACCCCATTATGCTGTAAGTATATTCACCACGTATCGTTGGAGACAAATCAGGGTATAACTTTTGGCGCAATGCTGACGCGATAGTTTATTCGACACATTAGACACGTTTATGACACGTTATTTGCACAAGTTGATAGCGGAGGGATCACTCTAGCGAAAATCACACTTGGGACAATTACTAAAGTTAAACCATCACCAAAAGGAAAAGACACTCCGGAAAAACTATGAAAGCAGATAGGACCTTTTGAAATATTTATTCTACTATATAAAAATGGAATTCCGTAACGCTTGGTCTTATTGATATTATTCCCTCAGTCTCTGATAATTTTGAATCGTTCTAAACCAAAAATAATAAGCGGTGACATGTAGGTTTTTTAACATGAAAATGTTCGCTTATAAAATAATTGGTATCTAATTACTAAAACTTGGGATATTATTCACAAAACTACATAAAACATGCAAAATTTTGACTTTCTGTGCTAAATTTGCCTCTAAATCAAAATTCAAAGCGATGACATATGACTCTTTTTTCACTAAAATGTTTGTTAATGTTCAGGAAAGACATTTGAGGAAAAATAATTAGTATCTGATCACTAAAACTTGAAATATTATTCACAAAACTACGTAAAACATGCAAAACTATGACTTTTTATACTTAATTCGTCTCCAAATCAAAATTCAAAGCGATAACATGTGATTCTATTTTCATTAAAATGTTCGTTGATGTTTAAGGAAGACATTTGAGAAAAAATAACAGGTATCTGATTACTAAAACTTGAGATATTATTCACAAAACTACGTAAAACATTCAAAATTTTGACTTTTTGTGCTAAGTTTGCCTCTAAATCAAAATTCAAAGCAATGACATATGACTCCTTTTTCACCAAAATACTAAAACTCGAGATATTATTCACAAAACTACGTGAAACATGCAAAATCATGACTTTTATGCTGAATTTGCCTCTAAATCAAACGCAGTGGTCTGTGATTTTTACTATAATAAAATGTTCGTTGTGTTTAGGAAAGATATTTGAGGGGAAAATAATAGGTTCTGATTATTTGAAATTTAAATATTTTCCGCAAAACCACATGAAAAATGCAAAACCATAATTTTTAGGGCTCAATTTGTCTCTAAATCAGAATTCAAAGCGATGACACGTGATTTTTTTTCAATAAAATGTTCGTTGATATTCAGGAATGGCATTCGAGAAGAAATAATAGTTATCTGATAATTGAAAATAGGGATATTATTCACAAAACTAAGTAAAAATAAAATATCATGAATATTTTGGCTCAATTTGACTCTAAATCCAAATTCAAAGCTATGATATATAATTTTTTCCATTAAAATGTTTGTTTATGTTCAGGAAAGACTTGTGAGTAAAAATAACAGATTTTTGATTACTGATAATTGAGATATTATTCACAACACTACGTTAAACAAGCAAAATCATGAATATTTGAACTAAATTTGCCTCTAAATCGAAATTCAAAGCTATGATATGTAATTGTGCTTCATTGAAATGTTTGTTAATGTTCAGGAAAGACATTTGAGGAAAAATAATAGGTTGCTAAAAGTTGAGATATAACTTTAAAAACTATGTTTGTTTGATTTCGGATGTTTTCCAGAAACCGGATGTTACCATCTTCGACTTCAAAATGGTGTCTGTGGTCGGTTCTAGCTCCTGTGTATCATTCTGGTTCCGAAAATACTCATATTGTATGGAAACCGCCCATTTTTGGCTGTTTTTTAGAAACAGGAAGTTGCCATCTTACAATTCATAATGGTGTCTGAGGTCAATTTTCAGTTTCATTCTCGTTCCAGAGATACTCATATTGTGTGGTATTTGGTCACTTTAGGCTGTTTTCCGGACACCGGTCGCCATCTTACAATTCAAAATGTTGTCTGAGGTCGATTTGTGGCTTCAGTGCGTCATAACAATCCCGGAAATACCCATATTGGGTGGTGTTTGGTCATTTTCCGCTGTTTTTCAGAAACCGGAAGTCGCCATTTTGGATTTCAAAACGGCATTAGGAGACAATTTTTGGCCTCTGAGCGTCAATCTGGTTGAAGAAACACTCATATTGGGTGGTACAGTCATACCTCGATATAAGGCAACCTCGATATAACGTAACTCGATGTAACGTAACTTTTAACTCGCTATAACGTAACTTTTATTAATTTCCCAAAATTAAAGTACAACAATTATTTTTGGGGTGCATAATGTTCCGAATAAATGTTTTAGAAATTTTTTGAAACCAATAAGTACCGTAAAATGGGGTAAAGTTGACATTGATAAAGGGACATAAGACAGGTTTATACATACTTTTAGGTGAAGGGATATAAGTTTTTGCGCACTTTTGAGTAACCATCAAGAATTTTGCATCAATAAAAAAATATTTTTTTTCGTGCTTCGATACAACGTAACTCGATATAACGTAACGAAAATAAAAATAAATTTGCCTTATATCGAGGTATAATATTTAGGTACTGTATTTGGTCATTTTTGGCTGTTTTCCAGACACCGGAAGTCGCCTTCTTACAATTCAAAATGTTGTCTGAGGTTGATAAGTCGATTTGTGGCTTCAGTGCATCATAACAATTCCGGAAATACGCATATTGAGGGGTATTTGGTCATTTGCCGCTGTTTTTCGGAAACCGGAAGTCGCCATCTTGGATTTCAAAATGGCATTTGGGAACAATTTCTGGCTCCCGTGCGTCAATCTGATTAAAGAAACGCTCATATTGAGTGGTATTTGATCATTTTCGGCTGTTTTCCAGACACCGGGAGTTGCTATCATACAATTCAAAATGTTGTCTGAGGTCGATTTGTGGCTTCAGTGCATCATAACAATCCCGGAAATACCCATATTGGGTGGTGTTTGGTAATTTGCCGCTGTTTTTCAGACACCGTAAGTCGCCATCTTGGATTTCAAAATGGCATTAGGAGACAATTTTTGGCCTCTGAGCGGCAATCTGGTTGAAGAAACACTCATATGGGCGTGATTTGGTTATTTTCGGCTGTTTTCCAGACAGCGGAAGTCGCCATCTTACAATTCGAAATGTTGTCTGAGGTCGATTTGTGGCTTCAGTGCATCATAAAAATTCCGGAAATACCCATGTTGGGTGGTGTTTGGTCATTTGCCGCTATTTTTCAGAAACGGGAAGTCGCCATCTTGGATTTCGAAATGGTATTTAGAGACATGCCAGAAGAAGGAAGGGTGTCGAAACATTATGGACATGTTTGTTACACCTAAAAACATTCACCTGCCAAATTTGGTTATATTTGCTTGATTGGTTCTCGAGCTATGCGTAATATGAGTTTCATTTGTATGGGACCCCTCCCTTGTAGAAGAGGGAGGGATGTCAAACTATTATGGATATATTTGTTACCCCAAAAAACATCCACCTACCAAATTTGGTTCTATTGACTTGGTTAGTTCTCGAGATGTGCAGAAATTTGTGTTTCATTTGTATTAGACCCCTCCTTTCCAGAAGAGGGAAGGGTGTCTAATCAACTTGAACAAATTTGTTACTCCTAAAAACATCCACATGCCAAATTTGGTTTCATTTGCTTGGTTAGTTCTCGAGATGTGCAGAAATTTGTGTATCATTTGTATGGGACCCCTCCCTTGCAGAAGAGGGAGGGGTCTCGAACTATCTTAGTCACCTTTCCCGGCCCCTAAAACCCCTATATACAAAATTTCACGCTGATCGGCTCGGTAGTTTCCAAGCCTATATGAATCAGACAGAAAGACAGACAGACAGACAGACAGACAGAGCTGCGTTTTTATATGTTTAGATTTGTAACGTTTATTTGTATCATTGCCTTTTATGTGATATTTTTTTAAATTTTAATTCGCTTTCAAGATATCCATGAGAGAGAGAGAGAAAAATAAATTGAAAAATATTAAGAGAGAAACTAATGATATATTTAACTACTTCTTGAAAAGCCAAGCAGAGGATTCCAACTGCAGTGGAAAAAGCAACCGATAACTATTTGATTCAAAACTAAAGATTGACATCGGATAACAAAGTTATGTTGGATTCTGATTCGGTCCGTTCCGAAGTCTATCAAAATCTGTCAAAAAGCAAAATTAATTTTCAGTGAATCAACGACAGAGCATTACCTCTCTTTCCGTGAAGAGAAATCAATGTTGACTTCCACCTTTAAACTCTTATTACTCATCAACTATAAGCACAATAGGTTTATACATCGCAACCACTGTCGTTTCCAGCATAGTTGTCCCATGCTCAAAACGAACCTAATGTACACTGGGACAACTATGCTTGGAACGACAGTACGATTCATCGATCTTTTCACTAATCGTATTTAGCACTTAATGATAAAAAAAATATCCTCATTTGTACTCACCATCACCTTACCAAACGGTCCCAAGCCGTGGTGTGGCTTTTACTGTACGTAAGAGTCGTCTCTATTCCACTCGGTCCATGGCTGCAGTTCGTCAGCTTTGCACTCTGCGTAGGGTGCGAAGGTCGTTTTCCATCTGATCGATCCATGTTTGCTTCAAAAACCATCTTTACCGGGCTTTACCAGCATGCCCAGTCCACCGGAATCTGCCAATCTTAGCTTTGTGGACGATAGATGGCTCTCCAAGCAGCTTGTGCAGTACGTGGCTCATTCCCCTTCTCCACGTTCCGTTCTCCATCTGCAGTCCACCGAAAATGGTACGCAACACCTTCCGCTCGAAGAGCGCAAGGGCACGTTGGTCCTCCACAAGCATAGTTTATGTCTCATGCCCGTAGAGGACTACCGGTCCCATCAGCGTCCTGGCGTCGAATTCTACTCAATCGGAGCGTCCTCCGGAGACCAAAGTATGCCGATAAATCTCTCCGTGATATCGTTGTCGGCAGTTACCAGTGAGCCCAGGTACACGAACTGAATGACCACCTCGGTTTCATCACCACCAACTTGAACTCGAAGTGGGAGTTTAGCACTGTCTTCTCGTGAACTCCTTTCTTTCGTGCACTTCATCTTTAATGCATTGATGACCATAGACCTTCCTATTTGCGCTAGTATTAGTGGTCAATTTCACTTATACAAGTTTTATTTTTAGTTGCAAATAATCAACACGCTGGTGGTAAGAAAAAATTTCCTCCTGCCCCGAACTTTTATTCAAGTTTTAAGCTGATTTTTAGTTCTATTTCATCTATTTTTCCCTTAAAACAAAGTTTGTTAAAACAGGTAACACTAATGAACTAGGATTCATAAGTGAAATTTTTTCGAAATTGAATATCAGCTGATTTTTTGGTTGAAAACAAATCGATTTTATAAGGATACACGACTAAGCCTGTATTGGTGAGTTCTGGCGTAGAAAGCTCTATTCTAATCCGTTTGGCTTCGGCCAAAGGTGACTTGAACAAAATACCTAACTTCCAGTTTTTTCATACATTTTGCCCACGAAACCTTTACCTCTTCGATTTTCGAAGGGGCTCGAGAGTGCCTTGGATACTCGAACCACACACATCACTCGATCCATCGTCGCTTTGACCAGCCGCGTAAGATTGTCCGGAAATCCGTAGTCGTGCATAATTTGCCATAGCTGGTCTCGATCGATTGTGTCGCATGCCGGTTTGAAATCAATGAATAAGTGGTGCGTGGGCACGCTATATTCGCGGCGTTTCTGCATAACCTGCCGCACCACGAAAATTTGATCCGTGGTGGCACGGGCATCCATGAATCCCGCCTGGTAGTGCTCCACGAATTGCTTTGCAAATGGTGTTAGTCGACGGCAGAGTATTTGGGAGAGTACCTTGTAAACGGCATTCAGCAAAGTGATTGCCCGGTAACTGCAGCACTCCAGCTTGTCACCCTTTTTATAGATGGGACACATAATACCTTCCATCTACTCCTCCGGTACTCGTTCTTCCACCCAAATCTTGACAATGACCCAGTGCACGGCTCTAGCCAGTGTTCCTCCACCGCATTTTAACAGCTCACTGGAAAGTTGATCCACTCCAGCAGCTTTATTGTTTTTGAGCCGGCCAATTTCCTTCTCCACCTCCAGGAGACCAGGCGCTGGGATCCTGTTTTCTTCTGCTCGTGCACCAAGATCAGTTGCCATACCGTCCTCACGCCCTAGTGCATCGCCGTTCAGGTGCTCATCGAAGGGCTGCTTCTACCTTTCCATTACTCTACACTCGTCCGTAAGGAGATCGCCGTCCAAGCTCCTGCACATATCGGCTTGCGGCCCGTACCTTTAACGGGAGCTGTCTAGCTTCATGTAGAACTTCCGAGTGTCTTCATTTGATAATTATCAAATTGCAGATACATCATAGATGACGAAAAAATTCATTAAAACATCTCTCACAAATTGTACATCGTGCATCGTATAAGGTTGGCAAATGGTTGGACACGTGTAACTTGAGACCCTGATGTGGTCATTCATCTCTGTCCAGTAACTCCTACCCCAACCTCCACGAGGTGGCGACCGGGATACGAGTAACCTTAGCGGAGAACGGGTAACCAACACCCGGTGGAAACTATCGTCGTATGCTGACTGGGAAGAAGGTCGTACGTGGCTGTGTACCCATATTAGGGGCGACGTACAGCAGCGTCTGACCCAGAGCGGGCGGTTGAATCATGGAATTCTGTATCCCGCCAGCTACACCAAAGATGGCAGCCCCATCAGCAGGATGTAGGTATCGCGACCCTGGTAAGGTAGCATACCGAAACCTTTCCTTCAACCACAAACAACGGAATTAGAAATACGGAACGGATCAATCAGCAAAGACTTAGGCTACAAACACGGAAAAAGATTAAGGTGAACGATTGGAAATTGGGTATTTGGAACGTCCGATATCTCAGTGAACCACCGCGAGCTGGCTTGCTTGGTCGAGAACTACAGCGGCAGGGAGTCGAAATCGCAGCGATTCAGGAGGTTCGGTGGTCAAATTCCGGAGAAAGGGAATTCCGTGCAGTAGACCCTATCACACGCACTTCCTTCAAGTACTACATCTACTACAGTGGCGGCAAAGTAGCGGAACGGGGCGTTGGTTTTGTAGTGCTGGGAAATCAGTAACAAGAATCACCCGGTGGAGGCCCGTAGATGACCTTATATGTGTGTTAAAGATTAAGGGCAAATTCTTCAACTACAGTGTAATCAACACCTATGCTCCGACAAACGACAAATTCGATAAAGTCAAAGATGAGTTCTATGACAAGCTTGAGCGAATCTATGACGAGTGCCACAAACAAGACGTAAAATGAACCGGTGCAGGACAAAAACAACCACAACATAAGACTACCTAACTTCAATTTAGGAATTTTCCATCTACCTGCTTCTACCTACACTCCCTGCTCTTCAACAGTCCACATAAGCACTGATGGTGGTTGCATATAGCAACCGAAATACCTACCTGCGGACGGTATTCGATTAAAGGGTATTCGATTTTTTGTAGTAGCGTTGAATGGAAACTATTCTAAATATTCAAGACGTAAAAGTCGTCGTCGGAGACGCAAACGCACAGGTTGGAAGGGAGGAATTCTTCCGTCCGGTCATTGGAAGGCATAGCCTCAACTCGTCAACCAATGAAAACGGCATGAACTTTGCCGCGACAAGAGGAATGGCCATATGTAGCTTCTACTGTCCACGTTTAAATATTCGGACACACACCTGGAGGCATCCAAATGGAGAAGCCAGCTCCTAGATGGATCACGTACTGATTGACTGTCCGCATCTTTCGGATGTTACTAATGTTAGGTCTTTTCGGGGCCCAAACATTGACTTTGACCATTATCACGATGTAACGATGTAAGATCCGCGCACGGTTAGCAAACGTTCTGAAATCTCGCACAGAGAGGACGACGCGTTGCAACATTCAGCGGTTGAAAGCTGATGGCGTAGCAGCAGAATACGCTAAAGAGATCAACGGATCGCAAAACAGCAGGAGGAAAGAGTGTAAGACATTAACGACTGTGGAACAGTATCCACGGTGCCATCGAAACGACTGCGAGAGAGGTGGTTGGTACGACGCGTGGAAGAAAGCGTAACGGCTGGTTTGATGCCGAGGGCCAGAGAACGACGGATGAAAGAACCGTGCCAGGAGCCGCATGCTCACTGCGGCTACGCTTCAGAGCAGATAGAGGTACAGGGGGTCAAGAGCTGCCGAAAATAGAACCCACCGTCGGAAGAAGCGCGAGTACGAGGAGCAGATGCTCGCCAGCGCAGAGGACAGCTATGCCCAAAACGACGAGCAGAGCTTCTATAGAACAGTCAACAGAGTCAAAAGCAGGAATTTCTCTATGCCAGTCATGTGAAATGACAAGCACTGCAACCTGCTTACTGATAAACCGATGAATGCAGCCAGGTGGAAGGAGCATTTTCAGGCGCTATTGAACGGTGAGGAGCCGGATAGGCAGTGCAGAAACAGGATGACGATTATGAGTGACGAACAAGCTGTGGAGCCACCAACACAGCAGAAGGCGAAAAAAGCGATTAGTGGGATGAAAAACGGCAAGGCCACTGGAAAGGACGGTATCCCGGCCGAACTTCTAGAAGCGGGAAACAAGCGACTATACTATGCGATCCACCAGATAATACTAAGGATCTGGGCGAATAAACAAATGCCGAACGACTGGTGTGAAGGGCTCGTAGGTCCTATCTATCGAGGCATTACGGTGCCCAACTCCGCGTATAAAGTGCTCTCCCGTATCCTGTTCTTCAGATTGAGGCCATTAACGGAATCCTTTGTTGGTGAATACCAGACTGGTTTTCGACTGGGGCTTTCTACGACGGATCAAATTTTTACCCTGCGACAGAAGGATTCAAAACAACTCAAAAACCGATGTACTTAGAATGTTAACTACGAAGAGCTTTTTGATTTTAAATGACTATCTGAATCTTTAATTCATAAGAATACAAAAATTTTAACAAATGTTGAAATTAGAATTTGTTTTTAATAGTTTATTATTCCATAAAAAAAAATGTTTTCATTTCATCTATTCATCTTGCACATTAATTTTAAGGTGCGTAATAACTTTAAGTTTCTTAAAAAAAATAATAAAAAGTCAACTCTTTTTTTAGTTAGAAATTAGTGTTTATTATTATAAAAAAAATTTTTTTTCCCCGGTGAATATTTTTTCTATGAAGAATTCTTAATTCCCTACAACTCATTTCCAGACGGTTTCTCTGTACAACCCAAGGTTTCCGAACTATTATGCTTTGAATAAAACCTATGCCAAAATCCCTAGGTCCTTTAAGAAAATAACTCATGAGTCTAAAAAATCTCTCCATCTCACATAAGACGGTCCCCATATGAAGCAGCGGTCAAAATTACCAAAACGCGAATTTCACATTCAGGATGTTTTGAGCACATCATTTTATAGTTTTTGATCTATATTTATATAATTGCTCAATGAAATCTTGATATATAGAATGGTTCATGTTGAAAAACGCCTCCAAAGTTACCTTTCTCAATAATTAAGAAAAAGAGTTTTTTCTTAATATGTTGGAATATATAAAAACCTAGTAAAGCTGTTATGGTATGTTTGCAAACAATTGAAAGCTTATTATTTAAGCTTCATAAAACTGAAAGATTAATTGATTTTAACCCTGCAGTGTCAACAGCAGGCCACGTAGAAAATATACGAAAATTTCCTTAATTTGACCTTCAAAAACATTAAATGTAAGCACGTGTAAGCCCAGTTCCTGATATTGTGCCTGGAAGCCCTGCTTGTGCTCTTCAAAAATCTATATTAAAAGTTTGCGGAAAATTTGCGTTTTTGTAGAAACAGATGATTCCAAGTTTTCATTTTTAATGTAAGTTCTAAATTTTTGGGGAATCCATCAACGAAATTTATCGAATATCGTATCAATTTGGTCCAAAACACATCGAGAAATCGTAAAATTAGTAGGTATAATTATTCGTTTGTATACACAGACGATGTTTTTTATTGTTTCGAAAAGTAATATAATTTGCCTTAATTCACGTGGTTTATGGATAGCCCCTAGCCACTACAACACTTTTCTCAAATGGCAAAATCATCTACAGTAGAAAACTAACAATCTGACACCAAAAAATTGATTTTGGCCGAAAATCTTAATTTTCCGACCATTGTGCATCTGTGAAAAATGTTCAGTTTACTAAGTCAAATACGTGGCAAAGTTTCGATTAAATCAAAAATCAATATTCGACCATAGGACATTCCGCGCGATTTTGCTCTATTTACTCTTATTAAACTCAATCTGTTTTAATAAAAAATAAGTTTTTCCTATATAACTCCATTGTGTTTTACTACCATTTGTCTAAAACCCGTGGTGTTGATTTTAACATTAGCTCAAAATTAGAGTGGTTCAAGGTTGCAAAAAGTATATTATTTCATACAAATTTAAAATGCAATACGCCAGGCGGAGTCATTAGTAATTTGATTCCGATAAGTTTAGGATTTTTGAAGACTCAAATGAAAATAAATGAAAATTTTGATCTGGCTCTTTGCTATCAAGTTTTAACATTCCCATATAACGATGGACCGCTTCAATACTAATAGCCAAGCAACGACATTTAGTTCTGAAGTGAATGGAACAATCTTAGTTTCTCTATTTTTTTAATAGATGGAAATACACAAACAGTTGCGCTCACTGATGTGATTTCTTAGCAGAATTAGCAGCGGTGTCCCATTCGCTGGTTCTGGTGGTTCGATGTTCACAACGATTTTGTTACCGACTTCTCGCCATGGTTACTCAGCATCGTCGTGATCGGAATCGTCTCCGATATCGCCGTCGTTGTCGCCTCTTTGTGCGTCTTTGCTACGGTTGACTTCAGATTGGAGTAGAATTCAAGATCTCCTCCTTAACGCTTTTGATAGACTTTGCCCTCCACAAACGTGGCATCTCTGCTAATGTAGATTTCCCGGGTTATTCACCCACACCCATCACATTAAATATAGTTAAGTTTGCGTCAAACTGTTGTTAAGTAATCAATCGCCGGTAGCCACAGCAACTACAGGAATATAGCGCAAACAGTCCGAATAGGTACATAATAAATAAAAAATATTCATTCACGACCTACTTCCACCGCTCTATGTCTGAACATCGCCTTAACGCCGTCATTTGGAAAATATGGGGAAATGAGCTGCGGCTGTAGGTTTCGCATAAGTTTTTGTTCCTTCTTTCAATGTATCAATAGCTCCACATTAGAAACGAAAATTAAAACAATAGCAAAAATATAAGCCATCGGGCTTGAAGCCTAAGCGTGAGCGACCGACAACGGCTTTTTACCGCGCCGACGCCGATTCACAACGAAAGAAAGGCCGGTTCACTATTTTGTAGTGCACTGTGGAAGCCCATCCGTATCATCGGTGCACTGGGACTGGACTACTGGCTATCGAAAAAGGAGTACGCGACGTTATGTGGCCACTTTGTGCGATAACGATGCCGTCAAACGTCACTTGGTAGCACCGACTTAGTGGTCTTCTCAGACGAAGAACATATGCGGAAACCATTTTGCAAAAAATATGTACCACCTAATTGGAAACAGTATTTGCGGCCAGCCAACGAGAGAGCACGCACAGGTCAGGAAATTTTTCAGAATCAACTCATCTTGTTCAGCGTAATTGCTCACATGTACATACTTCGAAATAATATGCTGGGTTTGTTGCGAATCAGGGAAATTTTGAAGTGAGTTGAAATTTAAACTCACCCAAAGATATCTAGTTGAAAAATAAAAATGTGTTAAACTACTGCTTGAGTGCTAAAGGGCGCTATATGCAAATGATTTCCTACCCTATACGGCAAATACCTAATATATTAACTGTTACGCTTCTTTTGTTCATTGTATGATTTGTTTAGCTCTAAGCTTGTTTTTTATTCTCTTTGTATACGTTATCTTCTTATTAGTCTCACAAACTGTTTGTATAACTGAATTGCCGTTTGGCTATTCTGTATATTGCCTCAGAGTTGTAATATTGTTGATAATACCACTATATATTTTTACATATATCTTCAATAGTTCAAATAAGTAAACTGACTAAATTTAATGACCGATTGTGTTTACTCCTATACGCAGTAAGTTTGCAGTCAAACAGCATGAAATATGTTGTTTTTTACGGCTAACTACCTATATTCCCCACTGCGTCATTCAGATCTGTATAGATTTTATGTCCATGATGCATTCGAGAACAACAAAACCAATGTCCGGTAGACGAGGCAACAAATTACTCGAACCGAATGTCAATATTAAATGAACGAAAGTAAACATCGCCCAGGTGCGTGTGTGTCAATTATGGAATACTAATCGCAAATGAATGAACACAAAAAAATAAAAATTGTTCTGTTCCATGTTTGCGCTTGCCTATAAAGTGCAATTGGAAACATTGTAAAGGGCTTTTTTTTCTTTAGCACAGCTTTTCGAATGAGTTGGCAAACTCAATTTATATCTCCGAATAGTACTTAACAAAAGTGTTCTTTAAACATTTTCTAGTAAATGTCGCTAGCAATAAGCCGACAAAACAAAGCTGCTTCAATTTGCGCACGCATTAAGTGATGCCGTAACATGAATCGTTAACTATTTCCTGATTGAGCGTACAAAAATCCTGCATTTATCATCGGCAAAATAATTCCAATTACGGTGATCTGCTACCGACCCAACAGCTCAATACCGACACTAGTCAGACCGTAATTTCCTTGCGCTATCTCGGTTCGAAGGCATATCGATCTATCAAGTTGTAACGAACAGGCACCGCCGGGACGCGATTGAGCATTTCCACGAGGGTCACTGCTGCGATGCAAACAGTCCCTGTTTTGGTGAAAAGTAATAAAACTGAGTTGATTGGAGAATTTAAAGCGTGCAGTTTTTGGATAAAATTTAAAAAAACAATGAATACATGGTAAATTCTTTATATCAGACATGTCTTGTCTAAATAAAAATATAAACCAAGCCACCAGTTAAATATAATGGTTATGTCGGGTAGTTAACCCGATATAGAAAGTGTAACAAAAATAAATATTTTTTTATCTGATTTTACAGCGTCATGTTTTGTTCGCTTTGTCTGCTCGGGTCTCTACAGCGGTAGACTTATGAGAAGCCCCAAAGCCTTTAGAGCCTCGCAGCGATAAAGCATAGTGCACCGCCTTATAGTGAAAGGCTCAGCCGGCCACCCACTCACTGGTTTTTGGTGAAAAGTGTATAAAAGAGCTACACCCGGTTGGACGGCAAACAGTAGTCAGTACACTTTCCCAACAAACATTTCTTTCTAAGGTTAAGCGAAAGCTGCAAGATTTAATGAAACCAAATATTCGTATTGTGAATTAGGTTTCAGTGAATTTGAAACCAGAACTTCTGCCAAACAAGTGTGAACTGTGCAAATGGACTGAAAGTGGTTCGATTGATTGAGAAGCAAGTGACCGCGGTTGATTACCCTGAAAATGCGACGAGTTAAGATATGGAAACTAGTAAGTTGTGTTTCTATGGAGCATATTTTATGCTAATGCAAGAACAGAACTGGAAGTCTAGCGATGTGGAAAACTGTGTAACGAGTAAAAACAATACAATTGAACGTAACTCAGATGCATTCACTGATGCATAAATATTGCAGTGCTCAAGTGGATAAGCAAAGTTGTGGAGTAAAGTTGTACAGCTTCCACAGGAACATATTTATTACTTATGATACAGAGCATATTGTGCATATTAAATGCGTACTTAGTGTGATATTAGCTTTAAACTTTTTTGCATGGTCTTCAGACTGAAACCCGATTATATGGGAAAAAATGGCGTTATTTTCTTGCTCCAATGCACTTTTCGTATTCCTTATAACTTGTGTGTCAATTTTCAGATCGATCGGTGGAACAATATTTTGGCGCCTAATTCTTTAAACTTCCTTGTGATTTTATATGAGGAAATGCCCAGTTGGCTCCTAAAAGTAAATCAATACATGATATTTGAGAGAAAATATCCTGGAAAAAACTTTTCTAAAGACCGTAAGTTAATACGATGCTTATTGGAAATGTTGTTTGTCTCAAACTGATTGAATGTCTAACAAACGGCTCAACATTTTAGCAATACTGAGCTGCATGTTGCTGTTGCAAACTCACCTATAGCTACATGATGAGAAACAACTTCGCGTAGAATTAAGTTTGAAAGCTTATCCAAAGATACAATGGGCACAAAATGACACTGCGAAGATTAATTCTACCGGAAATTGTTTCTTATCCATACAGACTGCAACAGCATGTGATGTGAAAATTCAATGTTGAGCCATCCGTTAGATATAAAATCAGTTTGAGGTAAATAACTTTTTCTATAAGCATCGTAGCACCTTGTGGTCTATAAAAGTGTTTTTTTTTTTCAAGTAAATTTTCCATAAATATCATGTATCGATATATTTTTAGTAGCTAGCTGGACATCTCTGGAAATCAAGTTTTGAAGAAGTTCATTTTCCCTTATAAAATCATGTGAAAACTTACAAAAAACGGAAAAAAAGAAGAGCAGTAGATCTTAAATACAAGCGTGCAGTAGAAACGGTAAAAGTATAATAGACCGTCACTAACCACGGTGACAAAGTTACCTTCCTTTCCGTTGTAGTCGTTAGAGATGCAGCGAAAACTACTGAATTGATATACATTGAAGATGGTAAAATTAGTCCTTACTTCTTACGGTGGTTCATTGTGCAACTTCACTAGCTCAAATAAATCAAAGAAGAACAACCACGAAACGTTGAAGCTCAAGCTCAAGAAAAATCACATAGTCTTCTCACTGAGTTAAAAATTGATAAATTCATTCACAGATGGGTTATTCCATTTCAAGTATTCGAAAAAACTCATAGACCATCTTCGATTTCAACCAAAAGTTATGGACCTCTGCCAAAGGAACCGCCCCCGCTTTTTGCGAAATTAAAAAAAAAAATATATTGCAGATATCTCGAAACCCTGAAAAGCTATAAGTAACCCTGACATTTCATTTAAAGGGTGTTGTATGTAGAATCGATATACCAAGGAACACATTGTTTACAATTTTGAAATCATAGCCAACCTGGGCCAAGTTTCTGAAAAGTACTGTCGTTACGTTGCAGCTGATTTTAAGCTAATTCGGATCTCATTGTATTGCACAGCTTTACCTGCTCCCCATACGTTCGTTACACAGTCCGACAGCCACTGATGCACACATGCAAAGCCAAACGGGATGTTATTCGTCAAAATTTTCGAAAATCTGTCCACGTGGAATATGGATAACCCTTTACCAATTTTTTTTCCTAAGGGCATCTTCAGCGGTGGTCTATTTTTGGAACCATTTTATAGGAGATTTACACCAGCATAACCTGAATAGAACTAGCTAATATAGACAAACTTCGCGTTTCCCGCACCGGTGTAGTATATCTTGTTGTTTTAAACCGCTGACATTTGTCACCCTACAAGCAATTCAATACCACATGCTATCAGTTTCCATGAGACTCGTTTAAATATTAGGCAAAGAGAAATTTTTAGGCACATTAATAGATTACTTTAGAAAGACATTCAATATCTACCAGACCTGGCATTATAGATTTGACGGTTTGAGTCAAACGTCAGTGACATCTTTTTAGGATGGATTGGTATGTGATCGAATAATTAAAAAATAAATTAAAAGAAAACGAAAACTTTTTGATTTGAAAAATCTTGTTTCGTTTATCCACCCGCACACACCGAAACGCTTATATGAAAATGCTTGAAAATGAGGTATTTAATTAAAATATGACATTTTACCCACAAATTAGTATTTTTGAGTAGTGTGCAAATGGTTTTAAAAAGATCCTTTTTCTGTTCCAAAAAGTGATGAAAATAGATCAAAACGTATACCAGTTCCAAAATTTTTCAGTTTAGGTCTGGTATAACAAATCATCTAAAAATTAAGCTAAAATGTGCTATAACTTTGTGAGGAAAAGTTCTAGAGACGTGTGGTCTTCAACAAAAAATGTGTGTTTTGTATGCCCAAATGCTGCTTTAAAACGACGTTTCTTGAAAAATGTAACTAACAAAACTTATGTACAAAAAACTTTTGAGTAACTTTTATATAAAATATTCTGTAACTCTGTACCCAATGAAGATAGGAATTTTGTTTGTTAAGCTAAATTTCATATTTTTGCCTGTTCTAAAACTTCGCCAAATAAACTCTATGTCCTAACACAAAAAAATAGTATTCTTAATATATGAAAACCTACAGACTGTAACATATGCTCGCTGTACTCTAATATGTGCGGATTGGGACAAATGGAACCTGCAAGGGTTAATAGTACTTGAGCTTAATTTCAAGAGAAAGTTTTTAAGCTATACGTTTTTGAAATTTAAAAAAAAATAAGCTAAAATATGATATGATATATGATATAACTTTGTACGAAAATGTCTTGGAGATGTATGGTCTTTGGAAAAAGTGTGTATTTTGTATGCCTCAACAAATACTCTGAACAACTCATTCGTGTTAAATGCAGCTAACAAAAGTTAAGTCTAAAAAGTTAAATTTCAAATAAGTTCCATATAATACACTTTATAACTTTCTACCGAATGAAGATAGGATTTTCATTTGTTCAAAAAAGTTTCATATTTCTAAATTCTCTACAACTTTCCTGAATAAACTGTTCCTCTATCTCATAACACAAAAATTTAGTTCTTTATTTTTAGTATAGTAAATTTTGCATAATTTTTGACAATTTGCGATTAGACCGGTCATTCATACAAACAATTGTGCTGAAGACACTATTAAGCTAGGATAGAGGTGAAAGGCACTATGGAATTAAATTCCACTGTTTGCCTTGTTGGACCACTGTGAGGTGCAGCAGTGAATTTGAGTTTGTTTCAAAAAAATAGAGCAAACTTCGATTTGGACCATCGCTGAAAGTGCCCCAGTCATCCGTAGACATTTTACAAACCCTCCTTAACCCATTCCCGGCGGGTTATGCCGTATGGAATCACCTGATATCTAAGCTTGGATTACAGCTTAATAATGATATTTGATATTTTGAACTATGAAACTATTCAATATGGTTAGAGAATAAATCCATCTGCAACACGTAACCCAGTTTGTGTCAATTGTACATGCAGTTGCTGATTAATGAAAGTTTGAAGGTCATTTTTCGAGGTAAAATCTGATTTCTTTCCGCTGGGAATTGGTTATGCACGTAGTATGTGGATTGCCCCTTAGCTTAGCGTTCATTAAGACATTTGCTTATTTGCTAATATTTGAGAAACCAGGTTCAGTAAATTACGCATTCTTAGTTAGGTTTTAGGTTTCAAATCTCGAAAAATCTCCCTAATCTACATCTCTATCGAAAAATAAGAAACTTTGCTAAAGACTGGAAATTTAGTTTATAAGTGAAGGGTGTTTCTCTAACTTTTGATAAATTGTGTAAAATTAAATTACATTTTGTGTACAAATAATTTGATGTGTATTGTTAACATGCCTGATGTTGATTTCATCAGGTGCGCAAAAGTTTTCAAAATGTCGTTGTAAGAGCAGGGCGTTCGCGAGAAATTTTTGCATGAGTACTTTGAAAAGCAGCATTTGTCGCTCTGCGACATCGGGAAAAAGTTAGCAATTGCGAATTCTACGGTATCCGGTATGATAAAACGTTCCAAAGAACGTCTGACTGTGGATCGGGAGCGCACATCCGTGGACGGAAAAGCACTCAAATCAACGAAAACGCGTCAAATCAACAAGCGCGTCGTTACTGCCTTCAAACGCAAACCAAACGCCTTGGTCCGAGTTGTGGCGGAAAAGTTGCACGTTTGTGCTCACGAGCCGGACTACGTTCGTTTGAGGTCCAGAAGTCTCCAAACCTCACGAGAAGCAAAATACGACCGCGAAAAGTCATGCGCGGAGCTGTAAAATCAAAAATTGACCAAGCGTGATGGACGATGAGACGTATATCGAGGCAGACTTCAAGCAGATTCCTAGAAACCTGTACGTAACCGCCAAGGATAAGTTTGATGTTCTCGAGAACCTCAGGACGCAGAAAGTCTCGAAATTCGCAAAGAAGTCTGAGATTTGGCAAGCCAATTGCACGTACGGAAAGCGTAGCACTCCGTTCGTCACCGATAGCAGTATGAAAGGGCAAAGTGCCTCCAGAAGCATCTCCTTCCTTTCCCAAGGCTCACGATGGTCCGATGCTCTTCTGGCCGGATTTGATGTCCTGCCACTACTCCAAGGAGGTGATAGAGTGGTACAAGGTGAACGGAGTCGATTTTGTGCCGAAAAAGCTGGGGGGTTCGACGTTATTACGCGCGTAGGTGGACGAAACGAATTGTGGGATAAATTTTGAATACTTGTAAAATTATACAAAGTCTGTAGTTCCACGGGTTCTCAAATTTTCGATCGCATTGAAAAAAGTCACGTATTTACTTTACGATTTAACTAGCGAGAAAAAAAATAAATGAATGCAGGAAGTGAGTATTTAGTTTCTGTTATGTTGGTTACATTTCTTTGAAACGGGCGAGTTAAATTTCGCTCCAAGAATGAATATTTCGCTTCAAGGGGTATTTGCATGGGACGTCCTCGAACATCCTCCCGGCCTTGAGGCGAAGTCTCAATTGGATGGCAGCAACACCAGCTTATGAATCGGTCGTTGATACTGCGTTTGTCCTCTGCACAGTGTTACGTTACGCACAACTCCATTACGATCAGGATATACTCCAACCACACGAGCCAACTCCCAATAGGCTGGAGGAGAATTTTCATTTTTAACGAGCACCAAGTCACCAAGTTTCAAATTTTCCTGAATGGTCCTCCCTTTGTTCCTCGGGTGAAGTGTGTTGATAAACTCAGTCTTCCATCTATTCCAGATTTCACTGACATAACTACGTAGTTTTGGTACCGGTCGGGACGATTCAAAGGTATATGCGACACATCAGGCTCTGGGACTAGATTCAACGGCTGTCCAACGATGAAATGGCCTGGTGTTAAGGCGTCACAGCATTCGGTTGACGTTGATAGAGGACAAAGAGGACGTGAGTTGAGGCATGCCTCTATTTGGATATTGTGGAAAGCTCTTCGTATGTCAACAGTTCCGTACCAATCACTACGCGCAAGTGTTTCTTCATGCTCTTGATGGCTGACTCCCACAATCCTCCCATGTGAGGAGCGTTGGAGGTAATGAATGTCCATTTGATTTCCAAACGACTGACGTATTGCTCAATCTGCGTGCTTGAAAGTACTGCCTGCAAACTTTCCTGTAGTTGGCGATCTGAACCAACAAAATTAGAGCCATTGTCTGACCATAGTTGGCTAGGCAGACCACGTCGACCGCTAAAACGTTTCAAAGCAGAAATGAAAGCGTTTGCTGTAAGATCAGTGACAGCTTCCAAATGCAACTCTTTTGTTGCCAGACACACAAAAACCGCAACGTATCCCTTGACTGTTTTAGATGATCGCAGTGTACTCGAGCGAATAGTAAGTGGTTCGGCGTAGTCCACTCCTACGTTCTCGAAGGTTCTTCCTTCGCATATTCTCACTGCTGGTAAACTATCCATCAGTTGTTTAGCTGTCTTGGCTTTCCAGCGAATACATCGCACTCAACTATTTATGACGGATTTAACAGCTGTATGACAACTAAGCACCCAATAATGTTGGTTTATGGAAGCCATGACCAAAGTTGCACCAGCATGGAGATTTTGCAGATGCTCTTCGCGAATCAATAGGACTGTATAACGGTGTAACTTTGGAAGAATTACTGGATGACGTTTTTTATAGCATAAGTTTGAAATATCTAACCTGCCCAAAACTCGTAATGTACCCGAACCATCTAAAAAGGGGCAAATCGATTGGAGTTGAACGTTGACTGGTTCACAACCCTTGCGAATTAGTTTTATATCACAACTGAACTGTTCGTGTTGTGCATAGCGTGCCAGTTGGAGATCGGCTTTCTGAATTTCAGAAGGCGTCAAATTTCCCTGTAACTTTGATGTTGCCTTCAATTTTGATAACATGTTTGCATTAAATCGGTTAACCCACGCTAAAACCTTTCTTATCAATATTATGGAGGAGTATCGTTCCATAAGATACGTTTCTACTTCGAAAGTTGACACTGTTTTAGCAACTACCGCCATACACTTCACTTCTTGTTTTTCTTCACAAATGTCTTACTCAAGTAACGGGTAGACCTTTCCAAATAGGAACTCTTCTTCATTACTTTCTAACCACTCTGGACCTGACCACCATAAAGCATGTCGCACTAAATCAGACGCTAAAGCCTGTATTACACTCTTTGACCAAGCGTCAAATATTTGTCACTTTTTGACAGACAAAAATTTGGTTAAAGACAATTGTTTGTCACTCTCCAATTTTAACATGGGGCAAACACGGACAAACAACAACCATGATGTCAAATAAATTTGACCATTATGTCAGAAGGTCAAATATTTGAGAGTGTACTACAGGCTTAACACACCACGCGAGGCGCAATCTTCGGGATTTTCTTTCGTTGATACATAATTCCACGCACCTCGTGGTAGCAATTCCATGATTGTTGAGGTATGATTAGCAACGTATGTTTTCCATTTCCTTGGATGCGATGAGAGCCATTCGAGCACAATTCTAGAATCAGTCCAAGCGTAAACAGTAATTTCCAAATGCGCGATGGCTTCGCGAATGGCCTTCAACAGTTCAACCAATAACACTGCAGCATTAAGTTCCAACCTTGGCAATGAAACTTGTTGAATTGGTGCCACTTTGGTCCTACTGGCCACCAATGAAACGCGTGTTCTACCTCCACTGTCTACTGATCTGGCGTACACTACTGCCGCATACGCAGACTCTGACGCATCAGAAAAACCGTGTAACTGAATTCGTTTACCGTAATTCGCAATGCATCTTGGAATATTAATGTCTTCGATAAACGGTGAACTCAGTTTGATATTGTTCCACTCATCATCGACATTCACAGGAAGCGGAACATCCCACGACAGATTCAAAAGCCATAACGATTGGTACAGAGTTTTGATTCGAACGATAACTGGCGATAGCCAACCGAGAGGGTCAAATAATCGAGCGGTGTCTGACGCTTGGTGTTCTGCTTATGTGCGTTGAGTTTTAACTTGTAGAAAAAGACATCTTTGGAAGGATCCCAGTGGATGCCTAGTGCTTTAGTTGTCTCTGCTTCAGGAGCTAGTTTTATAGGTTTAGATTCTGAATTTATTTCCGAATTACTCTGCAACAATCGTGGGATATTGGTTGACCACTTTCGAAGATTGAACCCGGCGTTTGAGGTAATCTGAATAATCTCTTCCATTAACTTCATGGCTTCTTCGGAGTGTATCAGCACCCGAGAGAAGGTCATCGACGTAGAAATTCTTTTCAATTCTTTCAGCTGCTGTAGGCAGTTTTGCATAACTGTCTCTGGCTGCCTGTCGTAATGATTCGATGGCTAAGTATGCTGCACAAGCAGTACCGTACGTAACGGTTAAGAGTCTATAGTGTTGTACTGGTTTGTTGGGATTTGTTCTCCATACGATTCGCTGAAAATCTGTATCCTTCTTGTCCATCATCACTTGACGATACATCTTTTCTGCATCTGCCGTAAATGCCACTGCGTAGCTACGGAACCGAGTCATAACTACGAAAAGATCTTCATTCAGGTTATAACCAACCAGCAACCGTTCATTTAATGATATGCCTGTCGATGTTTTGTATGAGCCGTCAAATACGACACGTAATTTAGTCGTGGTGCTTGTTGATTTGAGGACGGCGTGATGTGGCAAATAAAAACGTTTCTCAGGAGCGACGTTAACTTGCTCTAGTGGAACAAGTTCCATATGGCCGAGATTCAGGTACTCTAGCATGAACGAAAAATACTGTTTCATGAACGAAGGATCTATTTCGAATTTTCTCTCCATCGCTTTAAATCGCTGTATAGCTACCGGTAGTGACTCTCCCAGTGATGGTTTGGATTGATCGAATGGCAGACGAACCGAAAACCGTCAAGTTTTATCACGCTGGTGTGTTATTTGAAATGATTCTAACGCTGCTTTCTCGTCGTCGGTTAGAGGTTCCGGCTTACACAGTTCTTCGATTTCCCAAATTTGTCGCAACGTGCGATCAATATCAACGGCAACATGGAGACAGATCATGGCAGTTTGGCAATTTAGCGTATTTGCATAACCGACTTGGCCTGCGACGATCCAGCCAAAAGCAGAGTTCATTGCAATTGGAATTCCGAAGTTATCCTTTACTTTACCATCAGCTAAAATGGAAAGAAAGACATCTATACCTAAATTAGGTCGATCTTACTTGGTTTATCGAAGCCTGGATCAGCTAGCTGCAACGAATCCAAACACTCTAAACGGTTGATGTCGATTTTCTGCTGTGGTAAATTACGTGTGAGTTTAGACAGCACATACGCCTTTGTACTGATGACAGGATTGTAGTCAAATCGGGAAGCAATTTCCAAATCTACTGCTCCTCGTGTTGTTTCGGACGAACTACTCGTAATACCACTAATAAATATCTTCGCAATTTGTCGTTTCAGTCCCAATTCCGTTACACAGCTTTCGGTTATGAGTGAAGCTTGCGAACCGCAATCTATCATAGCTCGCACTTCGTGAAATTGTTCGTCTTTTCCTTTTATTCGCACGACAGCTGTGGGCAAGGTGCCTACAATACAGGAACCAAAAGTCCTTCCGATGTTTGCCGAGCACGAAACTACTTGGTTATCCTTTTCTTTGTTTTCCACCGGTTGGTTTTCACTCGCTATGTTCGATTCCTGCGGACACAGCCAAGTATGATGCCGTTGTTTGCATTCGGGTATCTTGCAAAGTGATTTCGACAGACAATCCTTTGCGAAATGATTTGGTCTTAGGCAGTTAAAACAAAGTTTGGCTTGCTGAGCCAAATGCCGCCGTTCGTTTATTGATGCTGTCTTGAATTCTGTACACTGATAAATTGTATGATTTTCAGCGCACATCGGGCATTGAAGCTTCTGGGTAACTCCAAAACATTTTAGTTCTTTTTTAAGCGGTGAATATTTTCGTTCCTCCTTTATAACGTCTCGTTTGGTTTGATCGAAAGATTTGGCACCAAACACGGCACACGTTTCTAAAGCATCGCACTTTCTTTTGAGAAATTTTAGCATATCGTTGAAAGATGGGCTGTCAATATCAACAACGTATTGTGCCCATTGGGATCGCAATCCATCGTCTGGTTTACTGAGAATCAGATGTATTAGCCATGGGTCCCTTGACTAGTATTCTTCACCCATTGCTCGAAGCTGCCGCATCACCTCATCTGAGGTTGATACTAGTTTCCGCAAATTAGCCAAATGTGCCACCTTGATCATCGGCTGATGGCAAAATTCCTGCACAAGGGCCGAAACAGCAAATTTCGGTTTGTCATAGTGTTCGACCAACGTGTCCCATACTTGTTTATAGTTCACATCAGTAACAGCGTAGTTACTTACAAGACCTTTTGCTTCTCCTTCTAAGTGCGAAATCAGGAGTTGCAATTTGAGTGCGCCGGTAAGATTTTTACGGTCAACACTGCTAACGAACAAATCTTTAAACGAAGCCCACTGCTTTCTGTCGCCATTGAAAACAGGAAGACTATAAGGTTGCTACCTTAAGGTACGTTTAGACAATTAGACATGTCGGTCTGATTTTGACCAGTGCAGAAATCGAAAGGCTGCTCGATTTACCGTTCGACATACTTTGTCGAACCTGTTTGTATGGTGGTGTTCACACTGCTTGCACAAGTCGGAAGGAAGAACTGCCAAATGAATGTCAAATGAAATCTTTCTCCATTTCAATATTTGCTAGCACACATAAAACGAAAATCATTTTTGTTATGGAAAGCCAAAACAAAAGACTAAAAAAATTAAAGGTTACTAAAGGGTGATTTTTCTGCTATTTGGTTTTTCGTGTATTCAGATTTGTCTAATGTACTCAGTTTGGTTTGCCATTTCACCATGAACAGACTGACGCCTGAACAACGCTTACAAATAATCGAATTTTTGGGCCTGAGAACAACTTGCCAAAAATCCACTTTTTTACCGAAAAATTGCGTTCAGTGACGAAGCTCATTTGTGGTTAACCAGCAACCAGAGGCAATACAAGAATCGCCAATGCACCCAGAAAAATGCACGGTTTGGTGCGGTTTACACGCTAGAGGCATCATTCGTCCGTACTTCTTCAATGATGATCAAAATCGCAACGTTACGGTCAATGGCGCTCGCTATCGCGATTTTTTTTTTTTGCCGGAAATGGAAGAGCTGGGTCTTGTTGACATGTGGTTTCAGCAAGACGGAGCAACGTGCCACACATCGCGCGAATCAATGGACATATTGCGGAATGAGTTCGGCGAGCAATTCATCTCACGAAATGGACCGGTGAATTGGCCGCCTAGATCATGCGGTTTAACACCGCTAGATTATTTTTTGTGGGGCTACGTTAAGTCTCTCGTCTATGCGGATAAGCCAACAACAATTCCAGCCTTGGAAGACAACATTACACGCGTTATTCGCGAGATACCAGCCGAAATGCTCGAAAAAGTGACCCAAAATTGGACTTTTCGTATGGACTATTTAAAACGTAGCCCGGGCCAACATTTGAATGAAATTATCTTTAAAAAGTGAATGGCATAAACCAATTTATCGGCTCAAATAAAGATTTCATACAGTTTTGTAATTATTATGCGTTTTTTAAAGCAAAACCAAATTCTTACAAAATCACCCTTTATATTCTTGGAGTCGAACGAAAAATAGAAACGTTCCTATTCCATTCGACATATCGAACGGCATGTCGAATCACAACATCGAATAGGTGTAAACGTAAACCAACATTGCATTCGATATATTTTCGAGCAATCAGCTCGAATCAGATGAATAAATCAGATAGTCTAAACATACCTTTATATGGATATCTAGCCCGGAGATTTTCACAGTAATAAGGGGTTGCATTGACATACTTGTTCTGATATATTTCCTACACTTTTTACTTACTTCATTATTCTTAGCAATTACGTTATTTATCCTAACAATTTTTAACAGCCGATCGAGTTCGATAATTCTGGTGACAATATTAAAATATTTAAATTTTTTGTACAGTAATACATCATTCGTGAGAGGTGTGGTGCATTGGAACGCACAACCTAGAGATTTAAAGCAAATAACTTCGGAAGTAATGTATAAAAGAGCTGCTCTAATTCATTTTAATAGCTAATAAGTTAGACTATAGTTCTAGAATAATTGTAATTCTGGAAATTATTATATTCGTTCTTATTCCGTTAATGACACAAAAAAAGACTTGTCTTACGTCATGTATCAAATAAACTAAACTAAACTAAACTTAATAAAATTAAGTAAATTATGAAGGTACGCCGTTAATTCAACATGCCGAAATTTATGAGTTTTCCGGCAATCGGTAGGACTTGAAAAAAAATTGTCCAAATTTATGACTTTAGCAGTTTCCAGAGCGCGTTGAAAATAATTTCGCCGGCTCAGAGAAATTTCACTTTCACCCGGAAACTCCTCGACGGACGTTGAAACTGCAGCTTGTTGTGAAAGCAAAGCGCGTTGCGTCTCTAGTAGCACTCGGACGGCTTCTTTCAAATCACTGTTGTTGTCCGCACTTATAGCGCATCATCTACGAAAACCTGCTGTTCGTCTTTCAGCATTGATAAATATTGATTTTTTGTCGCATAGTACACCTGTTCGAAATCCGAGCGAACATTCAATGCTGACGCTAAATCGTCCGGTAGTAGCAATTCTTCTATTTCGGTTTGGTTTTTATTTCGAACATTGCCTCTATGTCTAGAAGTTTCTGTATTCGATCATGTATCTCGAATACCGGCGGATTTTGATCACATAATCGTTTCGCACCCGCGTACTCCCGTTTAAGCCTTTCGAAGGCAAAATTTCTTCTGTTCAACATAACCTCCATTACCACGAGTTCGACGTAATCCGGAACCGAAGGACCAAATGTTCGACGTTATTACGCGTCTGTAGTTTCACGGGTTCTCGAATCTTCGATCGCATTGAAAAAAATCACGTGTTAATTTTACGATTTTACTAGCGAGAAAAAAAAAAAATGAATGCAGGAAGTGAGTATTTGGTTTCTGTTATGTTGGTTACATTTCTTTAAAACGGGCGAGTTAAATTTTGCTTCAAGAATGAATATTTCGCTATTTGCATGGGACGTCCTCGAACACCCCTAAACACTCCGGAACTGCGCCCGATCGAGAAGTACTGGATCATAAAGGGGTAACTTCTAAAACGACCTAAATTTATGAAGCATGTCGGAGAAAAGAAGATCACATGGGTTAATACACTGAAAACGGTCGATTCTGAAGTCGTGCAGAATCTTATGGCTGGGGTTAAGCTCTTAATGTTTCTTTATACTCCCCGGAGATTTGGTGGCAATCGGATGAAAACTTGAATTTTGACATTGAAATTAGTCTGTGCAGGTTTGAAGTGAAACACCCTACATACAAAGAATTTTTGTAGGAAACCAGAAACTGATGGGATGAACACTGAAAACGCTGATATTTTTTTCCAAAAAGGTTACATTTTTTTGTCTAATGTGCAATACTAGAGATCAGTGGTGGGCACCGCTAACCGAAAATTTAGCGACGCTAATCGCTAAGTCGCTAACCGGAAAATTTAGCTCGATAATCGCTAAACGCTAAACGCTAAACCACATTAGCGGAACTGTCGCTAATCGCTAATCGCTTACTTTTTAATATGTAAATAGTCGTATCGCTATATTTATTGCTCGTGTTTTGTAAGATTTGAACCACTTTGATCTTTTTGGGTATTCAAACGAAAACAATTACTTTTTAAAGCTATTTACAGTAAGAGGTTTACGAAGCGGTATTCATATTTGATTTTGTAAAAACAAGAATAACAAAAGTTATTTAGGTTGCATTGAAAATAGATAGTCTTAGGAATGTTTTCATAAAAAATCAATTATTATCTGAATCGAAAAAGTAGAACCAAAGTTGTCATAATTTCAAGCGCATTGCAATTTACCAAAGTTCTTGGTGTGCCAAAAATTCAATCTAGACCTTGTGCTTGTTCTTCAAAATGATCCTGTGGCTTGTACGATAACTGGAACTCTATTCTAGGGTAAAAAACTGACAAAAGTAACTTTCGCAGTAAAGTATGTTCATCTTTCGGAGCAATTTACGTACGCCATCAGCAATTCACAGTTTTTCTAAATATTTCTATTGTCGCTTCTCTACAAAATTTAGCGAATTAGCGATTAGCGTTTCGAAGGCCACAATTTTAGCGACGCTAACAGTTTCGCTACCCAGCTCAAAAATTAGCGAAATCGCTAAATCGCTAACTGAATTTTAGTGTCGCCAATTAGCGAATTAGCGAATTAGCGGAATGGTGCCCACCACTGCTAGAGATGAATATAAAACTCCATTAGATACGTTTCTAGTGAGTAGATAGTCAAGAGTATGAAGCATGGAGAATAACGTATAGTGTAGACACGAATGTTCATATTGCACAGGTGAACTCATCACTAGGACCAGAAGAATTTCATCCATTGTGATAATACTCTTGTGTTTTCTGTACTTCTCACTTCATATTAGTTGCGATATAACGATTAAGAGTAAGTGGCATGCTTATCATTTATATTCGTGCTTGTATATTAGTTATAACCCTTCCGTTTCACACTTACTGCTCTACTATAACGAGCCTTCCCACCTGCCAATATCGCCAATTACAATTTCCTGGAGAGATTTCACAAATCTTTCCTTTTGGGCAGACTTGTTTTGTCAAGAAGAAGGAGTCATATCAAGAAACCTCGTTATTCTTGCCAAGAATAACAACTCCCTGAAGATAAGTTATATACGTTCCGATGGCAGGAGTTTTATTGCTGTTGGTGTTATTGGTTTTAACCGTCTGCAGGAGATGGCTGCCAAAATGAAATAAACGATCTAATTGTTGCATAGTACATGAAAGCCAACTGTTAATAGCACATATGCTGCAGAGTTAGATGTATTCTTAAAAAAAAACTTTATGTTGGCTGCTCAGAAAATGTGATTGTTTAATCAAATTAAATGTATTTTATCATTAGATAGATCATTATCTAGTTGCTAGCAAACTTGGTATTTATGAGTCGTTGAATGTCAAAACTTACAGTTACTCTCACCAAACTTAATAACAAACAACTGAAATTTGATCCAAAGTGTTACATGTACACAAAATTTTCTTTTCCTTTACAGACAAACCTGCTCGCATTCCTATCGACGTATTTAATTTTCAATCCGGCAATTGGTTCTCTAATCGACAATGCAATCGAACAACAGCACAGGGTTATCAATGAAATGAACCAGAACTTTACCGACTTGGAGAAGGCTAGTGAAAAGCTGATTGATCTTGGTACCGTTATTGCACCGCATAAAGTACCCCCAAAAACTGTCAAGATCACCAACACCGTAGCAGTTAAAGTACCTGTGCCATATCCTGTGAAGGTTCCGATTCCGGTACCGGTTCCAATTCCTGTCAACAAACCCATTCCAGTACCGGTTCCGAAGATAATTAATGTTCCGGAGCCAACGCCAGCGTTGCCAACCGTGAGCACTCCACTTAGCTACAGCGTCACATCATCCCAAAGCCCAACAGCAGTTGGACCAACGGCATCTTCTTTTAGCAGCAGATCTTCTGGGCCTACAGAACCTGCCCATTTCATACCAGGCGAACAAGAAACTGCATACTCTCATAATGAAGAACAAGTTAAAGAATTCACGCATTCTTATCCAATCCATTCTGTATTTGATGTTGGAGTGGATTACAATCCATACATGGGAAACCGGCTGTCCGTTAAAAAGGAAGCGACAGCAGCCTCTGAACAACACTTCAGAAAACATTCAGACTTTGAGCAGCTCCGGGAATACCATAGTCACGATGTAAAACAATCAGACAACATTGGTTACCAGAGTGTACAGTCGTATCCAACAGAACAAAGGATCCGAGAACCACCTGAGGAATACCATAAATACTATCAATCAACCGCTCAACCCGAACATGGCTCTTCCGTTGGCCAAGATTACCACAATGTTTATACGACTCCCGAACCCGAAGTAGTTCCACATGCATACAAATCATCCAAGTCGGTTTATTTCTCCAAAAATTCCGAAAAATATCCTGCTCCAAAGTTTCCAAGACCAACACATTCGGCTTACCCAACCAATCCAACTTACTACACCAAACAACATTCCCATGAAGAGGAGCCCAATTATGAAAATCAAGATTACAAAGATTACAGAGAATATCAACACAGATCTCCGTCAACCGAACATCGCTTGCAGACCGTGAGAGATTCCTATCCTCACTATGAGCAACCGGATTTCAGAAAATATCACTATCAGAAACCTTCAACTGATAACTACAGAGAAATTTATTCTGAGCAAACTCAGCATAAACCCGAGAAATATTACGAAAAACCAGCTGAGATAACTTATACTACACGCTATCAGCAAGTAGAACATGATGACGCTGAAGAAACTCGAAGACCTTCAACTCATTATAAACAATACGAGTATCAGAAAGAATCGTACCCAGAACAAGCCTCTCCTTCCGAACAACATGAACAACATGAACAACATTCTGAGCATTATGAAAGACCCAACCCTGAATCTCAGTACTCACATGTTGAAACCAGAGAACCCCAGCACTATACCCCTCAAGAGTATAAAACATATTACACCAAACCTTCTCCAGTTTCCGAAGCTCTAACCTATCTGGAAGAAAAAGAACGATCTCGTGGGACTGACCATAAAGACTACTACACCAATAAATTAGAAAACTACAGAGCTCGAACTGCACACCACGAACACAAAGCACAATATGCAACTAAACCAAGTGCCATTACCTATGACTTTCCCAGTGACTCCCATCTGCACCCATCCTACTCGGAAGCACAATCCGCAAAGTACAGAACTCAGCACTACTATTCCTCCAATCCGGACCAACCATCCTTTGACGAAGCCTCAGAATCTGAACACAGACACTATCAACACCATCAGTCAGAACACAGCCCCAGTCCTTCCCCTTCAACGCACGTAAACTCGTATGGTCATGCCGTTACTACCAACAGCGATCGTTATCGCGAACATTACTATCCCCAACCTTCACATTATCAACAACATCACCACCCCCACAGACATACGGATATCGCAAGCGATATGCTCGAATCATCCTCGAAAGATCACGCAGCGTACGAACGTGCGGTCGAGCATGACCATCAGGTGGCCAATCCGAACGAGTATGCCGAGTACACCCATGAGCATCTCCACCACCATCATCATTCGCCACCAGCGACAGACGGAAGGGATTACTAGACAGTTTCCTGTCCTGGACGTACGAAATGATATCGTATCTGTGTTTACGCATTGATAGCATGTAAATTGCACTATTTATTATCATTATGTAATGCTTAAACGCTTCCAGCTTTTTTTTTTCTCTTCGTCTCCCAATCTCCAAGCGGTAGAGAAGAAAAACATGCAAGAATCCGTACGATCTCGAGTTCCGCTTATTCGTCTTCGTGTTTTTGTTTTAAAAGGCTTGTATATAGCGTATCGAACAGCGCGATTATATCGTAGAAATGCATACAAATATTGTTAACTAGTGAATAAGTCGTATTCCGAATGTTACTGGAAACACGTGTACCTGCAGGGGGTCCATTCAGAGTGAAGCTTAATAAAGAAACTAATTTATCGAAAACCATTTAGTATTTTAATGGCACTGAGGGCCGACTCTTTGCAACCGATAACAGGGAGGGAAATGGTTAAAGGTATTTCATTAATCATTCAATAATGTCCATGATTCATCGATGTCAACGTGAAAAAAAAATTAACGTGTAAATAAATATTGAATTGAGGATTTTATAGATACTGTTTCGAAAAGTGGAAAATTGTCTTTTTGCAGGTGTCATTGTTCTATGAATACCAATATGAAAATCCTAATTATTACATGGTTCCAATGGTATCGAAACTTAAAATTTTGATCAAATAAATCAATATAGACAAGACACTGTCGTTGATATTGACGATTTTTGTTATTGTGATGATATATTTGACTTGACTTGTTTCAAGTTGTGAAATAAGTGAAAAAAATCGTATATCAAGTAGATTTAAATTCTTTGATGTTATGCAAATTTTGGAAATCGTACTCGTATGTATATAGACAACTCGAAAGTATCATTTCATACCTGAGCAAAAAGTCGATATGAAAGAAAACGTGAGAAAGAATGAAATACTCAAACAATTGATATAAATGAAAACTATTAATAAGGAATTAAAAACCAATAGCAGCATGCTGTAGCAGTGTTGCTGGAAATATTCAATGGTGAGCCGTTCGTCTGACATTCAATCAGTTTGGGGTGAATAACTTTTTCTACAAGCATCGTAGCGCCTTACGGTCTTCAAAAAAGTTTTTTCCAGGAAAATTTCATACAAATATCATGAATCGATATATTTTTAGAAGCCAACTGGGCATGTCTAGAGAATAAGTTTCGAAAAAGTTGATTTTCCCATATAAAATTGTATGGAAACTTCAAAAATCGGGTGAAAAAATATAGTTCAACCGATCGTTTTGAAAATTTACACAGCTGTTAAAGGACCCATTAGTAACACGAAAAGTGCATGGGAGCTAATATTTATTTTTTGTCTCACCCTAATGAGCAGAGCTGCTGATCAGCTAGACTATGAGCCATCGAACGTAACAGATGATAATCGAACGGCGCTATATCTGGGTTCACCATATGAAGTAGGACTTCTCATTAGAACGTTTTTATTTTTGACAATATGAGGCCGAGCTTTGTCATGCACTAAAATCACTTTTTCGTGTTGTAACCGTTTTTTGCACAGTGCTCGGCTTAATCGTGTCAATTGGGGTCGATACCATTCTTTAGTGATGAATGGAAAAAACGCTGTAGAAAATTACTCAGTAGTCTGATTCTTTTCAAACTTTCAGACAATCAAATTTAACCTAGTAGTAGGCTTTTGTTATATTTGTTTCATTTAACTTGAATGCCATTACTGTACACTCGCACCTCATGCTTAAATCTACTCATTAGATTTTGTACAACATCTGGCTGCAGCTTTTCCTTAACGGAAACCCACTTTTTCTTCGTGTCCTCCTCAGAGTAGACCTCCTTGGGAGGCTTTGGTAATGCCTGCTTTATAATAGTCCAGAACTTCCGACAGGTCTCAGTTCCGGTACGTTAGAGTGGCTCATATCCTTGGGTACGAAAGTGACCCAAGCAGCACTTGCAACATGTTTTGAAATGAGACTACTCGATATTTGTTGTTTCGAAACTTTTTTAACGGTGCATGAAACTTTTTCGGTTACTCTGAAGAAATTTAAAAGAATTGATCAACATTATATTATTTACGTGTATCATTCTCGTAATTGAACACTAGGAATTGCTTGATAATTTTCTGCAATCTAAATCCAACTACATATTTTATGATGCTTTTGAATAACGATAATGTCACATGATGTTGCATATCGTTGTTTCACATGTTTTCTTTTAAGAAAAGCAACCTGGTGATGAAAATGTATAGCAACATCTTGTTGAACCATATATTTGCTAAAATTAACACTCAGTAAACAGTCATCTTTAATAAATATGAATGATAAATTATTATTGTTGGAAACATGGTTTTGTTATTTCATATTTCGCATAATTATTGAAGTGGTAATCCATTGAGCATGGTTTTCTGAACTATCTTTTCCCAAAACATTGTTTATAGTTTGGAGAGTTTGAATCATAAAATTCCTTTTACAACACTTCATAAGAGGTGCGTGAATAATTAGGAAGTAAAAACATGTTTTTCACGGTATATTTTAAATCGCAGGTAGAATTACGTACCTATTAGAAGTGTAAGTAGAGAAAAATTTCGATATATTTAAGGTTTTTTATAACGTTATGTAGTTATATGAAACTTTGCGACACCATCACCGAAGAGTACTGAGAGTGAAGGTAAACAAAATAAACTTTATTTCTCCTCTCTTTTCTTCCTATGCTGCAGCGGTTATCGATGCTGATGATGTTCGCACATAGCATTGTTAGTCGCATATAGGCTCCACCTCTTACGCTTTTCCGGTTATTTACAAGTTGGATAAAAGTAACGAATGCGAATTATTACAATCTTTGAATGGTGCATTGAGAGTTGCATTTGTTTCATTGCAACAATGTGTGCTGCTTGGCGACCCCGTTGGCTTCGTACCAATTCAATAGTGGCACGAAGTTAGATTCGGCCAAAAGTTTGTATGTCGCTCGCTTTTTTCAACAAAGGAAGCAGACGCTTCAGTAAACACTCCTTGAGGTAGATGTCACCGTTAGCGGTCCCCGGTAGTCTCAAACAGCGCACTACTTTTGCCACATGAGCAGATCAGGTATTTCTTGGCTAACTTTGGAAGTTTTTGCTTCGTTACTTCCTCCGGAATATCAAACTTGTGCTGGGCAGTGAAGAATAGTAGCCTCGGAAGCTGCCGGAAGTCCACCTCAACGTAAATCTTATCATCCATGACAAGACAGTGAGGCTTCGTCTGCATTTAGGTGTACACTGTACAGTTTCCGGGCCCGTGACTTTCTCATTGTATTTTGCCGTTTGTCACGATTTGGAGCCCTTTGCACTTTAAACGTATGCAGTCGCCTCTGGTGTTTGGCTCTTTGAAGGAAAGACTTGGACAGATTCAACTTTTTGGCCACATCCCTGGCCGAAGTATTGGGATTCTGCTAGAACGCCTCAAACAAATTCAATTTGCGACATTACTTTTCGGGTAACGGCATGTTTTGCAATTTTCGAAAAACTGGCATGGCAGCTATAAAAATACAGTGTAAAAAATACACTCCAAACTATTTCCACCCAAATTTTCAAGATAAAATATCCGATAGGTAGTTTTCTACAGCGTTTTTCTCGTGATGCAATTTGATATGGGCCACTTTTTAGAAGCATGACCGGGCAGTCCCCATGAACTTTTTTCTTCGAGTTACTATAAGGAATCTTTTTTTCACTATCCGTCACGGCGCGATGAATTATTCACAGGCGAAAAACTCACGTTCAACGTCCTTTGACTTCAAATCGTAAGGAAGTTCCTCGTTTTTGTCGCTTGGAAATGGCTTGACAGGTAACCGAAGCAGACTGTTCATTAGACTGGGACACAGTTGTATGGGAAAAAAGCGTTGGTGTTATTTTTTCGCTCCCATGCACTTTTCGTGTTCCTTATGGGTCCTGTAAGAACTGTGTAACTTTTCAGATCGATCGGTGGAACCCCTGATTTGCGCCCGATTTTTAAAGTTTCCATACGATTTTATATGGGAAAATCCACTTTTTCAAAACTTATCCTCTAGAAATTTCCAGTTGGCTCCTAAAAATATACCAATACATGATATTTGTAGGAAATTTTCCTGGAAACAATTCTTTTGAAGACTGTAAGGGGCTACAAAATTTGTAGAAAAAGTTATTCACCTTAAACTGATCCAATGTCTGACGAACGGCTCAACACGAAAAGTGCATGGGAGCTAATATTTATTTTTTGTCCCACCCTACTGTTCATGCGTTTGGCATGGGTCAATTTTGACTTGTTTCACCCAACAGCTTTAAAGTGATGGAATCAATCATGGCACGTTGGTTGACATAAAACAACATCACCGGAAATTTTTCTAACTCTCGATGCGCTCCAGTCACCTTTTTCTTTGACTGAAATAAGAAAAATAACACTTCCCGCAAACGACGATTGTTTGGCACAAAATAAGAGATTTTCACACAATTCTAAGTTCGCCACAGTGTAAATACGCAGGATGACACATTAAAATCACAAAGCAGTTTGTTTACCGTATGTCTTAGCTTGGCGGCTTATTACGTTTTAGATATGTCAATAACGATTGGCACTCACTGCTATCGCCATCTATTTATAAAAAGCTAGAACTTAATGGTATTTACGGCCTCTAGAAGCCTTTTTCGCTGGCTCATTTATTGTTTATTTATTAAAATATTTGTCTATTGGAATCAGCTGGAAAATGTTTATTTTATGTTCGCTTACCTTTAAAACGATTCGAACAGTTCAAATTTTTGATCTGACTTTAGAAAGTTTTTTGGCAATTCAAAATAAGATTTGGTATCATATTAGCAGTCTCAGGAAGAATTTCATAAAATAAGTGGCTTCATTCACGATATTTCATGACTGTTAGAAGATTTTTCTTTGGGCAATTAAAAATCTAATTTAGTTTAATTTTTTAATTTTTATTGTTATTCTAGTGCAGTTTTAACTTTAAATACGGCACACTTTAGGATCAAAGGAATATTACAATTTATCCAAAGCGAGTTTATTTTGCTAAAAGCTTCGCTTAAGTTAAAAAAACTGGAAACAAACGATCTATAGTATTTACAGCCTCTAGAAGCCTTTTTCGCTGGCTCAATTATTGTTTATTTATTAGAATATTTGTCTATTGGAATCAGCTGGAAAATGTTTATTTTATGTTCGCTTACCTTTATAAACGATTCGAACAGTTCAAATTTTTAATCTGATTTTAGAAAGTTTTTGGCAATTCAAAATGAGATTTGGTATCATATAAGCAGTCTCAGGAAAAATTGTATAAAATTGGTGGCTTCATTCACGATATTTCATGACTGTTAAAAGATTTTATTTGGGCAATTAAAAATCTACTTTAGTTTAATTTTTTCATGATTTTTATATTATTCTAGTGCAGTTTTAATTTAAAATACGGCACACTCTAGGATCCAAGGAATATTACAATTTATCGAAAGCGAGTTTATTTTGCTAAAAGCTTCGCTAATGTTGAAAAAACTGGAAACAAACGATCTGGAGTTCGTAACTTCCTAAAGGTTGAAGAAATAAAAAATTATTTCAAACAAATACCAGAATCGATCAAAATTGTTGATATCTAGAGGAAATAGAAAAAAGATCATCACTATGAAAATTGATTGGAATATTCACTAGCTTTTGGAAAAGGAAGATGACATTTTTAGTCCTAAGAAGTGGAGCAAGATATTCCCCGTGACAGCTTTTCCTCATTAGTATGACATTTTATGCACGTCATCATTTACAGTTTAGGTATATACATGCTAATTACAGATTGGTACCGCTTTAGCAAACTAGCGGAATGGTGCCCACCAATCAATATTTTCCAAAGAATATTTATTTTTATTATTCGCTCCATGATTTACAAAAATTTTGTCAGTGAAGAATATTCAGAGATTGCAAAAAGCAAAACAAAGCCTTGGTGCTACATTCCAATTCGGAGCTCGACTTTCTGCCAACTGTTAAGTGTATAGCATAATTGCGGGGCTACTGCTACGATCCTACTGACACTAACAACAAAGATGACTAGAACAAGATACCTGACTTTTGCAAAATTCATCGGACATGATTGTCGCTGCGCGTCAGCAAAAGTCAAACTAATTTATACACTGTTAATACTTGTATACTTAACGTCAAAATCAACTGATGACAAGGCCAAGACATGACTGCTGAAAGGTGAAACAATTTTTTCAGTATCCATGTGGACGACTTCACGGTGCTGCCATCCGAAAAATGATAATAATGTGAACGAATGTTTAGTTCTCAAACATGAAACATTCCCGAATAATCAAGATTTATCGGCGCTTCATTCAAGATTAAGCGTACCATCAGAACTTCCCGATAACCGTTATAAGCACGCTCTAAAGCCAAGTTTTCCACTCTTGCCGAGGTTAATAAAGCAAAAATCGGGTATCCCGGTGAACCTGATCATATGCACAATGGTTCTTAAACCTGGTTTGCGACATATCAAACTTTAAGTTTTGGTAGAATGAGACCTGAAACTAAATATAATTCCTCAATATGAACCCCCACTCTGATAGTCAACTTCACACTTTTCTTTCGTACTTTAAAGTGCAAAAAATATGGCAGTAGCATTAAAAGTGCAAAAAATGACAATATCATTAATCTGCATGTTATCTTAAGCGTTGAGCTGACCAAACTGCTACACCTTTTTCATATACAATCTTGAACAGCTTAACGATCGATGACGGACTATGCACGATAAATCGATTTTGCTCATAGTGACAATCTTATGAGAATTTAAGTTATCAGATGGCAGCACTAACCGTCGGAAATCGGTCGTGTTCAAAATGTATGAAAACTATGGAAGTTAAGTATCTTGTTCTAGTTTTCTTTGCTAACAGTCTCTCCCGAGTCAAGACTCGAACCTACGACGTCTGGCTAGCATAGTTCATGAAAAGTGTAATTTTACTGTTTACGTAACATTCGATTAGCCTTAGCTTATGACGTAAAACCTTGTCAATATCTTTAATCAAATATACGTAATAAAGAAAACTTACAAGCGTCATAAAAATAATCACTACACGCCTAAGGACCAAACAGAATATAATCCCATCTACGGGTATGATCGAATTGCATGTGAAAGTGTTGACTTGATGGTGATATACCTGCTCCAGATAACCGTTATTAAATAAATGAAATTTGCATACAAACAGTTAACTTAATTGATAAATTGCAGCTAATGCTTAGTATCAGAATACAATTTTTTACTCTACATATCAAAAGCAACGCCGTTTCATTTTCACTTTCAATCACGCGATCGCAGTAGAATTTGCATTCAAAAGTTACCCTCACCATAAAACGCATTCCGTGCAAATTATGCTCAATTAGCGTCCTTACATAATCCATACGCGCTGCGTCGATGTTTACCGTGTCTGCCATCCGTCTGCGGACACGTGTTTGTCTGCTGCTCACGGTAAATGTTTTCTTATCTACGCACCAGCAACATACTGACAGATTATCTCATCAAATACGTCATAATTTGCATTTACATCCTAAGGCCTGGTATCGGAAAGCAGTATAATTATGCAGTGCGCTAGGCTTGTTAGCTTGAAACTAGTCATGAGAAATCTTTAGCTCAACTTTATAGTATTGAAAGTCGATCACTGGGCTATGAATGAAACTACACTTAAAGGTTCAATATTTTTTCTAAAGAGCAGTTCAAGAGTAACTTACCAATGTTTACTTAATTACTTCATTAGAAATGAATATTTCAATATTATACAAACGAGTATAATATATTAAATAAAGAAAGCCGACTCTTTGCAACCGATAACAGGGAGGGAAATGGTTAAAGGTATTTCATTAATCATTCAATAATGTCCATGATTCATCGATGTCAACGTGAAAAAAAAATTAACGTGTAAATAAATATTGAATTGAGGATTTTATAGATACTGTTTCGAAAAGTGGAAAATTGTCTTTTTGCAGGTGTCATTGTTCTATGAATACCAATATGAAAATCCTAATTATTACATGGTTCCAATGGTATCGAAACTTAAAATTTTGATCAAATAAATCAATATAGACAAGACACTGTCGTTGATATTGACGATTTTTGTTATTGTGATGATATATTTGACTTGACTTGTTTCAAGTTGTGAAATAAGTGAAAAAAATCGTATATCAAGTAGATTTAAATTCTTTGATGTTATGCAAATTTTGGAAATCGTACTCGTATGTATATAGACAACTCGAAAGTATCATTTCATACCTGAGCAAAAAGTCGATATGAAAGAAAACGTGAGAAAGAATGAAATACTCAAACAATTGATATAAATGAAAACTATTAATAAGGAATTAAAAACCAATAGCAGCATGCTGTAGCAGTGTTGCTGGAAATATTCAATGGTGAGCCGTTCGTCTGACATTCAATCAGTTTGGGGTGAATAACTTTTTCTACAAGCATCGTAGCGCCTTACGGTCTTCAAAAAAGTTTTTTCCAGGAAAATTTCATACAAATATCATGAATCGATATATTTTTAGAAGCCAACTGGGCATGTCTAGAGAATAAGTTTCGAAAAAGTTGATTTTCCCATATAAAATTGTATGGAAACTTCAAAAATCGGGTGAAAAAATATAGTTCAACCGATCGTTTTGAAAATTTACACAGCTGTTAAAGGACCCATTAGTAACACGAAAAGTGCATGGGAGCTAATATTTATTTTTTGTCTCACCCTAATGAGCAGAGCTGCTGATCAGCTAGACTATGAGCCATCGAACGTAACAGATGATAATCGAACGGCGCTATATCTGGGTTCACCATATGAAGTAGGACTTCTCATTAGAACGTTTTTATTTTTGACAATATGAGGCCGAGCTTTGTCATGCACTAAAATCACTTTTTCGTGTTGTAACCGTTTTTTGCACAGTGCTCGGCTTAATCGTGTCAATTGGGGTCGATACCATTCTTTAGTGATGAATGGAAAAAACGCTGTAGAAAATTACTCAGTAGTCTGATTCTTTTCAAACTTTCAGACAATCAAATTTAACCTAGTAGTAGGCTTTTGTTATATTTGTTTCATTTAACTTGAATGCCATTACTGTACACTCGCACCTCATGCTTAAATCTACTCATTAGATTTTGTACAACATCTGGCTGCAGCTTTTCCTTAACGGAAACCCACTTTTTCTTCGTGTCCTCCTCAGAGTAGACCTCCTTGGGAGGCTTTGGTAATGCCTGCTTTATAATAGTCCAGAACTTCCGACAGGTCTCAGTTCCGGTACGTTAGAGTGGCTCATATCCTTGGGTACGAAAGTGACCCAAGCAGCACTTGCAACATGTTTTGAAATGAGACTACTCGATATTTGTTGTTTCGAAACTTTTTTAACGGTGCATGAAACTTTTTCGGTTACTCTGAAGAAATTTAAAAGAATTGATCAACATTATATTATTTACGTGTATCATTCTCGTAATTGAACACTAGGAATTGCTTGATAATTTTCTGCAATCTAAATCCAACTACATATTTTATGATGCTTTTGAATAACGATAATGTCACATGATGTTGCATATCGTTGTTTCACATGTTTTCTTTTAAGAAAAGCAACCTGGTGATGAAAATGTATAGCAACATCTTGTTGAACCATATATTTGCTAAAATTAACACTCAGTAAACAGTCATCTTTAATAAATATGAATGATAAATTATTATTGTTGGAAACATGGTTTTGTTATTTCATATTTCGCATAATTATTGAAGTGGTAATCCATTGAGCATGGTTTTCTGAACTATCTTTTCCCAAAACATTGTTTATAGTTTGGAGAGTTTGAATCATAAAATTCCTTTTACAACACTTCATAAGAGGTGCGTGAATAATTAGGAAGTAAAAACATGTTTTTCACGGTATATTTTAAATCGCAGGTAGAATTACGTACCTATTAGAAGTGTAAGTAGAGAAAAATTTCGATATATTTAAGGTTTTTTATAACGTTATGTAGTTATATGAAACTTTGCGACACCATCACCGAAGAGTACTGAGAGTGAAGGTAAACAAAATAAACTTTATTTCTCCTCTCTTTTCTTCCTATGCTGCAGCGGTTATCGATGCTGATGATGTTCGCACATAGCATTGTTAGTCGCATATAGGCTCCACCTCTTACGCTTTTCCGGTTATTTACAAGTTGGATAAAAGTAACGAATGCGAATTATTACAATCTTTGAATGGTGCATTGAGAGTTGCATTTGTTTCATTGCAACAATGTGTGCTGCTTGGCGACCCCGTTGGCTTCGTACCAATTCAATAGTGGCACGAAGTTAGATTCGGCCAAAAGTTTGTATGTCGCTCGCTTTTTTCAACAAAGGAAGCAGACGCTTCAGTAAACACTCCTTGAGGTAGATGTCACCGTTAGCGGTCCCCGGTAGTCTCAAACAGCGCACTACTTTTGCCACATGAGCAGATCAGGTATTTCTTGGCTAACTTTGGAAGTTTTTGCTTCGTTACTTCCTCCGGAATATCAAACTTGTGCTGGGCAGTGAAGAATAGTAGCCTCGGAAGCTGCCGGAAGTCCACCTCAACGTAAATCTTATCATCCATGACAAGACAGTGAGGCTTCGTCTGCATTTAGGTGTACACTGTACAGTTTCCGGGCCCGTGACTTTCTCATTGTATTTTGCCGTTTGTCACGATTTGGAGCCCTTTGCACTTTAAACGTATGCAGTCGCCTCTGGTGTTTGGCTCTTTGAAGGAAAGACTTGGACAGATTCAACTTTTTGGCCACATCCCTGGCCGAAGTATTGGGATTCTGCTAGAACGCCTCAAACAAATTCAATTTGCGACATTACTTTTCGGGTAACGGCATGTTTTGCAATTTTCGAAAAACTGGCATGGCAGCTATAAAAATACAGTGTAAAAAATACACTCCAAACTATTTCCACCCAAATTTTCAAGATAAAATATCCGATAGGTAGTTTTCTACAGCGTTTTTCTCGTGATGCAATTTGATATGGGCCACTTTTTAGAAGCATGACCGGGCAGTCCCCATGAACTTTTTTCTTCGAGTTACTATAAGGAATCTTTTTTTCACTATCCGTCACGGCGCGATGAATTATTCACAGGCGAAAAACTCACGTTCAACGTCCTTTGACTTCAAATCGTAAGGAAGTTCCTCGTTTTTGTCGCTTGGAAATGGCTTGACAGGTAACCGAAGCAGACTGTTCATTAGACTGGGACACAGTTGTATGGGAAAAAAGCGTTGGTGTTATTTTTTCGCTCCCATGCACTTTTCGTGTTCCTTATGGGTCCTGTAAGAACTGTGTAACTTTTCAGATCGATCGGTGGAACCCCTGATTTGCGCCCGATTTTTAAAGTTTCCATACGATTTTATATGGGAAAATCCACTTTTTCAAAACTTATCCTCTAGAAATTTCCAGTTGGCTCCTAAAAATATACCAATACATGATATTTGTAGGAAATTTTCCTGGAAACAATTCTTTTGAAGACTGTAAGGGGCTACAAAATTTGTAGAAAAAGTTATTCACCTTAAACTGATCCAATGTCTGACGAACGGCTCAACACGAAAAGTGCATGGGAGCTAATATTTATTTTTTGTCCCACCCTACTGTTCATGCGTTTGGCATGGGTCAATTTTGACTTGTTTCACCCAACAGCTTTAAAGTGATGGAATCAATCATGGCACGTTGGTTGACATAAAACAACATCACCGGAAATTTTTCTAACTCTCGATGCGCTCCAGTCACCTTTTTCTTTGACTGAAATAAGAAAAATAACACTTCCCGCAAACGACGATTGTTTGGCACAAAATAAGAGATTTTCACACAATTCTAAGTTCGCCACAGTGTAAATACGCAGGATGACACATTAAAATCACAAAGCAGTTTGTTTACCGTATGTCTTAGCTTGGCGGCTTATTACGTTTTAGATATGTCAATAACGATTGGCACTCACTGCTATCGCCATCTATTTATAAATAGCTAGAACTTAATGGTATTTACGGCCTCTAGAAGCCTTTTTCGCTGGCTCATTTATTGTTTATTTATTAAAATATTTGTCTATTGGAATCAGCTGGAAAATGTTTATTTTATGTTCGCTTACCTTTAAAACGATTCGAACAGTTCAAATTTTTGATCTGACTTTAGAAAGTTTTTTGGCAATTCAAAATAAGATTTGGTATCATATTAGCAGTCTCAGGAAGAATTTCATAAAATAAGTGGCTTCATTCACGATATTTCATGACTGTTAGAAGATTTTTCTTTGGGCAATTAAAAATCTAATTTAGTTTAATTTTTTAATTTTTATTGTTATTCTAGTGCAGTTTTAACTTTAAATACGGCACACTTTAGGATCAAAGGAATATTACAATTTATCCAAAGCGAGTTTATTTTGCTAAAAGCTTCGCTTAAGTTAAAAAAACTGGAAACAAACGATCTATAGTATTTACAGCCTCTAGAAGCCTTTTTCGCTGGCTCAATTATTGTTTATTTATTAGAATATTTGTCTATTGGAATCAGCTGGAAAATGTTTATTTTATGTTCGCTTACCTTTATAAACGATTCGAACAGTTCAAATTTTTAATCTGATTTTAGAAAGTTTTTGGCAATTCAAAATGAGATTTGGTATCATATAAGCAGTCTCAGGAAAAATTGTATAAAATTGGTGGCTTCATTCACGATATTTCATGACTGTTAAAAGATTTTATTTGGGCAATTAAAAATCTACTTTAGTTTAATTTTTTCATGATTTTTATATTATTCTAGTGCAGTTTTAATTTAAAATACGGCACACTCTAGGATCCAAGGAATATTACAATTTATCGAAAGCGAGTTTATTTTGCTAAAAGCTTCGCTAATGTTGAAAAAACTGGAAACAAACGATCTGGAGTTCGTAACTTCCTAAAGGTTGAAGAAATAAAAAATTATTTCAAACAAATACCAGAATCGATCAAAATTGTTGATATCTAGAGGAAATAGAAAAAAGATCATCACTATGAAAATTGATTGGAATATTCACTAGCTTTTGGAAAAGGAAGATGACATTTTTAGTCCTAAGAAGTGGAGCAAGATATTCCCCGTGACAGCTTTTCCTCATTAGTATGACATTTTATGCACGTCATCATTTACAGTTTAGGTATATACATGCTAATTACAGATTGGTACCGCTTTAGCAAACTAGCGGAATGGTGCCCACCAATCAATATTTTCCAAAGAATATTTATTTTTATTATTCGCTCCATGATTTACAAAAATTTTGTCAGTGAAGAATATTCAGAGATTGCAAAAAGCAAAACAAAGCCTTGGTGCTACATTCCAATTCGGAGCTCGACTTTCTGCCAACTGTTAAGTGTATAGCATAATTGCGGGGCTACTGCTACGATCCTACTGACACTAACAACAAAGATGACTAGAACAAGATACCTGACTTTTGCAAAATTCATCGGACATGATTGTCGCTGCGCGTCAGCAAAAGTCAAACTAATTTATACACTGTTAATACTTGTATACTTAACGTCAAAATCAACTGATGACAAGGCCAAGACATGACTGCTGAAAGGTGAAACAATTTTTTCAGTATCCATGTGGACGACTTCACGGTGCTGCCATCCGAAAAATGATAATAATGTGAACGAATGTTTAGTTCTCAAACATGAAACATTCCCGAATAATCAAGATTTATCGGCGCTTCATTCAAGATTAAGCGTACCATCAGAACTTCCCGATAACCGTTATAAGCACGCTCTAAAGCCAAGTTTTCCACTCTTGCCGAGGTTAATAAAGCAAAAATCGGGTATCCCGGTGAACCTGATCATATGCACAATGGTTCTTAAACCTGGTTTGCGACATATCAAACTTTAAGTTTTGGTAGAATGAGACCTGAAACTAAATATAATTCCTCAATATGAACCCCCACTCTGATAGTCAACTTCACACTTTTCTTTCGTACTTTAAAGTGCAAAAAATATGGCAGTAGCATTAAAAGTGCAAAAAATGACAATATCATTAATCTGCATGTTATCTTAAGCGTTGAGCTGACCAAACTGCTACACCTTTTTCATATACAATCTTGAACAGCTTAACGATCGATGACGGACTATGCACGATAAATCGATTTTGCTCATAGTGACAATCTTATGAGAATTTAAGTTATCAGATGGCAGCACTAACCGTCGGAAATCGGTCGTGTTCAAAATGTATGAAAACTATGGAAGTTAAGTATCTTGTTCTAGTTTTCTTTGCTAACAGTCTCTCCCGAGTCAAGACTCGAACCTACGACGTCTGGCTAGCATAGTTCATGAAAAGTGTAATTTTACTGTTTACGTAACATTCGATTAGCCTTAGCTTATGACGTAAAACCTTGTCAATATCTTTAATCAAATATACGTAATAAAGAAAACTTACAAGCGTCATAAAAATAATCACTACACGCCTAAGGACCAAACAGAATATAATCCCATCTACGGGTATGATCGAATTGCATGTGAAAGTGTTGACTTGATGGTGATATACCTGCTCCAGATAACCGTTATTAAATAAATGAAATTTGCATACAAACAGTTAACTTAATTGATAAATTGCAGCTAATGCTTAGTATCAGAATACAATTTTTTACTCTACATATCAAAAGCAACGCCGTTTCATTTTCACTTTCAATCACGCGATCGCAGTAGAATTTGCATTCAAAAGTTACCCTCACCATAAAACGCATTCCGTGCAAATTATGCTCAATTAGCGTCCTTACATAATCCATACGCGCTGCGTCGATGTTTACCGTGTCTGCCATCCGTCTGCGGACACGTGTTTGTCTGCTGCTCACGGTAAATGTTTTCTTATCTACGCACCAGCAACATACTGACAGATTATCTCATCAAATACGTCATAATTTGCATTTACATCCTAAGGCCTGGTATCGGAAAGCAGTATAATTATGCAGTGCGCTAGGCTTGTTAGCTTGAAACTAGTCATGAGAAATCTTTAGCTCAACTTTATAGTATTGAAAGTCGATCACTGGGCTATGAATGAAACTACACTTAAAGGTTCAATATTTTTTCTAAAGAGCAGTTCAAGAGTAACTTACCAATGTTTACTTAATTACTTCATTAGAAATGAATATTTCAATATTATACAAACGAGTATAATATATTAAATAAAGAAAGCGATTTCTTTATTTGATCAAATTCGTCGATTTGGATAATCGACGTTAACGACGACTAATTTTTTTATTCAATAGAGTGACTATGGAAAAGTTACCCTATATAAAGGCTGGGCTTCACCGCGTTAATAGACGATAAAAAGGGTAAGTGAAAAGACGATTACCTATCACTTAATTCGATACTGTATTGTTACAGTACCTGGATAGTAGTGTAAAACCTCTTGTTAATATAATTATCAATGTTTATCTGTACGTTTGCAATAATGTTTGTATGGTTTTGATCAAATTTCATTTTATATAGAAAAAACTGTGGTTGTCCCAAATTACAATCTGGACGGTATTTCCGAGTGAGATAAATGTGTAATAATTTGATCGCATTTTAATGTTATAGGGATGAGCAATTTTATACTCAAAAAATTACATCTGCTGCATAAGTATTCCACAATTCTATTCCATAAAAGTTTGATTATAAGCTTCCTATTGTATTGAAACACTTTTAATTTCTGGTTGTAGGTTCCTGTTTTAAGTTAAGATCAATTTTTCGTTAACGTCAATGCAGTACATGACACGAGCGTCTAAGAACTATGAACACCCCCCTAAGGCGCAGTACTAACATTAATGCATACCTAAGCGATTGATTATGATAGGCTTTAATTTTGTTTATAGTGCACACACTTTTCTTCCGTCTCATTTTAATCGCGACAGAGCAACAACCCCACCTGCTAGCTGCCTGTCTACCATTGGAATAATTGATATAATTACATGCAAATTCGACCCTCTGCGGCTGGGAGTCCGACCGGCCGGCATGACCGAGTGAGCATCGAATCATGATGTATGTATGACCTAATAGTGGAAGTCACCCGTCAGAGCTTGTAATCTATGCTGCATTTGAAGAGTTTTTAATGTCTTGACGATGGATTGGGCTTCTCAGGGGAGAATGTATAAAGGTAAGGACAATTTTTCTGTCCGTAGACAGTATCAATTCCATCACTCTGTCGTGTGCCACCCGTTATCGATAAGCTTAAACCGTAATCCAAGAATATGAGACACATAACTAAGTTAACGGTGAGTCGGTTCTGAAGTACAATCGAATTAGTGATCCATCTTAGTGATTAATGTATTTTTGTGTTCCAGTTCAAATATTTAGTTCTTATACTGGCCTTCAATGCAGCTCGCGGTATTACAAATGAACCGAGAAAATTGAAGACTGAAGCATTGACTAAACGTGGGAGCGAAATTGAATCCACAAATAATGAAGGAAAGAAGCAAAATTTTAAGCGGCATCTTTCATTGGGGCTTGGTTTCGGTGAAGACAACATAGGATATGGGAGCAGTATATCGGGTGGACATTCGTTTGGATTAGTAGGAAAAAGTGCCGAATTCGGTTACGGCAGCGGAGGCTATGGCTTCGATAGTGGTTACCACGGTTTAAATTACGGAGGAGGATTTGGTTACGGGGGTGGGTATGGCTATGGCGGTGGATTTTCTTCCCACGGGGCTTTCCACGGTGGATATAGATTGGCCAAACCAATTGTGACAGCCACTATCAAAGAACATATTCCGATTCCGTATCCTAAGCCCTATCCAGTTTTTATACGAAAACCCATACCATTTCCTGTTAGCGTTCCAAAACCAGTCCCATACCCAATATTTGTGAAAAAGCATGTTCCAGTTCCTATCGATCGGCCAGTGCCATATCCTGTCCCAGTACATATCACGAAGCATGTACGAGTCCCAGTGCCGCACCCTTATCCGGTTCCTGTGAAGGTACCCACGCCAGTGATAGTTCCCAAACCAGTAGTCGTAACTAAGCCAGTAGTGATAACTAAACCAGTCGTCCACTACGCTCCACTTGTACCAACACCCATCGTGGCTGCACATGCACCGATCCTAGCGACGGCCGCTCATGTTGATGTGTCCGATCATGGTATACACCAAACCCACGGACACCTACAATCGCACGGATTTTCGGCAGGGGCACACTTTGGCGCTACCTCAAACTATGGCGCAGAAGCTCATTACTCCAGTGGGGCTGTGGATGGTGTTCTATGCGATCAGGGTTTAATACATTAGTTTCGTTCGGTGTTCAACGTCAAAAATAAAAATAAGTAATCTTTCTTGTAGCAAATTTAAACTAATGCCAATTAACCAGCCAACCTAAGAAAATTGTTGTGATTTATGGAAGTTGAATTGAGTAAACCTTCACACAAAAAACCAAAGTAGAATTGAAATCGATTAGTTTCGAGAATCTAAACTAAAATTTTAACTGCCATGGTAGGAAATAAATTTATTGCTTTACAATTATGGTATATTGGTTCTCTTTCACTATTGGTTTTAAAAACGGCTTTACTAACTAAACGGCACCACCAAAATGTCAAAAAATGCTTTTACTAAGAAGAAATATACTGTATCTTGAAGTCTCGCAAGTAAAATGCATTAAAAATTAGCCGCGGATCAGAATAAGAACCATTCTATTCTTTTTTGAGTATATTGCAGTTGCTTAGTCAATTTGTTTCAAGGTATTATATAGTCAAAACGTAAGTTTAGAAAATAAAATAAAAGTTTTAGAGTAAAAGAATCAAAGTAGGCCAAAAAATAAGTATTAAATACTAACCGACGTAATCTAATAAACATATATTTTTTAAACAATTAATCAATAGTTTTATCATTTATGTTTCACTGAATTTAATTGGTGTGTGCTAGGGATCAAAGTTGTAGAAGTTGGGACATGCCGAAAAATGTTGATCAATCTAAAAGCAATGCGCCAATGATGTTTTGATTCAAAGAGGTTCAACACGCGGTGTTGAACTGCGCCTGGTGACGGCGGACCAGGAGAGACTATCGAAAATGCTGAGCAACGAGTGGAAAGGAATTTTCACCAAAGTTTTCATCACTGGAAAGTTTGTCTCCAAATAAACTAGTATGGTCTTGGCATTACACGAGAAAAACTTCGCAGCCTAGCATTCAAACTATCGGATAAAAAATCGAACGGGTCATCTCTTTTTATCGGGATGAAAAAAACTCACGGGACGTGTTTGGCTGGTGGGGTTCCTCAACTAACCTAGTACGGTTGTTCGCTTTATACAAAGTGTAATATCGGACTGGAATAATGCCTAATACCTAACAAATGTTCAAACATGCAGCAAAAATCTTTTTTCCATGCTTGAATAACAAGACAAAAAGATTATATTAAATCTATCAAAATCAGTCTTTTTTCACGCGGTTCCATACAAATTTGGAATGTATCCCCGCAGACCAAGCTTAGGAAAATGACTGGAGAACGACACTATACTGACGACTTTTCTCTCTTTTCACTATAACAGCCTCATGCATGAGCTATAGAGCTTTAGCCAAAGTGTATGTGTATTAGTGGTCTGCGGGGCACACAAAATTTGACAGGCAGGCGAAAATGAATGTAGAATATGCTGAGTAAGTTTTATTTTTCGTTATTAATCGGAATTATAAAATAAAATGATAAAAAATGTTCTCTGTTAAAAGAATGGCATGATAGAATATGTTTTCTGTTGATGCGTTACAGTGTTAAGTCTCGGTATCAGGAGAAAATACAAAGTTTTGCGGCGGATTTGACCCCTACCAGTTACAAAAGAAAAATTTCACACAGTACAGTCCCTCTACAATTATGGGTGTTGTGAATGTTTAGTGTTGTGCAATTTAGCCTGTGTTTTAGGTATCTAGCAAATCCCCTGCAAAAACTGCTTCGCGGTTTACATTGGACAAACACGACAAAAATTCAAAATGCGACTGCGAGAGCATAAGAATGCAGCCATGCCATCGACTGGGAAAATGCGAAACTTTTAAAAAATGTACAAAAAACGTCGAACGTTAGTGGTAAGTTATGATTATTTTCTAGCTGCTGCCGATGCGCTTCTGAATCTTTCTGGTTCAAGCACACAATCTCCCGTTTTGGAGAAGGTACCTACTGTAGCTTGTTACGAGGAAGTGGCAACAGACTTTGAGTCGACTAGATCACTTTCGAGTCATTCGGAAAACCTTTCGTCACCCAGCCTACCTTTACGTTTATCCAATTGTTCCCAGCTGCGTATCAGCGAAACTCAAACGTATACTGTAAACACCGCTAACGGTAAAGATATTTGTTCCGCGCTGTCTTCTTTAAGTAATAAAAAACGTTCGTTGGCAGGTAGTATTCATTTTTCAGCTTGTCTACTTATTCTAATCATTGGTAATTTTTTAGATCGAGCACCTCCACAACAAATTTTAAATAGCACAAACTGCGATCGTCCGATGAACTGTTGTGAAAATTGCAATTATCTATCTGGCCATGAAGAGCCGATTAAAAAAAAGGAGGTTTTAACATCGACTCCCATCCGCAAAGAAACAATAGATTTGTCATTTGCCAGTACATTGGATTTTTCTGCAAGCCTCCTAGGGGATGGAAACAATTTAGAACTCGAGCCTCAAGGACGATAAATGTGGTTGCAATGAACCCATAGATTTGGGTATAAAACAAACAGCTCCTGTAACAATGGAAGAGGCTGACAATATACATTCTGATGATGGAATGATTGATGATGATAGCGTTGAAGATGGTGATACTATATTATTAAACGATTTTTCTATTTTTGAATATTTTGAGCCATATAAGATTAGTGATGATGAAGAAGCAAATATTAGTGCTCATTGCTTGGATGATCTAGACAAGGAAGCGATTGTTCTTAAGACCCGCACTGGCAATCCTAAAGTGACGAACAGGGGCAGAAAGGAAAAGGGAATAAAATACACCCGCAAAGATGGTACTGTTGTACCAAAAAGACGCATACGACCGGCTTGTAGATGTCGACTGAAATGCAGCGAAAAATATAATGTCGAAACCCGTAACCTTCTTTTAAAACATTTACTTCGATTAAAACTCTCTGGACAGAACCAATTTTTGGCGAACCACATAGCGGTTACTGAAACAAAGAGACCCAAGGTATGAATAGTTGAATATTTTGTATTTAATGTTTTGAGACTACTATGGCTCAATCTTATTCACAGGTCATCAACTCTCGGCGCAGATACAGCCGTACTTATTCGTTGCCAGCAGTTAATGGAACCGTCAAAGTTTGCAAATCTATGTTCGTTGCAACGTTTGATATTGGCGATCAAAAAATACGTGGTCTGGCACGTAAAACTTCCTGTCAAATGATTGCAAGCGATGACCAACGAGTGAACAACCGAAACAGAACTCCGATTGATAAGGACCATGTTAACTTTATCAAAAACCACATTCGCTCTTTTCCAGCTTATTCAAGTCATTATTCTCGTGAGCGCTCCAATCGGCTATATCTTTCTAATGACCCAAACGTTCAAATCATGTACGAGATGTATGTGGAAAAGTGTGCGGATTTTTGCCTAAATACTGTTTCTTATAACACATATCGCTTGATATTCAAAACGATTAATTTAGGGTTTAGGACTCCTAAAGTCGACACCTGTGGAGAATGTGATCGTCTAACGATGCAAGAAAAATATACGTATAATGACGCAAGAAAAATATACGAGCAACATCAGACTGCCGCAAAGCGTGTATATGATGAGAAAAAAGAGATATTGCGTTATCTAAGTATCATTCGATCTGCAAAAGCAGCTGCCGACACCTAGTTTGACGTGTGGCCAAGCATTTTATGCCAGACAATTATACACACTCAACCTAACGATGTTTGAGACACATTGTGGAGTGAACTCTGCAACGTGCTTTCTTTGGGATGAAACCAAAGCGCGTCGTGGCTCTCAAGAAGTTGGATCTTGTTCATTACTAGATTTGGAGGCAGTACCTGATTTTGTGAAAACAATCAATTATTACAGCGATCGCTGTGGTGGCCAAAATTTAAATAAAAACATCGTATTTATGTTTTGCTACCATATCGAAATGTTAGCACTGAAAGGCAGGAAAATTATCATAAATCACAAGCTGATGAAAACTGGACATTCCCACATGGAAGTTGATACAGTGCACTCTGCAATTGAACGTGCTAAGAAAAAAACTGTTATTGACATCGAAACGCCACATGATTGGGCGATTTTTATTGCGGCTGTTCATCGATCAGTTCCGTTTACAGTTATAGAGTTAAACCAATCGGAATTCAAAGCACTTAAACTGGAGAGAAGCTTTGTTTCAAAGAAATGATGGTGTTCAGTTACAGTACAGAGTGTCCAGGAGTCGTTGCCATAAAGTATAATGTTGCAGAGGAATTTAAAACTGTTCGACTAATTCCCTCAGATCATGACATCAATAGCATAGTGAAAATCAATTTGCCCCCAATAGAAACAAGCCCCACTCCGCTACCTACTGCTAAACTCGAGGATTTGAGAAGTCTTTTGCCATACATAAGTCAAAAAGAATATTAAAAAACATTCCTCCAATCGTTAGCTGTTCCAAAGCGGGGGCGAAAGTTGAAGCAAAATGAAGTAAAAGATGAATTCGATAATGATCTGGATTCTATAGATTATACTGAATAAAAAACCGTATATTGATTCCTAATATTTTACTTTTCTTTGATTATTTGAATGTGTCCAAGAATACTAAACAAATTTCGAAAGGTAGTTTACAATAAATTTTGTTATTTAGCAGCTGAATTATACAAGTGTGCTTTTCACTTCGCTGGTTTACGGTGCTGCACGGTTCCCTGCGATCTAGGATTTTTTTAAACGTCGTATCTGTTCACCTAGCTATCAAAAGGACGTATAATCTATGTCGAATGCGCCTGACTAGAAATAAAAGGTCGTAAGTAGCATTTTCCTTCAATTTACAGCTAAAAACTAATAAATACTCAATTCTGTCGAAGCGCACCTCTGCAACTCATTCGTGTTCATTTTTTAAAGTATATTCATTAAAAGAATGAAAAGTTTTTAAATAAGACTTGATTCCATCATCCCAATTATCAATGTTTATTTTTTCGAAATGCAGTGAATGTTACTTACGACCTTTTGACATGTTGCTCGTGAAATAGTCTAAACATACCTTAACACAGAGTCTATGGTATATAGAGTCGCGCGAAGAGAAAATCTATCGTTTCGGCAACACAGTTTTTGTGCCGTTTGTTGCAAAGAACTATACAGTTCTGTTTTTCACCATGCATAAGCGAATATCATTTTTTGAAATTCTTCACAAGGTACACAGTTTGGAAAGATTACACCGGTGATGTTTTGTTAAATTTAAGTGAATCAGTGTACAGGTTTAATGTTGGATTAAAATGTGTAAGTAAAACTTCGGAAAAACACATATTCTTTATTACGCTCAATTACAACACTTTTCATCCACTCCTAACATTATCACCTTGTTTATTTACATTGCTCGATTGGTACCCTCGTTTGACACTGATTTGGTTCCTTTGGTTTCATCTTTGCGGGACTCTTAAACATAGACTCTGCCTTAACAGTGGTGAAATTGTGATATCTAGAAAATAACAACTACTATACGCAGCGTTGCCATTGTGCCAGATGAATCTGGATTTTGCCAGATTTCTGTTTGCGCGCCAGACAAACAGATAAACCTCAGAATCTGCCAGATATTTGTAAATGAGCCAGATATTTGCCAGATTTCATCCGCGTCATCTCGCAAAAAGGTCATTAATGCGAGATGGGCCGTGCCTGGCCTTTACCTACCTACACCCTGCGAGAGCAAAAAAAGGTCATCACTTTCAATTCTGCCAGGAATTTTATCCCAAAATGAGTGACAGATTTTTGCCAGACTTTTTATTTTCGTTTTGCCAGATTTTATTCAAAACTTAGTGGCAACGCTGACTATACGCAACTAGTCGAACATTGTCCAGCTGATGGGCAAGACTGTGCCCGAAACCGGTCGACTAAAAAGGTAAATTAAATTCCTTTTTTATGTTTTGTAAGAACAATAAGTGTTGTGCCCTGTCTCTCGTCGCGTTCCGTGAGTTTTATCGGGGTACTTACGTTGGCACAAACCAATGAATATTGTGATATATTTATTTTTGTATTGCATCTTACAGATTTCAAGTATTTCGTGTCAATTTTGCGTATCGTGGGTGCAAATTCAATGAGTATTACGCTGTTGACAGCGTTTTTCCCAAAACCATGTTTTTTCATGGTAAGATACATAGCCGTTTTTCAATATCTGAATTTTTCAATGTTTTACACACTTAGATTTCATTGCCAAGAATTTAACAGCTGATAATGTCAGCGAAATATCCTACAAGTTTACGGCAAAGTTTTCAAGAACTTCAGCAAATGAAATGTCAATGCTTGCTGGCTTACGGTGGATCGATATATTTGCCGAATGTTTGTCGAAATGTATTGCTGACATCCGCGTAAAAAACGCCGAGCTCGATCAGCTGTTGGGAAGTTTGCCGAGCTAAATTGAGTGTGTATGATTTTTTAAATAACGATTTTTCATGAACAAAATTTTTTTTTACTAAAATGGCCGCCATTGCGGCAATTTTTGGATTTTTCAAAAACCGTTGTGTAGCAAGTAAGATAATTCATTCAATCTAAAAAAAATTCAAACAAATCGGTTCAGTAGATGCTAAGAAAAACTTATAACCAGTTAGGTACTGTTTTGGAGAGAGCAACCACGTTCGCAGCTGTCAACAGCGTAATACTCACTACATTCACATTCACGGCATGCAAAATACATCTTTAAGTATACCTTAATCAATAGCCAAATAATAAGATTCGTAGTCACTGAGCGGCCAGTCATACGTTTGCGTTGCGTTGACGTTAATTTGACAGAAAATGTATGGACTAACTGTTAAACATATGTTTTGGTTATTCAAATCGCTATACATGATTGAAATGTTACATATGAAATGTTTAACAAGATGCGAGAGAAATCTTAAAATGCTAAGCTAACAAATCGGTTAGTTTTCGGTGGATTTCCTTCGTTCTTGCAGCAATAGGAAAATCTTCTAAGATTCTTCCCAAATGCAGAAAATTGTAGTTTTATCATTCAAATTATTGTACTGTTGAAAATTATCAAGCCTTGTCAAAACAAAAAATTCGAGCTCTGACTGGTCGTTATATGATTGCTTCCCAAGCACGGTCGACAGGATCCTAGACCTTGCAATTTGAAATTTACTATTTGGCCTTTATAAGAGCCTGATTCAGCCGAAGCCGCTCATAAGGGACGGGTCGGCAACGAACCTGAAAAGCGACATCATCAAACTGACTAGGAGGCAGGGGAAGTTCATCATTGCGGGTGACCTCAACGCAAAACACCAAGCCCGGGGCAACAGTCGACGCAACCAAAACGGCCTGATCCTCTTCAACGACCTACAAGTAGGCCACTACAACATCCTAGGTCCCGTCGCTCCCACCCGGTTGAGCAGATCTCCAATCAGCGTTGCCACTAACGTTTAAATAAAATTTGGCAAAACGAAAATAAAAAGTCTGGCAAAAATCAGGCACTCATTGTCGAATGAAATTCCCGACAAAATTTAAAGTGAAGACCTTTTTTTTGCTCTCTCCGGTTTTGTAGGTAGGTAAAGGCCTACGACGACCCGTCTCGCAATGACGATCTTTTTGCAGATGACGTAGATGAAATCTGGCAAAAATCTGTCTCATTTTCAAGTATCTGGTAGATTCTGTTTGTCTGGCGCGCAAACAAATATCTGGCAAAATCCAGATATATCTGGCATACTGGCAACGTTGTCTCCAATATGGACAACATCACCGACCCGGTTGTTCACCAAGAACTCAGCTCGAACCACTTCCCGGTGTCGAACTTAACCTCTCTTAACCTTGAGTTGAAAAACTTGAGTCGAGAATTTTTCGAACACCTGGCAGCGATCTTTATTAAGTGTCTAGAGCTCAGCTACTTTCCGTATCGCTGGAAGTTAGCTAAAGTGAACCCGGCAAGGACCCTACCAACTATGAAACTATCATCCCATCAGCCTATTATCGTGCATCTCTAAGTTGTTCGAAAAGTTGATTCTTAGTCGCCTACTGAAATTCGTAAGCCAACATAACATCGCATAATCAAACCTTAAAAATTGTAAAACCTAATATGACAAGCAATATTATTGAAAATGGACAATTTCGAATGATCTGATTGGCCATTATATGATTGCTTTCCCAAGCACGGTCGACAGAATTATAGACCTAGTAACTCGGAATGTACTATCTGGCCTATATAAGAGACTGTTTCAGCCGAAACTGCTCATATTAGTTCTAGACAGCAACTACAACAATCCTTACTAAGCAGCAGCAGCTGTGGCAGCGTGGTATCAGCAACGATATTGGGGCCAACTGGTGCAGCGGCACTTCCTCTAGTGAAAGCTGCCTGTGTGCAGTAGCAAGCAACAGTAGATACATAAGCCGAAATTCCCTCTAATGAAAAATTGCCGTATTTTGACAACAAACGAACGTTTTGGAATGCTGCTTTCAAAGTATATGGGCCGTCAAATTTTCAGTGTCAAAAAAAATCAAAAAAAATTTTCGTTTTTTTGCGTTGGAATTAAAAGTAAAATGTTATTTTAATCTGCATGCACTTTGACTGTTGAAACTTATTTGCGTTGCATACACTGTAATTAAATGCCATGATAACTACAAGTGTTTTTGCACTTGTCTCGATTCGTCACGTCACACTGCAAATTGAAGTGATTTAGTGGTGAATTCACAATGATTAACACTTTCCAATGCGTTGAAAACTGTTCAATGGAAACCACTATCATATTACAATGAATATCTCTTGCATTTGCACCACTGATCAAATCAATTGAATTACAGCTGCAATTCCATTTGACAAACGTCAAAAACATAAAACGAAACAAAAATAGTGACGGTGGCGAAAGGCGCAAGCAGAACATTTTCCCCAGAGATTAAAAATTTGTTTGGAAATTTTTTTTTATTGAATCTTTGATATTAAAATAATAATAAAACAACTCTTTTACAGATCCTGAAATCGAATGCACCGACACAGCGACAGTGGTCATTTTGTAATCAAATTGAAAACCTAGAGTAAAATAAAATTGAAAAATCTGAAATAAACAGAAACCTTCTAAATTTATTGTGATTAGCTGATAATATCCAAATGACCAACATTTCGTATCTCAAACATAAGCATATCAAAAAAGATGAACATAACAACAGAAAATCAAGTGATTTGCTGTTGATTTCATCGTTTTTTCCATTAACATGTTTCGAAGGATTTTCTTTTCACTTTGAAATGTTCGGCAAGTAGTGCGAGTTCAACAGCAAATCACTTCATTTCGACGTGAAATTTTTTTACAGTGCAGTGTTTGTTTTTTTTCCTGTTCAATGATGTATGTGCAAACTAAAATTCGCTGGCACTTCAACTCCTCTTATGCACAAAATTTTAAACATATTCAATACAAGTAATGCAACAAACAACCTTATATAGTTCTACGTCAACCTTGCGGTCGTGGCTTCGCATACAACCCTTGTGATTTTTTGCTAAACATCAGAAACAATGGCGCTCACCGTTACGGAAAATGTTACATTAAAACGGATGCATTGTCTGATTTTGCATGGCCGTTAATCATTTTGATGTGACAGTTACCATAACGGTGGGCGCTATATGTCTTCTCTCTTATGTATAAGCTCACTAATTGTAGAGCAATATGTCAAAAGGATCTATCTGCTTTGATCGATTTTTTGATCGATCGGTTTCTTTCAACCGCCACGGCTTATTAAACACGTTTCATGATATGTCCTTTAAACCATTTGATAGCGGAGAATCTAATCTAGCTTTTTAAATAAAATAACCACGTTGGGAATAGTAACTTTAGCTTAACCATTAAACAAATGAAAAGTCAATCAAGAAAATCGATGAAAGTAGATAGATTCTTTTGACATGTTGCTCTACACATGTTCCGATGGATATTCAGCAAAAACATCGATCAATCGTAAGCCAGCTAGTTTTCGAAAAATCTGCTATAATCTTGTGAAATATTTCGTTGAGTTCATCCGCTGAGTGCTCGGTAATTTAAGTTAATTGTGTGAAGAAAACAAAAATAATATAAGAGGTTAGTTTAAAAATTACAAGACATCGTTTAAGCAAATACGAATTTTTGACAAACAATCTCTTTTTTGGGGCTGTTTGGCAATAAAGTTGGGGTTCAGAGTTAGCCTGTGCCTACAGTAGCGACATCTAATACATACATTTTTGTTTTAATGCAATTACAAATACTTCAATCTAATCGGACAATAAATTTATTTACTAAAATTATAATTTTGGCATCTATGTAACGCTCCGATCCGTAGAAATAGAAAGACTTCGTGAAACAAGAGTAATTTCATAGGCGGTATGAGGATCTAAACAATATTTTACGCGAAGCTTCATTGATGTACATTTGAAAATTTGTGAATCAGATAGATTGATTGTGTATATACTTACAATTATGTCGATCTAGCGAAACTTCGCTGAGCCGATCCCATTAAACAATTTGACGATAACACAGCTCATTAAGCTTTAGTTCAGCAAAAATTCGCTCAATAATAACTTCATAAGTTGTAAATCAACGAAATTGTTTGCTGGGATGCGATATTCAATTTTTGACGTAGAACTACGTTTTTCTTTAGCCTACCACATAGGGATGTAAATAGGAAAACTATTAACGAGAAGGGGACGAAATATGTCCCTTTTTAAATGCTTATAAATCGGTTTGTTTTCAACAGATTTCCTACATTTTTGCAGTAATTGTTTGGAAAATTATACACGCATCCACCCAAATGTAGAAAACTGTTGATTGATTATGCAAACTATTGTACTATTGATAATTGTCAAGCCTTGTTTAAACGAAAATTACGTCCTCTGATTGGTCGTTATATGATTGCTTCCCAAGCACGGTCGACAGAATCATATACCTTGCAATTGAAAACATGCTGTTTGGCCTATATAAGAGCCTGTTTCAGCTGAAGCCGCTCATAATAGTTCTGGACAGCGACAAGTTGTCAACAGCAGTCGTCCTTTCTTAGCAGCAGCACTAGCCCTGTGGTTGGTCACCACGTCTCAGGAGCAGCGCGGTTCTTCTCAGCGTGTGTCGCCAGACTGCCATTATTCCCCCGTGTTAGGGCAGCATGAAGATCGTCATCACCAAATCCAATTTTGAACAGCAAAATGCCTTTTTTCAAGGCAAATAAACAAGTCATTGAAAGTTAATAATTTTTGACAACGTAAGCAAGCATTCTGTGCGGATTCCAGCAGTTACATCTGTCGCGGCCGTCCGTGTATCTTAACTCCCCCACGGTTGGGGCACAAAGGTTGCGATCAGCAACCGATTTTGAACAGCAAAATGCCTTTTTTCAAGGCAAATAAACAAGTAATTGAAGGGTGAAAATTTCCTAGCATCAACACAAGCAAACATTCTTCGCGGGATCCTAGCAATCAAATTCTGTTGTAGTTTATTTAGTTTTAGTTTACCCTCACTGTTGGGACAGCACAAAGGCTGCGATCAACATAACCGGTTTTGAATAACAAACTGCCCTGTTAGAACGCATTCACAAAGGCAGTTAATTCGAATATGCAGTACTGATATAAAGTCGATTCTATCAATCAGCATTAACAGAATTTCGTCGTCTCCCAGCTGCCAAGTTGCAACATGATGCAACACGCAACAACGAGCAAACGAAATCGCTTGATGTTACAAACCGCAATAAAATACGAGTTAAAACCGTTGCGTGTGTGAGAGCACCATCGGTGTTTATTCGCTGGAAACAAATATCGAATGCGAATTGTGGAATAATTCGTCTAAAGAATATTAGGGAATTAAACAACTGAAAAGAAGGGCGTGGCCTATTACGTAGCACCCTTCGGCTATAAAAGAGTGTTTCTGGGAAAACCAGCTACATTCATTAGTCGGAAGGTGAGCTGGATGGACCGGACCGTCCACAACGTTGACAGCAGAAGAAGCAGATACAGCACTCAGAAGTAACAGCGGGTTGCGCCTGTGGCTGCCTTCAAATTAAATAAACCACTTGCGCTGTGGTTGGTCACCATGTCTCAGTAGCAGCGCGGTTCTTCTCAGCGTGCCTCGCCAGACTGCCATCATTCCCCCACTGTTGGGGCAGCATAAAGATCGTCATCACCAAATCCAATTTTGAACAGCAAAATACCTTTTTTCAAGGCAAATAAACAAGTCATTGAAAGTTAATAATTTTTGACAACGTAAGCAAGTATTCTGTGCCGATTCTAGCAGTTACATCTGTCGCGACCGTCTAATTTACAGAAGGTGAAATAGCTTGCACAGTGCATGTTATCCATGTATCTTAACTCCCCCACTGTTGGGGCACAAAGGTTGCGATCAGCAACCGATTTTGAACAGCAAAATGCCTTTTTTCAAGGCAAATAAACAAGTGATTGAAGAGTGAAAATTTCCTAGCATCAACACAAGCAAACATTCTTCGCGGGATCCTAGCAATCAAATTCTGTTGTAGTTTATTTAGTTTTAGTTTACCCTCACTGTTGGGACAGCACAAAGGCTGCGATCAACATAACCGATTTTGAATAACAAACTGCCCTGTTAGAACGCATTCACAAAGGCAGTTAATTCGAATATGCAGTACTGATATAAAGTCGATTCTATCAATCAGCATTAACAGAATTTCGTCGTCTCCCAGCTGCCAAGTTGCAACATGATGCAACACGCAACAACGAGCAAACGAAATCGCTTGATGTTACAAACCGCAATAAAATACGGGTTAAAACCGTTGCGTGTGTGAGAGCACCATCGGTGTTTATTCACTGGAAACAAATATCGAATGCGAATTGTGGAATAATTCGTCTAAAGAATATTAGAGAATTAGACAACTGAACTGAAGGGCGTGGCCTATTACGTAGCACCCTTCGGCTATAAAAGCGTGTTTCTGGGAAAACCAGCTACATTCATTAGTCGGAAGATGAGCTGGATGGACCCTCCACAACGTTGACAGCAGTAGCAGCAGATATCGACACTCAGCAGTAACAAACCATAGCAGCGGGTCGCGCCTGTGGCTGCCTTCAAATTAAACACTTGCCCTGTGGTTGGTCACCATATCTCAGGAGCAGCGCGGTTCTTCTCGCTTCTCAGCGTGTGTCGTCAGACTGCCTTTATTGCCCCACTACTGAGGCAGCATAAAGGTTGCCATCAGCAAATCCAATTTTGAGCAGCAAAATGCTTTTCTAAAGGCAAATAAACAAATATTTGAAGGTTAATAATTTTTTGACAACTCAAGCGAGCAATTTGTGCTGGATAGTAGCAATTTAAATCTGTAGCAGCCGTCTAATTTACAGAATGTGAAACTGCTTTTACAGCTCGTGTTTTCAGTGTCTTTATTACCCCACTGTTGAGGTAGCACAAAGCGAGCATAAGTAGACTTTGACTCATTATTGTAACACCTACAACAATGCATTTGTTAATAGTGTGCGTAGTTCTACGTCAGTTATTCGGTCGTGTCTTGGATACAACCTCCTACTTTTTATTTAATCCAGTTTTTGTACGGCATTCCGATACTGTATTGATGTATGACAATACCAATACACTAAGGCCTCTTTTTGAAAACGGAAACATGATTACCTTTGATCTAAAACGGTATTTAGTTTCCGTAGTGGTCGATTAGTTTACGTTGAAACATATTTTTTGAGCACACACATTTTGATGCATTCAAGGTTGTACACTGGTTAGTCTGTTTTCTGTGATAAAAGATTCGAATGAGTGAATGGGTAAAAACTGTGCAGATACAGAATTCCTATCCCCTTCAGAAAGAAATGAGTAATTTCAAATTTTCGTGTATGAGCGATAGTTTTCGGTTTGACGTTTTTCTGTTATCTCTACAGTCGAGATCGAGAATTTTGGATGTTCTTGTTCAATCGTAATTTTAGAAACTGGGTGTGTAATTGTCTTGCAACCCTTGTCTAGCGACAATATTTTAATTATTTATTTTTGCATCAGCACCAAGCATAATAAGAAATGGCGAAAAACACCTCCAGCTCAGCGTTCCGCAAAATCGACGTAGACCAATACAATGAGGATAACTTCCGAGAGGATGACGCAGACCAGGCATCCAGCGGAATGATCGTTCCGGATGAAAATGAGATTACTTCACTTCTGAATCAATATCCTTTGAAAAGTTTCTATTACCTCTAGTATTTTCATCTAGAACCCTTTACTACATCTCATCATAATTTCATGAGTCATACTTGACCAAATATCTATTTCCTTAACTTAAAGCTTCAATCAACACAGGTAGGAACATCGATGCTTTAAAAACAGTTTTACAGAACGCTCCCCTGATGTGCAAAAATCAACAAGTCAAGGTAAAATCAACCGACCCACTGCTTTGTGTAAACTTTATGACCTAGTTTTTTCCCTGTTCGACCTCCTTATCCAGGATAACGCCCTAAATCTTACACTCAAGGTGCTACTTTCCATTAAGTCGTCCCAGATCGATGCCGCCATCGAATCACTTGACGACCCGGAACTGTGGGATGTTCTGATGAAATACATATATCGAGGATTCGAGATTCCGTCCGAGGGTTCGAGTGGTCATTTACTCACCTGGCATGAAAAAGTATTCGCCAAAGGCGGTGTCGGTAGTATCGTCCGAGTATTATCCGACACTGCCCGAGCATAGGTACCTAAACGATTACTGCTCAGGCGAAGAGGGATGTGACACCTCAACGGCTGAGTTTCTTTTTGTTTGAGTATTTTTGTTTTAAAAATTGTAAAGTGTTTAAGTGAATTAAAAAGTACACAGCCAAACTAAGTGATGTGGAAACTAAAAATCATTACTTGAAAGAAACCTGAACAGGTGTTCCGGTAAAGGAGGTCCAATGTGACTGGGGAATTTTGTGAGAGAGATTTTCCCGCACGGTGATTTGAAGATAAACCCAGTTTAAGGAAAAAAATCGGATATGAAGTTGTAACAATTTACTGAAGTGGTTGCAATAACGCATTTGTTTTATTTCAGTTTTCTCGTGTTTATTGAAGATAGTTTTATAAGAAATTGATCTATTGCGTAGTTTGCTGTCTTTCGTCTATTGGTTTTGAAATCGACAGTTGCTAATATTTATATTATATTTTACTGTTAACAATCCACAAAGCGAAATTATTTAGCCACAGATAACAGCCGTCTAAGTTAGAGCATACTCTGTGTTATTTGTCCTGCGGTATTTTTCTGATCAGTAAGTTTTTTTGACTGCCTAATAACAACACTGGTTTAATGTTTCGTTAAAACCACGGAATTAACAGTTTAGTTTTGAATTTACGCAACTCGCACGCCTGTTATCTCTGGTATAACGTTTGAAGGGTACAGTTACGATGTTAAATGTTTATATTTTTACTATAAAGAATGCGATGGGTCCTAGTGTTCGCTGGTTCCTCACTGAAGTACAATTTCGCTCTTGGTTTTCTATGACAAAATACTTTTGGCTGGGAGAGTAAAGTTCAATGCTCTTCGAGGGTTGAACTCAAGTTACCAAAACTTTTGCGACGTTTTGAATAGTTAGTAATACCAATTCATGGTTGAATAGTTAGCAACATTTTTTAATTCAGAATCTTGTAACTTAGCAATTCTGTACAAATTTTTCAAAGAAATTTAGTTTGTCAATTATTGCCCTATAGAAATGTATCATGAATTTTTTACCGAAAAAAATAAATATACTATAAAGGATTTTTATTGTACAGTAATTATTCGTGAACTACAGCCTTTCTTTGGAATTTTAGTTAATGTTGGATATGGAAAGAAAGGTGAAATTTGAGCAACTCAAGTGAATCGATGTAATCAATATCGTTGGATAGGACTAGAGAAGACTTGTTTGCTTCAATTTGGGTTATTATTTTCTAAATTGAAAGGTTAAGTGCCATTGATGCAAACAAGGTCAAACAGCGCAAAGTTTCCTTATTCCTGCATAACAAAGTTAAGGGTTGAATATTTACTTTGTAACAATGGCTTATCTAGTTTATGATTTACCATTAAAAATAGTTAATGAATGCATTCCGTAAATGTAAATAGTTGCAGACAGAGAGGGAAAACAGCCGGACAACAATCGCCGGGAACCAATTCGAAAATTGAATCTCCTATAGCTAAAGTTGTATCTTTTTCATTCAAATAAAAGCTAACGTTGAACGACACACTCACTGTGCAGTAATTTGCAAATTGTGTTTTTTTTTTCCGCGATGTACAGATGATTTCCCTGGGCATGCATGCGCGCTCGTCTCCGCAATTTACCACATGTGCGTTTCACGTATTTCACTAATAATATGATTAGCACGCGTTAGTGCCTAAAAGTGAAGAAAATAAATTACTTGTAGTTTAAAGAAAGTTTTTATAGAACACAAAAAACTACCTTAAGCATATCGCTGGCTTCTTTGCGCCGGATTGAAATATGATCCGATTCATTTAACAATTCATTGGCGGAATCGGATTTGTACAAATGTGTCACAAGCTCGGACTGTAGGTTGTCTTTAACGAAATTAACCAAAAAGTGCATAATGGCCTTCGGTACTGAATCCTGAATAGATTTGCGCACGATGTAGAAATAGGATTTGATGAGACGTTCTGGAAGAAAGTGAAAGTAAAATAGATTAATAGAAAATGCTGAATGTCTATTTGACGCTTCAAAGACGTTTCGTAAAATCGTTTATTTCATTCTAACAACGTTAAAGTAATATGTCTATTAAACTGCGAAAAATTAAATCATTTTATGAGATTACATGTTATTTATTATATTATATTTTATAAATTATTGAGAACTGGAGCAGATGGTTCTAAGCCTCTGGAAAGTAGGATGGTTGTAATAGCTCCTAACCATGGTCATTATATAAAAAACAAGTGGTTAAGCCCCTAAGCTAAGGTGTTATGCGACCCGTGTCAAAAAATCAATGGTTAAACAAATTTCCTGCTGCTAACGAAACCTGTGGAATACTTGGCGCCTTGCTTAAGGCCACGCAGCGGACCTTCCTTTATGAAATCTCGTGGGATCGAAATGAGTACAAACAAAATGAAACAACAAACTTTAAGCCTGAACCCCGGCAACCATACTTTTCGGAACAAATGAAGCTATCACATTCCATTCCACAACAGGCAGGACCGACGAAAAGGAATTGGAGGCCTTCAATCTCAACAGCAAGTCACGGAGAGTCTTCAGTTTCATTACTAATCCTCGGTTCACCAAAAAAAGAGGACCCGACTTCCCGATTCGGTGACGCAGCCGAATGACAAGGGGGAACCTGAGTCACCTCGCGCTGCAGTCGAACCAAACTCCCAAACACAACGGTGACGCCTGAAGAGCAGGCTTCTTCCGTTCTCTTGATTTTTGCTCAAATTTCCTTCTCTATTTGCCAAACCCCTTGGAGAACTAGACTTTCTCTCACACAGAGTGAGTAATTATCCACATTTAGGCGTAGAGTGTTTCAGTCGCAGAGTTCCTTTTCACTCCTAATCATCGCGTGTTAGGGGTAAACATTTGTTTGCTCTCTCAGTTTAAGAGGGAGTAGTTTTCGTTAGCTTCTCCTTTACTAGAAGAGAAGTTGGCCAAATATCAAAACATTTAGGTCCACATTGAAGCCACAGCCTAACCGTTTTCGAATTTAATATTATAGGAAGATTCACAACTCACCATGGGTGCTTATTCTACAGAAAGCTCACAGTTGTTAATAGGGAAGAAAACTGTTTTCTCTTTAAGATGAAGATGAGCAAAACAAAGCCTGCTGAAGAGACAGCTAAACCAAGGCCACTTAGCGAGGGAGCCAAACGCTTGGTTCATTAACCAGTCAGCCAGACTTACCACTCAGGCTAGGTCGCAAACAAGCGACAACGGTCGACTGAAACAACGCCGCCGAACACAACTAAGGGCCCGAGCAGCAAAAAGCCTCGGGACTTGGCATGTGCGGAGCCACTTTCATCATGACAGGGTGGCGAAAAAGTTTTCAAAACTAAATTCTCTGATTTTCCCTGAAATATATCCATATTTTCCCTATTTTCCAGCATTAAGAACAAAAAATGTAACTTGAAAATGTAATGAACGCAACTCTGGTATCCCAACGAAAACATATATTCAATCGGATACGAAATGAAACGGTAGAGGTTCCGTATTGGAATTTTATGCTGAAAAAAACCGTTTTAGCCCTGAAAAGCCGTTTAAAAAAAATCGCGTTATTGTACAAAGTTTCTCCCTGATTGTTTTTTAGTTTTTCCTAATACCTATTCCCTGATCGATAATCCCTGACATTTCCTTATTTCCCAGGGTTTTTTAGGATTTCACCACCCTGCACAAGTCTGTCTCAATCGAGATAATGTCCATTGTAATTGAGTCGGTTTATATCTTGTTGATGATCCTGGCTTTCATACATTTTGGAGCTATAAGTACGTCCTCTCCTGTATCGTTGCTTGCGTCCGGTATATTCTGGGATTCCTGGCCGTGAGCTGGTTCATCAAACTGAGTAGCCTCGCGACTCGCAGCATGCGGTTTTCCATCTTTCGTAATGAATTGCGATTGCTTTTCAACACTGTAACCACCTCCTGGGGTTCTTAGCCTATGGTATAGTTTTAAGTTTGTGTTGCTTAAGAAAATAACGTAGACAATGGAATGCACGGTAGACTTTCTTTCTTTTTTCCGCGGTGGTTTCTCTTCTATTGAGACTACTGGTGATATATGCTCCGAGGTATTGTAGTTTAGTGACTACTGTCGGTTTGAATTTTCCAAAGGTCAAGGTAGTGTCAGGCTCTTCGTTGTCAGTATAAAATGGGTTCCTTATCAGAACTCTAAATTTTAACGTGTTCATTTTCAGGCCAATCAATGCCGGTATTGGTAAGAAACGTTCTGGTAAGAACTGGTAAGAAACGTTCGATATCTTCTTCATTTCTACACAGGAATAATAAATCATCCACATAGGCTATTTTGCATGGTAATTTGATATTGTCTTCTTGTAAAATTGTGATTGTAGTTTCAATAGTGGACTGTAATTTTCACCGAAAGAAAACGCAACTGTTAACGTTTACTTCTAACTTGTATTTCGCGATTCGTCTTTCACAAAAGATAAACACTGAAACACTGAATGAATGATGCGCGACGCACCCCTGTATTTATAGCACATTCTTTCTCATGTCGTTTTCTTTTTCGCTGTTGTTTACTTTGCGCTGATTGGCTGGATATGCTTCTCGAACAATGTGGAGCATATCGCAACGCAGTTACCAGAAAAACGTAGAACAAGTAGCAACTCACCTTTAGAAAAGTGTAGAATATTCGAACATCCTCCCGCCGTTGAAATCAACAAATTTCAACTATCAATCTCGTCGTCCAATGGAAGCAAGCATATATTTTTAATAGCCCGCTTAATGGTCGAATACTTGGTCCGTAGTGTTACAACATGAACATGGCCGTCTTTTCCAGGATGTAGGTCAGTTATTTTCGCCAGACTCCATTGTAATGGAGGAAGATTATCATCAACCACCAGTACCAGTGCTCCAATCTTGAATTTTGTAATCTTGTAATCTCGCTGTCGCTGCTGAAGCACTTGTAGAGAATCGTTCGACCAGACACGCCAAAATTTCTGTTTCAAATCCTGAAGAATTTGCCAGCGAGTAAGCCTGCCATATTTTACACTTCCGTATGAAGGTTCCGCAATCGATTGGAATTCTCTACCAATCATGAAGTGTCCTGGTGTAATAGCAGCAAAATCATTCGGATCGTCTGATGATGGAGTCAACGGTCTTGAATTTAATATAGCTTCAATCTGACAAAGCACAGTATTAAATTCTTCGTACGATAGTTTGTGTTCTGCTAATATGAGTCGCAAATGAAATTTGACTGATCTACACCTGCTTCCCAAATCCCTCCGAAATGGGGGCTGCGAGGAGGGATAAATGACCAGTTTATTCCTTTCTGCACACAAAACTCATTCAATCGCTTCTGGTGTTCTTCTGAATCAAGTAGGTCCGCCAATTTTTTGAGCTCGTTATTAGCACCCACAAAATTTGTAGCATTGTCAGATGTTATCTTCTGGGGTAATCCTCTTCTACTAACAAACCGTTGTAATACCCCTAGGAAAGCATCAGTAGTCAGACTCGAAACAGGCTTAAATGAATGCCTCTTGTGGCCATACAGACGAAAATGCACACGTATCCTTTAGTTATTAATGATTTCTTAATGGAAGTTGAAGATCTAAATGCAAATGGTCCCGCGTAATCAACTCCAACCGTTGAAAAAATGTGGCTTTCCTGTACTCGATACTTGGGTAAATCTCCCATCAATTGTGTAGCTCGTTTTGGCTTCTGTCGATAACAAGGAATGCAACTATGAACAACTTTCCGGACTATACTTTTAGCTCTGAGGGGCCAAAACTGTTGTCGTATAACCGTCAGCAAAGTACGTTGACCAACATGTAAGTTGCTTCGACGCACATGTCGAATAATAGCCAGTGTAAACGGATGCCCATGCGGTAAAAGTAGTTGATGCTTAGCCTCGAAAGGAAGATGAGCATTCCTCATTCTCCCGCCAACACGAAGAACTTCGTCGCTTTCATCGAAAAATGGATTCAAGCATAGTAATGAATGCTTAAAGTCTTTTTCTTCCCTTATCATCCTTATCTCGGTTGAAAAACATTCTTGTTGTACCAAGCGTACAGCCAACAACAAGCCGCTTCTCATTTCGTCGACTGTGGGAGGTCCTTTAGTAATGTGCTTTCTGCTGCTCTTGATATAATGCGCAAATCGCACGACGTACGCCATGGCTTGTTGAATAATTGAGAATCTGCTGATTCTATCAAAAGTTTTCATTCTCGAAACTTCCAAGCTGATCAAAACTGTCTGCCGAAGCTCTGGAATACCTTCAGCTGAAATCGATGGTGGTGTGCGAATTTCATATTCCCTCTCGTTCAACGCAGCTGGACCGTGCCACCAGAGATTTTGGTGAAGTAGCAGATTAGGTTGTTTTATACCCCTCGAAATCAAATCTGCAGGATTCGATTTTGACGGCATATAACGCCAAGCACAACCACTCGTTAGTGCTTGTATTTCCTTCACCCGATTTCCAACGAAGATCTGAAGCGTTTCGGAGGACCTCTGTATCCAACAGAGCACAATTTGAGAATCGCTCCAAAGAACAACTGACGAAAAGTTGATGCTCATTGATTTGGTAATTCTGTCCGTTAATCGTGAAAGTAGCAAAGCTGCCTGAAGCTCTGCTCTCGGAGTTGTTATTTCTTTCTTCGTACCTTGCTTTTTCGGTAATATTCTCGACTTGCTACAGATCAACCTCATTTCAGCCCTAAAAAAAAGCAAAGCCTTGGTGCTACATTCCGATTCGAAACTTGACCTTCTGTTTACTATACACAGACTTCGCAGCCAACTGTTAAGTGGACAGGACAATTGCGGGGCTAGCGCTACGATCCTACTGACACTAACAGTCTCTCCCGAGTCAAGACTCGAACCTACGACGACTGGCTTGTTAGTCCAGCATCGTACCTCGAGACCAGCTGGGGAGCTAATTTCAGCCCTACCATCATCAAAAATCGATCGTGCATAGAGGCATGCACCATATGCAAGGTCAGATGCATCGGAAAATCCATGCAGCTCTATGCTAACGTAGCCTACGGAGGAAACCCATCTCGGAACTTTTATACCATCTAATTGTTGCAGTTGAGATCGAAAGTTCTCCCAGAACTTTACGAAATCTATTGGAAGGGGTGTATCCCAATGCAATTGAAGCAACCAAAGTTCTCTCATGAAGAGCTTAATGACAGAACACTGGGCCAAGACAACCCAGTGGATCAAAAACTCTTGAGATTTCACTCAGCAGACATCTCTTGGTCAGTGGTACATCACAGTTCGGTGATTTAGGGAGACAAAACGTGAACATATCGCAGATTGGATCCCATGCTATGCCGAGAGTTTTCATCAAATGGTTCACATTAGGGTATCCTACCTGTCCAAGTTTTTCTCTTTTCTCTTCCGGTATTGCTTCCAGTAGAGCCTTCGAATTTGAAAAGACTTTGTGAATGTCAAAACCTTTTTATTTTTTTTATAGGGGGGGGGGGGGGAATGTTTGTAATGATTTATTTATGTACTAATATCTATTCAGAATTAATATTGTGTTCTGCCACAAATGGTGACATTTCAACACTATTATATATATATATATATATATATATATATATATATATATATATATATATATATATATATATATATATATATATATATATATATATATATATATATATATATATATATATATATATATATATATATATATATATATATATAAATATATATATATATATATATATATATATATATATATATACATATTTGTACGCTTTTTTTATATTATTGAATGTTATTAGCTTTCGCAGTTAAGTTAATGTAATTGTAGGAAAATTATTAAACCTACTTGTCAAGAGAAAAAAAAGGAATAAAACGAAACTTAAAATAAACTTAAAACTATCTTACTGACTATAAAGTGAGCTAATCGTTGCAATTGAGAATTGCAACGATTTTTGTCGGAATTTGTTGATAATTTGGCTTGACATGTTTTCTAATGTTTCTACATTAGTGAGCCTATGTAGCTCGTTCGTGCTAAACCAGGGAGGACGCTTCAAAATCATTTTCAAAAGTTTATTCTGAATCCTTTGAAGTGTCTTCTTCCTGGTTGTACAACAACTTGTCCAGATGGGTACTGCATATAACATTGCTGGCCTAAAAACGTGTTTGTAAATTAACAGTTTATTCTTGAGACAAAGTCTAGAATTCCTGTTGATAAGAGGATATGAACATTTGATATACATATTGCACTTTGACTGGATATTTTCAATGTGCTCCTTGAAAGTAAGATTCTTATCATAAACTAGCCCTAAGTATTTAACTAGATCAGACCAATTTAAGACCACACCGTTCATCTTAATAACGTGGTTATGGGTGGGTTTGAGAAATGAAACTCTTGGCTTATGAGGAAAAATAATTAACTGTGTTTTAGAAGCATTAGGGGAAATCTTCCATTTTTGTAAGTATGAAGAAAATATATCTAAACTTTTTTGAAGCCGACTGCATATAACACGAAGGCTTTTTCCTTTTGCGGAAATCCTTGTATCGTCACAAAACAGAGATTTCTCACAACCTGGTGGTAAATCAGGAAGATCAGAAGTAAAAATGTTATATAAGATTGGGCCCAAGATACTCCCCTGAGGTACACCAGCTCTAACAGGCAATCTATTAGATTTACCATTTAGATAGTTCACCTGAAGAGTGCGGTCAGTTAAATAACTTTGTATCATTTTTGTAAGGTAAAGCGGAAAACTGAAATTTGACATTTTAGCTATTAAACCTTTATGCCAAACACTGTCGAATGCCTTTTCTATGTCTAGAAGAGCAGCTCCAGTCGAATAGCCTTCAGATTTATTAGTGCGTATCATATTTGTTACTCTAAGTAACTGATGAGTAGTGTAATGCCCATGGCGAAAACCAAACTGCTCATTTGCAAAAATTGAGTTCTCATTAATGTGTTATCATTCTATTAAGAATTATTCTTTCAAAAAGTTTGCTAATAGAGGAAAGTAAACTAATTGGTCGATAACTTGATGCCTCAGCTGGATTCTTTTCGGGTTTTAAAATTGGAGTGACTTTGGCATTTTTCCATTTCGTAGGAAAATATGCTAATGCAAAGCATCTGTTAAATATTTTTACCAAGAAATTTAAAGAGTTTTCGGGAAGACTTTTGATGAGGATATAGAAAATCCCATCATCTCCTGGTGCTTTCATGTTTTGAATTTTTTGAGAATAGTTCGCACCTCATTCAAGTTTGTTTCCAATACCTCTTCATTTTCAATAGGACTTACTACGTTCAAATTGGAGTTATGAACACTCTCAAACTGCTGAGCAAGTTTTTGAGATTTTCGTTCATTCGTTAGAAAAATGCAATCACCATCTTTAAGGACTGGAATGGGCTTCGAAGGTTTCTTAAGAACCTTCGAAAGCTTCCAGTAAGGTTTTGAATAAGGTTTTAGTTGTTCAACTTCTCTCATGAAACTCTCATTTCGCAAGAGAGTGAATCTACGTTTAATTTCCTTTTGTAATTCTTGAAAAATAATTTTCAAAGCAGGATCACGAGATCTTTGGTATTGACGTCTCCGTATGTTCTTCAAACGTATAAGAAGTTGAAGTTCACTGTCAATAATTGGTGCATTAAATTTCACTCGAGCCTTAGCAACAGATAAATTCCGGGCATTGAGTATTAAGCTGCTTAAATTTTCTAATGCTCTGTCGATGTCAGCACTATTTTGTAAAATAATATCATCATTCAAATTTTCTTCGAACGTAGAACGATATCTATCCCAATTAGTCTTGTGATAATTTAACACAGATCTAGTGGGATTTAAAATAGTTTCATGGGAAATAGAAAATGTTATGGGAAGATGATCAGAATCAAAGTCAGCATGAGTTAATAAATCACTGCATGAATGACTTTGATTTGTTAGTACCAGATCAATTGTAAATGGATTCCTAATAGAAGAATAACATGTAGGACCATTTGGAAAAAAAATTGAATAAAATCCAGCCGAGCAATCATTAAACAATATTTTTCCATTGGAATTGTTTTGAGCATTATTCCAAGATCGATGTTTCGCATTAAAATCACCGATGATTAAAAATTTAGATTTATTTCTTGTGAGTTTTTGCAAATCTCCCTTGAAATATTTTTTTCGCTCACCAGTGCATTGAAAAGGCAAATACACTGCGGCTATAAATAAAATGCCAATACTTGTTTCAATTTCAATTCCCAAACTCTCGATAACTTTGGTTTCAAGATGGGGTAAAACACGATGTTTTATTCGACGGTGGATAACTATTGCAACTCCACCACCGGCAACATCAATTCTATCAAACCTATGAACCATGTCATTTGGGTTCTTTTTTAGTTTAATATTTGGCTTTAAAAGCGTTTCAGTCACAACTGCAATATGCACATCGTGGACTGTTAAAAAATTGAAAAATTCATCCTCTTTCGCTTTTAAAGAGCGAGCATTCCAATTTAGAAAATTTACAGCATTATTTAAAATCATTGCTGAATTTCAATTTAATAACAATATTAGTTGTAAATTTTATACCTTCTTGAACAGTCTCGTACATCGAGTTACAGTTCAACAAAACGGACATTAGCTGCAGCATGGATTGTTGTAGGTATTCAATCTTTTCTGTTGTTGGACTACCTAAATCAATACTGGCTGACTTTTCAGCACCAAACACGAATGGTTTGTTACTGTTTGAATTTGAAATATTACCTGTAAGGACACTGGCATATGAACAGCCTGGTGTGGCCTGAACAGGATTTTTTGTCTGAAATTTGTTAGCTGAATTTAAATTATTACCTACAGACACTAATGCAAGTGCTAATGCAAGTGCTTAGAATTCCTACAGGTTGCTTAGAATTCCTACGTTGTCTGGAAGCAATAATTTTTGACCTTACAGGACAATTAAAGAAATTAGATTTGTGATTTCCGCCACAATTTACACATTTGAAACTATTAGTGGTCTCTTTCACGGGGCAGATATCTTTCGTGTGACCAGTGTCACCACAAATCATACATTTTGCTGCCATATGGCAGTTTTGAGTTCCATGACCATAGGCTTGACAATTCCGACATTGAGTAAGATTATGGATTTCTCCATGTCTCTTGAAATTTTCCCACTTTATTCGCACGTTAAATAAAACACGTGCCTTTTCCAAACATTTCAAATTATTTACTTTGGTACGATCAAAATGTACTAAGTAATTTTCCTGGTGAATTCCAGTTTGATTAATTTTGGCATTTGCCTTTCGTTTCATCAAAATTACTTGGTTGGGGGCAAAACCAAGTGATTCTGACAAACAATCTTTGATTTCCTCAATAGTTTGGTCATTTGAAAGACCTTTCAAAACAGCCTTAAACGGTCTCTCGTTTTTGGCATCAAAAGAATAAAATTTATACATCTTTTCAGTCAAATACTGTAAAAGATGTTTATGGCCATCAAGAGATTCGGCCAAAATACGAATTTCGCCTTGGCGGCCAATTTGAAAATTAACTTTCACATCCGACAGAAATGATGAAAGTTCTGATCGAAATGCTTTTAAAATTTGCTACAAATACCACAATAGGTGGAACTTTAACCTTCTTCATAACGGCTTTATGCTCAGTATGAGAAGTTTGGATTTCTAGATCTCCAACGGAAGAAAGATTATCATACCTGTTAGTCGAAATTTTAGTGTCACTTGGAGGAGATGCCTCACGTTTTCTTGAAGCCGCATCAAAGCGAGCTTTTTTATTTTTTCCAGGCATAACTGGAAAACTTCACTACACTTTCACTCCACTATAGAATTTAAGTAGAAATATCTCAAACCAAATTTACTCACTAAACACTCGTTAACGTTAAAAAACAAATTTATTACTTTGCGTTTCAACAGGTAGTCTTTTAAAAAGATTGCCTGTTGAAAGCGAAAAGCAAAATTTTAATATCTCTCGGTAGTCTAAGACTTAGCCTCGAGCTGTTAGTAGAATGCGACCGTACTGTAGGACAGTTCTAGTCGATCTGCGAAAGTCAAAACCTTCTGATTTCAGAGTGTTGCCACCTGATAGCATGTCGTCGATGTAAAACGAATTCCTTATAGCGTTCACCGCTAACGGATACTGTTCCTCACCAGTTGTGGCCAGCTGTCGAAGCGCCATTGTCGCAAGAAACGGCGAAGAAGCAAGCCCGTAGGTAACGGTTTTCAGTGCATAAAACTTCAGCGGTTGCGAACTATCTTCTCTCCAAACGATTCATTGAAAACGGGTATCATCTTAATGTACTTCCACTTGCCGGTACATTTTCGGAACGTCCGCGCTCACCGCAAAACGAAACGATCGAAAATTGATCAAAATTGAGATCAAGTCATTTTGTACTGTCGGACCCACGATTTGGACGTCGTTTATCGAAATTCCGCTGGATGACTCAGCTGACCAGTCAAACACAACTCTTAGCTTCGTAGTAGTGCTCGATGGTTTCAGCACATAATGATGAGGTAGGTAGAATGCATCTCCTAATCCTTCACTTGGCTGCGGTAAAACGCTTATCATGTGGTTCAAGTTTTCATACTCTCGCATAAATTGTACGTATTGCCCTTTTAGCTCTGGATCTCGATCTAGTCTCCGTTCAACTGCTAGAAACCGCTTTTTGGCCATCTCTAACGAATCACCCAATAATCGTCGCTTTTCGTTAAACGGCAATCGTACAACAAATCTGCCATCTTTTTTACGTTGATGTGTCTGCAAAAAATGAGTCACACAATAATCCTCTGAAAAGTTATCTTGCTCTGCTGTGCCGTCATAGAAATCAAAATGCCAAAACCGTTCTAACAATTTACCGACATCATCTTCACTGGCCATGGTGTAAAATGCATGCCCCATGTTGACATGCCCGCTCGGTATAAATCCACTCACTATCCATCCCAGATGAGTTTCTTGGATCGTTGTTAAATCATCATGCAGGTTAAGCTGTCCTTGTTTCATCAATTTGAAGAAAAGCCCCGAGCCAATAAGAACGTCTATTGGACCAGGAATGTTGAACTTTGGATCTGCCAACTCAATTTTATCAGAGATGTTCATATGGTCAACTGAAAACCTTTGCATCGGAAGCTCGCCGGTAATCTTTTTGACAACAAGAAATTCCATGCAAGGTGATTCGTATTCGCTTACTCAAGATCTTATTCGCGTGTGTACTTTAAATTGGATCCCCATCGGATTGCCTCCAATCCCAGCCACTGTATAATTTGCTCGCTTCTGTTTAAGCCCAAGTTTCGATACTAACTCTTCTGTAATGAAATTTTGTGCGAAGCTGAATCCAGAACAGCTCGACATTCAGTAACACGGTTACCCGAACCACAGATAATAACAGTCACTGTAGCTAAAAGGGTGTCCTGTTCAGAATTAACGTTTGCACAGAGAGCAGAACCACTATCGGAAGTCGATGCACTCGCACAGCTTACAGCTTCCTCGGGAAGGTCCTTTTTCGATACTGTATTAGATATCGATACTTTACTCTCAGAAGGCTGTGCATTTTCGAAATGCAGACATGTGTGGTGTCGTTTCCCACATCGCATGCAAGAATGTTCCGATTTACATCTTGCGTCATGTGACCCCTTTCTAGACAGTTGAAGCAAGAGCCACTTTTACGAAGTGTCGCATATTTTTTACCTGTGTTCGCTGTTTTAAAAGAATCGCATTTTCATAGTTCATGCTCACCCTTACAATGTTGACATTTTTCATTAGTCGATACAAGACTATGGAATTTTGATTCCGTCTAACCAGACAGACGCGACTGTCTGTTCAATTCCATCGTAGGTTTTGCAGTGCGACTTATTTTTTCATATACGCGACATCTTTCCTTCAAAAATTCCATGGTTGAAGAGTACTTAGGTAGCCCATCACGTTGATTCAGCTCCCAAGCCTTACGAGTTTCCATATCAAGTTTCTTCGCAAGGACATTTAGCAACATCATTTCTCCCAACCCATCTACCAGTAACTCTAGATTTCTTAGAGCATCAACATGTTTAGAACAAGTATCGATCAACTTACGTAATCCGATTCCACTATCCTTCGTCATGGTGGGTATATTGAAGATCGCATCAATGTGCTTGTCGATGATAACTCGTTTATCTTCATACCGTTCTCGCAAAGTAGCCCAGGCCGCATCATAATCGCCATTATTAATGATGTCCTGGTCTATCACTCCTGCTGCACTGCCTACCAAAGCATTGCGCAAATGGTACAGCTTAATAGCAGGAGACTCGGTTTGATATCGGGCCATAACATTCTCGAACATGTTCTTAAAGGCGTACCAGTTCTCGTAGTTTCCATCAAACGTTGGCAGTGGAGCTTTCAGTGGAGGGATATTCGGTTGATTATTCACTGGTTGCACTGATACTACCGGTACTAATTCATTCTTTGCCGTAGCTTCCATTAAACTGGTCAATTTCACATAAAGATCCGATAATAACCCCTCAAACTCAATCAACTTTAACTCCTCTGCATAACGCACTTCGTCACCAACGTTCAAATTAAATATTTCATTTTGCAACTCATTGCATTCACTGTACGCACTTTCCACAAGTATCATTTGTAGCTGCAGGAAGTGTTTGTTCTTCGATTCATCCGATTTCCGAATTGCACCTTGAACACGCCTCAATTTTCTTTCCACGGCTTCCCTTTTCATTTGTAGCACTTTTAATTCACTCTCCATTTTTCTTCTCGACTCCTTTTCTTTTTGCAGCTTCAGTTGCTCACTGATAGCCAAAGGGTCCGTGTCACTAGGATTATCACCAATACCCGCCACCTTCTTCTTATCTGGTGTGCGAGTAGTAGCCATCTTCTACTTTCAAGTAACAAACACTTTCACTTTCGAAATCGCCTCGATTGGCTTTCTACTATTCACTTTCACTTCGAATTCACCCTCACACAAGGTGATCAGTTTATTTCTTCTCACGAATAACTACACAATCCGGCTCGAAGGACCAAAAAATCATGTAGTTTCAATAGTGGACTGTAATTTTCACCGAAAGAAAACGCAACTGTTAACGTTTACTTCTAACTTGTATTTCGCGATTCGTCTTTCACAAAAGATAAACACTGAAACACTGAATGAATGATGCGCGACGCACCCCTGTATTTATAGCACATTCTTTCTTATGTCGTTTTCTTTTTCGCTGTTGTTTACTTTGCGCTGATTGGCTGGATATGCTTCTCGAACAATGTGGAGCATATCGCAACTCAGTTACCAGAAAAACGTAGAACGTGTAGCAACTCACTTTTAGAAAAGTGTAGAATATTCGAACAGTGATGTCTGGTAGAAATTCGTTCACTGATAGCAACGCATGATCCAGTAGAAGGACAAACAGTTCTGGGCTTAATAGGCAGCCTTGTTTCACTCCTCTTTGTGGGTTGTCGTAGTTCTTTGTCCGAACCATTGAATCGAAGTGGTTCCATGTAGGCAAGCCACAACTATTCGATTAATCAATACTTTGGATACTCGTAAGTCATTGAGATTGGTTGATGTTTCTGAAATGTCTAAACATTCAAATGCTTGCTTTAGGTCCAGTGACACAAATATTGTGTGATAACCTTTGCGCCACCTTTCATCTAATACACTGCGTAACACGAAAATTTGCACTCCGTTTTGATTGAAATCCCATTTGGTAGGCTGAAACTGGTTTGATATACTGTCCTAATCGGTTTAGTAACAATTTTGCGTATATTTTGTATGCCGTTTGGCATATTGTTATACGCCTAAATCTACATTTAGTGGGTGGTGTTTTTTGACATTGGAATTTGGACACTTTCTGTCCAGCTTTGAGGGATAGTATTGTTCCGGAATGCCTCCTGTAATAATTTTGTGAGTTCTACAATAATATTTTATGTAAATTTTTTTTTTTTTGTTCACACAAATATGTAACTTATGCTACGAACAACTGCTTCTCTTGCCTTTTCTAGTTGATAGCAGTGATTTAGCTGTTGATCCGGATTCTCCGTGGGCAAAGTTTTCACCTATAGTAGGGATTTTGTTGTTCTCCTCGCTGGCTGAAAAGTACATTCAGGTGGGTGGTAATATTTCCCAGGGATTTGTCCCTGTTTCAAACGGCCTCCTGGTTTCTTAAGGCGCAACCCTTTATTCTATTTTACTAGATATAATAAAATAAAGTAATATAATTAATTCTTTATACGCAGCAGCAGGGCTTGTGCTGGAGTCATTGTGGATTCGAGGTGCATCTGTTCTTGTATTCTGTCGTTATCGCGGATGCTGGTAAGTTAAAGCTGTCGCTGTTGTTGTCTTGTCCCGTGTATGACCTACGTCCTTATAATTTTTGCACCACCACCGCATCATAATGACTTTAATTTCGTTGCGCGACGTTCTTGCTGCCGTTCTGTAGGTTATCCTGATGATTCTGCCAGCTGCAGCGTGGTTGTTAAAGGATGTCATAGGCCCATCCTCCATGTAGACATCAATCCTCTTGTTGAGCAGTCTCGAGGCTGCAGCTATGCTTTCCTCTCCACCCCATCTGTTGCTGTTTCCTAGTCTTTGGAGGTAAGATTGCATCTGTAATTGCACATCTGGTCCCGCTTCATTAAGTATTTTCAAGGTCGACCGAATGGTGGCTCTGAATTCTTCTATATTTTCATTGGTTTGGCTCACTACGTCTCTTCTCCATGACTTTCTCAAAATGCTTTCTTGTTTTCGTATCCGTACTGTATGCTGTAGGCAATTTCCATTTCCCGGCATTTTTCTAGCTAACACACATTGCCGAATTAAAGGTTATGGTGGCCCGGGGGCCAGGTAACCTATAGGGGCCTTTTTTTAGTCGTCAAAATTTCAAAAAAAGATATATCTCACACAACTTGACTACACGTATGAAGATTTCACAGCAAGTACTTAATAAGAGAGAGTTTCCCCTATTTTCTCTTCTTCGCACGTAAAAGTGCGTTAACAGGTAAAGCGAATTTTTCTAAATATTTGTTTTAGTAACCAAAACATATTCAAAATGTCTAGTTGACTTCAAAAATGAAATTTTCTAATTTTTGCAGAAAATTTTTTATTTCCATTGCAATACAAAATCCGACGATATGTCAGGAGGGACTTGAATGACAAAATCAATCCGCAAAGCAGCTTTTAAGGAGTGTTGCTCATATCGTCGGTTTCGTGCAACACTGGCACAACTCAAAAATCATAGTTTCGAGAAAAACGCGCTTGAAAATTTGCATCGAAAATCTATTTTTCGATTTTCAACAAAACTTTGAAGTTTAATATTATCAAAGTTCATTTAACACTTTTACGTCTATTATGCACATATTATGAGCACGTTGTCCAAGTTAAAACCTTATTTTTACTAACTTTATCGAGAAATTTCGGTTTGTGCAGCAAAGGCTCACAACTTCTGCTCATAACTCTAGATTTTTTGGGAATTTTGAAACGAGGTTTCGTAGGATGAAACTTAACTACATAGATTTCGCATCGTTTGCTATCAAAAACTCAAAATTGCAAAATTTTGAGTTGTGTCAGTGTTGCACGAAGCCGACGATATGTGTAACTTTCAGGCTTGTTCAAAATAACCGAACAATCAAACAATAATTGGTAACTAGAAATAGACCAATTCTTTCAATTTGCAAGGTCTCGAAATCTTAAAAAACAGCAATAATGAATAATTTGTGGTAATCGTGACTTACAATTAGATGCTAGAAATTAAAAATTGAAATAAAATCTGTGAAAATAGCTACATCAATCTAAAAATTACTCATATCGGTCTATTTTTTCGAGAACCCTACAAAAATAAAAATAAATTAAACTTACCAATCACATCACAATCCTTCTGTTCCTTGTCGGTCAGTTTACGGGATGAATGGTTCATCGGAACATCAGGCAGCAAATTCACCGGTTTTGTTGGGCTCAGCACACCATGCGTGGGGGTGTTGGTAGCGGAGCTTTCTGCACTACTGGAAGGCATCTGTGCCCCCGGTGGAGTTTGTCCAAGAGGTGGTGGTGGCAAAATATTCGATAGCCAGCTGGATGTGTGTTCATTAACGTGGTTGGAATCGATTGCTGGTTCCACATTGTTTTGCTGGATTGGTACCACTGGTTGCTGTGGGCTAGGACGGGCTCGACGACTTGGTGGATTCCCTGTTTGATGTAGATGCGCCCATTGATCCTGCATATCGGCTTTCAGTAGACTCGGTACCAAAGCGGCGTCCTTATGAAAATCAGGATGCTTTGTGTTGATGTAAGCTAGCTCTATTTGTACAAGATGTTCAACCATCGAGTTAGTAGTAGGTAAACGACGACGGAGCAACTGGGTGACCACATCCACAATCTTTTCGTGCAACTTTGGAAAACGCAACATCTCCTGCTGAACTTCAGTGCCACAGTGTTGAATAATACGCTGCATTTCCTCGTGAATTAATTCTACGCAACGAAGCGAAGGTTCTTCAAGTCTTCGAATCTGACGTTTTACCAGTAACTCAAAACTGACTTCCGGTACAAAAAGTGCAGGGCGTGGACCTGTAGCATTGCGAATCGCGGTGAGAATATCCATTTTAGTTAGACCTGTTAGCGGATGAATCGAGTCTAGTGTTTTTCCGAATGTTTCGTGGAAAATGTAGCATATTCGAGCCCCTCCACAAAGTTCCGTGGTTTCAATATTTCGAGATGTGCCCTCAATCGTAGAGCAATATGCGGAAGCAAACTTCGTAATGATTTGCAATAAGCATTGGCTCTTGTCGGTAACATCTTCTCCGTAGGAATTTAGCAACGATTGAAACTGGGACGCCATCACATTCACTCTGGTCTTCAGGTCTGGAAGGCAATCACGAATGTGATGCATTAATAATCGATTCAATGTTTTTGCTAAATAGGGGGTTCCATTTCTTGTAGCTAACGTTGGGTATTTTCTCTGCAAGTATGCTGCTTCATCACGAAGTTGCTCTTCAATTGCTTTCTTATCATTGATGGCTTGTTGCGAGCGGTTTACTACACCAATAATACCCAGCTTGACCGGAATAACTCGGCCACACAGAATATCAATGGCATCGGTGCCGGCATCCATCAGATCTAACTTTGTCAACACAGCTAACGTTCGGCGACCATCGGGATCAACTTCCTTGGCCATTTTCAAGGATTCACTAGTTGCCATGTCCGTGTTTGCTGCCGTGACAGCCAGAATAATTGAATTTGGATTCTCAATGTACTGAATCAACAAATCTTTGATTTGTGCCTCAATGTCCTCGGGTTGATCTCCAACCGGAACCTTAGTTATACCCGGCAAATCAACCAGAGTCAAATTAACCACTTTAGTCGAGTAAATCTTAAGACTAATTGGCTCCGGACAAATTCCTTTATTATTTCCAGCCATCCGATCCGTTTCATTCTCTATCTCACTTCGAATCTCCTCGAAGTCAGTAAAAATCTTATTTTTAATATGCAGAAATCGGCCCCATTCTTCAACACTGACTGTTCCTTGATCAGCAGAACGATGCTCTCGGTCATCCAACGGGGTATAAACAAGCTGAAGAATCAAAGGTCTACGCGTTACAATTCCGGTTCCTCGTGGCAAAAACGTTCTTCCCACTAGACATTCGATGACTGAACTTTTACCAGAGCTCTACAAAAACACAAATTATAAAAAAAAAACAATTTAGTATTTTTCCTCAGTTGAAACCTTTCGTACAAATCATTTGCCTTGATTTCATCAGTTTACAGTAAATAGCGTCATTTTGTAAGACAAAAACAGTGCAACAAATTTGACACAGATAACACAAAAAAACAAGCACCCGCCTCCAACCAACCGAAGAGCACGATTAGTTACATAATTATTCATGCTTTTTACGAGAAATTTACTGCATAAACTCCAACCAAGCTTCAATGTGTTCAATCTTACCTGACTGCCGAGGACTACAATCTGTGGTAATTGAATGGCATCCGAACCGACCGTATTGAACACATCCTGTAGCTTGTTCACCACCGGTATGAGAGCTTCCATCTTTTCACTGCACTTTTATCAAGTGATTAATCGACACCAGCAAATTACTTCGTCTTTAAACACTTTGCAATGCAAGCTTTCCTGTGAATTCAACGATTTCTGCTTGTTTTCTACAGGTTTAAAGCAATAATTTGAGTATTACACAAGTGCTACCACTGAATCAAAATGCAAATTCAGGAAAATGCAAAAAACGATTTTTCAGCTTGTTTTCTTTCGACGTCTTTCTTCTTGCGTAGACACATAAGTTTTCCAATTTCACGTACACTATCACACAACTGGAAATTGACAATATCGCAGTACTACCCCTCACAAACTGTACACTGATTCAAAGTAAACCAACCAGGTAACATAATTTATTTTGAGGTGAAGACAACCAAGCGGTACTATTCGGGGCTAGCAATGCTCAGAAAGACATGCGAAGGGAATTTTATGAGCCAAACGAACTGTCAAAATGTGAAAAGTTAACATAATAATGATCAAGTGTGGTGTTAGTGTATAAAATTAAACTTAAACTGATTATTTAACACATTCACGGTTCTTGGGATGCACTTTATTGTTCCCCAGAACCACAGACAGCAAGAACAACATTGATCAAAATTTCCGTGTAAATTTAAAAAGAAAATTTCGTGATAAATCACTTGTACACTTGTGCCGCCTGGTGACCTTATCGCTACAATACATTTTTTTTCGCTGGTGCACGAGGCTGGTGGTACTGGTAGTGCTATCTGGTTACGGATTGCTACTACAAAAATCTTTACACAAGTTTGGAACTCAGCTTGGACGTCTGTCTGCGCCAGAACTTTCATCGTACACACTTTATTAAAAAAAAAGTCGTTCGGTAATTTTTTTTACAATAATCCATCGGTAAAGTGTAATAATTCCGGTATTCCTACAAAAAAAATTCAAATTAACGACTGTCCTGTAAGATCTGTAAGTTTTACCATAATTTTGTTAATTTTTACCGAAATATTTGCTTAATTTTACATTCACCGAAATCTGTATAACTTTTTACCAAATAACCTGTAAAAATGCCAAATTGTGAATGTGGTGGCCATTTTTCTCGTACGTGCAACCGTGCAAGACGCGAATATTTTCTACTGATGCTGCTGATTCGTTTTAATTTTTGTTGTGTGTAAACATATGATATTTATAATTTGGAAAGTGTTAATGGTGAATTACTGAAACAGGATGTACGAGTCGCTAACATTTTTCGTAAGTAATCTGGTAGTTTGATTTCAGACGGTACCGGCAGGCTCATTTATAACCGACTTTTTCAAAACGAGTGAGCTGTATAATTTTGCATCACCGTTAATCGTTTTGATATTGACAGTTGCCTTAACGGTGAGTGTCTTAGCGGTTCTCTAACATATAGGTTCCTTATTTACCACGTGACACGAGAACCCAAACAAACCAGTTTTGATACATACGTGTGAATGTGTTGGTAGCTCCCAAAAGCACACTCTGCTTCTTTCGGGTGTAGTCCGGGAAAGAAAAAGTATAGTCAGAGATGGAAAGAGTGTAGTCCGGAAAAAACAGCAACAGGGTAAAAAGTGCAGTCCGAGTGTAGCTACACCGCGAAAATAAATTCGTCATTACAATACATAAGAGAGAAGACGGCGCTCACAGTTACGGTAAATGTTACATCAAACCGGGCGCGCTATATGATTTTGAATATATGACAGAAATTTTGACAATCGCAGGTGCGAACTAGAGATAGTCGGGTACGGGTATTTTTACCCGATACCCGTACCCGACGGGTTCGGGTCGGGTTTCGGGTAACGCCATAAAATATTTTTCGGGTTCGGGTCGGGTACGGGTAATTTAAAAACCAAGGCTTCGGGTTCGGGTCGGGTACGGGTTTGAAAAATTCTCAACTGGTCGGGTACGGATCGGGTACGGGTAATTCGATTTTCGTGCATTATGAGAATTTAATTATTAACTTTTCTAGCCTAGGTGTTTTAGCATAGTCTTGGTCTGGGAGGGAGAAACGGATACGAAGCAGCACGAAGTTGCATCGGTAACGGTATGATTGATTTCTATAGAAGAATGATTGCATTTTGCTCGACCGTGGACTTATTCGAAAAATACTTATTATGATACTATAACTTCATCATAAGTAAAGCAAATAGTATGCTGGGCTTTGCTAAGCGGTTTGACCACAATTTTCAAGACCCGTATACTATCAAACTATTGTATATTACATATGTTAGACCTATTGTAGAATATTGTAAACTCATATGGATCAGTCCAAAAACAATTCCTTCTTTATGCGCTTCGCAACTTGAATTGGACTGCATTTCCTCTGTCATCGTACGAAGCACGTTGCATGCTTATTAATCTGCAAACACTCAAACAACGCCACGAATTTGCAATGCTAATCTTCGTCAATGACATTATTTCAATTCGTATAGACTCATCTGCATTATTATCACAACTCAGCTTTAATACACCTTCACGGCATCTTAGAACGAGAAAACTTTTTTCAGAAAAACATTGCAGAACTAATTATGCAAAAAATGGTCCCATAAATCGAATGATGTGTCAGTATAATCTACATTGTAAAACTATTGGCATAACAATGTCAAAAAAAAAAAAACAAATTAAAAACTGTCAGAAATACACTAGAAATATTCAGCTCGTAACAAGAACATTGTAAACACTATAAATAATAACTGTAATGAAATATTTATGTAGTCTACATTTGCTTGACGAAATAAATAAACAATTAAAAATAATAAAATAACATCCACACAAGCAATGAAATTAACAATATTTTCTGAAACATAATATTTCTGTCCTTTGGTAAGCTACGAGTTTTGAAAGTTTGCCGAGTTTTTTAAAAGCATTTTTGTTGTTAAAACGTGTAAGCAATGTTTGCAAATAAACTTTTTTCGGCAGACCTCCTACGTAATTATTACTCGGGTATCAAAAAAAGTCGTTTGGTAACAGCTTCGAACTATACACTTAATCACGATTGAGTCTTGATTTTCGTTTCACAAAATAGTTAGGTATGAAATTGTAAAATTATTGTAACACTGCGCAAGTCTACGTAAATATAAATAAACTCAAAAATCTGAAGAAACTGACTCGAAAAATCTGTGTTTTGCATACAAATTTGCACATTTAGTATTCGTGATGTTCGAGTCATACTCGGGTTACAGCAGGAAAATAGTTACACGCTATCAAAAAACGACGAATGTGCGTGTCATCTGTTTCGATAATTTTTTAGTGTTGTATTCGTTTCCCCCTCCCAGGTCTTGATTTGCACTGTGACCAGGGATGCCGCATGTACAGAAATATCTGTGTTATACCAAATTTTAGATTCCTGATTGCTACGATGTGCACATTATACTCGTCGCTTAATTTGAACTCTACCAGACATGCATTTCTAACCATTCTCCGAGTTGTGCTAGTAGGGTAAATTAACAAAATAAAAATTTTCAGCAGTTTATATGAATCATACGTATGCATACAAAATAAATAATTGAAATCCCTGATCATTTTCAATATGAGGTAACTAACGGAACCCAAATTATCCGTACACTGTTATGAATAGATATTTTGCTGCGTGATAAAAATGATCAAATTTTTCAACATCAGACGAGCGGACGTTCTCAGTGACAGATGCTACGCTGGAGCACTAATACATCGCCTGGAACTCTGGTTCATCAACATTCGTTCACATGAACACTCGGGTCTAGCCCAACTCCGGCCATCATCTCGAGAAACCACATATGACAATCAGTGCATAAAATGTACGAGGTAATCAGGTATTTAAAAAAAAAATAAAATAAAAATCCAGGACGGGTCGGGTACGGGTCGGGTACCGGTAATTTCGGGGTATTTCTCTTTCGGGTACGGGTCGGGTATGGGTAGTTGAAAACAAACTTTTTCGGGTTCGGGTCGGGTACGGGTATTTCAAACAAACCCGATTTTGGGTTCGGGTCGGGTACGGGTTTGAAAATTCTCTATGAGTCGGGTCGGGTACGGGTAACAAATTTCCCATACCCGACCATCTCTAGTGCGATCCAAAGTATGTTGAAATTAGAAGGTGTGATCGACCATACAATATTTCACTTACACCAATAAAATAGTTTTGCGAAGCCATTCAATTTTCTATGGAAACTATTTTTTGCTCCTACTACAATACATACATCATGACCCTATAATCATAGCTTCGAACTTTAAAATACTTTGGGTGCGAATAGCCTTCAAAATCTGTTTAAGCTTTGTAATTGCGGATAAGATTTATATTGTTTTCGCAGCGGTGTCACATCGGGTTAGAACTTAAGCACTATCAATCAATCAGTCGAGCATTCTACACTGTAGCAAACTGACCGGTGGTTGCTATTGGTGTAGCCATCGTCTAACCTCCAGTTCGTAATCAGTCCTTTGCTGAAGAACGTCACATCGATGATCGACTTCGCACCATTTCTGCTACTATATTTACATTTGGTCCCAACGTTGGCCAGATCTAAGTTGAGCTTCGCCAAAGCCTTCAACAGGATCTGACGCCTCTGGTTCACAGAGCGACTCCCCCACTCAACAGCCCAAGTGTTGAAGCCACTCGCCACCACCAACGCCGTTAGGCCCGTTAGCTCTATGGTTGACCATCTGGGTTAACCTTTCGGTAGACCAACGTGGCGGATCATAGCGACGGCAACAGAACACTCCGTTCACTTTGGCAACCGCATACCCTTCGTTCAAGGTTGAAATAATCTCCTGAACCTGAAACCTGCTCGTCGACCATACGGCCGCCATATTGGACTTATCCGTAACCCTGTTATCTGTTATCGTTTCCGGGAGGGATGCGGTAGGGGTCCCATACGATGGTGATGCCCGACAGCGGCTCTGTGGCTGCTTGGTATAGCCCGAACTTGCACCTCTTTGCCAAGGACCTGCTCGGTTACCGACTTGTTGGAAGCGTCTTTGTTCTTCGCATCCTTTCGGAGTTCAAGAATCTTCTCGCCAGTGCGAGATCGACGGATGCTCCGCATATCCGCCCGTAAATCGATGTTCTTGTTCTTGAGCCTGTTGGTGTGCTATCTTCTTCACGTTTTCGGGAGCTGCTTCGCCGGGGACAGCCTCGTTCACTTACCGACCTGCCCCGTAGAGCAGATCGTGGCGAATGAAAGCATTGGTCTGAACCTGCTTAGATTCAGTTGCCCTCCTTTTCGGAGGCTTCAACTCGTGCCACAAGTTCGGCTTACACCTTTTTAATTTCGTCAATAGTGGTTTGAAGCAGGAGAAGACTCTGCGTTAGATTCCTGGCGATATTGTTCCTATTCGCCGCGAACTCGATGATTGATCGGGTTGTTCGAAAAGCGCTGCCACCCTAGGCCACCTGTTACTGCTCTTTTCAATGGCTTTGACTAGCAAGGGACCATCGACCGTTATATCCGGTGTAAAACCGGCGTGTTAGTTTCTCCGCTACCGGGTCTTGCTTTATCCCTCTCCACCTTTTGCTGCGGAGACCGCTGGATGCCACCTCGTGCGAATGGATTTGGAAGTCTCCACACTCGTCACTTCTTTCTTGTTCGTATTCATTCTCGTTTATTGGGTTCCCCTTCTAGCCGCTAACCTTGTCAATGATGGAGTAGTCACCTATGTGGTCCCATGGTGGTATAGCGCCCTATGAGCAACTATGTCGCCCGCGACCCGCGTTATCAGAAAAGGGAATCTGGTCCTAAGACCAATTCCATCCATCTGATCCTTCTCCTACCTGATTCCCACAAGGGAATGAACGTGGAACGAACTGGAAGTTCTGCCAGGTTTTACGGGACAAAGACCCCTGTACTGGGTACCATCCAGCGTTGCAAATCGAGCGAGAATCAAATTCTAGGGGTACTGCATTTAATCTCGCTTGCTTCATTTGTAATACATCCTGAAAAACATATCCTTTGCGTGTAAACAAACAGAAAAAATAAGACGAGAAGACCTTGCGGAGGAATTTAATCGTTACAAAATCATTGACAGAACTATAGTGAAGAAAAAAAAATTTACATAACTAAGCATACGTCTACGGCATATCAATAGTGTTGGTAGTTGAGCTTGTTAGAAATCACCAAGTGTAAGATATTTTCAGTTTTAGTTGATTCAATTTTAACCTAGAACGGGTGTCAAAATCAGCTCAGTTTGTTGTATAAATTATTGTATACTATGTATGTACTATAAAATGTTGCCAAAAACGGAACCCTTTTGTTGCCAAAATTGCAGCGTGCCAAAAACGGCGCATGCCAAAAACGGAAACCTACTGTATTTCAATTTACAAAACTGATGTACAATGCCTCCACAGTTATGAGTCAGCAACAATTATGGGTCACTTTTACGTAAATACGTCTATTTTCAAGAAACTGAACAATTTTCATTAGCAGTGGTATTTTTTGTAACTCACTTGTAACCTCATTTATACCATTAAAATGATTTAAAGTTGAAATAGTCACTTAAAACTATAATTCTGCACGGTGAAATAAATGAAGTGACCCATAATTGTGGTAATATTACAATTGTGAGTCAGTCCATATTTTAGCTATTTTCATTACTTTTACATGATAATGCACCAAGACTAAATAAAATAACTTATTGTCAAGCTTCTACAACAATAAAATAACTTGCGTTATGTATTTTGACGATTCCATAGGCTAAATGATTTTGAATGCCAAAAGTGACCCATAATTGTGTCTTTTGCTATGTAAGTGATATTTTTCTTCCCAACCGGTTTTCACGCATCAACTGCAGTGAAACTAATTGTTGATCAAAAGTACACATCAGAACACAGAGATAGGTAGTAAAACATTCGTAGTAGATAATTTTCCCGATTTTAAACCCATTTTTGAACATTCAGACAGCACGTTGACTGACCCATAATTGTAGAGGGACTGTACATTTAATTCTAATTTCAAAAGGTGTGTTATATTTTGTAATGCTGCTAGAACGTAGGCTTCACGATATGACATTCGTGAAACGTACCTCACTTGAAACTTGGCCCCGGGCCCCCACAATCGTAAATCCGGCTCTGCATGTAAGGCATGTTAAAGTCCCCAACCATAGCAAGTTAGTCTGAATCTACAAAATAAATGAAATAAACTAATGAACGATTTCTGCGCATCGCTTTTGATATGTTTGTACTCTACGACAAAAACTAAATCAGGTCTCAGAGCACACATAACTAGCCTGCTCTATCAGTACTAAAATAAACTTTCAGTGTAATGTCTGTACAGAGAGCGCTGATATTTGATTAGTTGATTAACAATGCTTAACATTCACCAATTTTTCAAAATTAAACATTCCATACATCAACAATCTCTCCACAAAATTTCAATTTGAAAAAAAAAATCCCAAATGAAATGTTATAAATATTGTCAATCTGTTAAAGACGATTTTGTTTGCAAAATTACCCATCCTAAAGAAGTGAACCACAAATTGACTGAAAACACCTCCAAAGTTATTTAAATTTTTTTTTTCTTTATGACCAGTTCAACTGCAATACAATAATACTATCAAGTAGAGTCTATGAACAGCAATAATAAAAATAAAAGTTTACAGCCTTACAGTTTGCGATGCAATAGTCGAAAACAGCTCTTTAAATTCTATTGTTTTGGACCTCATAATATTTGTCATTCGGGTCCTTGAAATTTTATAAAATGATTTGAAATAAAAAAGTACGAGGGTCAACGAAAATAACCACACCCCAAATCGCGTTTGAACTTTATTGTATCATGTCTCATCGCACAAGTGGCAAACTGAAATGAGGTTCGGCGTGAAAGAGTAAGTAGTGATGAACGATTTTTTTTTTATAGGGGGGGAGTTTGTAATGATTTATTTATGTACTAAAATATCTATTCAGAATTAGTATTGTGTGTTCTGCCACAAATGGTGACATTTCAACACTATTATATATATTTGTACGCTTTTTAGTATTATTGAATGTTATTAGCTTTCGCAGTTAAGATAATGTAATTGTAGGAAAATTAATTAACCTACTTGTCAAGAAAAAAAAGGAATAAAACGAAACTTAAAATAAACTTAAAACTATCTTACTGACTATAAAGTGAGCTAATCGTTGCAATTGAGGATTGCAACGATTTTTGTCGGAATTTGTTGATAATTTGGCTTTACATATTTTCTAATGTTTCTACATTAGTGAGCCTATGTAGCTCGTTCGTGCTAAACCAGGGAGGACGCTTCAAAATCATTTTCAAAAGTTTATTCTGAATCCTTTGAAGTGTCTTCTTCCTGGTTGCACAACAACTTGTCCAGATGGGAACTGCATATAACATTGTTGGTCTAAATATTTGTTTGTAAATTAACAGGTTATTCTTGAGACAAAGTCTAGAATTCCTGTTGATAAGAGGATATAAACATTTGATATACTTATTGCACTTTGACTGGATATTTTCAATGTGCTCCTTGAAAGTAAGATTCTTATCATAAATAAGCCCTAAGTATTTAACTTGATCAGACCAATTTAAGACCACACCGTTCATCTTAATAACGTGGTTATGGGTGGGTTTGAGAAATGAAACTCTTGGCTTATGAGGAAAAATAATTAACTGTGTTTTTGAAGCATTAGGAGAAATCTTCCATTTTTGTAAGTATGAAGAAAATATGTCTAAACTTTTTTGAAGCCGACTGCATATAACACGAAGGCTTTTTCCTTTTGCGGAAATGCTTGTATCGTCACAAAACAAAGATTTCTCACAACCTGGTGGTAAATCAGGAAGATCAGAAGTAAAAATGTTATATAAGATTGGGCCCAAGATACTCCCCTGAGGCACACCAGCTCTAACAGGCAATCTATTAGATTTACCATTTAGATAGTTAACCTGGAGAGTGCGGTCAGTTAAATAACTTTGTATCATTTTTGTGAGGTAAAGCGGAAAACTGAAATTTGACATTTTAGTTATTAAACCTTTATGCCAAACACTGTCGAATGCCTTTTCTATATCTAGAAGAGCAGCTCCAGTCGAATAGCCTTCAGATTTATTAGTTAGAATCATATTTGTTACTCTAAGTAACTGATGAGTACTGGAATGCCCATGGCGAAAACCATACTGCTCATTTTCAAAAATTGAGTTCTCATTAATATGTGTTATCATTCTATTAAGAATTATTCTTTCAAAAAGTTTGCTAATAGAGGAAAGTAAACTAATTGGTCGATAACTTGATGCCTCAGCTGGATTCTTTTCGGGTTTTAAAATTGGAGTGACTTTGGCATTTTTCCATTTCGTAGGAAAATGTGCTAGTGCAAAGCATCTGTTAAAAACTTTTACCAAGAAATTTAAAGAGTTTTCGGGAAGTCTTTTGATGAGGATATAGAAAATCCCATCATCTCCTGGTGCTTTCATGTTTTTGAATTTTTTGAGAATGGTTCGCACCTCATTCAAGTTTGTCTCCAATACCTCTTCGGAAAGAAATTCTTGGGTGGTAATCTGAACATACTTTTGGTTTACTTCATTTTCAATAGGACTTACTACGTTCAAATTGGAGTTATGAACACTCTCAAACTGCTGAGCAAGTTTTTGAGATTTGTGTTCATTCGTTAGAAAAATGCAATCACCATCTTTAAGGACTGGAATGGGCTTCGAGGGTTTCTTAAGAACCTTCGAAAGCTTCCAGAAAGGTTTTGAATAAGGTTTTAGTTGTTCAACTTCTCTCATGAAATTCTCATTTCGCAAGAGAGTGAATCTATGTTTAATTTCCTTTTGTAATTCTTGAAAAATAATTTTCAAAGCAGGATCACGAGATCTTAGGTATTGACGTCTCCGTATGTTCTTCAAACGTATAAGAAGTTGAAGTTCACTGTCAATAATTGGTGCATTAAATTTCACTCTTGCCTTAGGAACTGATAAATTCCGGGCATTGAGTATTAAGCTGCTAAAATTTTCTAATGCTCTGTCAATGTCAGCACTATTTTGTAAAATAAAATCATCATTCAAATTTTCCTCGATCGTAGAACGATATCTATCCCAATTAGTCTTGTGATAATTTAACACAGACCTAGTGGGATTTAAAATAGTTTCATGGGAAATAGAAAATGTTATGGGAAGATGATCAGAATCAAAGTCAGCATGAGTTAATAAATCACTGCATGAATGGCTTTGATTTGTTAGTACCAAATCAATTGTAGATGGATTCCTAATAGAAGAATAACATGTAGGACCATTTGGAAATAAAACTGAATAAAATCCAGCCGAGCAATCATTAAACAATATTTTTCCATTGGAATTGTTTTGAGCATTATTCCAAGATCGATGTTTCGCATTAAAATCACCGATGATTAAAAATTTAGATTTATTTCTTGTGAGTTTTTGCAAATCTCCCTTGAAATATTTTTTTCGCTCACCAGTGCATTGAAAAGGCAAATACACTGCGGCTATAAATAAAATGCCAATACTTGTTTCAATTTCAATTCCAAAACTCTCGATAACTTTGGTTTCAAGATGGGGTAAAACACGATGTTTTATTCGACGGTGGATAACTATTGTAACTCCACCACCGGCAACATCAATTCTATCAAACCTATGAACTATAAAATTTGGGTTCTTTTTTAGTTTAATATTTGGCTTTTAAAGCGTTTCAGTCACAACTGCAATATGCACATCGTGGACTGTTAAAAAATTGAAAAATTCATCCTCTTTCGCTTTTAAAGAGCGAGCATTCCAATTTAGCAAAATTTACAGCATTATTTAAAATCATTGCTGAATTTCAATTTCACAACAATATTAGTTGTAAATTTTATACCTTCTTGAACAGCCTCGTACATCGAGTTACAGTTAAACAAAACGGACATTAGCTGCAGCATGGATTGTTGTAGGTATTCAATATTTTCGGGAGTTGGATTACCTAAATCAATACTGGCTGACTTTTCAGCACCAAACACGAATGGTTTGTTACTGTTTGAATTTGAAATATTACCTGAAAGGACACTGGCATATGAACAGCCTGGTGTTGCCTGAACAGGATTATTTTTCTGAAATTTGCTATCTGAATTTAAATTATTACCTACAGACACACCTGCTAATGAAAGTGCTGGTGATGCCTGAACAGTACTGAAAGTCTTTTGATTACCCACATTGACAACAGGTTGTTTAGAATTCCTACGTTGTCTAGAAGCAATAATTTTTGACCTTACAGGACAATTAAAGAAATTAGATTTGTGATTTCCCCCACAATTTACACATTTGAAACTATTAGTGTCTAGTGTCTAGTGTCACCACAAATCATACATTTTGCAGCCATATGGCAGTTTCGAGTTCCATGACCATAGGCTTGACAATTCCGACATTGCGTAAGATTATGGATTCCTCCATGTCTCTTGAAATTTTCCCACTTTATTCGCACGTTGAATAAAACACGTGCTTTTTCTAAACATTTTAAATTATGTACTTTGGTACGATCAAAATGTACTAAGTAATTTTCCTGGTGTATTCCAGTTTAAAAAATTTTGGCATTTGCCTTTCGTTTCATCAAAATTACTTGGTTGGGGGCAAAACCAAGTGATTCTGACAAACAATCTTTGATTTCATCAATACTTTGATCATTTGAGAGACCTTTCAACACAGCCTTAAACGGTCTCTCGTTTTTGGCATCAAAAGAGTAAAATTTATACATCTTTTCAGTCAAATACTGTAAAAGATGTTTATGGCCATCATAAGATTCGGCCAAAATACGAATTTCGCCTTGGCGACCAATTTGAAAATTAACTTTCACATTCAATAGAAATGATGAAAGTTCTGATCGAAATGCTTTAAAGTTTGCTACAAATACCACAATAGGTGGAACTTTAACCTTCTTCATAACGGCTTTATGCTCAGTATGAGAAGTTTGGAATTCTAGATCCCAAACAGAAGAAAGAATATCATACCTGTTAGTCGAAATTTCAGTGTCACTTGGAGGAGATGCCTCACGTTTCCTTGATGCCGCATCAAAGCGAGCTTTTTTATTTTTTCCAGGCATAACTGGACAACTTCACTACACTTTCACTTCACTATAGAATTTGAGTAGAAATATCTCAAACCAAATTAATTCACTAAACACTCGTTAACTTTAAAAACAAATTTATTACTTTGCCTTTCAACAGGTAGTCTTTTAAAAAGATTGCCTGTTGAAAGCGAAAAACAAAATTTTAATATCTCTCGGTAGTCTAAGACTTAGCCTCGAGCTGTTGGTAAAATGCGACCGTACTGTAGGACAGTTCAAGTCGATCTGATGATGAAAGATTTTGTGATTGATCGCACGTGTGCTGCTCACAACCTTGCAAGGTCTGCTGAGGGCTGAAATCACAGCTGAAACAAACTATCAAAGCTATACCCAATGTATCATTTCTACGATTATCAAGTCCGATTAACGTCATACGAGGGCAAAAAGAATTGGCTCCATAATAAGCGTAAAGATCGTGAAATAGTGAGCGTCATCCACAAGTATGACAGCTATTATTAGGAATAATATATTGAATTGGATCCATCGAGATGTGGAATAATGTGTAATATGAGAATATGACTTATTTTTCGTAGATAAAAATCAATTATCTGCTCACGGAGCTTATCGAAATACGAGCATTTGACACTCGAGTAGCCTTCTACTTATCTATTCGCATAATAATCATTATAATTATCTACCATCCAATCAAATTTTTTGTGTGAATTTTATTTCATTTCTCTTGTTCGATGCACACCGATAAGACATGCATTGACGCGGCTTGACTCTACGTTATAGTAAATACTCATCCGAACTGAAGATAGACGCAGCTCATTTTGTAATTGAACACTAATGGCTAACCACCAATTACCGCCATACTGAGATGTGCGCCTTCACCCAGGAGTCGGTCGTTTATTGCAAATTTTGCATTTACACTTCACAAAAAAAAAAAACAAAAAAAACGTTGCATATAATGGCGCATTGGAGAAGACTAACACTTTTTAGAGGCTACTATTGGTGAAATGCTTCGTCGGTCTCGGGGGTTAAACGGTAATGAAACGGAATGAACATATTGATAAAAGCGCCGCTGCTAACAACAATCAACACACAGACCTCCATGGTCGTGGAATTGTAACCGCCGAAAAATGATTCACGTCGGTTTAATTAATTCACATCCGATTCTTGTAAGCAGCAAACATTGAAAATTTTGATCGGATGTATCGTAGAAAGAGCGTAGATCGATGATTGCTGGTGGCCAATTGAACATTTTTAATTACCTTGTGTTGGAACATTACTGAGCATTGAAATTATGAGCTGTTTTCGAATGTCTTTCAAGATTACGTCACTTAGATCGTAATAGTCTCGTGCGTGCACGAGGCTGCATAGAGCATAGTGCTAGCAGTTCTCGTACGAATTGAATGATTATTTTGAAAGTAGCTACCACAAACAAAGTTTGAGAAACAATACAAATCTACTGGCACGAGCGGCACAGTAACATTGTAAAATGTTGACCTTTAGTTATTGGCTTATAATTTCTTAAATAGTGTGATTGGTTATTTATTGGTTATAACTATTTGAAACCAACAACTACAAGGAATTAATCTGCCAGGAATGCCAGGAAACACTTGTGGAATCTTTCCGATGCATGATATCTGACTTAAATTTTCAATCACTGTCATAATTAATACTAGAGATTCACTAACTACTTTGAAGATATGGATTTAAGTCTATCATCTATCATGCAATAGGTAATTTTAGAAACATAAAATATCGATCAAAGCATAGCATAGCTGCAAAGCATATTCGGTGTGTTACTGGCGATAGAACCAAACCAGTTCAACCCTCTAGTGCCCAATGTCGCCATTTGGCGGGCATCAGTCAAACCTCTAAAAAGCTTCAATAAATACTTAACAAGTGTTTATAATGATTCATAGTGATTTTACCGAAGCCCGTCTAGAAATTAACTTGGGCACTAGAGGGTAAAACTGCATAGAATGTAATATAGGGGAGGGTTGTACAACACGCACCAGTTAAGCATTTACTCAATTTGCAGCACTTCCAATCATTTTGAGGTGACATTGAACGAGTGACGAAGACGCATTACAACAAAAGCCAATACGTTCCGAAGCAGAAAGCTAGCATCAGGGGTATGACGTTTAATGAATATCCCGTATCCAATACCTTAATGCAACATGGCGTCTTTTTTTTAGCAAACAATTCGAAACCCATGATCTTTTCTCGAAAAAGGTAAGGAGAGTGCCCACAACACGACATAAAGAACGTCATTGGAGATATGAATGCACAAGTCAGACGAGATGAGTTCTTTCGTCCCGTTATTGATAGAGAAAGCCTTCACACTATCACTAACGACAACGGCTTGAAGTTAGTGAACTTCGCCTCGGCCAGAGAAATAGCCATCTATAATGCCCATTTTGCATGTTTGAACATTTGAAAGCACAACCGAAAACATCCCGATGAAGAGGCCTGTTCCCATATCGACCACATGCTGATCGACGGCCGGCACTTTTCAGACGTCATAGATGTGCGGTCCTTTCGAGGGCCAAACATCGACTCGGATCACCATCTTGTGGTAAGCAAGATTAGTGCCCAGCTGTCCAACGTATCTGAATCGGCGAGGAAGATTCATCTGGACATCTAGAGGTTATCAGCGAAAGGAGCTACTGCAGAGTATACTCGGGAGTTGATAGACGGATCGGTGAACCAGCTAGAGTGGACCTGAATGAACAGTGCCAGCACATCCATGAGCATGACAACGGGAACCACACGTTATTGGTGTTTCGACGCTTAGTGTCTAGAGGTGACGGAAGAGAAGAAAGGGGCCTACGCCAACTCGTTAGTAATAGCTAATCGTGTGACGCGTCGGATGTGGGAGAAATACCGGGAGGCAAGAGCTACCGAAAAGAGGTTTCACCGCCGTAAGAAACGTGAGCACTACGATCGCATCCTCGCAAAGGTGGAGAATTGCTTCACCAGGCACGATACGAGGCGCTTCTATATAATGATCACGGAATCAGGACACGAACCATGCCAGTACCTGCCATGTGTAATGACCGATGAATGCCGACGATGACCGATGTGATAACCGATGAATAGCAGATTACCAGGCGTTGGAAGCAACATTTTGAAGTGGTGTTGCACGGTGAGATAGGTAGGAGAGTCGTTGAGAGGAACAGGAGAGAAATTGGGGAGGACGGACAAGCTTTGGACCCACCAACATCGAACGAGGTGAAGAATGCTTGCAAAGAGCCGAAGAACTACAAAGGTGCTGGAAAAGACGGCTTACCGGCCGAACCTTTCAAAGTCGGGAGCGAGCAGCTGTGTAGTAGAATTCATCAGATTATCCTAAGGGTATGGTCTGAGGAACAACTACCTGTGGACTCGTTGAAAGGACTCGAAAGCCCTATCTAACCCCTCCTCAATTCCGCTTATAAAAATCTCTCCCGTATCCTGTTCCAGCGGCTTAGGCCGTTGCAGAACGATCTACAACGGACCAGATGTTTACCTTAAGACAGATTCTCGACAAGTTTCGGGAACACAACTTGCAGACACACCATCTGTTTATGGACTCTAAGGCGACGTACGATGCAGTGAAATGCAACGAGTTGTGGCAAATAATGCTTGAACATGGTTTTCCAACGAAGCTAATTAAACTGTTATGTAACGGTTTCACATCAAGCGCCAGGACAGCAGGCGAATTTTCGAACGCGTTTGTAACGTTAGATGGTCTGAAGCAAGGTGACGAGCTCTCGAACTTTATGTTCAACATAACTTTAGAAGGTGTAATACGAAGGGCAGGTGTGTACAGGAGCGGCATCATCATCACGAAGTCTCACATGCTTTTAGGGTTTGCGGAAGAAATAGATATAATTGGTATTAATCGTAGAACTGTTAAGGAGGCCTTTACGGCTCTCAGGAGGGAATTACATGGTGGATAGCAGACAACGTGGTAGTTTTGCAGGTGGTGGTGCTGCTGAGATGGATAGGGATGCTTTCTAAGTGGTCGACGAATTCGTTTATCGTGGTACTCTCGTGACATGTGACAACGAAGTGAGCCGCGAGGTGAAGAGACGGATTGCGGACGTGGAAGGAGGCCGATCGACGAGCGCTTGGGGTTATTGAGCGTAGAATCCTGCGATCAATACTCGGAGGCATACTAGAAAATAGGTAGTGCCACCGGAACATAAATCACGAGCTGTACAAAGTATACAAACACGTTAATATTGTCAATCTGATGAAACACGGCAGGTTACAGGTTGGCCACGTAGCACGGATGGCGAATGAGCAACCGGCAAAGATAATATTTAGCAGAGAACCGAATAGATGCCGACGACTTCGAGACAGGCCTCGTACGCGTTGGATCTGTGCTATCGACGAGGATGCTAGAGCAGCGGGTGTAAGGGGAGCAGCCCAAGACCTAAGTTTGTGGAGACGTATTCTGGATTCTAGATAAGTAAAAGTAAGTATAGAAAGAAAACTACGACATTTCTGTTTCCACGACACTGTCCGAATATAACGTTGTCATTGAGAAATGATTCCCGTGGTTATGTGGCGAAATCGGTCGGCTAGCTCTTCCACACGGTTGTTTCGATGTCGGGTTCGATTCCCGATAAGGTAGAGGATCTTTTCGAGCAGGAAATTTTCTCGACTCAGCACTGGGGCGCTATACACGTTATACTTATCGATAACGCATTCTCTCAACTAATCTAGTTCATCGAGACCGCTATTATCCCTCCAGGCTAGCATGCAATATTGTTGAGAGATGAAGCCAAGATAAAATTTTTTGCTTTACATTCAATTTGGAGAATACATCTCAGTAAAAATTTCGAGGCCATTTTATGGCAAGCAAATCGGCCTGTTGTAAATATTTGGCTCTACGATGGAGCTCGTATGAAGTTTTGATGACTGCAATAGACCTGGGCAAACTGTTGTTCACAGGTTGTGGTCGGCATTCAAGGTTTTATGTGTTGGGTGTGTCTGGCACTGGAAACTTAGATATAACCTATTTTGTATCTTGGGATATCATTACCCCCTCTCCCCTTACGTGGAAAAGTGTGGACATTTGCGTACTCCTTGACCCCATCAACGTGGAATGTGGACGGCCCCTAATGGTGTTGAATTTGGAAAACTGACTAAATTTTGATAAATGCTCTAAGAGTTTGATTTGCATCAAAGATTGTATCCTACAAATACTTTATTACCTTTTGCAACAAACCAATTTGTAATTGGATAGTTTTTCGAACAATGATCAGATGAAAGTAAAATAATAAATTTCGTTTCCTAAGCAACGAAAAAAACATTTTAAAATTAAATATCGCCTTTTTGGTTTCTGATCACGATCACGATCGATTTTTTGCAGTTCAAAACCATCATTTTCGATGTAAATATTAAATAATAATCTGATTCTAATGGAAAGCATCAATTTTCTGAGCGATCAATTAACCTCGATTTATACAATAAGACCTCATAGAATTTTCGTTTTATCTCATAAAACAAACGATTGAAGTGTTTTCAATATCCGTGGAGTTTTTTGGGCTAAAATACTGTAATAAGTAAAAACCCTTCCAGCTGGTCTCGAGGTACGATGCTGGCCTAACAAGCCAGTTCAAGTCTCGGCTCGGGAGAGACTGTTAGTGTCAATAGGATCGTAGTGCTAGCCCCGTATTTGTCCTGCACACTTTACAGTTTACTGTGAAGTCTATGTATTATAAAACAGAAGGTCGAGTTCAGAATCGTAATGTAGCACCAAGGCTTTCTTTCACTGTAATAAGTTATCAATTTTACATTATTCCTTGGTAATCATATAATCGAAAGGAAGGTAGGTTTTCTAAAACTGTTCATTGGTACCGGAGAATGTTTAGTCAGCTTCAATTCATTTTTTATTGTTCACAGATACTAACTTAGGAACGAAATTCTTTCTACGAAGGTTGCACATTGCATGAACTCATCTAACCCCAATACCAACTTGAGTTCATAATTATGCGGGGAAAAGACCCTTGTACAACATGCCAACATTTAAGCACGTTCATGCAACATATCTCCTCGCACGGAAGTATTTCTCCACTTGAGTATACAGGAGACAACTTCTCCTTTCGTTAGGGGAAATATTTTTCCCCTGTCTGTTTATTTCGCCATCACACAAAGGCATGGGAATTCATTCATGGCGCAACGACAGAACAGCACAGGAAGGCTGCCATGTCGCACAACGTTTCCATGCTGTTTTACTCCAGTTTCACCGCCCCTTAATGAGGGTTTCGGTTCATTTCGAAAGTGGTCTGCAAAAAGGCGAAGGTTGGCCGTTTTGTTTTCTGAAAGGCTGGTTCACTTGTACGCGCAAAATGAAAATAACTTGCAGCTTTTATTGTTCACCTCAGACACATTGCACCGACACGGCATAACACTGACTGTCGATCGCGATGATGGCGTTGAAGAGAGGTGTTTAAGAGGTTGTAATTTCTTCGGACCACGGGAAAATTACACACCAAAACTACCAAATTGCAATTTTCGGCAAGCTAAAAGCGTGGTTCTAATAATCTTAAATTGATCTATTCATTTCTCTACGGGTTCCTGTGTTTAGTTGGCAACCGAAAGTGCATTACCACGCACATATCGATCAGATGACCAGTCAGATGATTTTAGGCTTTGTTCGATGTTTCAATCTAACAATTACCGTCAATTAAAATAACAAACTGTCGAAGATTGTGGTAAATCTACTCTTAATCATTTTTGTCAAGTGACTCAATAACACCAGACAATTCAATTTTAAAATTATTTTTGCTGTATCAACGTTGTTATTTTCCAATAAACATTAAATATAGAATCAAATAAACACTCAAACTTCTGATAAGTGCTTTTGAATGTTTTTTTTTTAATATAGTTTTAAGTTAAGCCGCGTAACTGATGAATGGGCGGTGCCAGACATTGCTGAGCTCCGACCCAAGAAAGCGGTAAAATATTGCCACCTGTGTGTCTCTACTCTCTAAGGCAGCGCTCATGGATCGCCATATAGGATTATATCACAAGGGGAGCGGAAAAATATGTAACAGCTAGAGTTTGCTTTAAGAACAGTTGCAGTCCCATTGGCTTCGAAATTGTAAACGTTAATGTTTACCAAATTGTATTCGTGTATTCGCCAATTGATTTGACTCCAAGTTTGAGGAATTCTTGAGTACTTTGTGATAAGGTCGTATGTCTAAACGTAAACAAAACGAGCTTCACAAGCACAAATCATCTCTCACTCATTTTGTTTACGCTCAGACGTACCACCTTAACACGGAGTACTCCAAAATTATTCACATAAAGTCACTATGCAAAAATCCCAACATTGGTGCCAGTTGCCCTTTTTTGATAAAAATGCCATTTTGCGCCGAGAGTTCTTATTTTCTATTTTTATAGTCACAAATACATAACGTCTAGAAATAAAATGAATGAATATTTCTGTAGAAAACTATTCAAGCAATACATAATATATCAAGCTCAAGTAGGAGTGCGAGGAATTCGAGGTAGGGTAAGGAACGGCTTAAGCAGTAGCGCCTATTTTAATCAGTCGAAGAAAACAGGCCTCAAACTCCTGCATTTTGATCAATATCGATAATTTCAATGATGGAAACGAAAACTTTGATTGTCTAGCTGTCTTACGAATATAAGAAATACCGTTAATCACAAAGAAATTTGTGAACAAACATCGTTTGAAACAAATCGACCTATATTGCATCCATCCAGTAGCCACTTCGGGTGCTGAAAAAAACGCCTGCAAAACAGATGGAAACTGCTTAAAATAGGTTCGGGGTGATTGGAATAGTGTCTTTCGATTGGTAACTTTAATTGATTATTGTTAAAGTTTGCTAACTTAGTTTTACAATCTGAAAACAAGTTTTGTCCGAGAAACGATAGAGAACAGATTGACATTGATTGAATTCAAACAGACTACTGTTTGAATTTCACCCAACACACTTCGAGTATTTCGTCTGAATACACAAACGGTCCCTAAAGCTGCTTAGAATATGTTTCCTACCCTATTATAAATTAAACTCGAGTTACAACATTTTCAAGACATAAAGTCAAATCTTCTCTGTTTTAAGCAATTTTTCTTCCAAAGTTTGTTCCATATCTCCAAATATGTTATAGCAATGCACGATCTTAAAAATTGCATTCTAGAGATAATTATTCAAGGAAACCAGAAATATGTCAATTTCAGGCAGTGTTATCAGATATGTTCTTTTTGCATTAGAAAAATTTAATTGCATTTTTCGGCAAAGGAGTATAATTTGAATTGAAAATTCGAAAATTTCATCAACTCGGGTTACAGAATTTTAAAGAAATAAAGTCAAACTAGCTAAGCAATTTCTATTTTAATTTCACTAATATCACTGGAACTCTCCTGATTCGGATTCTGGATGATATAATCTGAAAAATATTAGCCAAAAAACTCAGAAAGTATACAAATATTGAGAATAGGTTATGTTTAATTCTACTACAAAAAGTCGAGTACCCTTTAATCGAATACCGTCCGCAGATACGTATTTCGGTTGCTACATACAACCATCATCAGTGCTTATGTGGATTGTAGGTAGAGCGGAAGTTAGGATGAAAGAAAGACGGAGAATTCCTAAATTGAAGGATGTCATTTTATGCTGGAAGGAATGACTAGAAGTGGTGGGTATTACCTGTTTTGTGTTCGTGGGCTTCCTAAAAATCTCAATTTCTAAGTCCTTAGATTTTCTAACAACAACAACGTCTAGAAAGGAAAGACTATTATTTTGTTCCTTTTTAATCGTAAACTTTATATCTCTGTGAATATTATTGAGTGATGTGAAAAACGTTTCAAGTTCCGTCTTTTTCAAAATACAAAAAATATCATCCACATATCTCCACCACCTGATTGGAAAAAGGTTATTGGTTTCTAATTTGTTTTTTATGTTTGCCATGAATAGCTCGCATAAGAAGGGAGAAAGAGGATTTCCCATTGGTGCTCCCTTTGTTTGTTTGTAAAATTTACCTCGTAAGGGATTGTAAGTTGGGGAATTAGCCAATTCTCAAGAAGATTCAAGGTTTCGTTCACTGGAACACTTGGAAACAAAGCCGTCACGTCAAACGATACCATTATATCATCCGCTTCAATGTTACCCGAAGATTTCAAATTTTCAACGAAAACTTCCGTACTCCTAACCGATCGGCTTGGGAATTTACTGGGCATAGCTTGAAACTCTTTTACTAATTACTTTGCTATTTTTTCTGTTGGAGCCCCTAAAGCTGAAATAATTTCCCACATTTCGTTTCCTAATTTATAGATTTTTGGTAGGCCTTTTATTTTTGAAAGAACTGGATTTGAAACTCGAAGATGTTGTAATGTATCGCCCAAAGTGGGTTTCAGTATTTAATTGTGTTCTCAGCCTGTTTTACTATCTCAGCAAATGGATTAGTTCGTAGTTTAAAATATGGATGGTTATCAATTACCTACCTACATGCATATAAAAAGGGGGTTACTCAGTTATGCTCTTCAACAGTCCACATAAGCACTAATGATGGTTGTATGTAGCAGCCGGAATACTTATCTGCGGACGGTATTCAATTAAAGGGTATTCGATTTTTTATAGTAGATTTTTTTTTCTCTGTGTGGACTCATCACTGCGACCAGAGACACTTGATCTTTTGTGATTTGTAGTAGAATTAAATGGAAACATAACCTATTCTCAATATTCAATTCCATTCTACTAAGACGCTCAAAAAGAAATTTATTTAAAGTATATAAATGTTAATTTTTTTTGCTTGGATTTTTTAAGTTCTAACTAGATCATCACAAAGAAATAGTTTTTGATTGATGAAGTTTTCTCTAGGAATATATTCTCTTTTATGGGATAAATGTTTTTTTTTTTTCAATTCACCACAAATCGTATTGAAAATAAACAGAACATTGTTAATCATTAAGCATAAAAAACCAATTGACACGACTACCTCTAAAAATAAAAAAAAAACATCGGTGGAAAAATACTCCAATCCACCTAAATCTCATGTACTTTGGAAATATAATAAAAAAACGGTGTAAAAATAATTAAAAGTTCAGTGGCTACAACTCCCAAGCTGATCTCAACAAGGCAGTCGTCGCATGTTCGAGTCCCAGCTCGGGAGAAGTATGTTAGTGTCAGTAGGATCGTAGTACGCAGATCGTCCTGTACACTTAACAGCTGACGGCGAAGGCTCTGTGTCAAAGAAACAGAACAGCATGAGCCATCTCGGAGCTAGTTCTGGATAAGAAGAAAACAAAAGTTTTGTTGTTTGCGAATCTATTCCTAGCGAAAATTTCATCAACATAAAATATTTTCTTTAAGTTAGAAATTAAATTACAATTTTGATGAAATACAGGGTGTTCAATAAGGTCGAATACAATTTTTCAGTGTTGTGCAGCTGCGCACCATGTGCCTTCTGGTTATTGGTAATGATAAATCATGGTAGTGAAAAAGCGGGTTTCCTCGGAAAATAAACCGCTCGTACCGGAAGACCGCTGCTGACCTGCATGTGTCAATAGAGAGTAATAAGGGCTCCCGGGAAGATAAGGGCTGGAGACTGGAGAGGTTTTTTAACTGGCCAAACTGATACTTTCGCGTCACGCAGGTCAGGAGTTCATGTTTTCTGATAAGAAACTCTTTGTCTTGCAAAATAATTGCAAATAAAATTCAAAATGATCGGCTGTAGGCGCTAACTTTGGCCAAGATCCCTCCGTCTCACATAAACATCCTGCAATTCTAGAGCGCTGCGTCAGTGAAGGTTTGGGGTCCCACAGATAATAATCGAGGTTCAGGAGAAGGTTGTTGCCTCGGCACTTCGGGACTTCGGTCTTTCAACAGGACGGCGCACTGGCCCACACAGCGAATATCGTAACGGGAGAATTTGGCTAAATTTCGTAATAAGACTTTGTGGCCTCCAAACCCCCCCGAACCTTAAATCTCTGGAATGTTATATGCGGTCGTACATGCTAGCTAAGCAGAGCGGATGAAGTGATGGACCACTTTAAGAAGCTTATCTCCAAGATCTAGCACGAGATGCCAATGGACCAGGTGCGTACCGCGTACGATTCTTTTGAGGAACATCTCAAGCTCGTTATACAGTACAAAAGGAGGGTGCTCCTAGCTAATATGTCGTACAATATCTCAATAAACATTGCATCAATAAAAAAAGACTCAGAAAAGAATACTTTATATTTTCTTTAACACAATTCTTAAGTGTTTTTAAGCTCATTGAACACTTCGGATCAAAACTTAAAGTAAAGGTAAAGTTCTTTTGAATTGCATCATTCAGAATGATGAGTTTCAAAGATGTAAGGATGGGAATAGGAATTAAGAGCAAAACAAAGTAAATTTGCTTATTTTTGAAAATACTGTAACTCGAGTTTTTCTCATATCGTTTCATGAAATAATGGACTTATTTTGGATGATGACAAAAAACTAACAAATAATTAAATTTGCTAAATTATAAATAAATAAATATTATAAATATTATAAATAAAATAAGAGCGCCTAAAAAGTAGACCGATCGAAACAGCGAACGACGCCATATTTTCCACCTCTTTCTTGACATTCCTTTTTAAAATGGTTTCCCCTTTCATAATGGAGAGATACACGATCCAACAACGAGTCGAGATTATTAAAATTCACTACCGAAATACGGAGTCAGTGGCCTCAACTTTGAGAGCGCTACGTCCGGTTTATGGTCGTCATAATCGTTCTGAAAGATCAACAGTTGAGCGTCTAGTGGACAAAGTACTGTGCCTGTGGATTCAAATTTCTCCACTAGACGTTTAATTATTGATTTTAGCAGGACGATTATGAAAATCGAAAATTCTCGATGGGACGTTGTTGGGGGACGTTGAGCGGGTTCGCATAAGTGTCACAGCATCCGTTCCATCTCCTTCAAAGATCGCTTCGAGTAGTATGCCGACGCAAGATTCGGCCAGAGCAACGCATCTTCCCTCTTATGATATTTCTTGATGAACTCAACCTCCGGTAGACACTTCATACTATAAATTTCCCCGTTCATGGCCGGTCCGGAGCGAAAAAAGAGCGGAGCACCTTCTTGGGGAACATGGTGTGTAATAAGAACATTTCTCAGTAAGCTTCCCTCGTAAGGGAAGTAAGATTAGAAGTGCCCTGCCAGTCGTTGTCATCCAGGGTGAGATAGGTCTCGTCGTTCAACACCACCGTCATGTCGCGATTCGCCGGGAAAATCGACTTTAACATTTGATTCACCTTTTGCCGCTGCGTCATTTCCTGCAGCTACGAGACTAGTGAACGAGCCGCTTCCTAAGTTGTGTACGCAATTCGTTGATCTCCAGTTATTTTTGCACCGAAGGCACTCAAAATTCCAAAGAAATCTTCGATTGGACGACACTGAGGTAGATTCGTTGCGTTGCGTATTCGGGATACAAATGGAGTCCAGTTGTTGTTCAGAAACGTTTGTGTTTTTTTATCGCAATGTGATGATATTTAACCCTCTAGTGCTCAAGTTAATTTTCAGACGAACTTCGAAAAAATCACTATGAATCTTTATAAACATCTTTTAAGTGTTGATTGAAGCTTTTTAGAGGTTTAACTGAGGTTTAAGACTGTCTAAAGGCGGCACCGGGCACTAAAGGGTTAATCTGACGAAAACACATACTTTTGATCGGTATGGTGTAGCCATTAAGATAGCAGTATCCGGATAAAGGAAAAGGGAGAATAGGAGAGAGGGAGATAGAGGATAAAGAAAGGATCTATCCACTAGCTGACAGACGGAAGTTCGGACCGCAAGATCGACAACACGTGCGCAAAATTTTAAAAGTGAAAAGAAAATCCCAGAAGAAATTTATTTTTTACCAATAGTTGAAGACGATAGCGGTGGCTGTAGCCCAGTGAACCAATTCGCAATACCCTGGCGGAATTCGTTATCAACATCCGCTAGGATCTGAAGGTTCTCAAACGAAGATATGTCAGGAAAACAAGTCAGTTCGGCAGCACAACGATACGTCCCCAGAAGGAAAATGGCGAGGTATCCGTGAAATGTAGTACCCGATCAGAAGAGCATAACTAAAAAATTACAAAATTCTATCAACGGGAGATACAAATAACATATTTTGATACGATTTTGTATTTTCCAATTTGCTTTTGATAACAAAACTGAATCTGAATGAGTTACAATAACAAAACCTGAAATGAAGTTGTTCTGAAACAAATCTAACCTTTTTTTGCGTCTCTATCAAAACCTGTTGTTTATAACAATGGTTGTTATCATACAGTTCTATGTGCTATCTACTTTTGTTAGAAAACTAATGCGTTAGTAACAATGTTTGATATGAGCTTGATATTAGTAGAATATTTTTTGTTATGATTTCTGTTATTTTAACACCTAACGGAATCAAAATTAAAACACAATCTGAAAGGTTTTTCACATAACAAACTAACAGCCTCTGTTACATTTTTGTTTTGTCTTTCTGATCGGGTAGTTGTGAATCGTGGAAAACCACATTGGTAGACCGTTGAGCGGTCGAGGTACGTACCTTCTCTTCCTCCCTCCTGCATGTCATCGATAGGCCCCAACGCGTCATGATGGGTAACGCAACGTGAATCTTAAGTTTGAAATAAAATGAATGAAATGATCCTTAGTCTATAATATTTATATTAGAGCCAATCCGTTTCCGCTTGTCTTTGGTTGGTCTGCTTTGCTTGATAGAGATCGGGTGACATTGCAGTGCTTAACATGGATAGTTTTCTGCGGTACGTGTGAAGGTAAACTATTTTTCGTCCATTTTTTTTTAATAAAAACGTAATGCCTCTGAAAGATAAATGTTTTTCATGCAAAACTTTCTCAAAAATGCGATGAAATTGTCAAATTTCAAATAAAAGTACAGTCAGTTTTTTAACACGGGTTTTTCCGCGGATATTTTTACGAGTGTTATTTTTTCCCTAATTGTTGAGTAACGCGGTTTTCATTGTAACGCGGGGATTTGCAGCGGTTATAGGTTCGTTAAATCCAAACGACGTCCGATGGAATGCGGTTTGTAGTAGGCCAGTTAAACGTAGGAACGTTGAGAGGATCGAAAGGTTAGCTGGAACAAGAGCGTCGGCGAATCTATTTCGCCATTCAATATTTTGGCAACAGATGCAGCTTGTTGGATTTTGCGACGATGTTCGAGCGTGTCGAGGCCAAGTTATCGACAGCGGTCAGCATACGGAGGAAGATTTTCCGGATCACGCCAGGGAAGGTCACGTAATGCCAGTCGGAGAAATCTCTTCTGAACACGTTCGATCCGTAGACACCAAGTTAACTGATGAGGGAACCAGATCGAGTTACAATTTTCAAGAAGTGGTCGTACTAGAGAGCAATATAAGGCTTTGAAGCAGTGAGGGTCTTTGAAGTCACGGCCAATTTTTGCAATGTATCCCAGCTGTCGACTCGCTTTTGAAATTAAGCTGGCATGATGTAGGTGGACAGTGAGTTTAGCGTCGAGCTGAATACCAAGGTCGCAAACACGGTCAACTCTTCTCAGCTCAAGTCCATCAATGCGGTATTCCATTATGATCGGATTTAAAATGCGGTGGAATGTCATCACGTCACATTTTCCAATACTAATTATCAGCCAGTTCTTATGGCACCACTTGACGGAAAAATTCAGCAAATGTTGCAAACGACGACAATCGTCGATTGTACGAACTACCAGATATAGCTTTAGATCATCCGCATATACCAACCTACAGCCAACTCCTAACCGTAGCATTGCATCATTGAAGAATAGAGCGAAAAGCAGAGGCCCCATATTGCTACCTTGCGGAACTCCCCATTTATAAGTGAATTGCGACGAGACACAAGAACGAAGTTTCACACGCAGTATCCTTCCACATAAATACGAACTTAACGTCGCGTCCACAAGTGGACGCGATGTATAAGATCGCTTAAGTTTCTTTGCGGCATCCATTATCAAGTCAGTGGTAATTTCAAATGTTGCCAATCCAATCAGCCGGAGCATCAGCCGCCGCAATATCCGCCTCTGCATCGGAGGCAACTCTATCAGCAAATACCTACGCGAAAAAAGTTGCAAAAAGCTCACACGATTCCGAGTCTGAAGTCGAGTCTAAGTCATCCAAGCGAACATTTACAGGCACCGATGAACATTTTCGTTTGGAGTTGACGAAATTCCAAAATCCTTTGGGGTTTCTCCTAAGATCTGTCTGTACACGTAATACGTTAGATTTGTATAATTCTCTGTTGAGACGGTGGTATTCGTCGCTGGCGCTTTTGAAATTACGTCTCGCTACCTGCGTTTTCAAACGGCACATTGCAATTTAATTTTTAAAATGCAAAAATAATATATCTGACAACACTACCACACTGAGTTTTTATCATAATACCTCTGAGTAATAAGTGTTTATCGTGTAAGTATAATTGTTTCATTTGCCGAGAAATGCAAATTAGTTTATAGTATTATGCAAACAAAAAATAGTACTGTTATCAAAAAGGGGAGCGTCCCGCGGAGCGAGAAGATTTTGCAATGTGACCTTATATGAACAGATTCCTAACTTTTGAGTTAAATCTGAGATAGTCGTTGTCACGTTTGCACCTTTTTTTGCACACTTGAGATGGAGTAACTCATATGGCAAATATATCTAGGTTTATTCTATATTGATAGAAATTATCAATGCAAATGAAAAAATTAAGTTGGAAAAAATCTATTATTGAGATAAAATTAAGTTTACTCAAAATACTCACAATTTCGCTTAGAAAAACTTTTTAAAAAATAGGAGCTGCCAGTCAATTATTGCTTTTTTTACAAAAAATAGACACTGTAATCTAATTAATAATAGTTAACTAAACTTGACAAAATAAAAAATTGAAAAATCAGAATGTTTACACTCTTATGTAACAATTTCAACATAAAAACAATAGCACAAAATGGCATCTTCTGCCCATAGAAATATACATGCGAAGTTTTAGTCAAACCAAAACTGACAATTAAAAATAATAATTAAAACTGGGACAATTTTTGTGGAATATTGCGCATATTCAACGCAGAGGTGCTAGTATATGTTGCTTATATAACCGTTCTAATGTGATATGTTTACTAGAAGTATTGGCAATCTGGAATTATTTTTTTCGAACTAATTTCTGTTTCTACAACAACTTTTTACACGTCAACATTCAATTTTATTAGGGCAGACAGTGTATGCAGCTGGGAATGTGAAAAATAAGCGAATTGAAAGATATGATATGGGAACATGGAAGAATACTGTGTAGGCTGGCAATATGCTGTTTAGTCCAGTTTTTAAATAGCTTAGCAGACCATACATTGCGTAATATTCAAGTACTTTCATTGATCCTGACCAGTAATTCAAGAAAATGTTTAGGACGGCCGCCTAGATCTGTAGCAGAGCTTTTGCCCTAGTTGGTTCAATGCACTTAGATTGTTTTTCATGAATGAAGAAATATTTTAGACACAAGAGCAATTTTCTAAGAGGGTACATTTCCTTCAAGAAAACATTTTGTCTTACATTTCTATATACTGGATTTTTTAACAAAAGTTTTGTTATAACATCAAGTACACTAAGATGCTTTTTACGTGTTTTTTACGCGGTTTTTTACGCGGCTTTTTTACGCGGATTCCGGAATTTAAGCGGTTTTTCTTACTCGGATTCCGGAGTTTACGCGGTATTTTTTTTTTTTTTGCGCGGATTTCGGTTCCTCTTCACTCGGATTGCAGAATTAACGCAGGTTTTTTTTTACGCAGATTCCGGAATTTACGCGGCTTTTTTTACGCGGATTCCGGAATTTACGCGTTTTTTTACGCGGCACGTATCCCCCGCGTAAAAAGTGACTATAGTGTATTCTCAAACACGGTTACAACTAAGCTGTACAGTTTCAATCTGAATTTGAAATTTTTAGTTTTGATTTTTCTAGCCATGTGTCTAACAAAAGCTTTTTTTTAACCTTCACAATGATAGATCTGCGAAATGTTGAACACTTCAAGGGTGTGTAAAAACGAGCTACGCACAGAAGGGTAATCTTTTCTTCACATTTTAAAAATTATACGTTTTGGTCGACGCTACTGTAAAAGTTGAATGCAATGCTGCATATCCATTTTTTTTTTCATATAATTATACTTTGTACCACGCGAGGAGCAAGATATACCGACCAAGCAATAATTTTAATTGCAAATTATGTAATTGATTTCATTACGCTAGGTTACATCTAACGATGTCTTTTGGAATAAAAAAAATCTCACGTTACTTCACTGTGTTATTTTCTTCAACTAACAACTTCAGATGAAATATTATCGGTTGAAGCTCCCTTAAAGCCCTTGATTCATTTTCCTCCACACTAAAAAGTTTCACGTTACAGTTTTGATAGACAGTTGGTTGATAACGATTTAGTTTATCTTGATTTTCGGCTCAAGGACTGTCATAATCAGGTCACTATGCTGGTTGGTTGTTTATCAAATAACTACTCGTAGCTGACCAGCGCAATATAGAGCATTGACCGCAAAGAAAAACATGTGTATAAAAAAAAAATAAAATAAACGAAACCGGCTAGTAATCCGAATAATGACAACACCTCGCTGATTGCCCCTAGACCTTGCACTGGCCAAACCGAGCGTGTCTGCGGATGGGTACTAAGATGGTGTGACCATTGCATGTTCGCGATTTTCAGCATGAACGGTAACCCTACAATCGTCTGAAACGAGTGAAAATCTCACCCCACCGATCTCATGGAAAGGACGTGAGGTGGTGAACGTTTTTCGCTCCGAAATTCGTCTGTCGTATAAATTGATTGTATAGATCATTTCAAGCCATCATTTGCTTGCGATCGTTCATCGGGGGTCTTGGCTCGAGTTGCCATGGTTGGAGATAGAAAGTGGAATACAGCCATGAAGGTGCGTTTTTGTTGACGATTTGTGTGTTTAAAGGCAATATTTAGTGTGGAAAAATAATACATAAATGTTTTCGTTTTTTTCTCTGTGTAGTTATTCATAGTTCTATCGGCTGTGTTGGCCCTAGCGCTTGGAGCGGCTGTCGAAAAGCCTGTCAAGGAAGCGGAAAAGACAGAGGACACAAAAACATCTGAAAGTGCAAAAGTTCAGGACAAACGTAGCTTAGAGGGCTTTGGATTTGGATCAGAACCAATGTTGGAGGGTGGATTTAAACCCTCTTTTGGTTATGATATGAATGAGCATGGTGCGGCTGATCGACTTTTCAATCTTTTCGGAAAGGAAGAAACACATCACACAGTGATTAAAACTGTTCCTTATACTGTTGAAAAACATGTGGTTCACGAGAAAACCGTACCCGTTACAGTTGATCGTCCCGTTCCGTATCCAGTAACTGTGGAGAAAAAAGTTCCAGTCTATATTGAAAAGAAAGTTCCTGTACATGTAGACCGCCCAGTTCCGTACCCAGTGGAAGTTCCCTATCCAGTGACGGTCGAGAAAAAAGTTCCAGTTTACGTTGAGAAAAAGGTGCACGTAGATCGTCCTGTTCCATATCCGGTCCATGTGGAAAAGAAGGTACCAGTGTACATTGAGAAAAAGGTTCCAGTGTACATCGAGAAGAAAGTTCCGGTTCACGTCGAAGTTAAAGTGCCGGTAGTTCAAAGAGTCGAAGTTCCTGTACCGAAGCCATACCCAGTGCATGTTCCAAAACCATACCCGGTGTACATCGAAAAGGAAGTAATCAAACATGTTGATCGACCTGTAACGGTAAAAGTTGAGAAGAAGGTTCCAGTACCAGTAGTGCACAAAGTCGAAGTGCCCAAACCGTATCCAGTTTATGTGGACAAACCATACTATGTAGAAAATCATGATAACTACCAACATCACCAACACGAACAGCAAGAACAGTATGTTGAGCATTCAGAAACCACTTACGACCACGGCGAACCAGAAGAACATCATCAAAGTATAGAGCAACCCCACCAGGAAGAACACGAACATGAACATGAACATCAGGAGTACGCGGAATCTTCCCCACAAGGTGTTCGAAGTACGGACTCTGCTACCAAACCCGTCGTTGAAGAGAAATCTGAAAAGCAAGATCAACGTTATATGCAGTAACTGATAAACTCATCTCAATTGCAGTGATTAAATTATTTAAACACGAACCTTAACATATTCTCTAGTCTATCTGTCGCAACTGTGTTTTCATTGCGAAACTCGTTCTACAAAACATGTTAATCTGTAAGATTTACAATAAAAAATGATTACCTGAAACCATCCATAATCCTATTTCTATTCAGCCCACTTTTCCAGCTGTTATTACACAATAATTGGCTATTTGTTGAGATCGGTTTTATTTTGCGTTGCTTTTCGCTCTCGCAACGTTCAGCCAGCATTCACCTGTTGATAAATCGCAACATCACTCATGGCGTCGCCGGGGTTTATCTGATCGCTCAGTTCGATGGTCCAGTTATTTTTGCTCTTCTTTTTTCCCATATATTCAACGGTGTAAACACGCAATTCTTCAGCACTTTCATTGACTATTACCAAACGTGATACCGGGGTTGCACCGAGGAGTGCATCTGAGTAGCTGTGCTCTTTGTTGAAATAATATTGAAAAAAATTATTCCCATTTATGAATGGTTCGCACTTTCATGTTCGCCAACTTTGTACTGGCTGCTCAGAAAGACCTTCCGTTGTGGCATTGTGCATCGCATTGATACATATTGATCACCGGCTGAATGTGGAAACAGTTTGCTGGTTTGTTCGAAATTGAAAATGAATTTGAAATTGAAATTGAAACCATGAAACGAGTATGTTTCGTGTCTTTTTTTCATATTTTTGCCCCTAAGACAAAACTTATGGTAATCAGTGTAACTTACCTACATATAAAATTTTCCTTTAAATTAAACCAAAATTTGTGTGTTTCAAGACGGTCTATCCCGCTTCCCATAAGATAAACATTCTATATCCTCAATAACAGATTTAATTTGATTTTTACATTTTCACTCAAACAAAGCGTTCTTATCCGATGAAGAGCAAAAGTCAATCCCAATGAGTGTACGGGACGACGACAGAATGAAACACATCGTCGCGCGCCTTACAGAACAAAGGATAACGGCGTCAACGGATAGCGGCTGCTGCTGCTGTTACTAAGCCAACGAAACGCGAACGGAAGGTACGTTCTCCATCAAAGTGTGGAGATTTCGATTATGTGCAAACCACTTCCGACGATGTCGAGTGGAGCCGTGCGCTCGTAGCGAATATAGATAGAATTTGCTCAAGCAAATTAATTTATAACAATCGTTTGAAAACTAATTTGAAATAATTGTGTTTATTCGGAAAAGCGGCGTTGATTTCATTCTGGTACAAATTTAAATCGCTGTTCGATGTTTGGGGTTGGATCGTGAATCCCTAAAGGTAATCGTTGGTTTTCGCTAGTTTTATAAAAGTTTTTTTTTTAATATATTAGTGCATTTTTCTTAAAAAGAATAATCATTTTATTTGGTCATTTTTGGTTTAGCTGAAACTTTGCACAGATGTGCTAGAGATGTCATTTTGTTATTTTCATTTAAAAGGTGTTTTCTTCGAATCCCAACTCATTTTTAAGAAGGGCTTATGTGAAAAAGGTTTATCCTTCCAAAAAATATATACACCGCAAGACAAAAATAAAAAACAATAGAAAACAAATTTTCTATGTTATATGTTTAAAAAAATTTACTTTTGTAAAATCTGATTTTTTTTTTGAAAATCACAGCTTAAAAAAAGTTATTTGGCTTCGCTAAAATCATCATAAATCTTTAAAGACATGTTTTAAGTATTTATTATATATTTATAGTGATTTTACTGAATCCTGTCTAAAAGCAGGCTTGGGCACTAGAGGGCTTAGGAATATTTGCTGAGCCTAGTTCCTATTGTTATTAAAAAAATTTTAGGGTCAGAATCTCTTGTTTAATCGGTATAGTGGCTTCTGCAAATAATAATTTAGTTCACCCAAAAATTGTTTTTGTAGAAAAAATATGAATTCAAAAACAGTGAATAATGTTCCACTCAAATCTCACGGAGCAAAATGTTGTTGCTTGTTCATACCAAATACATCTCTCATTGTAGCCGTTCTTGGAACATTTGAAAAAAAAACACAAGCCCGTTTCTCATACTTTTCGTATTCATCAAATCTTGGAAACTAACATAAACTTTCAAGAAATCGAGTACACTGTACACTGAATTGTTTTTTACACATTTTGTTTTGCGCTTTACACGGCTTGGTAATATTTTGTGCCGATATTTCGGTTAGGTTGAACCAAGATCTACGAAAAAAATGTGACAGCTGAAATTTTTTTTTTATTTTTGAACCGAGCACTCAGTGGTGCCGTTTTTGTCACAAACTGCTTCCTGGTCTAAGGGTTGCAGCATTTCGAGACGGTTCTCGTCAACCAGCATCGGTTCCTTTATCAACTCCTCAACATCGTCGCTAGTCATGTCGTCAAAGCATTTCCCGCCAATAACATTGGCTAGAAGAATAATTTCATAGGCACCATTAGTCTCTTCAGCCCATGTGTAGGGGTTGGACCCTACCAGGGCTTTCGGAAAATCCTGTACGTGCCGTCGGCACGGAATTAATACTCAAGACTTTGAGCGGACAATTGGAATTCTTTATTTTTACAAAAGCATAAATACTGACTTACGGGTAACTCAGAGTGAGAGGCTTCTTCCCTTTCGCCCTGGTCACCACATACCTAGCTGTGTTACTCTAACCTACGCCATTCCTCGGCCTGTCTCTTTTTTATGCTCAACTTTCAGTACAAATAATTAACTCTGCTCCCCTCTTGGGGAGCTTTCAAGAGAGCGCGCTCTGTTACGTGCTTTGGTTACTGACATCTATATTCTTTGAGAGCGCGAGCGGGCGCTGTTGAGTACCGGTCAGTGTTATGAAAATGACTGCAAGACAATGACAGCAAATTCTCAACTGTTCCGGCTCTCATTGTATTGCACAGCTCTCTCTGCTCCCCACACGTTCGGTGAACAGTCCGACAGCAACTGACGACAGCACACATGCAACTCCATACGGACTGTTATTTTTCATCTTCATATGTCTGTTGGTATTACCAAGCTATCGCGAATGACAGCCTGTAATCTTCCGACATCCTTCAACACGAATCCGAGCGGGATGTCAGATGATTATGATCACGACAGTAAGGCCGATGAAAGAATGAAAGAGAGATGGTGCGAAGCGCGTTTTTTCTTACGTGGGGTATAATATCAACAATGGAAACGGTTTGCTTTGTATTCAATATGCCACCGGCCTGTGAAAAAGGAGAAACGAAAAAATGCAAATCGATGACAGCCACAGCCGATCAGCAGGCTGTCAACAGGAACAGGACATCCTCAAAATGAGCAAACTAGGCTGTCATGTCCGAACGAACAAAATACATGCGCAAGAATGAGCTGTCGTACGCAACACAAGACAGTTTCTTTGCCTTGTTTAAGCTGTAGCTGTATGTGAGCTCTCATGAATAGCTCATGCATGAGGCTATTAGAGTGAAGAGAGAGAATAGTCGTCAGTATAGTGTCGCTCTCCAGTCATTTTCCTAAGCTTGGTACCGGTATTAGCCTAGGTTTGTTTATGCCGAGTTATGCAACGCCTCGGTGCCTCTACTGGTTATTTTATCGCGCAAGGTAAAGTGTTTTGCTAACGTTTGCATAGCGGAACCGTTCACGGTCTTTCTTCGAGAGCTTTCCTGCCTTGTTTATAAATAATCTTGTTTTAGTGGACGACGGCAGAAGGCCGTGTTCCGGTTTACACTCTACCTGTTTTCATTAAATTAAACAGAAGGCTTACTTTCTTTCGGACTAAGCTAAAATGTACCGTATGGATCGTTTTCTACTTTTCCAAGAAAAAACTTTCTTCTTGAAATTAGAAATGATGCTCTGGTTCAACGACTGTACTGAGGATGTTGTGTTTGGAGGCAAGATTATGACATTAGGATGATCGATTACATGTCGGAAGCATTGTCAACGAGTAGAAAAACATTAAAATCAAGACCTTTTTTCTTCTAATAAGGTCTCAGGGACGAACATTTCATCAAACTTGAATACAGTTTTCGTTACCCATGCTTTCTGGTTTGCCATCAAAAAAGTACTTTTCGATGTTTCGATGCCCACACCATCCAAAACAAGCAATAAACAATCTTTTTTCGCCACTACTGCTTCGTCACTAGTTCTTCTGCGGCTAGAGCGTTATGTAACGCTTTCTCCCTGGCGCACAGAGGAGTAACTCGAGTGAAAACCTGGCCAAAATTATTTTCGCTGCTATTTAGCAATATTTTGGGAAATATTTAAGTGAGAAGTGGAAGTGGCTGGTTCGAGTATTATATCAAAAAGTACCTCTAAATATCACACACGCAACTTAATGTTTACATTTACATAGCCTATGTGTCTTCATTAATGTTAGTGAGCAGATGAAGTAATACGCTCGAATGATTTGTTTTCGCAAAACGGGCAGCGAAATAAATTGAAGAATTCAACAGAAAAATTATGTAGCAAAATATCTTCATTTAGACCTATCAATTCGATGCTCACAAATTATATGATGCCTCATGGAACCTACGTAGGTTGGAAAAAGCCTTTTGTACGGAGTGTTATTTACCTGGATTATTGATTCTGTGCATCAAGTTATTTTTAGGTTAACTTAAATTAGTTGAAATTCATTCACTAAACTAATCTCATTTCATCTTTGTTGAGCTGAAAAACTGTTTTCAGGGTACCCATCAGGTTTTTTTTTTAATTTCCCGTGTACGCGTGAACACTTAACGTCAAAATTCGTCATAAACAACATTTTACAAACGGGTCGTAAATGCCAATCCGGACGTTACCGGATGAGATATTTGCGAGGATGTGTTTGTAATGTTATGAACTTCCATTCTTCCGATGATTATATGATCGAATTCCGCGAGATTTGATAACTTTTTTAATATTGAAAATGCTCGAAAATACGTAAAAATCACTAATTTCTAAAACTTCTTAAGAGTAGCTATAATTTAGAAATTTCGGAATTTCTATCAACTAGTTTATTAGCATTGAACATAAAGAACTCATTTGCTGAAAAATTGATCAATTGTCATTTTTTTGATGCCTAGCAAAACTTGTTACTATAAATGGTTCGATTCCCAAAAAAAATGCTTGAAAATTTGTCAATGTTTACAGCGCTCCCAGCATATGATAATACCGTTTAACGTTCATCGAGTGATGGCATTTTGTGGAGCATTTATTTAAGCTGCAGAAAAAATTATAGCGGCACCAAAAAGCGACAAAAAACTTTTTTCTTATTTTGGCCAGCTTTTTGTTCTAGATACTCCTCTGTGTGACGGTTGGAACTATCAAGTGGAAACCTTTTCTGTGTTTGGTCTTGATTTCATAACTTCAGAGCCTTTTTCATTTTCTCAATCCAAAAATATCGAGCATATGGAGTGTTCTTTGCGCAAATATCGGTCCCAGCTATTACTGCATCCCAAACTGCGCCGTCGGAGCCATAGCAGTTACTGATCCTACTGTTACTGAGTTGACCGGAACGACTATTCGAAAAATAATGCTTTTCGTAGCGTTACAACATGTTTTCCAGAAAGCAGACTCGTCGTTTCTCCTCAGCGAATCACTAGCGTGTAGGAGAATATCTTTCACTGAGAAAACATTTGCTCTCACACTGCACTGGTGAGTAAAGCGACGCACTTGCTTGAAAAGAGCAGCGAATCGTGTGTATCTTAGTAATTTACAAAAGAAGACACCGCAGTGAAATCTGGACGAAACTACCGAGGGGTGCGACAATGCACAAGCACCGCAACGAAATGCGGAGTGGAGGTGGCTAAGGAGTCGATCCGCCTCCGCAAAGGTCCGGCGGGGACCCAGGTAACTACCTTCCGACTAGCGGTGACGGACGCTAACCTGGCCCTGAAAGAAATCGAATTGAAGGTCGGCTGGTCTGTATACCGTCTGAGCATACTACAGCAACCGGACATCTGTTTCCGTTGCTTTGAGGGAAGACATGAGTCCTGGACCTGCAAGGGACCTGATAGGAGACAGTTGTGAAAGCGATGTGGAGGGGCAGGCCATAAAGCATAGGACTGAGAGGAGTCTCCCAAGTGTATGGTATGTTCCGGGAAACGGGACGCTAAACAATTTTTGGGGAGGCCCAGGAGCCCAGCCGGTAAGCCTGCTGCGAATTGGACGACAAGCAAGTACCCGGTTCAGAAGGTTGTCTCAACTTCAGAGGGAGAATACGGAGTAGCCAATGTGAGTGGAGTGTTCTACTGTTGCTATGCTCCGCCACGTTGGTGTACCGAAAGGTTCATCCAGATGGTCGATCTGTTATCCATGAAGCTAACGGGCCTAACGCCGTTGGTGGTGGCGGGCGACTTCAACGCTTTGCTGAGTGGGGAAGTCGCTTCACGAACCAGAGGGATCAGATCTTGTTGGAGGCTTTGGCAAAGCTCAACCTAGATCTGGCCAACGTTGGAAACAAAAGTACTTATAGCAGAAATGATGCGGAGTCTATCATTGACGTGATGTTCTCCAGCCCAAGACTGATCAAGAACCGGAGGGGTAGATGATGGCTACACTAATAGCGACCACCTGTTGGTCTGCTATAGTGTAGACAACAACGAGAGGCGGCAAGCGACGGGTAGAGCCAACACTCCGATCATCCGCGGGTGGAAGACATCGCATTTCGATGCCGAGATTTTCAAAGAGGCAATGAGAACAGGGGGGCAGTTGGCTCCGCCCGACTGCTGACCAACTAGTTGCCATGCTATCGCGGGCGTGTGACGTTACCATGCCTGGGTCTCACCAACCTAGGAATGGGAAGTCACCGGGTTACTGGGGGACGGACGCGATAGTCGACCTTCGCAGTGTGTGCCTCCGTGCAAGACGGAAGATGCAGCGTGCGCGAAACGAAAAAGAGAGGACAGAACGCCGCGCAGCATTCGGTTCTGCAAGATCGATGCTAAAGAGTGCGATGAAGCATTCGATTCTGCAAGATCGACGCTGAAGAGTGCGATTAAGGTAAGCAAGAGAGCCTGCTTCGATAGGCTATACGCGAGTGCCGATACGAACCATCAGAGTAACGCCTATAGGACCGTAATGGCAGAGATACGTTCCAGTATCTCAGACACAGACCAGGGATGGTCGGCCAACTTCCGAACATCCAATCCATAAGCGACGACAGCCGTGTCAAGATCGAGGGAGAGGTTAAGGTTACGAATTAGGAACTCATCGTGATTGCCAACCCCCTAAAGGTGAGCAAGGCACAGGGACCGGATGGAATCCCTAACCTGGCAATCAGACTGGCGATTAAAACGGCCTCCGGCCTGTTTCGGGTAGTGATGCAGAGGTGCCTGGATGACTGCCTCTTCCCGGACAGGTGGAAGCGGCAGAGTTTGGTCTTACTTCCGAAAGCTGCCTGCTGGACACTGCGGGCAAGGTGCTTGAAAGAATTATCATCAACAGACTGGTGAGTTACACGGAGGGTGTAAACGGTCTGGTAAATAACCAGTTCGGTTTCCGGAAGGGCAGGTCCATGGTGGATGCTATCCTTTTCGTCACCAAGACGGCGGAGGTAGCACTCCAACGCAAGAGACGGGGCATACGCTTTCGCGTAATCGTCACACTTGACGTGAAGAATGCGTTCAATTGTGCCAGTTGGGACTCCATAGCGCTTGCACTCAGGAGCATCCATGTACCGGTGTCGCTGTACAAGATTCTGGAAAACTACTTCCAAAACCGAGTACTTATTTACAACACGGAGGAGGGTCAGAAATGCGTCCCAATTACCGCAAGGTTCTATGCTGTATTGGGAAATGTATGACGGGGTGTTTAAACTCAAGTTCACTGTAGGGGTTGTGATCGTCGGCTTTGCATACGACATAACGATAGAGGTCAATGGCGAGTCGATCGAAGAGATCGAGTTGACGGTAGCGCACTGTATACGCAAGGTCGAAGACTGGATGCACTCCAAGAAACTGGAGTTAGCACACCATTAGACGTAGGTCACGGTTGTGAATAACCGCAAATCAGAGCAACAGGCGGCGGTCAGAGTCGAAGACTGCACCATCACCCCAAAGCGATCCTTGAAGCTCTTGGAGTTTATGGTTGACGATAAGCTCACATTCAAGAGACACGTCAACTATGCTTGCAAGAGGGCTTCAACGGTTATTGCAGCACTATTTCGAAAAATGTCGAATAGCTCAGCGGTAAATGGCACAAAGCGTAAACTTCTTGCCAGACTGGTTTCGTCCATACTCAGGTATGGGGGCCCAGTGTGGTCCAAAGCGCTAGGTACTAACAGTTATCGTGGTAAACCGGAAAGTACCTACAGGCTCATGTGCCTGATGGTTGCGAGTGCGTTTCGTACAGTGTCATACGACGAATCTGCGTCTAAAATGCCAGGTTCTTAGTTATATAAATTTGATACATCTTTATTTCTGAATTCGTTTAAGACTTTTTGAGCAAATCTTGGCCAAGTGATTTGATAATTTGTTATGTCATGTATCAAGCAACTATTTATTTAATCACTAGATAGAACTTAGAAAATTCAATCTATTATGCTTGAAAATACAACACAAAAAACTTCTTAACCTTTTTGAGAATATGATACGACCAAACTTCAATTCTAAAATACGCTCTAAGCAAAAGCAAAAAAAAACTTTGATATAAGCAGTTTTGTTTCTTGGAATTTTGCTATTTGATTACATACCAAAAACTATTTTCGCTTTTAATTGTAACAAATTTAATGATTAGTTTGTTAAAGTCAAACTAATGAACAAATAACTTATAATGATGAATTGCTATAACGAACATCAATACCTACTGGCATAAAATATATTGTTCTACCTCGGCAATCTAATGTTTCGCGCTTCGATAGATACTCACATGTTGTTTCCATATCATTTGTTTTTGTCAAATCAATTGGATTTTTCCAGGCTATGGCTTCGCAGCAATCAAACAAACCATGCATAAGAGTGCGAAATAAACTGACCGAGCAGCAAACGGATTGATTCGTTGCACCTAAATATATTTGCTAGACTGGGTCGTACGCAAAAACCGCTTGAAAATCAATCTTTTTTTTTTCTTTATTTGCTTTTTCACGCACTAGATCGAACGTCTGTCGGTTTATTCGCGCAGAGAGAAGAATGGGAATTTAAATTGCAGCTTAAAAATTTAGGCGCATTTAAGGTGAATTGCAATTAAAATCTAGTGTTAGTGTAATTGTGTGATTTGGGTCTCAGGGTTCGTCATTTTTATTTGACCAAATTATATAATATGCAATCGAGAAAGTAGTTAATATTAGATGTTATTAGCATGTTAAGTCACCACTTCCCCAATGTCTAGTAGGTATGAGCACATAATTTTATACTCAATTGCATACCACTTTTACATTTCCATACGCATACTGACCTCAGGCAACCACAAACCAACACACAATTTGATAAGGATCTTAGGGAATTTGTTTTTCTGCGCTTCGGTGCCCCTTCCCGACGCGGACTGTGACAGTACCGAAAATTGGTTTGTGTCTGACGAACGGTCGCTTACAATGGGTGGCTGAGTCAGTTCAAAACTATGTTGTAACTTTGGCACACCAACGTACAACAACGGTGGCTTATCTGTGTGCCAACCGTTACGTTGGGCTCGAATTTGATAGTTTATGAGTAGCTCGTTGGATCTCAAGCGGGGAATCTTATTACGGTGGAGCGTCTCCGGAGGACTTAACTAGATGATTTTAGTATATAAATGCAAGCCGGTTGCGCTGGGCCTAACAGTTCGTTTAAACACCTTACCAAGATTGCTTAGCTCGGTGCTGAACAATTCGGGTTTAGTTTTCGTAGTGAAAGGAAAAATGCAGGTTAATAAACAAATTAATATGGGAAAATAAAATATTAGTAACAGATTATTTTGATAGATTTCCATCATTCTGTCTATGACTGTGGCGATAGTCAGTGCAGCTGTGAGCTCGAAACCTCAGCGAGGGACATTTGGAGAACGTGAATCGTTAGAACTAAATACATACTATGATGATTATGATTACGACTGGGATCGATCTGGCAAGCGACATCACGTAAGAACCATCACCAAAAAGATACCGGTCCCTTACCCAGTGGAAGTTGAGAAACATATCAAAGTTCCAGTACCAGTTCCAGTGCCTTACGAAAAGCAGGTTCCCGTGATCGTCGAGAAGAAAGTTCCGGTATATGTAGAGAAGAAAATTCATGTCCCTGTAGAACGGCCGGTACCCGTTCCGTACGAAGTGCCTGTGAAAGTTCCTGTAATTCAAAAGGAGTACGTTGAAATTCCAAAGCCTTATCCGGTCCATGTGGACAAACCTTACCCGGTGTACGTGAAGAAAAATGTTTACATCGAGAAGCCGATTCCCGTTACGGTTCGCATTAAGAAACGCAAGCATTGAATGAATTAAAATAATGCTACGTTTATCGTGTGTGCAATAGTGTAGAGTAGATTGAGTATTTATTTATAAAGAATGTGATAATAACTTTTAGCACAGAATATGAATGTGGTGTTTGTTTTTCTTACAAATCAAAGCCAGCACACGTCGTAAATGAATAGTTGAGGTAACTCAATTAATACGGCAAAAACTGATGAAATAAGGTTACTTTCAAGTTCAAAATACAATCTTATTAAAACATCATTAATGAAATCATAGAACTATAAAACTATAAATAATACAGCATATTCAGCATCCAAATAATTCTTAAAAATAAAATGATTTTAATGCGAAGTTTTACATACACGAAAAATATCAAGATAAAGCATAGCGTTTTACTCCTGAAAAAGTGGCGGGAACAGATGTCAGCAAACAGAAAATCAGCTTGTACAATAAATAATTTTCGGTGATTTAATTATAAAAAATCAATATAAGCTAGGGTCTTTTTACGTGGTTGATTGTACCGCGTTGAAAAAAACAGCGTAATTTTAAAAAATTGCGTAAAAAAATCCATTCAATAAATAAACCCGATAAAAAACAACAGTACGTATGCAAATATCTACTTGAAAAATTACATATACGTAATTATTGCATCCAAAGTGAAAATTCGTTGAAAATCAGGACATTAACTTTTTTGAAATGAACGTGCCATTATTAAAGCTTTGGTATACATTTCTTAACCCGAATCAGCCCAGAATTCCCCACTAATGTTTGACTATTTCTAACTTTAGATAGCTTTTGTGTCCACATACAAAAAATAACTAGCTTGATGTGATTTTCTCTGTTAAACGGCATCCATTCGGGTTCATAAAAGCATTGATCTGGCGTTAATCGCAACGACATAGACTCGTATCGTATTATTCGATAATAACAGAATCTTTGGAACAAATATATTGAAAATGAACGTTGAATGAATTAAAAAAAAACCTAAATTAATCCACCTAGCGGTCAGACCCAGCCTTTCTCATTCAAACTTTTATTTGTTTAAATAGATTTACATGAACGCTTCAATCTAATAAATGTATATTCACTCTTTAGGTTCTAAAATATTGATGTTGTAATCTTATACATATAAATATGCAGTCCGGTCTGTCTGTCTGTCTGATCCATATGGGCTCGAAAACTACCGAACCGATCGACGTGAAAATTTGTATGTAGGGATTTTTGATGCCGATAAAGGTTCCTATCCATTCTGTGCCGAACACGCATCAGTACTGGACGTGTTTGGTGATCGGTCCGATAGAGTATAAAACAAAAGACGTGTGAACAAGTGTTGGCATTGTTTGCCTGGTCAAGTGAAATAAATCCGGGTTCAAGGTCGTGCCTTTGTGCAACTGTTTCGCATCGTGACTGCCAGCTGGTGCGTAAGCCGATTTGGCTGCTGGCTGAATTGTGCTACAGCAGTGGACGAGACACAAACGAGGAAAAAGAAGAAGCCATCAGTGTCAGCGAGTTGTATCGCTGTGTGGAGTGATCTCACACCTGGCTCGCTGCTGGTGGCTGTTTGGTGCTGCTGTATTGGTGCTGCTGGCTGTAACGGCTGCTACTTCGAACGATCGGACAACCAACCTTACTGGAAGGGAGAAATAAAAAGGTACGTGTTCTTGTCAGCGCTAGTGCGCTAGACTTAGCGCGATGGATGTAGATCCCTCGCCTCCCGCGCCACCATCCCCGAACCCCTCTGACCCTGACCCTTCTGTTACCCCCTCCCCTGTTCATTACCCAGACGGAGCCCAGGGCAGCTATACTGTTTATTTTCGGCCAAAGGCAGGACCGAAATCGAAAAAGTTGAACCTCTTGCAGATTTCTAAAGACCTGACGAAGGAGTACAAGGGCGTGACCGAAATTTCCAAGGTCCGGCCTAACAAGCTCCGTGTCGTGGTCGGTAACCTGAAAGAGGCCAACGATATAGCTTGCTCTGAGCTCTTCACACGCGAGTATCGCGTTTACATACCCGCACGAGACGTGGAGATCGACGGTGTCATAACCGATTCGAGTCTGTCCGTCGAGTGTATACTGCAAAGTGCCAAAGGGTGCTTTAAGAACAAAACGTGTCCCGAAGTAAAGGTGCTCGACTGCAAGCAATTGCGGTCAGCATCGATCATCGGTGGCAAAACAGTATACACTCCGTCAGACTCGTTTCGAGTTACGTTCGCCGGGTCTGCACTACCAAGCCACGTCTCGATCCACCGGGTTCGTCTCCCTGTGAGGCTCTACGTGCCCCGCGTCATGAACTGCCTGAATTGCAAGCAGTTAGGCCATACAGCCGCCTACTGCTGCAATAAGGCACGTTGTGGCAAGTGTGGGGAGTCTCATGCGGAAGATTCTTGCAGTGTTAACGCTGAAAAGTGTATTCACTGCGGAGAAAATCTGCATGAGCTCTCGACATGTGCGGTGTACATGCAGCGCAGGGATAAAATAAAACGGTCTCTCAAAGAGCGTTCAAAGCGTTCCTACGCTGACATGCTGAAGAAGACCGTTACCACTTCTCCCGTTACTTCGAACCCCTTCGATCTGTTGTCCTCTGATGAAACCGATTCTGACGATTCACCAGCGGGAGCATCTTACGCCAATCCTGGGGAGTCTAGAAAGAGGAAAAAAAAAAATTTCCTCTCCTAAACTTCCCAGAAAAGGTCCTAAGATTTCTCAAAGTGAAATGAAAGTTACAAACAAACCAAACAGTGCTGCGGAAAAACCGAAGCAAACTCCTCCTGGGCTGGCAAATTTAAAGTCCCAGAAGGAGTTCCCAGCACTGCCAGGAACATCTAAAACCCCAGTTGCTCCTTTTACACTCCCAGTTGATGAAACAAACTCTGGATTAGTGAAATTTTCTGACATTGTGGACTGGATTTTTGAAACTTTCAATGTACCCGATCCAATTAAAATTTTTCTTACAGCATTCCTCCCAACAGTTAGATCATTTTTGAAGCAGTTGACTGCCCAATGGCCTCTCCTTGCAGCGATTGTATCCTTCGATGCCTAATTCAACTGCGTATATGAAGGATTCTATCTCTGTCTTACAGTGGAATTGTAGAAGTATTTTACCAAAAATTGATTCGTTTAAAGTTTTGATAAATAAAAACAAATGCGATGCATTTTCCCTTTGTGAAACTTGGCTTACTTCAAATATTGATCTCAACTTCCATGATTTTAATATTATTCGCCTTGATCGAGACACCCCATATGGAGGAGTACTTTTAGGGATTAAAAAGTGCTATTCTTTCTATCGTATTAACCTCCCTTCGATTCCAGGCATCGAAGTTGTCGCATGTCAAATGACAATACAAGGTAAAGAGCTTTGTATTGCCTCAATATATATTCCCCCCAGAGCACAGGTTGGGCAACGGCTGCTCTTTGATTTAATAGAACTTCTTCCCTCGCCACGTTTGATTTTGGGAGACTTCAACTCTCATGGCGTGGCTTGGGGTTCCCCATACAATGATAACCGCTCCTCTTTAATCTATAACCTTTGCGATGACTTCGACATGACTATTTTAAACAACGGTGAAATGACACGTATCCCGAAACCTCCAGCGCGCCCAAGCGCTTTGGATCTATCCTTATGTTCGACGTCGCTACGGTTGGATTGCACATGGAAGGTAATCCTCGATCCTCACGGTAGCGACCATCTGCCTATTCTTATTTCAATTACTAACGGGTCAACTCGCATGCGACCAATTGACATTCCGTATGACCTCACACGAAATGTCGATTGGAAGTTATACGAGGAAATGATTTCAAAAGCGGTCGAGTCGATTCAACATCATTCACCACTTGAAGAATACAACCTCCTCGCGGGCTTGATTCTCGACGCCGCGTTGCAAGCCCAAACGAAGAAATATCCCGGCGTAACGATCAAAGAACGGCCTCCCACTCCGTGGTGGGACCAAGAGTGCTCCGATGTCTACACGAAGAGATCCGACGCGTTTAAGGCCTACCAGACGGGAGGTATACCTGGCGACTATTTACGGTATTCGGAGCTTGATACCAAGCTTAAAAGCTTGGCTAAAGCAAAGAAACGTGGATATTGGCGTCGGTTCGTGAACGAGACGTCGAGGGAGACATCGATGAGCACTCTTTGGAACACAGCCCGAAGAATGCGGAATCGCGTAACGGTCAACGAAAGCGAGGAGTCTTCAAGTAGGTGGATATTTGATTTTGCCAGGAAAGTATGTCCGGACTCTGTTCCTGCGCAAAATATTGTTCGCGATGCGTCTCCGGGCCACGACGCGATAGAATCACCTTTTACGATGGCAGAATTTTCAGTTGCCCTCCTGTCCTGTAACAATAACGCGCCTGGATTAGATAGAAACAAATTCAACTTGTTGAAGAATCTACCCGGCAATGCCAAGAGGCGCTTGTTGAACTTGTTCAATAAGTTCCTGGAGCAAAACATTGTACCGCAGGATTGGAGGCAAGTGAAGGTGATCGCCATCCAAAAACCAGGGAAACCAGCTTCTAATCACAACTCTTATAGGCCGATTGCAATGCTATCCTGTATCCGGAAAGTGATGGAAAAAATGATACTCCGTCGTTTAGACCACTGGGTCGAATCAAATGGTCTACTATCAGAAACTCAATTTGGCTTCCGCCGTGCCAAAGGGACGAATGATTGTCTTGCGTTGCTTTCAACAGATATTCAGCTGGCGTATGCTCGTAAAGAACAAATGGCGTCTGCGTTCTTGGACATTAAGGGGGCTTTTGATTCCGTTTCTATTGACATTCTTTCGGGTAAACTTCACCGACAAGGATTTTCTCCAATTTTGAACAATTTTTTGCACAATTTGTTGTCCGAAAAGCACATGCATTTTACGCATGGCGATTTGGCAACTTTTCGCATTAGCTACATGGGTCTTCCCCAGGGCTCATGTTTAAGCCCCCTTCTTTACAACTTTTATGTAAATGACATCGACGAATGTCTGGCAAATTCATGCACGATAAGACAACTTGCAGACGACAGTGTAATCTCTGTTACAGGAGCCAAAGCTGCCGATTTGCAAGGACCATTGCAAGATACCTTGGACAATTTGTCTGCTTGGGCTTTACAGCTAGGTATCGAATTCTCTCCGGAGAAGACTGAGATAGTAGTTTTTTCTAGGAAGCATGAACCTGCTCAGCTTCAAACACAATTAATGGGTAAAACGATTTCTCAGGTTTTGGTACACAAATATCTTGGTGTCTGGTTCGACTCTAAAGGCACGTGAGGTATCTGATGAAAAAATGTCAACAAAGAGTGAATTTTCTTCGTACAATAACCGGACAATGGTGGGGAGCCCATCCAGGAGACCTTATAAGGCTTTACCAAACAACGATATTGTCTGTTATTGAATACGGGTGTTTCTGCTTCCGCTCCGCAGCAAACACACATTTGATCAAACTGGAGCGAATACAATATCGTTGTTTGCGTATCGCCTTAGGTTGCATGCAGTCGACCCATACGATGAGTTTGGAGGTTTTAGCTGGAGTACTACCATTGAAAAACCGCTTCTGGAGCCTGTCTTCTCGTACTCTAATCAAATGTGAGGTCTTGAACCGTCCCGTGATTGAAAATTTTGAAAGGTTAATCGAACTTCATTCTCAAACCCGTTTTATGACATTGTATTTCAATCACATGTCCCAAAATATTAACCCTTCTTCGAATATTCCAAATCGTGTCGACTTATCAAATACTTCTGATTCTACTGTGTTTTTCGATACATCCATGATAGAAGAAACTCGTGGAATCCCGGATCATTTACGCGTGCAGCAGATCCCTCAAATTTTTTCCAATAAATATCGAAACATCAACTGCGACAATATGTACTACACTGACGGATCACTTCTTGATGGGTCCACTGGCTTCGGTATCTTCAATAACAATTTAACCGTCTCCCATAAGCTCGATAATCCTGCTTCTGTTTACGTCGCAGAATTAGCTGCAATTCAGTACACCCTAGGGATTATCGAAAAAATGCCCACGGACCATTATTTCATCTTTACGGACAGTCTCAGTTCCATTGAGGCTCTCCGATCGATGAAAGATGTTAAGCACTCTCCGTATTTCCTGGGGAAAATACGGGAACATCTGAGTGCTTTATCCGAAAAATCTACTCAGATTACCTTAGCGTGGGTCCCTTCTCACTGCTCGATACCGGGTAATGAGAAAGCGGACTCTTTGGCTAAGGTGGGCGCAACAAACGGTGATATTTATGAAAGACCAATTGCCTTTAATGAATTTTTCGCACTTGTACGTCAGAATACGATCATCAGTTGGCAAAATGCTTGGACCAGAGGGGAATTGGGAAGGTGGTTACATTCCATAATCCCCAAAGTATCGACGAACCCGTGGTTCAAGGGGTTGGATGTAGGTCGGGATTTCATTTGCGTGATGTCCCGGCTTATGTCCAATCACTATAGATTTGACGCGCTCCTCCGTCGTGTTGGGCTCGGGGAAAGTGGTATCTGTGCCTGTGGTGAAGGTTATCACGACATAGAGCATGTGGTTTGGTCATGCCCTGTACACCGTGACGCCAGGTCTAAATTAATAGCTTCCCTGCAGGCCGAGGGTAGACAGCCGGCTGTTCCTGTTCGTGATGTCTTGGCGAGCCGTGACCTATCCTACATGTCCCTTATATACGTTTTCCTGAAATCCATCCACGCCCCAGTCTAGTCCCGTTCCCCTCCGACTTCAACTCTCATGGCGTGGCTTGGGGTTCCCCATACAATGATAACCGCTCCTCTTTAATCTATAACCTTTGCGATGACTTCGACATGACTATTTTAAACAACGGTGAAATGACACGTATCCCGAAACCTCCAGCGCGCCCAAGCGCTTTGGATCTATCCTTATGTTCGACGTCGCTACGGTTGGATTGCACATGGAAGGTAATCCTCGATCCTCACGGTAGCGACCATCTGCCTATTCTTATTTCAATTACTAACGGGTCAACTCGCATGCGACCAATTGACATTCCGTATGACCTCACACGAAATGTCGATTGGAAGTTATACGAGGAAATGATTTCAAAAGCGGTCGAGTCGATTCAACATCATTCACCACTTGAAGAATACAACCTCCTCGCGGGCTTGATTCTCGACGCCGCGTTGCAAGCCCAAACGAAGAAATATCCCGGCGTAACGATCAAAGAACGGCCTCCCACTCCGTGGTGGGACCAAGAGTGCTCCGATGTCTACACGAAGAGATCCGACGCGTTTAAGGCCTACCAGACGGGAGGTATACCTGGCGACTATTTACGGTATTCGGAGCTTGATACCAAGCTTAAAAGCTTGGCTAAAGCAAAGAAACGTGGATATTGGCGTCGGTTCGTGAACGAGACGTCGAGGGAGACATCGATGAGCACTCTTTGGAACACAGCCCGAAGAATGCGGAATCGCGTAACGGTCAACGAAAGCGAGGAGTCTTCAAGTAGGTGGATATTTGATTTTGCCAGGAAAGTATGTCCGGACTCTGTTCCTGCGCAAAATATTGTTCGCGATGCGTCTCCGGGCCACGACGCGATAGAATCACCTTTTACGATGGCAGAATTTTCAGTTGCCCTCCTGTCCTGTAACAATAACGCGCCTGGATTAGATAGAATCAAATTCAACTTGTTGAAGAATCTACCCGGCAATGCCAAGAGGCGCTTGTTGAACTTGTTCAATAAGTTCCTGGAGCAAAACATTGTACCGCAGGATTGGAGGCAAGTGAAGGTGATCGCCATCCAAAAACCAGGGAAACCAGCTTCTAATCACAACTCTTATAGGCCGATTGCAATGCTATCCTGTATCCGGAAATTGATGGAAAAAATGATACTCCGTCGTTTAGACCACTGGGTCGAATCAAATGGTCTACTATCAGAAACTCAATTTGGCTTCCGCCGTGCCAAAGGGACGAATGATTGTCTTGCGTTGCTTTCAACAGATATTCAGCTGGCGTATGCTCGTAAAGAACAAATGGCGTCTGCGTTCTTGGACATTAAGGGGGCTTTTGATTCCGTTTCTATTGACATTCTTTCGGGTAAACTTCACCGACAAGGATTTTCTCCAATTTTGAACAATTTTTTGCACAAATTGTTTTCCGAAAAGCACATGCATTTTACGCATGGCGATTTGGCAACTTTTCGCATTAGCTACATGGGTCTTCCCCAGGGCTCATGTTTAAGCCCCCTTCTTTACAACTTTTATGTAAATGACATCGACGAATGTCTGGCAAATTCATGCACGATAAGACAACTTGCAGACGACAGTGTAATCTCTGTTACAGGAGCCAAAGCTGCCGATTTGCAAGGACCATTGCAAGATACCTTGGACAATTTGTCTGCTTGGGCTTTACAGCTAGGTATCGAATTCTCTCCGGAGAAGACTGAGATAGTAGTTTTTTCTAGGAAGCATGAACCTGCTCAGCTTCAAACACAATTAATGGGTAAAACGATTTCTCAGGTTTTGGTACACAAATATCTTGGTGTCTGGTTCGACTCTAAAGGCACGTGAGGTATCTGATGAAAAAATGTCAACAAAGAGTGAATTTTCTTCGTACAATAACCGGACAATGGTGGGGAGCCCATCCAGGAGACCTTATAAGGCTTTACCAAACAACGATATTGTCTGTTATTGAATACGGGTGTTTCTGCTTCCGCTCCGCAGCAAACACACATTTGATCAAACTGGAGCGAATACAATATCGTTGTTTGCGTATCGCCTTAGGTTGCATGCAGTCGACCCATACGATGAGTTTGGAGGTTTTAGCTGGAGTACTACCATTGGAAAACCGCTTCTGGAGCCTGTCTTCTCGTACTCTAATCAAATGTGAGGTCTTGAACCGTCCCGTGATTGAAAATTTTGAAAGGTTAATCGAACTTCATTCTCAAACCCGTTTTATGACATTGTATTTCAATCACATGTCCCAAAATATTAACCCTTCTTCGAATATTCCAAATCGTGTCGACTTATCAAATACTTCTGATTCTACTGTGTTTTTCGATACATCCATGATAGAAGAAACTCGTGGAATCCCGGATCATTTACGCGTGCAGCAGATCCCTCAAATTTTTTCCAATAAATATCGAAACATCAACTGCGACAATATGTACTACACTGACGGATCACTTCTTGATGGGTCCACTGGCTTCGGTATCTTCAATAACAATTTAACCGTCTCCCATAAGCTCGATAATCCTGCTTCTGTTTACGTCGCAGAATTAGCTGCAATTCAGTACACCCTAGGGATTATCGAAAAAATGCCCACGGACCATTATTTCATCTTCACGGACAGTCTCAGTTCCATTGAGGCTCTCCGATCGATGAAAGATGTTAAGCACTCTCCGTATTTCCTGGGGAAAATACGGGAACATCTGAGTGCTTTATCCGAAAAATCTACTCAGATTACCTTAGCGTGGGTCCCTTCTCACTGCTCGATACCGGGTAATGAGAAAGCGGACTCTTTGGCTAAGGTGGGCGCAACAAACGGTGATATTTATGAAAGACCAATTGCCTTTAATGAATTTTTCGCACTTGTACGTCAGAATACGATCATCAGTTGGCAAAATGCTTGGACCAGAGGGGAATTGGGAAGGTGGTTACATTCCATAATCCCCAAAGTATCGACGAACCCGTGGTTCAAGGGGTTGGATGTAGGTCGGGATTTCATTTGCGTGATGTCCCGGCTTATGTCCAATCACTATAGATTTGACGCGCTCCTCCGTCGTGTTGGGCTCGGGGAAAGTGGTATCTGTGCCTGTGGTGAAGGTTATCACGACATAGAGCATGTGGTTTGGTCATGCCCTGTACACCGTGACGCCAGGTCTAAATTAATAGCTTCCCTGCAGGCCGAGGGTAGACAGCCGGCTGTTCCTGTTCGTGATGTCTTGGCGAGCCGTGACCTATCCTACATGTCCCTTATATACGTTTTCCTGAAATCCATCCACGCCCCAGTCTAGTCCCGTTCCCCTCCGTCTACACCCAACAAAACGACAAGAACACGTTTGAACCTTAAGCACAAAACCAGCAACCAGACCCCGCACAATAGAACCAGGACCCAAGGACTACGAGCCTCTGTCTCAACTCACGACATCGTGGCTCAGCAGAACGAATCCATACATGCCATTCGACGATTATCAGACGACCATTGAACAACAATACACTGATTGGAAATCCCATGCTAGTTTTAAGTTAGACTTAATTTCAGCTCGTAGTCGGCAGCGAGGATAAAAAATTTGCTTTAGTTTTTAAGTCATCAGATATAATTGGCGCCGTTAAACATTAAATTGTATTTGTGCCGTGTCAAATAAATGTTATGTGAAGAAAAAAAAAAAAAAGGTTCCTATGATAGTTTGAGACCCCTCCGTCTTCTGGAAGGGAGGAACATAAATTTCTGCACAAATCAAGAACAAACCAAGCTAATTAAACCGAATTTGGCATGTGGATGTTTTAAGGGGTAAAAAAATGTCCATAATAGTTGGACGCCCCTCTCTTTTCTGGAAGGGAGAGGTTTCATACAAATGAAACACAATTTTCTGCACATCTCAAGAACTAATCAACTAAATGGAACCAAATTTGTCAGGTAAATGTTTTTAGTAGTAAAAAATATGTCCATAATATTTTGACACCCCTCCTTCTTTTGAAAGGAAGGGGTGCCATACAAATGAAACACAAATTTCTGCACATCTCGAGAACTAACCGAGTAAATGGAACCAAATTTGGCATGTGAATGTTTTAGGGATATGATACACGGGAGCTAAAATCGATCGAAATTGTCTTCAAACGACCAAATACCACCCAATATGGGAATTTCCGAAAAGCCACAAATCGACTTCAGACAACATTTTGAATTGTAAGATGGCAACTTCCGGTTTCTGGAAACGGCCTGAAATGGACGATTCCCATTAAGTATGAGTATCTCCGGAATCAGAAAGATGGACAGAAGCTAAAAATTGATCACAGACTTAATCTTGAATTTTAACATGGTGAATTTTAACATGCAAGGAGCTAACAATTGACCTCAGGCACCATTTTGAATTGCTAAATGGCAACTTCTAGGAAACAGTCGCAAATGACCGAAAAATACTCAATATGAATATTTCCGTTATCGAGATGATGAATAGAAACCAAACATTGACCCTGGATACCATTTTGAATTTAAAGACGACCACTTTAAGTTTCTGGAAAACAACCAAAATAACTAAATACCTCCCAATATGGGTATTTCCGGTATTAGATTGATGCCAGAAAATCTGCTGAATATGACCGAATATCACCCAATATGAATATATTCAGAATTAAGGCGATGTACAGAAGCCAAAAGTCGAGGATGTTGTCATTTTGATGAAACCAATCATTTTAAACGATTTGTTATTCGACTTTGATTATATCCTATGACCGATTCGTCGTGCATTTGCAGATTTTAAACACATCGCAAGGAATCAATAAATTTGGAAAGTTCAAATTGTACGATACCACATTTAAATTATGTTGAGGCCACATTTACTGATCAAAGCAGGTATAGCTTTCAATAGTCTTTGAATTTCTTTTCTTTCCATAAATTTTGAGCCACATATCAAATTGTTATGAAGTTTGTTATTTGTAAGTTTGAGAGATGACTCGTTCGTACGGCACTAGTTATGTTCAAATAAGTCACGTAATCTTTGAGATAATAGACTTCCGTTGTTTTATTGACAGTTTAATACATAACGGTAGCTTAAGTTCGATTATAATCAAATGAAATGGGAACGTATAGGGCAGCCAAAATTTGAAACCACGTGTTCAATCATAATTCATCAGTTAACCCTTAACTAGCCCGCTCATCTGATAATACGATTGATCAAATCGGTTTTGTAGTTTCTGAGATAATGAAGTTTCGTGGTTTTCACATCTCGGTACATTACAGACGAAGTTACAGTTCGATTAAAGTAAAATTCAATAGGGTGTCATACGGCAGCTGGACTTATTATTTGACACTAATTTTGTGGAAATCGGTTCAACCATCTCTGAGAGAAGTGAGTGAGTCCAAGTAGTCTTCGGAATATGTTCCTTTTCATAGCTGGATTTCACATTTTTTAACATAACAGGAAAAGTAACAGTCCGATTGCAAAACAAATCAATAGGGTTTTATGGGGCAATTAGACCTTCCATTTGACACTGATTTTATGAAAATCGGTTCAGTCTTCTCTGAGAAACATGAGTGAGATTAAACAGTCTTCAAAACACGTTTCTTTAAATAACTTTTGAACCACAAGTTCAATCTTTATGAAATTCAAAAGTTAAGAGTTTTTCAGGTAGCCCGTTCATATGAAACCAATTTTGTTCAAATCGGTATTGTAGTTTTCGAGATAATGATGTTTCATGATTTTTACATTTTGATACATAACCTCTAAACTAAAAATCCGATCACAATGAAATTTAATAGGGTCTTATAGACATCAAGACCTATTATTTGCAATTAATTTCATGAAAATCAGTCCAGCCATCTCTGAGAAAAGTGAGTGAGAATAAAAATCTGCACATACACACACACATACACACACACACACAAATACACACACACATACATACAGAAAATGCTCAGCTCGTCGAGCTGAGTCGAGTGATATATGCCATTCGGCCCTTTGGAGCACTTTTATACTTTTGGTTTTGCAAGTGATTGCTATACCTTTCTAGGAGAAAGGCAAAACAGGAAATTACACGATTATTTTTGCCTTTCTCCTAGAAAGGTATAGCAATCACTGGAAAAACCAAAGGTATAAAAGTGGTCCCAATGGCCGAATGTCATGTACCACTCGACCCCTTTCGACGAACTGAGCATTTTCTGTATGTATGTATGTATGTGTGTATGTGTGTGTGTGTGTGTGTGTGTGTGTGTGTGTGTGTATGTATGTGCAACTTTTTTTTCTCACTCACTTTTCTTAGAGATGGCTGGACCGATTTTCATAAAATTAATTGCAAATGAAAGGTCTAATTGCGCCATAGGTTGCTATTGAATTTCATTGTAATCGGATTTTTAGTTGAGAGGTTATGTATCAAAATGTAAAAATCACGAAACATCAATATCTCAAAAACCACACAACCGATTTTAATAAAATTGGTTTCAAATGATTGGGCTGTCTCCAGAACCTTTAACTTTTGAATTTCGTAATGATTGAACATATGGTTCAAAAGTTATGTAAAGAAAAGTTATCCTGAGGTTGTTTAAACTCACTCATTTTTCTCAGAGATGGCTGAACCGATTTTCACAAAATTAGTGTCAAATGAAAGGTCTAGTTGCCCCATAAGTTGCTATTGAATTTCATTGCAATCGGATTGTAACTTTGTCCGTTGTTCATGAAAATGTGAAATCACATAATGAAAGTAAACATATTGACTTCCTTCTAACGATCACTGGCTAATTAAAAGGTAGAAAAGTGATCCAAATGGCCGAATGTCATATACTACTCGACTCAGCTAGACGAATCGAGCATTTTCTGCATATAAGCATGTATAGGTGTATATGTTTGTGTGTGGGTGTGTACGTGTGTATGTGCACCTTTTTTCGCACTCACTATTCTCAGAGATGGTCTGACCGAACAGATTTCAATGAAATTAATTGCAAATGAAAGGTCTAGTTGCTCTATAAGACCCTATTGAATTTTATTGTAATCTGATTTCTAGTTTAGAGGTTATGCATCAAAGTGTAAAAATAACGAAACATCAATATCTCAGAAACCACACATCTGATTTGATTAAAATTAGTTTCAAATGAACGGGCTACCTTAAAAACCCTTAACTTTTGAATTTTATGAAGATTGAACATGTGGTTCAGAAGTTATGGAAAGAAACGTGTTCTGGAGACTATTTAATCTCACTCATGTTTCTCAGAGATGGCTGGCCCGATTTTTATTAAATTAGTGTCATATGAAAGGTCTTGGTGCCCCATAAGACCCTAATGATTTTTTTCACAAACGGATTATAACTTTGCCTGTTATGTTTAAAAATGTGAAACCCAGCTATGAAAAGAAACATATTCCAAGACAACTTACGTGGACTCACTCATATTTCTCAGAGATGGTTGACCCGATTTCCACAGAATTAGTATCCAATAAAACGTCTACCTACCTCATAACACCCTATTGAATTTTGCAGTAATCGGACTGTAACTTCGTCTGTAATGTATCGAAATGTGAAAATCACGAAACTTCACTATCTTAGAAACTACACAACCGATTTGAACAATATTGATATCAGATGAACGGGCTAGTTAAGGGTTAACTGATGAATTATGATTGAACACGTGGTTTCAAAGTTTGGCTGCCCCATACGTTACCTTTTCATTTGATTGTAATCAAACTTAAGCAAGCGTTATGTTTTAATTTGTAAAACAACGAAAGTCTATTATCTCAAGTATTACACGACTTATTTGAACATAACTAGTATCATACAAATGAGTCATCTCTCAAACTTACAAATAACAAACTTCATAACAATTTGATATGCTGTTTAAAAGTTTTAGAAAGAAAAGAAATTCAAAGACTATTCAACACTTTACCTGCTTCGATCAATATATATGGCCTCAACATGATTTAAATGTGGTATCGTACTATCTGAACGTTCCCGGCATCGCTCGTGATTAAATTGTTCGAAATTAAGAGTCATTGCTTTTATTTCGCTATTTCTCAAGTACTAACATTACGTCAAATTTCATATTTTATACTTTAATTACAACATCAATATTTTAGAACCCAAAGAGTGGATAAACATTTATTGGATTTAAGCATTCATGTAAATCTATTTTTACAAATAATAAGTTTGAATGAGAAAGGCTGAGTCTGACCGCTAGGTGGATTAATTTGGGTTTTTTACTTTATTCCACTTTATTCACTTTCTACTAGATTTACTTTTAACTAAATAATCTTCCAAACCGCGTAAAAATAAACCGCGTTATTGTAAAAAGACTGTAATTGTAAGACTGTATTGTAAAAAAACTGCATAAAAGTGAATCTCGTAAAAAAGGACCCCAGTGTACTGATCAACACTCAGTTATCGCTCAACCCTGCTATTTTGCGGAATTAGCGCAACTGATGATTAAGGATAAAAGCAGTACATACATCAAGGAGACCACCAAACAAATCCCTGACCTCGAAATTTTGGCGGTACCTCCCGCATGGAGGTTCCGGAAAAGTTCCGGAAGAGAAAGACGGACGAATTCGCGAACAGGTACCAATTGTACAAGGCCTACTGCGCGTGCGGGCGGTACAGCAAGCCGTTCGTTACAACCGGTACCATAAACGGGCAGATTTATCGAGAGGAATGATTGCAGAAGTACTTGCTACCCTTCCTCCGCTCTCACCGTGGTCCCACGCTGTTCTGGTCGAATCTCGCTTCGCGCCATTACGCCAAGAAATGGACTGGTACGAAGCGAAAGGCGTTAATGCGGTCCCGGGGGGAGGCGAACCTGCCAAATTCACCAGAACTCCGTACGATCGAAAAGCTTTGAGCGATAATGAAGAAGAAGCTGAAGAAAAGTGGAAAAAAACATTCAAAACCGATGAAGCTTTGAAGCAAAACTGAGAGAAATTGTTTAAGGAAGATGGGTGAAGCCTTGCCCAAGATCTTATGAGCTGGGTTAGGAGAAATGTACGAGTATTAAGCTTGGGGGAGGCATATCAATAAATAAATTATGCCAAACGTAGCTAATATATAGATATTTAATCCCTGGAAATTTGAATAGTATCCGATGTAAACTGAATTTTCGGTGATCATTTCAGTGTGTCTCATTTTTTTTCGAGTCAATCTTTGAAGGAGTGATGCTGGGGTTACACTCCCCAAAACATCTACTCGGACCCATAGGCAGGGGCCTAGCGTGGTTGGTAACGTCTCCGCCAACCACGCTCGACGCCAGGGTTCGAATCCCAACGCCGACATAGGTGTCGTTGGTCACAACCAACCCCAACCCAGGGGTCTAGATTCAATCCTAGTCGACACCGGGAGATTTTCTGAGGCGAAAAATCTCTGGGATCACGCCTTCCATCGCATAAGGAAGTAAAGCCGTTGGCGCCGGTCCGTTAATCAACGGATCGTAAGTTAGGGTCCCGGGTGGAGTCGCCTCCCGGGCGTTGGTGCCAATCACACAACAACAGTGGCGGAACTAGACCGACGGAAAATAAGCGAGAATAAAAAAAAATCTACTCGGACCCACTCCAGCCCTTATCTTCCCGGAATGATGGTTAAGTATTACGTAAGTATTACGTCGGTGGTTGATGTACCCTCTATACTCATAATAGCTACTCATAATAGTATACTCATAATCAGAGCCGGATTTATGGGGGGGCCCAGGGGGCCCGGGCCCCAGGCCACCACATTTTTAGGGCCCCCACAAATCGACAAAAAGATATTTTCTCTTTAAAAATGAGATTTAATCAAAAGTTCGATTTACAGTAAGAAAATTTGAACAGACCATTTCAATTTGACACTTTCCTTCAGTGTTATTTTTTCGCGAGCGCCAATATCACAACTACATCCATAAGAGTTCACCTTGGATTCACTTGGAACGACACACATTAACACACTATTCGAATCGAACCAGCGCGCATTAAACGCCTAGAGTATTTTGCGCAGTCTTTCTCAAATTGTGTGCAAATTTTTGCCTGTGGATCGTATTTTTTTTCAAATTGCGGTAGTTTTTTTTTTAGGTATCAAGAAAAAAATTTGAAGATGAAACTTATTAAAATAGGTTGCGTGCGACTGTGAAGAATGAAAGGCAGTCAAACTTATCATTATTAAGTTTCGAGTACGAGTATACTGAAGATGTTTAATGTTGATTATTTAATTAATAAGTTTTCTGCAAAAAAACTCGTAAAGCATAGTTTACAGTTCCAATTTGACAAGTGAAAAAGCGTAAATTTTCGCTTGTGGAATCTGTCGTGAAAACCCGTTTGTGGAACACGCAGGTATTTCACCACCCTGCAGTTTATAGTTTAAGTGAAGCGAAACTCACGAGTTTACACTCCGAGCGAAGTGAAAATTGGCTGCAACTGACAGAATAGAAACTCACTAGCGCTTGCATGCGTGAAAGAAATAAACCTAAGTGAAAAAGATGAGATCCACAACCATAGATTTCGCTGGATCGAATTTGTTTACAGTTCCAAGCGAAGTGAAATTTTTGCAGGTTGCATTTTTCACGAGCGTGAAAAAATGAACATGTTGTATGAGATTTTCACTTCGTTTGGAACTCTAAATAGGGCTTAAGAAAAAATTCTAACAAATTTTTGGTAATTTTTCAATAGCAAATAAATGCTTTTAACTCGTACGATAAAAAACAGTTTTGTTTTATTTTGGGGCCCCCACTATAACTGGGACCCGGGCCCCCACAATCGTAAATCCGGCCCTGCTCATAATGATAGGGCAGCCCCGATCGGCACATCCAGGTCAGCAGCAGTCTCCCGGTACAATAAATGTGGTATCGACTTCAATTGATGCAATTGAACAAAGCACTGCGCAAAATACGACAATACGACAATACGCCTTTGGTACGAAAAAGTGATTCTACTGCATGACAACGCTTAGTCTCATACTGTCAAAGTCTTTGAAACTGACGCAAAAAGCCTCAAATGTAAAGTCATAGATGGCACAGATTGGCAAATGGTTGGACACGTGTAACTTGAGACCCTAATGTGGCCATTCACCTCTGTTCAGCAACTCCTATCTCAACCTCCACGTGGTGCCGACCGGAATACGAGTAATCTTAGCGGAGATCGGGTAACCAACCCCGGTGAAAACTATGGTCGTATGCTGACTGGGAAGGGGGTAGTACGCGGCTGTATCCCCATAGGGGCGGCGTACAACAGCGTCTGACCCGGAGCGGGCGGCTGAATTATGGAATGCTGTATCCCGCCAGCTACACCTAAGATGGCAGCCCCATCAGCAGGATGTAGGTATCGCGACCCTGGTACGGTAGTATACCGAAACCTTTCATCAACCACGAACAACGAATTTAGAAATACGGAACGGATCAATCGGCAAAGACCTAGGCTACGAACACGGAAAAATATTAAGGTAAACGATTGGAAATTGGGTACTTGGAACGTCCGATCTCTCAATGAACGGGCGCGGGCTGGCTTGCTTGCTCGAGAACTACAGCGGCAGGGAGTCGAAATCGCAGCGATTCAGGAGTTTCGGTGGCCAAATTCCGGAGAAAGGGAATTCCGTGCAGTAGACCCTATTGCACGCACTTCTTTCAAGTACCACATCTACTACAGTGGCGGCAAAGCAAAGTGGCGGCGGAACGGGGCGTCGGTTTCGTGGTGCTGGGAAATCAGAAAACAAGAATCATCCGGTGGAGGCCCGTAGATGACCGAATATGCGTGTTGAGGATTGAGGGCAAACTCTTCAACTACAGTTTAATCAACACCTACGCACCGACAAACGACAAATCCGATGAAGTCAAAGATGGGTTCTATGACAAGCTTGAGCGAATCTATGACGAGTGCCCAAAACACGACGTAAAAGTCGTCATCGGAGACGCAAACGCACAGGTTGGGAGGGAGAAATTCTTTCGTCCGATCATTGGAAGGCATAGCCTCCACTCCTCAACCAATGAAAACGGCCTGAGGCTGATAAACTTTGCCGCGGCCAGAGGAATGGCCATATGTAGCTCCTATTTTCCACGTTTGAATATTCGGAAACACACCTGGAGGCATCCAAATGGAGAAGCCTGCTCCCAGATCGATCACGTACTGATTGACGGTCGGCACTTTTCGGATGATACTGATGTTAGGTCTTTTCGGGGACCAAACATTGACTCTGACCATTATCTCGTCGTTTGTAAGATCCGCGCACGGTTGTCGAACGTGCTGAAATCTCGCACAGAGAGGACGACGCGTTTCAACATTCAGCGGTTGAAAGCTGATGGCGTGGCAGCAGAATACGCCAGAGAGCTGGATCAACGGATCGCAGAACAGCAGCAGGAAGGAGTGGAAGACATAAATGGGCTGTGGAGCAGTATTCACGGCGCCATCGAAACGACTGCGAGAGAGGTGGTAGGTACGACGCGTGGAAGACAGCCTAACGGCTGGTTCGATGCCGAGTGCCAGAGAGCGACAGATGAGAAGAACCGTGCCAGGAGCCGCATGCTCACTGCGGCTACGCGTCAGAACAAAGAGAGGTACAGGGTGGCAAGAGCTGCCGAAAATAGAACCCACCGTCGGAAGAAGCGTGAGTACGAGGAGCAGGTGCTCGCCAGCTCAGAGGACAGCTATGCTGAAAACGACGTGCGGAGATTCTAAAGAACTGTCAACAGAGTCAGAAGCAGGAATTTCCCTGTGCCGGTCATGTGTAATGACAAGGACGGCAACCTGCCAACCGACGGTTGCAGCCAGGTGGAAGGAGCATTTTCAGGCGCTATTGAACGGTGAGGAGCCGGATGAGCAGAGCAGGAACAGGATGACGATTATGAGTGACGAACAAGCTGTGGAGCCACCAACACAGGAGGAGGTGAAAAAGGCGATTAGTGAGCTGAAAAAAGGCAAGGCCGCTGGAAAGGACGGTATCCCGGCCTAACTTCTAAAAGCGGGAAGCGAGCGGCTGTACTATGCGATCCACCAGATAATACTAAGAATCTGGGCAGTCGAACAAATGCCGAACGACTGATTGGAAGGCCTCGTACGCCCTATCTATAAGAAGGGCCATCGGTTGGATTGTGGCAACTATCGAGGGATAACGTTGCTCAACTCCGCATATAAAGTGCTCTCCCGTATCCTGTTCTTCAGATTGAGACCGTTAACAAAATCCATTGTTGGCGAATACCAGGCTGGTTTTCGACAAGGGCGTTCCACGACGGATCAAATTTTCACCCTGCGACAGTTCCTCGATAAGTTCCAGGAGTACAACCTATCGACACACCATCTGTTTGTGGACTTCAGGGCGGCATACGACAAAGTGAAAAGAAACGAGTTGTGGCAGATCATGCTGGAACACGGTTTCCCTACGAAACTAATAAAGCTGAGTCGTATGACGCTGGAGGGATCAAAATCGTGCGTGCGGATAGCTGGCGAGACATCAGCCCCGTTCGTAACGTTGGATGGACTGAAGCAGGGGGATGCGCTCTCCAACCTACTGTTTAACATCGCTCTCGAGGGTGCAGTACGAAGAGCAAACGTCGAAAGAAACGGTACGATCATCACGAAATCTCACATGCTTCTTGGTTTTGCGGACGACGTCGATATCATCGGTATCAACCGTAAGGCCGTAGAGGAGGCTTTCGTACCTTTTAGGAGAGAAGCAGCGAGACTGGGACTTGTCATTAACTCTGCCAAAACGAAGTACATGGTAGCTGGCAGAGAGCGTGGGAGTCCCCGTGGTGTTGATGCTGAGGTGGAGATTGATGGGGAACGATTTGAAGTGGTTGACGAATTCGTTTATCTTGGTACGCTTGTGACATGTGACAACGATATGAGCCGTGAAGTGAAACGACGAGTTGCAGCTGCGAACAGGGCTTTCTACGGACTACGTAACCAGCTAAGATCCCGTAGTTTGCAAACTGGCACAAAACTAGCGCTGTATAGGACGCTGATACTCCCAGTGGCCCTTTACGGACATGAAGCATGGACGCTGAAGAAAGCTGATCGACGAGTGCTCGGAGTTTTTGAGCGTAAAATTCTGTGATCGATACTTGGCGGTAAATTGGAAGGTGGAGTGTGGCGCAGACGCATGAATCACGAGTTGTACCAGGTATACAAACAAGCTGATATAGTAAAGGTAATACAGCGGGGCAGGCTTCAGTGAGCTGGACACGTAGCCAGGATGCCTGACGAGAGAGCCGCCAAAACTATCTCCAGTAGAGAACCAGAAAGAGGTCGTCGATTCCGTGGTAGGCCTCGCACGCGGAAGAAGATGCACGATCTGCTGGTGTACGGGGAGACTGGAGAACGGCTGCCCAAGACAGAAGAAACTGGACATCTCTAATTCGTTCGGCCCTGGACCGGTGAACGGTCCGTTAGCCAAAAAAGTAAAAGTAAAAGTAAAGTAAGTAAGATGGCACAGATTTCGCAGTAAACTTGTGAGTGTACCGGATCCTATTTTTTTTTCTTTTTCTAAAAATGTGTTTATTTTGATAATTTGGATTTCATATTTACAGGGTAGCAATTAAAAAAAAAAAAATATATATATATATATATATATATATATATATATATATATATATATATATATATATATATATATATATATATATATATATATATATATATATATGGTGCGTGTAAGTTTCACAGTCCTAAACTTTGGAGGAAAATTAGTTCGTTCAAATCCAAATTGTGAAATGCAAATATTTTCATGGCTCGTTTTCTCTCAAGCTTATTTAAAGTACCCAATACAGGAAATTTGAAATCATTAAAACTTATATTTCTTACTTTACGACGATTTATTAATTTAATATGTGTCAAAGAAAACCACCAACAATTTCTGACTTTACTGCATGACGAGTATTTATGTTTCAGATCCTCAATTTCTTGAGGACAAAAAACACAGAACGGTGTCTCCAAGCGTCCGAAACGGAATTTTTTTTCAGCACATGGCAACTTCTCGTTTATTAGAAGATACCATACAATTGTATGTTCGGGTGGCAAATCTTTTAAGAAAATTTTTCTCCAAACCTTATTCCATTCGTATTGTGGATATTTTCGCTCTACGTATGGTTTTTCCAAATTTTGGATATAATGGTCATACAACGTTGATGCAAGAGGGTTTTCTACAATCTGAGTTGGTAAGTAAGATATTTCTAGATACATAATTTTCAAAAATTGAGCGTTTATAGGAATTTCTCTAAGGTTTGGCGGGTTTTGTAGGTTATTTGTAAAATGGTGGAAAAAAGGTAAAACATGTTTTAGCCGTAGATATCTTGTTATCAATAACGTCTTGCACTTATATTCGGGTGATATCAAGCCTAACCCTCCTCGCTTACGTGGCAAACACATTTGATCGAAAGCAATTCGCAAAGAACAACGGTACCAAGAGAAATTCGAATATAAATTTTTGAGTTTTGCTATAAATTGTTTATCTATTGCTATCGTTGAGGCCAGATACCATATTCGTGACGAGGCAAAAGTATTCAAGTAAATAACTTTTTGGATCAAATTTAAGCATCTAAATTGATTATTCCATAATATAAACCTCAATTTTTGTATCAGGTTACTCCAATTATGTTTGATCATTAACTTACTGCTATTTTGAAACCAAACTCCCAATATTTCTATATTGTCTACTAAACATAACCAGTTGGGAATATCTAAATTTCTGTTGCGGCCTATTCTGATCGCTTTTGTTTTTTCATAGTTAACTTTTGCACCTGCAACCTTTTCAAACCTTTCGAATACATTTTTGATCACGCTTAATTTGCTTAAGTCATTAATTATCATACTGATATCATCTGCATAACTGTTTATTATCTCATTTTCTCCGCTACATATTTATTTGAGTTTTCGCAACAGGGGGTCAATATAAAATACAAACAATAACATAGATAAAGGGTCATCTTGCCGGACAGACCTTTTAATTTTGATTGGCTCAGATAACTTTCCATTTATAAGGATTCTTGAGAACGAATTATTATAGCAGGATTGTACAAATTTGACGAAATTTGTATTCAACCCCTTTTTTATTATTATTTCTAGCAAAAAACTATGACTTGTTCTATCAAACGCCTTCTCAAGATCAAATGACAGCAATAAGGAAGTTTCCTTTTTCAAATTGGTTTCAGCAATTTTATCTCTCGTCGTACACGTAGCTTCAAAAATAATTTTATTTCCATTGGAGCATTTTTGAATATCTGATATTAATAGATGTGAAAATGTAGATAACCGGTTTTTCATTATCCTAGCCACCAATTTATAATCGAAATTCAACAACGTAATCGGTCGATAGTTGTCAATACGATTTTGTTGACCTTGTTTTTTTATTAAAACAATTATCCCATCTAGAAACTGTTTTGGTAAATTACCACGTATCGCATCATTTGCAACTTGTACTATTTCTTGTTTTATTATATCCCAACATTTAACGTAGAAATTTTTTGTCAACCCGTCACAGCCAGGGGATTTTCTTGACTGACTTGTTTTTATTGCATGCCATAATTCATCAAGTGTAATATCATTCATTAAGTCACGATTCTGCTGAAGTCCAGTATCAATTGTGTTTCGTGGATTGAAATATATATCTTGCACAGTATCTTGCTTATCATACAAATGTGTATAAAAATTCACAATTTCATTTTTTATCTCTTCTCTGTCGGTCTTTATTTCCCCATTTATTTCCAACGCCCTAACTTGTGTTTTTTCTTTATTCGAAATTTTTTCGCCTATGTGAAACACTGAAGCATCTTCACCTGAGATATATGTTTTTGAATGTTTATACAAATTATTTGTCATTTCTTTTTGCAAAGCAAGCATTTTTCCTTTTATTTTGTTTATTTCCGGTAATAATGAAGGGTTATTTATATTATTCTTATATAAATGATTTAATGCTGAATAAAAAAATTCAGTTGTGTTATGATATCGTTTTTTGATAATGCTGTACTTCCATCTAAAGAATGACATAATTTTAGGTTTCACAAAATCAACCCACCAGGATATCCACGAATGATAGTACCGTTTCTGCCTCACCCACCACACCCATTTTAATCTAAATTCCGCTAACACATCGGGTGTAAACACCGCATCATTTATCCGCCATGTCTCGTTGCCAAACGGTTGGCCAAGGTTTGGTAGTCTAATTTTTAAAAACACCGCCTTATGATCAGTGAAGGAACAATTAAAAGTTTTTATGTCTACTAGGTTCATTTTCATACTTTCAGAAACATATATCCTATCTAATCTAGCACCAGATCCATTCCTCACGAACGTGTAATCAATTTCATTGCTTCGTTTCACTTCCCACGTGTCACACAAATTTAGTGATTGCGCAAAATTTTTGAACGCTTGACTATAATTAGAAAAATGGTTAGCATCCTTGCGACTGATAACAGAGTTGAAATCCCCACCTACTATCAACCTTCTATCTTTAATCTAATTACACGTAAATCGATACTCTTTTGTATACCCGACGTCTTTATGTGTGATTTTATCAATATACCTGTCCCCCGTTTGCCATTCATAGTATTCATAAATGAATCAAACTCATTGATAACAACATTTTCACAAACTTCTTGAAGCATGACTATGTCAAACTCCATTAAATATATAAACGATCTTAAAGCATTGATTTTATTTTCGTTAGAAATACCATTCAAATTGATTGAACCAATATTATATGACAAGAAATCCATTTATTTTATTATTTTTCTACGATTTCTGCGCTTTTGTTTTATTGGCGGCGATCCTGGATCAGAAGTTGCCATGTCCTCATCTGTTTCTAAACATTCATACATATTGTTGTCAGAAGTTTCCTGACACAGAATTTCATCTTGATTTTCATTATTATTTCGCGAAGTTTCCGTGTTGTGAATTATATTAAATACTTTTGTAAACATGTTCGATTTTGACGAGCCTGCCTGTGTGTGTGTAACAGTGTTTTCTGGTAACGCTTGAATGCTAGCTGTGTTAGAGTTCAATTGTGTTGTATTCTGTGTAGTAGAGACATTTTGGCCTTGAACTCGTTTACCAAGACGTAGCAGATCATTTAGGTTTGTGAAATTTACACCTACCTTTTGACTTCCCGCGTGTTTTTCATATTCTATGAGGTTTTGTTTTAATGCTCCCGCATAGTCTACCCCCGAAGCCTTCAATCGGTCGCTGATGTTTCCTCCTTGTAGTTGTTGTTCCATATAGCTAGCCTCGACGCATTTACGTCCCCAGTGAACCGGCTTGCTGCAATGCCTGCAAGTTTGCTGTTGGTGTTTATAGGTTACTAGAGTGACCTGTCACATTAATATATGATGGCACAGCTGTATGCATCTTTATGCGAACTGAACGAACTCCGCTCTTGATCCCTTTCAAAACGGTGGGCTCCGACCATACTTCCTCCTTAAGCCAAAGTACCTTTCCATACTTCATCAACGCGTTTTTTATCTCTCCGTTGTTCGTTTGTGGTGAAATGTCGTGTACTCGTATGGTCGTTGCACCGTCCTCCATAAGAACATTGATAATATATTTTAGGTTATCGATTAATAATTCATGTTTGCCATTGTTCTTGTCGACCGCTCTGATAGCAAGTTCTTCTGTCTGACACTCGATGAACACCATGGACTTTCCTGTGTTATGTTGCAGGGCGCTGATATTGGAGAACGGGATTTCCAGCTTCTCATCGATGAATTTAACTATCAAATCCATGGTAATCTTTCTTTGTGGCACATTTGATAGATCCACGACAAACGTGTTAGCACGTGGACCGTTTGAGGTTAAGTGGTATGGCGTTGCTGCCATTGTTTTTGTGTTTGTTGGTATATGTATGGGCACAGTCCAATAGACCGGCAATTTTTATTATATCGCACTCGACACTTTAGATTACGTCTACACTGCTTGACTGGTAAGATGCGACTGAGGCTGAACGGTCCGTTAGCCAAAAAAGTAAAAGTAAAAGTGAAGTAAGTAAGATGGCACAGATTTCGCAGTAAACTTGTGAGTGTACCGGATCCTATTGACACTAACAGCACATACTAACAGACGTAACACTAGCTCCATCGTCACAATAAACGATCATTTTTAATTTGCAGTCAAATAACACGCGTCGCACGATAACGCCGTCTGGGCCGCTGTTATGAAATCTCATACATTTTTGTGGTTCCCAATTTGACGTATATACGTACGCTACCGCAGAAGTACGCAGTGTTATTTTAACTTGGTGTTATTTTAACTTGGTATTTGACGTAGGACTACGTCTTTCCAAAAGGGTCCATCTTGAGATTTTTCTCGCGTCTTGTGAAACGTTTTATATGGAACATTTCAATTATGTATGGCGTATATATATGTATGTATTCCTGCATTTTATGAGACTTGTTATTAGCATCAACAGTACGACACTCCATGTTGTTGTTATATCAAAGAAACAACCTTCAGCAAGCCCAAAATTCAATTCAAAATCAATACCAGTCAACCCACCACGTGCACGCTTCTTATGGGGCCATCTACATTCCACATGGACAGATTTTTAATGATTTTGAACCACCCCCCCCCCCCCCTCCCTCTCCGTGGAAAACTGCCCATATAAATTCTAAAAATTTTGTTTAGACCGTGGACATTACACTCCCCACCAAGGCTGTGCAGAGTGACGACCTTTTTTTCCAGTGGAGCGAAACATTTTTTACCTCGTTTGTTTCGAGAAAAGCGGGCCCCGGGCCATTGATGTGAACTTTTGTAATATATCCCACTCAATTACTCAATATATGTGTCTTCTTGCAAAATAAAATGACCACTATCGTTGAGTGATCAGGTACCTGCACCGACACGCTCCCAGTCAGGTGAAATATGGTTTATGAAGCCAATCATCTCCCAGGATTAAGAGACCAAATCTCTTTGGGCTGTAAACAGCCACTGCCAAGAAACCTTGATCTGCGTTTAAATAATGCACCACAACTGTACAGAAGATGTTCCGATGTCTCGCTTTCCATATTTCGAAAGCGACAGATATCATCCTGAACCCGGCCAATGTTATTTCAATGATAGCTACTCGGAAAGTGCATTCTTATATAGTTCATCAATAGGATGCAAAAGAGGGAAAATCAGCCAGCAGTAACCCAGTAAAAGTTAAATTAATTTTTTTTCTTTAGTCTGGTAGGCATCGGACAGCACCGTTCGGATTCGCTATATAAACCCTCCGTTAAGTGTATTTTTGTCTTGAATGGACATCAATTCGCGACACAGCAGCAAACAGTTGTAGAATACAAATTGTATATGAAAGTAGCATGAAAAACAGCTCATCAACTACTAACCGTTGTTCCTATTCAAACACTGTCTTTCTCATGACAAACAGTTCTACATTTTAAAGTTAATTAATTTTCTCTTACACATACTGGTTTTTCTTTTCTTTTCAACGGAAAGGGAATGTATTAAAAAACATTGCCGTAGAACCCACACATATAAAAATGGAGTTCTGTCTGTCTATCTGTCTGTCAATCTGATCCATATAGACTCGAAAACTACTGAACCGATCGATATAAAAATTTCTGTGTAGGGGTTTTTGGGGCCGGGGAAGCTTTCTATAATAGTTTGAGACCCCTCATTTCTCTGGAAAGGAGAGCCTCCATACAAATGAAACACAATTTTTTGCATAATAGTACCAAATTTGGTATGTGACGGTTTTTGGGGGTATTTTTAGAATCGAGGTGATGTACCAAAACGGAAAAGTAGGAATGTTCTCATTCGGATAAAACCAATCATTTCAGACGATTTTTCTTTTGAGTTTGAACGTTTTCAATGTCCGATTCATTATGCATTTTTTTTCACAACATTTATTTGACACGGCACATCATTATACATCTGCAGACTTTAAACTAATCGGAAGTTAAATTTGGATGTAGGTGAAATCAATTTAGAGTGTTCAAAATCATTTAAATAAAAAAAATGGCGAAGCGAGGTTTGCCGGGACATCTAGAAGGTACAGACTCGTAGCTACCTTAGTTAGGGAGCTTAGTTCCCCCACGCGCTTTGGCACACATGTGCCAAAAACGAGCGATTATGTCTAATCACATTTCTTAGTTTTCTTGATTATTTGAATCAATTTAAGCTCAGAATCGGATGACTGGTATCGGTAAAACGGTTCCTGGAATAAGCCTCTAATTACTCGGGTAGTAATGTCAAGTATCTTGGTCGTCAGCCTCAATTCATCAAGCAACACCTCAAACGACTTGGAATTAAAACTACTTCATTGGTGGAAATATCTATGAAAAAAAGTCATGAAAAGAGAACCGTTCATTTTTTGCATGGTTCAATTTGGCAACAAGAAAATTCTGCCGTGTCGTGTTTGGCAAAATCGAACGGGGTCTGTATTTTGATTATTTATTTGCAGCACACTATTTTAGAAGAAAAAATATTCTCTTTATAATTGATGAATACCTTTTATTCTAATACAGTCAATTTTTCTTAATACGCGAAAATGCAAGCTTTTATATAGACCTAAATTGAGTACGATTTATTAGAAATTAAACAACATTTATTTGTCTTGTGAACGATGGCCCACTCTCCGATCATCAAGCGGCAAAGATATCACATAGTAAAATTTTCCTGCAGTTACAAGTTCTTGGAAAAAATGACGATAAAGAATTACAGTTTTTAAACAAAAATGTATATTCACAGAAAATTTGAAATGGACATTAGAAAAACAGAGTGTAGAGTTCAAAAATAAACAACGCATTTTATCTGTACAATGAACCTAATTTATACCCAATCCGCACGAGAGTCACAATTAAAATAGGACTTTTTTCTTACAATCGTCTCCCGAACGTTTTAAAAATGATACGGAAATAGTTTTCGTAATCGAGTAACCATTACTTTTCATAGAAAAACTTGTGTTTATTTTCTTACAAAAGACACAAAGGCTATGATTAGAAAACAAATATTTATTTCATTTTGTCTCTGTGATAATTGAACTACAATTTATTTATTTTTCCCAGAAGGGTCACAAACGAAATCATTTTATTTGTGAAACGAAAGTATTTTTTTATTAATTAGTCACGGTGGTAATTAAAAGTACAAATGGCTTTTTGTCTTAGAATAGTCACCAAGAAATTAAGAGGCACATTTAAATTTTTCTTATAAATGCATAGTGACTTTTCATAGAAGTAGTTTCCCCAGTTAGTCACTGTGACTTTTGTAAGAAAATATTTATCAAAAGTTTTGTTTAATAGAATTTGTGACCTTTCGAAAAAACTTATAAGTTATTAACATTGTCACAGTGATTTTTGTAATAATATTTTTTTGGTTTAAATTAATATCAGAAAAAGTAAACATCAGGCTTTGACCAACAAATGTTACTATTTAGTCACCGTGACTTTTGTAAGAAAATATATGTTAAATGTTGTTATAACAGGATATGTGATCTTTTCAATAGTTCCGCGGAATTTTAGTAACTATCCTTTTTTAACCATATAACAAAAAAAAATTAGTTTAATTTAATCATGTTACATATTCCCTGAAACTAACGTTCGACTGGTATTGTCTCAAAAGAGTCATTGAGTCAATTGATCTTTATTGAAAAATCTAAAACCGGAGAAATGCATCTTGTTTACGAGAGTCACCAAGAATAATTGGTGACGAACACCTAAAGTTTGTTGGCTCACTAAAATGGGGGAAATGCTTGCTAAAAGCGGCGAAAACAGTCGATTATAAAATTAAACCATAATATGATTCAGACGTTTTCCTCGAAAATTTTCACGTATTTTGTATCAAGATTACAACAGGAGTTACTTATAAACAGACATTTGCCTTAAAAGATCAACAAATTCAATTTTTCGTGTTTTCAAAATATTAGAAAATTTAAATATACTATCTAAAACTTAATTTTTTTGAAGGCGCATGAAAATTGTAAGGGGTAGGCGCTATACTTTCTCCATGAAAATGGGATTGCATTTGAAAATAGCGCTTGGCATTTCATTTCTCGCAATTTCAACTTGTTCTATGTTCTTACTTATATGTACACATTCAATCATTTCCATCGGCGAAATAAAAAAAAAAACTAAAATATCGATGTTCGGGAGTTGGTCACGAATAGTATATTTTGTTTAAGAACTTTGTCACGAAAAATATTCATGAATGTGTTGATAAAAATATGTCTCGCGGTGACAATTTAAAAAAAAATAGAAGTGTTTCTTGTTTTTCCTATAAATATCACCAAGTTAAAAATATGTAAATGTAGAAAATTTCTAACAAACCACTTTGTGACAGTTACTAAAAGTTTGTATAAGGCTCTAAGCCCCGCCTTTTCGACGCTTTTTCAGCATTCCTGACCATTTACAGAACATATTCTCATACGAATATAAATCTTCTCTTAAAGGTCACCAACATGTCATTTGTGCGGACTGGGTATGCCCTGCTATCTGCCTCGACCGACACGTACAGAATTTTGTTGTCCCCGGTGGCGCAGTGTATTTTGCGGCACCCGAATAATCATATTGAATTCTGATATTTGCTACTATACGAAACAAGAATAAAAAGAAAACAATTCAGACGGCAATTCGATTGTGTTCCAGATCGCAAAACGATACCTACGCGTTAACCCAACACACGCCCCACTGTGCGTCGACGGCAATGTAGTCTTCACTTGGCTTGGCTACATACAAATGAATATCGAGTTCTACTGCACTGATAGACGACGAGTGACCAGCGCACTGTGGTCCAGAAATGAAAAAAGGTGGTCAAAAGTCATTTTCTCATAAACGTTACATTTTAGAGCTATGCTGTCTTCGGGAAAGTTTTAGAGTAAAAAAAGATCCTTCTTTGGACATCAACAGATCCGTGATTAATCTCCCTACAAGTGAGATAAAAAAAATATTTTCTCTAAAAATCAATATTTTTTATCGCCGTATTTGGCAAAGTTTTCCAAAATAACATAACAAAAAACTTTGCTGAAAACACTAGGTAGCTATTTCTCAATCTTACTGAGCTATCTCATTATGTTCAATGATGGTTAAAAAAAGGTTTTTGCCGTTAAAATTCATATTTTGTTCCACTATACCTCTGATATTCTTACTGAACTTTTAAAACAACATCAGACCTTTATTTTTTATATGTTACAGCAGATTTTATTTGATGATAATTAGGTTTCTATCAATTTTTCCTGCCAAAAAATTCACTTTTGACAAGTAGATTTCGATTTTCTGCCGTTTCCCAACACATTCCACGGCAAGATTACCACCAATTGAATTGTCCATGTGCTCTGCACACACGGCAGTTAAAATTTCTTGCGGAAATTTGCAGAAACTTATAAAATCATGAAAACAAAACGCCTTTAACATGAGTTCATATAAGTCATGTTGATCAATAGCGGATCTTTGTTGCAAAACACAGAACAAGCTTTGCATTTTTACCTTTGATGCATCTTTTGAAGTATACTCGATGTATGTAAACACGTGGTTTTTGAAAATTCAAATTTCAGCTCAAATATTCCCGAATAGGTGTACCGCTCATATAATTCATCTTTAGTAGGCAACAATAACAATTGGTTATTGTTTACATGCATTGATAATACTTCAAAAGATGCATCAAAAGGTAAAAATGCAAAGCTTGCTATGATTTTTGCAACAAAGATCCGATATTGATCAACATGACTTAAATGAACTCACGTTGAAGTTGTTTTGTTTCATGATTTTATAAGTTTCTGCAAATTTCTGCAAGAAATTTTAACTGCCGTGTGTGCAGAGCACATGGACAATTCAATGGTGGTAATCTTGCCGTGGGATGTGTTGGGAAACGGCAGAAAATCGAAAATTACTTGTCAAAAGTGAATTTTTTGGCAGGAAAAATTGAAAGAAACCTAATTATCATCAAATAAAATCTGCTGTAACATATAAAAAATAAAGGTCTGATGTTGTTTTAAAAGTTCAGTAAGAATATCAGAGGTATAGTGGTATAAAATATGAATTTTAACGGCAAAAACCTTTTTTTTTTAAACATCATTGAACATAATCAGATAGCTCAGTAAGATTGAGAAATAGCTACCTAGTGTCTTCAGCAAAGTTTTTTGTTATGTTATTTTGGAAAACTTTGCCAAAGACAGTGATAAAAAATATTGATTTGTAGAGAATTTTTTTTTCTGATCTCACTTGTAGGGGGATTAATCACGGATCTGTTGATGTCCAAAGAAGGATCTATTTTACTCTAAAACTTTCCCGAAGACAGTTTTGCTCTAAAATGTAACGTTTATGAGAAAATGACTTTTGACCACCATTTTTCATTTCTGGACCACAGTGCAGCGCTCTGTTCATATATTGCTCGGTGCAGTACTGTTGTCAACATGTTTTCCTTCAAGACATCTGTTTTAATAACATTCTAACAGCAGAATGTAAAACTATCTGATATTGGAGGTGGTTACGAACTTTCCGAAAAAGCTTCACCTTCAAGACATCAAAATAGTCTAAGCTCATGGAAGCGAACATTAGTTGACCTATTGGGACGGGGAGATTTTGTCAATTTTTTTTGCCACTGCTGTATAGGATATTACAGCAGGCAGTTGGTGTCTACTCATGAAGTCTGTGCCAGGCATGCTCGCATGTGATTGGTACATTGTTCGTGAAAATTCGACCTTGAAACTTTTGTGAAATTTTCACTGGTTAACAATGAAATGAAAATGATAACTGAAGAATCACAAAATTGTCCATCATTTTATCAATCCATCGACATATTGATTATTGTAATCCATCATGTGGTTACGCAAGGCACCCAAATCCATCATTTAGAGAAAACAAACTTTTCCGCATATTAACTAAAACAGGCAAAACATTTCGCGATAAAATTCGAAAGTGCAAAGAACTCCTATTTCTTCTAAAAAAATGTTTGGGACCTTTATTCTAATAGGACATTCAATACTTTTTCGACAATTTCGTGAGGTAAGGCATTATTATTGGTGAAAAAAAAAACAATTGTAACGTCATGGTTGAATTTGTCGTTATTTAATTTGAATACTGTAACTAAGTTTCAGTTTAGTATTGATTGCAATATGTTAATATTATTGAATAAACTTTTCACTTAAACCTTATCGTCGTAGATTTAATCTCCAACGACAATATCTTCTGAGTATCATATTGTGTTTGAGTAATTGCAAGCGAACCATTTGCATAATTCAAAAGCAATAACACCAATGGCAAAGAATAGTACAATAAACCTTTGTATTTGACTGTATTCGCATCCTCCGTGCTGCAGAATTTTTTCATGCTGCATTACTTGGGACGACATTCACTATCGATAAAATGGTAACATAGGACAATTCAACCATGACTTGAATAGTTGACCGCTTGCACCCTTCGGTTGGCCACTCACCCCTGTTGGAATGTGTTCAGCGTATTGTATCCATTCCGTTTCGGCATTCGTAAATTACTTACTGGGCATCCTTTTCGCGGTCCAGAATTGCACAACTTTCTTACTGAATGCAAGCTTTTTGCGAGAGCGTTTGCATCCCTGGAATTCACATTCCGCATAAAATCGCTGACAGGATTTGTGGCTGGCGTTTTTGAGTGGCTTCTGAAATTGTGGTGCGGTTGATAAATTTCCGATTTTTTGCCAATGAGAAATTAGTGCTATGTGCGAAGAATGGTACTCTTTCGAAACGACCATTCGCGAGAACGCAGCGTATGAGAAGTGATGGAGACGCATGATATTATATTGTGTGAATGCATCAAGGAAATAAATTAGCCTGAGATTTGCGAGCTCAACCTTCGTGTTGCAATAGTGGGCCAAAAGAAACCTGCTTCCATGGGGTGCTTTCGAGGAACTGTGGGGCTGAATTCTGTAATAACGAATATATGGTCAGATAGCTTTTAAGTTTCTCCACCCACTGGCTCTTTAAAAATATAAAGCTTAGGCACAGAATCAGAGTTTTGTTATTTTTTTTTCTGAACAACTTTCGTTCATCTGCTTTGTAAGTCTTCTATAAATGTTAAAATAGCAACGAAAAATATTTTAACAGTGAATTCAGTGCAATAGTAGGTAAATTTATCCCACAGTCCTAAGCCGCAGAGCACCGAGCATTCTATTTCGCCTTTTCTATGACGCTGTGCTTTTGCCGTCCGTATTAGATTTCGGTCTCGCTCGTATAAATTACAAATTCATTCTTTGTTTGAGAATAGAATTTAGAGGATATTTCATCTTTATAGTTGCCGCCAAATGCACCCAATGCTTGCTGGATTTTTCTGACGGCAAAGAAATGGTGGCGTCTGCGCAAGGGTCAACCAAATGTGGTCGTTATTCATGCTGCCACGAGTCTTAGTACCTAGCTGCTATTTTTTCACCGTACCGAAAATTGCTGATTTACTGATAACAGAAAAGCAATTACGTTTGCTTAGTTTTTATTTTGCAACCATGTAATTATATTTTTAGTGCATAAACATTTTTTGATGAAAAGCAGTTTATTGTTTATATATCCCTTGTTTTTACCATAATCGTATGAGACATCAGTCTGTATGTCTCAACGTAAGGCAGCTAAGGTGTAATATGCAATCAACAATTTTTCGAATTTCAACAACAGCTTGTAAGCTTAAAATAAAAAAAAATGATGTTAAGGAAACAAGAGTGAAGAATATATTATTATCAAAATGAAGAAAAAATGGTTTCCACAAATTTATGACTATTAACTGTCAAAAAAGTCATAATGTGGAGCCCCGTTAACCTGAAATGATATGGTTATGATGAGTATTATACCTTACTGAAATACAATGTATTTTCCTCCATTAGCGCCTAAAAAGACGAATACGCTAAACTAGTATCATCCCACGGATTTTCAACATGAAGTATAAAAAGAAACGACGAAATCTAGTCATCCATCCACACAAACTAACCAAAAACCAGTGCGACAATGAAAATTTCACCGGTTGTGCTCTCAATTGGCATGCTAAGTGGAGTATGACAACAATACTTAAAATTCAGCGAAATACCACATGCCTCGTTACACAAAAAAAAAAACCCGTACACATGATACCAATACTAACCGGTTGAGACTATCAAAAGCGAAAAAAGCAATTTACGTGTAATAAATTCATGTGAAAATGGAAAATCGGAATGAAAAATAGAGTAATAATTATTGCTGTAAATAAAAAAAACCATACTTACCATCCGCTGGTCTACAACGCTTGCTCGACATGTGGAGACAAAAAAGTGCGGCATTGCCTACATGGCGCGGTGCCTTTAGTGGGTGAGCCTCGCACAGTTAGAGGGAGGAAAATCACTGCACTGTGGCACCACACACTGGCTGTGTGCATGTAATAACTGCGGCCCAGCTGTGGCGTTGTAAAAACCACATCCTTTCCCAACCGAACCGAACCCCATCGAGGACGGCCAGGGTGGAATAATTTTTATGAATTGACAGAAAATGTCCGCTCTCGTTCGAAATACCTGCAGTGACAGCAACCGAATCACCGTCTGCAGCAGACTGACCTCAGCAGATACTCCTTCGGTTTGTGAACGACGAACAATGAACCAGACCAGGATAGAACGGAACGGAACACGCCGCCAGCCAAACCGGTTTGCCTAGCCGGGAGTCGAGGCGGACCGAAAAAAGTGCCGTTGTGGGCCGTCCTCTGACAAATGTTTCGTTCGAGTTTGCCCGGGCTGCTAGAGAGCTCCAGTGGAAAAGTGGACACTGGTTAGGTGAAAGTGAAACCGAGATCTATTCCCATCCGGAATACACGCGGCAAGTGGCTCTTTTATGCCGAACTTTATTTCAATCTTCCGAAGTAAGTGCTTCAATTCATTGGGCGGCAATCCGTTCTATTGCTTGGCACATTTCAATGATAATGGAATGCTATTGGTGCATGATAAATTAGTTTCGATGCTTCGTGCACAGTTTCGGTGTTAGAATGTTGAACACAGAGCTAAGCACAAAAAATGATGCTTTTGGCCAACGGTATCAACTCGAATAGTGTGCCAAAATTTTTGCCAACCGATTCGACAATGTTCAACTGATTATTCTTTTTCCTTTGTGTTTGTGGTCCAATTTCTGGTCAGAGTTTGCTAAAATTTCTTCTTTTCGTGGGTCAGTTTGGTCATATTTTGTACTCTTTTTCCTATACGCACAATGCATTAAACTAAATTTTCGACGAAATGGATTGTTTTTCAATGTGATTATTTATGTTTTGTTCAAAAACAACATTATCAAATAATTCATTTGTACAATAGTTTATCCACGCATAGGTTTAATGATATTGACCATATTGTTATTATACGATTGCTGTGCATTTTTTTATTGCTAAAATTGTGGTCATAATAAATCATGATTGACCTTTTTTGTTTAATTGGAGCGTCTAAATCTTTATTTCCATTATTGTCTCTTTCTATTCTTCAGTTTTTCAAAGATTTTTAGCTGAATCGAAGCCTCATTTACGAGAATTTTGAAAATGCATCAAAATTAAGTTTGATCTAGTTTTTTTTCTTGAGTTGCATTCATAAGCTACTAGCTGATACCTGATCCGCGTTGCTGAACGTCATTGTCTTTGATATTGACGGAATGAAAACCTTGGGAGAAATGTCAAGAGAGCGAAAAAACATGGCGATCACGCCTTCTATTTTGTATGGAGAAGGCGTCATTACGCGCGCCGTGTGCGTATCTGGGCCTTTATTTACACTCGAAACAACTTTATTTACAGTTGGTGATGCTGTGCCTGTAGTGTTTTTTTCTGTGAAAACAACATTTAACAATTACAACGAAGTTGAAGTTTAAAAAGATTCATTTTTTGTTTTTTTGCTTCACAATTTTGTTTCATTTGACATTCACTGTACTACGAAGACAGCTTATATAAGTATATTGTTTTATTTGTACAGTTAAAAATAAAAAATATTTAACAATGTTGAAATGTAAAAAAAAAGATTCTGTATAGATCCTAGTTAATAAACAAAAAATCACAAGCACTCGCCGGCTCTTACTCTTCTTTAAATTAGTATTTTTAGGAACTTCGATATTATGTCGGTCACGATTATTTAGGGAATATCCAAGACAAAATATTAATAAAAATAACTTAAAACCGTTGCAAAAATGCTGAAATCTTGTTGAGTAATTTATGGTTTTCATGGGTTTTCATGGTAGTCATATTCATGAGATAAACTTTCAATCACCATCAGTAGCAGCATTGCGGATTTGATTGCACGCGAAGAGAAGTCGTGCCCGCTGCAATGATTGACAACGAGAAACTAGCGGCGCTCTGCTCCAATGGAATATGGAAAGGTACGGAGATGGTTTGAGTCTCGGGTTTAAAGGGCTTCTTTTTTGTTAACAGTGATGACGTAGAAGTCAAAAAACAATGCTCAAAAATCAATGTTCGGTTCATTTTTCTCAAAAATTTTTCACAGGTTATGATTGTTTACGGCTGAAAATGACTACCTGCGTCGTTAAACAATACGGAACACAATTCTAAATGGCATTTTCTTGTTTTTGAAGATCTACGTCACAACCCCAACACGTGCTTCTATTTACCTTTTTTTCGTTACTAATACAGACAAATGTCTTCTTCTTCCTCACCTTTGTATACCTCATTGGCTCTGCTCCACATATACTCCACGGTACTGTTACATTTACCAGCAGTTTTCTTTCAAGACATCAGTTTCTATTACGCTCTAACAGCAGGTTTAGAAATTGTTCAAGAAAAGTGGTTGTTTCGAACTTTTACCTTCGAGACACCAAATTAGTCTAGGTTCATGGAAGCAAACATAAATTGACCTATTAGAATGGGGAGACTGTCATTTTTTTGGATTTTGATACAGAGAATATCACAGAGAATGAATGATGTCTATTTATGTCGTCTTTGTCAGGAATGCTCGCATGTGATTGGATCATTGTTCGCGTAAATTTGTCCTTGACACTTTTTATCGGTTTTTACCGCTTTGCAATGAAAAAATAATGATAACTAGCGTATTACAAAATTGCTCAACATTTTATCTATCTAACAACATATTGGTTATTGTTATCCATCATGTGATCATGCTGTTATTATCGTTTGATATCTGACGCAACATTTGCCAGTTACATTTCCGATTTTACAGAATGCATACCAGTATAGAAAACAAAGACGTAGTCCCACGTCAAAAAATATGTTCGGGAGCTGTTTTACAAAATATGCTCCAGTTCTAAAATTTATTTTTAACTGTCATTTTTGATTTGGCTGCAAATTTTGCTTAGACATTTCTATAGGCAAAAAATGCTATTTTGTTCTATTGGTTTAATTTTTTTAAAAACGACTCATTTTTGAAAAGCTATTTAGAATGCTGTTTTGGGAAGGTATTGATGATAACAAATATTTTCAGAGCCGAAACGGTTTGGTTGATAAGTGTGCCGGCTTCGGCAAAATTGTAGATAAAAGTTTTGTCTTTCCGAAAAAATACACTTTAGACAAATTATTATCGAACGTCTTCGTCAGTGGTTTTCTTCGGCAGTTTTTCTGCAGCAATCTTATGCAAAAAGGGGCCGGAGAAAACCACTGACGAAGACGTTCCATACCCTATCTAAACAACCTCTTTTTCAAAAAAATCTGATTTTATTTTTAAAAACTACATAAGATTACCTAAACAACGGAGACCTATCATTGAGAAACCAGGAGAAAGAAATTAGAACTTTTTGAAAAAAAACAACACAAAATTACTATCTACAACTTTGCCTAAGACACTATGCCAATCAAGCAAAACGTTCCGACTGTGAAAATATTTTCAATTCCTCATAGAATGCTATATTGGAAACTAAGAACATTTTTACATCCAAAAAGGTTGGTTTGACAGGCATAGTGTCTTTGGCAAAGTTGTAGATAGTAATTTTGTGTTTTTTTTTTCAAAAGTTCTGATTTCTTTTTCCTGATTTCTCAATGATCGAACAATTCCCAATGTTTAGGTAAGCTTCTGCAGTTTATATAAAAAAAATTTATTTTTCTATTAAAGTTTGATATTTCTTTCAACTTGTTTTTCAGTAATTTTTTTTTTTCATCTACAACTTTGCCGAAGACGGCATACCGATCAGACAAACCATTTTGGCTCTAAAAGTCTTTGTAATCATCAATACCTTTCCAAAATAGTATTTTGAAATAGCTCTTCAAAAATGAGTTGTGTTCCAAAGAATTAAACCATTAACACAAAAATTCTTTTCTATGCGAAGTTTCAGCCGAATCAAAAATGGCAGATTAAATTGGTTGCCCGTTTTTTTGTGGAATCGCTCAATATCAACAGGCAGAAAAAATAGAAACTTGTCACAACGCTTCGATACTACGCATTGTTGGTCAGAAATAGGTTAAGCTTTGTCTTCATTTTCGATTTAGCAATGCAAGACAAAAAAAGTGCAAAAAAGTTAAAATCATTTTATAGAAGTTTTTTTTAGATAACTATCTCAATATCACAAGTGGTGTGTTGACAAATTAGAAGGAGCGTCAAACTTAGCTCTGGCCCTCACAAGTGCCTTATTCACACCTTCACAAGTCATATGATTACGATAGACTGCCAGCTGAAACATGGTCACAGCTGTTGGTGTTGCCCAGACAATGTTGTCATCCGACAACAGTTAAGTGAGAAGGAGCGACGGTATTTTTGGTGCATAAACCATTTTTTTGTAAGTTTTGGACCACTGCGCCCATAGTTTTGATCTTTTGTAGCACATAAACCAAACTTCGGTGATAGAGGAAATGCTTCATCAACCCGAGCGTCTGTTCATCATGATGGTGCGGCTCAAAATAGCGTCTGATCTCATTGTTAGGAGCGGTTATTCAACGTCCTGGTGTCGACGCGGGACTCTAAACAGAACTGACACGATGGTATCCCGGCAAGACGGTGGTTTGGCAAAGGCCCAATGAGCCGCCCCGGAAAACAGCATTTCACAACAACCTAAGAGATTATACGAATCGAAATAAGAAGGTATGGAAAAGCGAGCATCGGGCGGCTATTTTCTACCAGGATTGTGGCAACACCAGCGAGCTGAGAACCTGCTGATAGCCGGTTTTTCAACTACAGCATTAGCAACGTGCATTGCCTAGGTCAGTGGTTCCCAACCGGGGATCCGCGGCCACTGAGGGTGCCGAGAGGTTCATCTAAGGGACCGCGAAGCTCTGGATAAATTTGACGAGTAATTAAAATTTCCTCCTTGATATCTCTGTGGAAGCAGTATTTCATCTCTTTTACGTATTAGGATTAAAAAAGCAGCCATTAACAGCGCAGCGGAAGGTGCCATAAGGTTCGTAGAGAAGAGTCGAAATAACGGCTGGTTCGACGAAGAGTGTCAGACGAGAAGAATGCAGCGCGGGCATTGATGCTGCAGCAAAGGACCCGTCAAAACGTGATGCGATATAAACTGAAGCAGACCCATTTGTTCCAGGACAAAAAGCGCCGCCGATCGACAGGTGAAAGCAGCACTACAATGAACACCTGAATGGCGCAGAGGCAGAGGACCAAGACGGCAGGAGGAACGACTTTGTCAGCACAGCGGATGAGGGAGACATTCCGACCCCTACGATATGTGAAGTTAAGGATGCCATCAAGCAGTTCAAGATGGCATCGCAGCGGAGCTTATCAAACCGGTCTCGGATAGGTTGGCTTCCTGTCTTCACCAGCTGATAGTCTGGATCTGGAATACAGAACAGCTACCAGAGGATTGGAAGGAGGGAGTAATATGCCCAATTTACAAGAAGGGCGACAAGTTGGAATGTGAGAACTATCGAGCGATCACGATTCTCAACGCAGCCTACAAAGTGTTCTCCCAGATCGTCTTCCGCCGTCTCTCGCCGCTAGCAGGGAGGTTTGTTGGAAGTTACCAAGCCGGTTTTGTAGGTGGGCGATCGACAACGGACTAAATCTTCACGCTGCGGCAAACCCTCCAAAAGTGTCGCGAATACCAAGTCCCTACGCACCACCTATTCATCGCTTTCAAGACCGCCTACGATGGTTTCCCTGCGAAACTAACAAGACTGATCAAGGCAACGATGGATGGTGTACAGTGCTGTGTGAAGATTTCGGGTGCGTCATCAAGCCCGTTTGAAACACGCAAGGGACTTCGACAAGGCGACGGTCTTTCCTGCCTCCTGTTCAACATTGCGCTTGAAGTGTGATGAAACGTGCGGCCTTTAACGTGCGGGGCACGATCTTCAATAAATCCAGCCAGTTCATCTGCTTCGCTGACGACGTGGACCTTGTCGGAAGGACGTTCCAGGTGGTTGCTGAACAGTAAACCAAACTGAAACGTGAAGCAGAAAAGGTTGGATTGAAAGTGAATACGTCAAAGACTAAGTATCTGCTAGCAGGAGGAAACGAGCGCGATAGGGCTCGCATAGGCAGTATCGTAGTGATTGACGGAGTCGAGTTCGAGGTGGTTGACGAATTTGTTTGCGTCGGATCTTTGGTAACGTCAGACAATAACTGCAGCAAAGAAATCCGTAGACGTATTGTAGCTGGAAGTCGTGCCTACTACGGACTCCACAAGACGTTGAGGTCTGATAAACTCCGCCCCCGTACCAAGTGCACCATGTACAAGACGCTTGTAAGACCAGTAGTCCTCTACGGGCACGAGACATGGGCAATGCTCGAGGAGGACTTGCAAGCACTGGCCGTTTTCGAACGACGTGTGCTTAGGACTATCTTTGACGGAGTATGTGAGGATGGCGTATGGAGGCGAAGGATGAACCACGAGCTGGCGCAACTTTACGGTGAACCCAGTACGATGGGCGGGTCATGTTGTAAGAATGCCGGACAACAATTCCGCAAAAATGCTGTCCGTCTCGAATCCGGCCGGCAGAAGACGTAGAGGTGCACAACGAGCTAGGTGGTTAAACCAAGTGAAGCAAGATCTTGGAAGTGTGAAACTCTCAAGAAACTGGAGGCAAGCTTGTGACGCAGGTGGAATACTGAACGATGTTTTACCAGGAAGGTAAGTAAGTATGGTTCAAAAGTAATGTAAAGAAAAGTTATCCAGAAGTTGTTAAAACTCACTCATTTTTCTCAGAAATGGCTGAACCGATTTCCACAAAATTGGTGTCAAAGAAAGGTCTAGTTGCCCCATAGGTTGCTATTGAATTTCATTGTAATCGGACTATAATTTTTACCGTTATGCATAAACATGTGAAATGTCGTTATACAAAGAAACATATTCCAAAGACTGCTTGAATTCACTTACTTTTCTCAGAGATGGCTAAGCCGATTATCACGAGATCAATTGCATGTAAAAAGTTTAGTGGCCATATGGGATGCTTTTGAATTTAATTTTCATCGTGCTTTTATTTTGGGCACTGTGTGTTTTGCCCGGTGATGGCAGGATCGGTTTCGGCATTGTCAGTGTCAAAACCTAAATTAATCCACCTAGCGGTCAGACTCAGCCTTTCTCATTCAAACTTATTATATGTAAAAATAGATTTACATGAATGCTTAAATCCAATAAAAGTATATTCACTCTTTGGGTTCCAAAATATTGATGTTGTAATTGAAGTATAAAATATGAAATTTGACGTAATGTAAGTGCGTAAGAAATAGCGAAATGAAAGAAATGATTCTTAATTTCGAACAATTTAGTCACGCGTGCTACTGGGAACGTTCAAAAAGTACGATACCACATTTAAATCATGTTGAGGCCATATATATTGATCAAAGCAGGTATAGTGTTGAATAGTCTTTGAATTTCTTTTCTTTCCAAAACTTTTGAACAGCATATTGAAATGTTATGAAGTTTGTTGTTTTTTAAGTTTGAGAGATGACTCGTTTGTATGACACTAGTTATGTTTAAATAAGTCGTGTAATACTTGAGATAATACACTTTCGTTGTTTTAACAATTCAATTCATAACGATTGCTTAGGTTTGATTACAATCAAATGAAAAAGGAACGTATAGGGCAGCCAAACTTTGAAACCACGTGTTCGTAATTCATAATTCATCATACATAGTTCATAATTCATCAGGTAACCCTTAACTAGCTCGTTCATCTGATATCAATATTGTTCAAATCGGTTGTATAGTTTCTAAGATAATGAAATAAAATTCAATTGGGTGTAATGAGGCAGCTAAACCTTTCATTTGACACTAATTTTGTGGGAATCGGTTCAACCATCTCTGAGAAAAGTGAGTGAGTCCAAGTAGTCTTCGGAATATGTTTGTTTTCATAGCTGGATTTCACATTTTCAAACTTAACAGGCAAAGTAATAATCCGTTTGCAAAAAAATCAATAGTGTCTTATGAGGCAACAAGACCTGCCATATGACACTGATTTTATGAAAATCGGTCCAGCCATCTCTGAGAAACATAAGTGAGATTAAATAGTCTCCAGAACACGTTTCTTTCCATAACTTTTGAACCACATGTTCAATCTTCATAGAATTTGAAAGTTAAGGGTTTTTTAGATAGCCCGTAATTTGAAACAAATTTTGTTCAAATCGGTTGTGTTGTTTCTGAGATATTGATGTTTCGTGATTTTTACATTTTGATACATAACCTCTAAACTAGAAATCAGATTGGAATAAAATTCATTAGGGTCTGAAAGGGCAACTAAACCTTTCATTTACAATTAATTTCATTGAAATCGGTTCAGCCATCTCTGAGAAAATCGAGTGAGATTGGGAGAGCATTACACACACACATACACACACATATACAGAAAATGCTCAGCCCGTCGAACTGAGTCGAGTAATATACGACGTTCGGCCCTTTTGAGCACTTTTATACCTTTAGTTTTTGCAGTGATTGCAAAAAGTGTAATGATAGAAATGACTTTTTATTTCAACTTCAATTCTGAGCAAGGCCACAAACATTGAAATAGTACAATATCAAAGTTGAGACCCCTAATTTCATCGTAGCTATAGTTTTAAACAGTCTGCGGGTTACGTTTCTTTCTATAACTTTCAAACCACATATTTAAACATTATAAAATCCATTGTTTAAGGATTTAAAAGCCCATTAATTTGAATTCAACTATGTTCATAGCTTCTGAGATGTAAGAGCGATTTTCAAATTCTGACGCAGCGCCAAAACTAAAAGTTTGATTACAATGAAATTATATAGCAACCTATGCGGCAAATAGACCCTTCATTTGACATCAAGATAGGAAGAATCGGTCAGACCATTTCTGAGAAAAGTGAGTGCGAGAAAAAAGGTGCACATACACACGTACACACCCACACGCAAACATATACACCTATACATGCATACATGCAGAAAATGCTCGATTCGTCGAGTAGTATATGGCATTCATCCATTTGGATCACTTTTCTAGCTTTTAATTAGCCAGTGATCGTTAGGAGAAAGTCAATATGTTTACTTTCATTATGTGATATACATTTTTATAAACAACGGACAAAGTTACAATCCGATTACAATGAAATTCAATAGCAACCTATGGGGCAACTAGACTTTTCATTTGACACTAATTCTGTGAAAATCGCTTCAGCCATCTCTGAGGGAAATGAGTGAGTTTAAACAACCTCAGAAAAACTTTTCTTTACATAACTTTTGAACCATATGTTCAATCATAACGAAATTTAAAAATTAAGGGTTTCAAAGACAGCCCAATCATTTGAAACCAGTTTTATTGGAATTGGTTATGTGGTTTCTGAGATATTGATATTTCGTGATTTTTACATTTTAAAACATAACCTCCAAACTAAAAATCCGATTACAATGTAATTCAATAGTAACCTATGGCGCAACTAGACCTTTCATTCGCAATTAATTTTATGAAAATCGGTCCAGCCATCTCTGAGAAAAGTGAGTGAGAAAAAAAAGTTGCACATACACACACACACATACACACATACACAAATACATACATACATACAGAAAATGCTCAGTTCGTCGAAAGAAGTCGAGTGGTATATGACATTCGGCCATTGGGACCACTTTTATACCTTTGGTTTTTTCAGTGATTGCTATACCTTTCTAGGAGAAAGGCAAAAAAGGTCTAGTCGTCCCAAGATTCCAAAATATTTTTTTACAATCAAACTTTTACTTTAACCATTATGTATCAAATTGCAAAAATAACGGAAGTCCCTTATCTCATACATAACATAACTTATTTGAACAAAATAGGTGTCATACGAACGGGTTGTCTCTAACAAGTAATTTATTTTATATTAACTTATTAGGAAATATGTGAAAAATAAGTTAGTTATTTATGTGAAAAACTGTTCAAAACCAGCTGCTCAGATAAAAATATGTGGCCTCAGCACCACTTTTATTAAAATTGATTGTTCTCGGCGTTGCTAGGAATTAAATTATTCAAAATTAGAAATCTTTTTGCCTTTCTCCTAGAAAGGTATAGCAATCACTGGAAAACCCAAAGGTATAAAAGTGGTCCCAATGGCCGAATGTCATATACCACTCGACTTCTTTCGACGAACTGAGCATTTTCTGTATGTATGTATGTAAGTGTGTGTGTGTGTGTGTGTGTGTGTGTGTGTGTATGTGTGTGTGTGTATGTATGTGCAACTTTTTTTTCTCACTCACTTTTCTTAGAGATGGCTGGACCGATTTTCATAAAATTAATTGCAAATGAAAGGTCTAGTTGCGCCATAGGTTGCTATTGAATTTCATTGTAATCGGATTTTTAGTTTAGAGGTTATGTATCAAAATGTAAAAATCACGAAACATCAATATCTCAGAAACCACATAACCGATTTTAATAAAATTGGTTTCAAATGATCGGGCTGTCTCCAGAACCCTTAACTTTTAAATTTCGTAATGATTGAACATATGGTTCAAAAGTTATGTAAAGAAAAGTTATCCTGAGGTTGTTTAAACTCACTCATTTTTCTCAGAGATGGCTGAACCGATTTTCACAAAATTAGTGTCAAATGAAAGGTCTAGTTGCCCCATAGGTTGCTATTGAATTTCATTGCAATCGGATTGTAACTTTGTCCGTTGCTCATGAAAATGTGAAATCACATAATGAAAGTTAACATATTGACTTCCTCCTAACGATCACTGGCTAATTAAAAGGTAGAAAAGTGATCCAAATGGCCGAATGTCATATACTACTCGACTCAGTTAGACGAATCGAGTATTTTCTGCATATAAGCATGTATAGGTGTATATGTTTGTGTGTGGGTGTGTACGTGTGTATGTGCACCTTTTTTCGCACTCACTATTCTCAGAGATGGTCTGAACGAACAGATTTCAATGAAATTAATTGCAAATGAAAGGTCTAGTTGCCCTAGTTTAGAGGTTATGTATCAAAGTGTAAAAATCACGAAACATCAATATCTCAGAAACCACACATCTGATTTGATTAAAATTAGTTCCAAATGAACGGGCTACCATAAAAACCCTTAACTTTTGAATTTTATGAAGATTGAACATGTGGTTCAGGAGTTATGGAAAGAAACGTGTTCTGGAGACTATTTAATCTCACTCATGTTTCTCAGAGATGGCTGGCCCGATTTTTATAAAATTAGTGTCATATGAAAGGTCTTGTTGCCCCATAAGACCCTAATGATTTTTTTTCAAACGGATTATTACTTTGCCTGTTATGTTTAAAAATGTGAAATCCAGCTATGAAAAGAAACATATTCCAAGACAACTTACTTGGACTCACTCATATTTCTCAGAGATGGTTGACCCGATTCCCACAGGATTAGGATCAAATGAAAGGTCTACCTACCTCATAACTCCCTATTGAATTTTGCAGTAATCGGACTGTAACTTCGTCTGTAATGTATCGAAATGTGAAAATCACGAAACTTCATTATCTTAGAAACTACACAACCGATTTGAGCAATATTGATATCAGATGAACGGGCTAGTTAAGGGTTAACTGTTGAATTATGATTGAACACGTGGTTTCAAAGTTTGGCTGCCCCATACGTTACCTTTTCATTTGATTGTAATCAAGCTTAAGCAAGCGTTATGTTTTAATTTGTAAAACAACGAAAGTCTATTATCTCAAGTACTACACGACTTATTTGAACATAACTAGTGTCATACAAATGAGTCATCTTTAAAACGTACAAATAACAAACTTCATAACAATTTGATATGCTGTTTAAAAGTTTAAGAAAGAACAGAAATTCAAAGACTATTCAATACTTTACCTGCTTCGATCAATATATATGGCCTCAACATGATTCAAATGTGGTATCTATCTGAACGTTCCCGGCATCGCTCGTGATTAAATTGTTCGAAATTAAGAGTCATTGCTTTTATTTCGCTATTCCTTAAGTACTAACATTACGTCAAATTTTATATTCTATACTTTAATTACAACATCAATATTTTAGAACCCAAAGAGTGGATAAACATTTATTGGATTTAAGCATTCATGTAAATCTATTTTTACAAATAATAAGTTTGAATGAGAAAGGCTGAGTCTGACCGCTAGGTGGATTAATTTAGGTTTTTTTTTTCATTTTACTACCTCTGTAGCACAACTCATTTCAAGAATATTACGTCAACATTGTACTTTGATCATTTTGAAATTCATTTACTTGAAATACAGCATCAATATTCTTGGAACGCAAAGTGCGGTAATTTTTCATTGAATCGTATTTGGCAATTCTATGATGTATTCAAAAGACGGAAGGCACAATTTCGGATTTTAAAATGAAACCTGAGGTTGATTCCTAGCCTCTACCTGAAAAACAAACACTATCATAAAAAAAATCTCCTACTATATTCGAAACGTACTTATTCCAATGTATTTTGTATGTGTGTGTATCTGTACATGTTTGTATGTGGAATGTATGTTGCGTGTAAATGCATAGTTCAAAATGTTTGGTATAATTGTGCTGTTGGATACCAAATTTTGTTATTTAGGGTAAACTATGAATCCAGAAAAAATTATCAAAACGTAATTAATTTTTCGAAAATTTGAATTTATTTTTTGGCAAATTTGTTTCAACAAATATTAAAATGCGAATGAGAAAGGCTAGGTCTCATTGCTAGGTAGATTATTTCGTGTTTTTGTTTTCTAACAACACTGCTGAATTAAAGCAAAGTTTATTTGAACGATTTTGGCAAATTTTTATTTTCCTTCTGCCTTGCTAACGCTGTAGGATAGAGAAAACTTATTTACAGAACTACAACTTTTACAGGAAAACTCTTATGTACAGGGGTTTTTACAAAAATCAGTTTATTGGTTTAAATCCTTGAGATCAAATTTAACTATTGCTAGCATTGGGCGATACGACGGATAGTATCGATACTTCAGTATCGATACCCGAAGAGCCAAAAGTATCGAGATACTCAAAATATCGGTCAAAAAGTATCGATACCAGAAGTATCGATACTATAGCTGAGATCATTTTTTGAATTTTTGATAAATACATTTACTCAGGGTGGCCACTCTACCGGAAAAACGGGAAAAGCGGGAAAAAGCCGGGAATTTTAAATCACCGGGAAAAAAATACGGGAAAACCGGGAAATTAGGCTTCACGCCGGGAAAATCATCCTCCTTCATGTCTGCCGCTTTATTTGTTCAACAGTTTCTGAGGAAATGTCAACATGAGACCCTGTTTTTTTATGTTTACCTAACTGGCATGATTCTGCCGGATAGGGGAAAAGCTGGTTGTTGGTTTCAGTTAAAGTCGACAGCGGCTTCGCAGCAAGATCTGCGTCAAATAAAATTAGGCTTGATCAGGTGGATAAATTTACTGTTCCGTAACATTTCATTCTGTGTTGGACCTTTTGACTACTTGATTTTGTTGGGGAAAGACGCCACCTTGAAGAGCTATTTGTTAATGATTTCTCAGATTTTTTCTATATCAAAAACAAACAGTAGCTAAATAATTTTTTTTTCAAATTGTTTATTCAGAGTGTCAGTTGAATTTATTTTACGGACCATGAGAAAATTTCTTATACATTACATTGACCCCAGCTCGAAAATTTTAAAGTCCCAGGATCGAAGTTTTTCGAAAAAAAAAAATTGTTTTGAACTAACAGATCTCAACGTTTTATGCATTTTACAAAATGCATCTTGACAGTTTCATGTGCATTTTTTTCATTGGTCACTCTGAGGCTCTTCTTCCCAAAGTCCGCTTGAAGTTTTGCCTGAGGACATTTTTCTAGAAGACAAAAACTCTATGCCCCAACTCTTGAATTTATCCCACGCATTTCATTGGCATCCTGATACATCGCTGTGCAGCTGGTACGGGATCATCGCTAAGCTCCTGATAGCGAATATGGGACCATAGCTAAGTCCTTGTTGGGCTAGATGAACTTAAAAGTTGAAATGATAATCATACATCTCTAGTTCAACAGTAATTTGCCTATGATCCGATGGGCGGATGGAATCTTTTGCCTGACGGAAACATGGTTCCCTTGAATTAACTGGTTAACCAGCAAATTGATTTATGCTTTGCTGAATGAACAGCAAATTGTCATAGCTGACAACCAGCAAGTTGTATTTTGTTTTACCGAAAATGCAGCAAACGACCTGTCACTTTTATGCAATTGAGCATTACTGAATAATTAGCAAATTTCATTTTGCTGAACAGACTGCTGGAAGCACAGCACACAAAAAATCAGCAAAATGTTGGTGGTTTCCAGCAATGAAAATTTGATGTGCCGACTTTTTGTTGTTTTTCTGGTATCTATCCGCATTCTCTAGAGCAGCATGAATCAAATGACTTCACAAACAAATACATACAGGTAATGCAGAAATTCTGAGCTTTGGCAAACAAATGAACAGGCCCAATGGGCTGTGAAGCTCCCGTCTTATTTGTATAAATTATTGACACACTTCCATATTAATTGATGAGGAAGTTGATGACATAAAAAAGTTAGATATGTCAGCGAAAATAAGATAGTGAAGTCTACCGCTGAATTTTTCTAACTAATAAATATTGCAATTTTTTTTTCACTTGTACTCTAACTTGTGTCGACGGAAAGCATGAGTCAGGGGGCTCTTGTGGCTGTGAAACTCCATACATTTTCCATCTACCACTCATTGATTCTGGTACCAGCGTTTCTGGTACCCACTTTTTGGTTGGTTTGCCCTAAAACAAGTGAAATAGAGTAAACGTCCCAGTTTGTCGGTAGATTTATTCTCGAGTAAATGTCGTTTTAAATGAAAAAAAAAACAAGAGCTCAACATTTGTTTTCAGGACAATGTGCACTTTCATTGAATAAGATAAATTTTGTGAGCATTTGAAATGAAATATTACCGCCGTGATGAATTTATGATTGGTAGGCAAAATGTTGACGTTTATAGGCCCCTGGCATGAGTTAGTTTCCGCTTGCAAATATTCGATCTGAACAGTGTAACCAGAAAACATATATTTGTTTTTAAAACACAGTCAAATTTCGCTCGTTGGGCTATGTTTAGTTGGGCTACGTTTTAGTTGGGCTCCCGCTCGTTGGGTTATAGCCCAACTAAATCGAAGCCAAACATCATTTCTGATAACGTTGAATTTCGTTTGAGGGGTTTGTGGATGCATTTTAACGCAGAAAGTAGAATTAATTGAAATAAAAACAAATGAAGCTGAGTATAAATGTAAACAAACAATATTTTAATCAATTGTCAGAGAAACAATATAAGTTTTGTGCCTTAATAATGCAACGTAGAGCTATGCCTATTTTTGAAAGTATTTGAGAACACGTTATTATTGAGCACTCCTTTTTGGCTTTAAATGTGTGGCTTAAGTAAAACAAATTTCGAATTGGGCCCTATGCTGCGTTTGGCTCAGATTTTGACAGTTCGTTTGGCTCACAACATTCTCTCTATTTATTTCTCCATCTAAAGCCTGTAGTACACTCTTTGTCTAATGGTCAAATTTTTGACTTTCTGACATAATGGTCAAATTTATTTGACATCATGGTTGTTGTTTGCCCGTGTTTGCCTCATGTTAAAATTGGAGAGTGACAAATAATTATCTTCGACCAAATTTTTATCTGTCAAAAAGTGCCAAATATTTGACGCTTGGTCAAAGAGTGTAATACAGGCTTACGTTTTGCTAGTGCAAATAGACTTGTGCGATACTTATACTGACAGTGGCAGCTTTTCAGTGGTTCCAGCTCGTATCAACTAGCTGGCATCTCCATCCGATTTGCTTTGCTTTATCGCAGCCAACATCGCAGCGGCTCTACGATGTGTGGGCTCCACTGACGCTGACAGTGATCTCGTGTACACATTGAGATGTTAGCCCTTGTAACATGTCAGCTAGCTGGTCCGTATGCGTAAAAGAATATCGATACAAATATCGCGGTTTTCAGTATCGATACGGTCGAGTATCGGACGCTTGTGTATCGATCCAAAAAATCGAAATATCATCTCAAAAGTATCGATATTTCCAATACCGATACAATATCGCCCATTGCTAACTATTGCGCTACACCCCCACGCCCAACTGGTGGTTCATGATCTTTCAGTGTAGTCAAACCTTACGTACGCCACTGAGACAAGTTGAAGCCAATAATCATAAAAATACGTCTCTTGTACAAAAACCCTAGTAAATAAGTTTACATGATGATTAGTAAACAGGTTAACGGATGTAAAGATTTAAAGTTTACAAAAGATAAAAGTTACCGCCTCCTTGCCGACGCTCATGAAGCATAGCATTATTATTATTGTAGAAACATACCCGATACTAAAAAACTCTTATAGTATATAAATTTCCATGACAAATTGTTAAACATGCTATAAATTCCCTCCCTCCTTAAGTACACCGCAAAATCAATATCACAAAAATACACCTCGTATTTGAGTGACTCCCAGCTGGTCTCGAGGTACGATGCTGACCTAACAAGCCAGTTGTCGTAGGTTCGAGTCTCGGCTCGGGAGAGACTGTTAGTGTTAGTAGGATCGTAGCGCTGCACAGTGTTTTATTTTGCCGTTTTCGTGCGATTAATTAAATAGCGTTTCAAATATTGATTATAGTCATAATGTATGTTCGGAGAAGTTTCAAGATATTCAAAAATACATCTTTAGATGAAGGAAGACGAGTGATCAATCCACCTAAAAGCGAGATAGAAAATTTACTTTTTTATCAGATTGTGATAGACGCATGGTGTCTTCAACAAAATTTTAGGTGATCTCAAAACAATAAACTTTGCCGAAGACACCATGTTTCTATCTCTTATATATTACGAGCAACATAAAGTTTTCTATGAAGAAGTACTGAAAATCACAAATTTCGTTATAACTTTTTTCTCAGATTTTTCCAAATTTCCAAACCTCCTACAAAGTTATCGGTCATCCAAATACGCATGTTTATGCAGAACATTGTTATTTTTTATCTCCTAAAATAAAAAAGTTATTTGACATATTTCGATATTTTTGGGGATACTTTCACCTCAACCATCTCAAAATTACGCAATTTTACGCACGTGGCAGTTTCATACGATGAAATAACTATCTTCAGACTTTCAATTAAAGGTAGGGTGATTGATCGTGGTTCGCACCTGTTTCATCGTTTTTCATGGCACCCTAGGAATGAATGCAAGATTTTCTAAAATTGCAATACTTTTCAACTAAAATTTATATTGAATAGAAAGAGCAACTATAGACGAATAAATTTGTTGATTTTAAAAACACTTGATGTCTAGTGTATATTAATGGTATAAGTTTTAATGCAAGCGAAATTTTGATCCTGGTTCGCGTCATTTATGATCTTGGTTCGTCCTAATAAAAAAAGAAGTGCAGCATTGGAAATTGAAGAACTACACGTAATATCAGCGCTTTTTTGTGTCAAATGCAGTTATATTTTCTGTATATCTACCTAGCAGTGTGAAATAAACTTGCATATAATTAGTATATGTATTTCGACAATATAAATTTAGATTTTTTTTAACAGAAATTTACTCTAGGGGTTTCACACTTTTTTCTGTGCGGACTTCTCCATTGCGCCCAGAAATCGTTGATCTATCGTGAGATACGCCCGGATGTCTGCTTTATCCGCACTTCTATTATCAGCAATACCGCTATTGAGAAGTTGCATTCTCATCATTATTTTATTGATGCTGGTGTGTAAAGCCTGTATCAGACTAACCGTTGTAGCGGTTGACCGCTACCGTTCCGTTCTTTTTCGACCAATCAGAGCACAGCGGTCGACCGTCGCTTGTTGTTGTTGTTGCAAAAAAAAATTTTTTTTCTATTTCTGCCGCCGACCGTTCCCAACGGTTGCCGGCTGCTGTCATTGACATGGCGAAGGCAAACGAATCTCTTCACACCTACACAAGATCACATACAGAGACTTGACAAATGAAAATGTGTGCTTCTCTTTTTGGCACACACGACAGCCAGTCAAAACATTGATAGCACCGGCAACGCTGGTTGGCGATGTCAATTTTCGACCAACGCACACTGGCAAAAATGAATCCAAATTTCCACTAATTAAAAGCCGCTGGGCTGGATACCTTCAATATAGCATTTCTTATGTAAAATTGGTCAATAAATCGATAGAAAAAAAAAATAAAACCGATAGAAAAAATTTAAAAATAAAACAGTTTTGAATTTCGAAGGTGGCGCTAAACAATCTTGAGCTAAACATGCATGCATGCTTTGATAAGGTTACAAAAAATGGAGAAAATGTTAGAAATATATTAACTTAAAATTGAGTTTTTTCCTCATTAAGTTATATATTTAGTATTGTAAGCGTGGATGCAAATAGTAGCTTTTTTTCAAATTCAATTTATTCTTCTTCCCAGATTTCAAAAGAGGCGAGCAAAGATTTCGCGTCTTCCGGAAAAGTTTTAATGTCCGCTTCTCGCCATCCACGTGCTTCTGTGATAACAGGATCTGATGAAACGAGCAACCAATGCATAAGATCCTCGTTAGCGCTTTTGCGGGATATCTTCCTAGTATAATATTCTCGATAGCTGAAGATAAAAAAATATACATTTACAGAGAAATGGAAATCAAACTGAAATATTCACCGCTTCCATTCTTTGTTTTTAGCCTCCTGAGCCTGTTCAGAAAAATGCCCTATGGGGACCAAAAAGTGCTTCATTACTGCCGAACTATGATTGATCTACAGAAATTACTGGTAACTCTCGGCGAAGTACTAAGTGCTTGAATTATTGACAAAGGTTTACCTGTAACTGTAGCTAATGACTCCGCCATTTTTCAATGCTTACAAATGTATCCGAGAGTATTTCTTGACTTCTGTTCAGCTAACGATAACTGTAACCTCTCAGCACAGAGAGTACGATTGAATTTTTTTGCAGTATAAAGCATGCAACAGCCTACTATTCTGCAATTACTATTTAGTTTGCCCAGATATTTTTAAAGACTACTGCGCTGAGTATTTTTAAAACTACATACTACTATAAATCAATCGAAAAAGCTGCTTACATACTCTTACATACCAAAGTGTGTACCTTTAATTAAAAGTCTGAAGATAGTTATTTCATCGTATGAATCTGCCACGTGCGTAAAATAGCGTAATTTTGAAATGGTTGAGATCCCTAAAAATATCGAAATATGTCAAATAACTTTTTTATTTTAGAAGATAAAAAATAACAATGTTCTGCATAAACATGCGTATTTGGATGACTAATAACTTTGTAGAAGATTTGGAAATTCGGAAAAATCTGAGAAAGAAGTTATAACGAAAATTGTTATTTTCAGTACTTCTGCATAGAAAACATTATGTTGCTCGTAATATATAAGAGATAGAAACATGATGTCTTCGGCAAAGTTTATTGTTTTGAGATCACCTAAAATTTTGTCGAAGACACCATGCGTCTATCTCAATCTGATAAAAAAAGTAAATTTTCTATCACACTTTTAGGTGGATTGATAACTCATCTTCCTTCACTTAAAGATGTAATTTTGAATATCTTGAAACTTCTCCGAACACACATTATGGCTATAATCAACATTCGAAACGCTATTTAATTAATCGCACGAAAACGGCCAAATAGAACACTGTGCGCTGGCCCCGCAATTGTCCTGTACACTTAACAGTTGGATGCGAAGTCTGTGTATAGTAAACAGAAGGTTTAGTTCCGAATCGGAATGTAGCACCAAGGCTTTGAATTTATTTGAGTAACTCCCATTGTTGAAAAGAAAAAGGGCTATCTTTTGAGTGTGCGAAAAAATCCAATAAATGTGTTTCATCGACGAGCGCTAAAAGCTATAATTTTCAATTATTCTTTCGTTTTCTAATTATTCTACTTTCTTTTCTATCTTTTTCTATCACCTATTCCCGGTATTATTTCCTTTCAACAGATAACTGTAAGTTCGATTTATAATTTAATTGACTTCGCCCATCCCCCCTGATCCCGATAACACCACTAAGATCAGAAAATTATTAAATGACCTAATAGCGTCGCAGAAAAACACCAATAATCTCTATACCTATATAAATTTGTTAGCTCTATACCTATGCTAATTCGTTATTTGTTATCGGAGAAGAAGTTTTTGAGTTTATTGAGTACAGAATTTCAAATACAACTAGTTTTTCTGGCCATTTCTGTATTTTAAAAGCTTTTTTGTTTTTTTTGTATTTTAAAAGCTTTTTTTTCTACGCTCCAACAAGGTCGTTTTTGTTTTGATAATATGAAACATACTATTTTTAGGTTTAGATAGGATATGTTGCGTAACCCGCAAGAATTACTGTATCAGCCTCAAATGTGTTACGTCATGATCAACATCGCATCAGAAATTTCGCGAACATTCGATCACGAGAACATTCGAGCGTCACCACGGAAACAAAACACTGAAGTAAACAAATGAGTGAAAAAGGGAGAAGCGAAAACAATGGAAACGATTTGATGTAAACAACATCCTTTTGTTTGGAGTTCTAGAAGATTCGCAAAAAGGACCATCCGTGCTATAAAAGGGACCCGATCGACGCCAATTAATTCAGTATTTTTCAAAAGTGTTACAAGCGACAAGAACTGCGAAAGCATAAGTAAAGTGTTATTAGAAGCTAGTGAAAGTTGAGTAGTTGTGATTACAGTGCAATAAAGTTAACAGTGTTAAAATTAGTTCCTGTTTAACTTTCCGAATCCGAAATAAGAACGACCAACCGAGTTCCTTCACCGTACAACCGCTACGATTCCCGACACCCAAAGGTCTTCCGATCCCAACGAACACCCGTTCAGCCGAGGAAATCCGACGAATCTGACATCTTCAGGGGATTTCCAGATGATGAGGTTCAGCATACCGTGAAAATGAATCAACCCGCAGCTGCTGATAAGCAAACTACGAAGCAACTTTCACTTTCCCGACAACGTGATCAAGTTATGTCGAAACTGGTTCGCATCTACAACGCCGTTAAGGACATCGAGCTTGGCTTGCCGCTACTCAAGTTTGAAGCCAAGAAGTTGGAAGCCGTGTACGCAGAGTTTTCTGGTTTTCATAGCCAAATCATTGCTATAATACCAGAAGAACAAATCGCAGCGCAGGAAGCAGCATATGTACGATTCGAAAAACTCTACGATTGGACATCCGCTCAAGTCGAGTCACTCATCATCAAGCAAGAAAATACCAAGCCGTCGCAAGTCATTCTGCAGCAGCAACCGTTGAAGGCTCCGATTCCTGTCTTTGATGGTGATTACACAAATTGGCCCAAATTCAAAGCCATTTTTATGGATGTGATGGCACAATCCCGCGATTCCGACGCTGTAAAGCTGTACCACCTAGACAAAGCATTGACAGGAGCGGCTGCAGGAATATTAGATGCGAAGGTTATCAACGAGGGAAACTACGAGCTAGCATGGAAGATTCTCACCGAAAGGTTTGAAAACACGAGAGTGATTGTAGAGACGCACATCCAAGGATTACTGTCATTTAAAAGGATGACGTCCGAATCCAGCAAGGAACTACGGAATCTTCTTGATGTATGCACCAAGAATGTGCAAAGCTTGGAGTATCTTTGCCAGCAATTAATTGGTGTATCCGAACTGATCGTAGTATACCTACTAACAGCAGCGTTCGACAAATCAACCCGTAAGCATTGGGAGCAGTCATTTAAGCCTGGTGAGTTGCCAACATACAAGGAGACAGTGGAATTTATGAAATCGCATTGTCAAGTGTTGGAGCGATGCGAAACTGCCAATCAAATTCCGACCACGAAAGTGACTTCCGCGCTAAAGCAGTCATCACCAACTTCAAAGTTTATCGTTAATCGAGCTCATGCTGCGACTTCAAGCGAGACCTCGCCGTCAGAAAAATGTGACTTTTGCAGTGGTACACATCTTAACTACCAATGCAATAAGTTTGGCACCATTTCGAGTAAAGAAAAGATGGAAAAGATACGCGCCGCAGGGATTTGCTTCAACTGTCTGCGGAAAGGACATCAATCCAGAAACTGCCCATCATTGAAAAGTTGTCGTAAGTGCCAGAAGCGACACCACACGCAGTTGCATGAAGACAGCGTAGCTTCTAAGCATGAGATTTCACCCTCGCCCATCACTGCTTCTGTTCCGAAGGAAGAGCCTCCTCAGCTAGCTACATCAGTTCCGATGCCAACCAAATCCAGTGAACCTCCAGTGCTCACAGCCTATACGGGTAGCCGTAACCGAGTTTCTCAAATGGTACTACTCCAAACCGCACTAGTAAATGTAATTGATAAGGAACAACAACTGCATCCATGCCGCATTCTCCTAGACTCAGGATTTCAAGTTAATTTCATCACAGAAAGAATGGCTAACATTCTCAACATCGAACGCCAACCCATCAACGTACCAATAGCAGGAATAAACAACCTACGAATGACAGCTCGTGAGAAGGTGATAATTGAGTTTCAATCCCGCTGCAGTGATTTCCGCGCCAAGTTAGAATGTTTGAATACAACCAAGATGACTGGTGTCATCTCTTCAAAAAACATCGACGTCGCGAACTTAAACATTCCGAAAGGAGTTCAGTTAGCTGATCCTACGTTCTTTCGACCTAGTAACATAGATATGCTAATCGGAGCAGCAATGTTCTTCGACCTCATCAAAGCAGACTACATAACGATTGGAGCCAATTTACCAGTGCTACGAGACTCACATTTGGGATGGCTGGTTGCTGGCACAATTCAGTCAGACACCACTGCCGATGATTGCCAGTATTCGCAAGTGGCATCGATTCAGACCTTGAATGATCCGATGCAGAAGTTTTGGCAATTTTAAGAGGTCCCAACTACAACTTTCTACTCAGTTGAAGAACAACAATGTGAGGATCATTCCACAGCCACGCACTTTCGTGACGAAAGCGGACGGTTTGTAGTTAGACTTCCATTCAAGGATAATGTTTCCGGTCTAGACAACTGCAGAACGCTAGCATTGAAACGTTTCCACATGCTAGAAAGCCGACTCCAGCGCAATCCAGATTTGAAGGCTCAATACGTGAATTTCATCCAAGAGTATCAGAGGCTCGGTCACTGCCGAGAAGTCAACGAGACCAACGACGATCTAAACCGACGAGGATATTACATGCCTCATCACGCAGTTCTACAACCAAGTGTAGAGTTGTTTTCGACGCAAGTGCGAAGTCATCCGAAGCCAACTTATCACTCAATGACGTATTACTTGTTGGACCAGTCGTGCAAAGCGACCTGTATGCCAGCATGTTACGATTCCGAATGCATGAATATGTGTTCGCGGATATTACTAAAATGTACCGTCAAATTCGAATGCATACGGACGACACCCATTATCAAAGGATATTTTGGAGAGAATCGCCAACCGAAGATTTGAAGGTTCTAGAATTGACAACGGTCACTTACGGAACAGCTTCTGCCCCTTAACAAGCCACTCGAAGCTTGCTTCAATTAGCCAATGATGAAGCCGAAACGTTTCCCATAGCAGCAAGAATCGTCAAAAACGACTTTTATATCGACGACGTTTTGACTGGCACAAATTCATTAAATGAAGCATTAGAAGCGCAACGTCAGCTCAAAGCACTGTTACAAAAGGGAGGTTTTCCAATCCACAAATGGTGCTCCAATTCGAAAGCATTTTTAGATCATATTCCGACTGAGGAACAAGAAATTTTGCAGCCATTGGAGGATAACAACATCAACCAGGTGATAAAGATCCTCGGTTTGTTATGGGACCCTACAACAGATGAACTGTTTCTCGCTGGAAGCATGGATTTATTCAGAGACGCCAGCTTACAGTGGACAAAAAGACGCATTTACTCCGAGGTAGCAAGGCTATTCGACCCACTTGGATTATATTCACCAACCATTGTTCTCGCCAAGCTGTTGGTACAGCAGTTGTGGCGCATCAAGCAAGATTGGGATGATCCCATAAACCAGCAAATCGCTCATCAATGGAACAAGCTACGACAACACCTACATCATTTGAAGCAGTGTTCGATTCCACGGCAAGTAACCCTTAGAGAAGCCGTACGATACGAACTCCATGGTTTTGCAGATGCTTCAGCGGTGGCATATGGAGCATGTCTGTACGTCAGGAATATTTTTCCCGACAACACAGCGACATGCCGATTGCTGACAAGCAAGTCAAAAGTTGCTCCTCTGGACGACTTATCGATTCCGCGCAAAGAGTTGTGTGCTGCTCAACTATTAGCCCGTTTGCTCGACAAAGTGATATCAACCATCAACGTAAACTTTAAGCTAGTAACTTTGTGGTCCGACAGCCAAATTGTTTTGGCATGGTTGAAAAAAAACACCCAAGCCAATTAGAGTCATCGTACGCAATCGTGTAACGCAGATAAGTAAATTAACACAAAATTACGAGTGGAGACATGTTCCGTCCCAGCTAAACCCAGCAGATATTATCTCGAGAGGTCAACTGCCATTCACTCTTACAGAGAATAGAGTATGGTGGAATGGTTCCGACTTTCTCAACGAATCGATCATCACCATGGAACCATGCGAAGAAGTTTCCGATTCTGAACTACCCGAATTAAAACCTGCGATCATATCAACGATTGTAATCATCGAGCTACAGTTACCAGTTTTCGAGAGGTACAGTTCCTTCCGCAAGCTACAAAGAGTCATTGCATGGATTCTTCGCTTCGTGAACAATTCGAGGAAGCAGAAAACCAATCGTATACTTGAAAAACGACTAAACACCGACGAACTGCGTCAATCAATGCTAGTAATAGTGCGAGTAATTCAACACATCGAATTAGGAGATGAAATTCAGCGTCTACAATCGAACCGACCATGTAAACGAATTGGATCACTTAACCCCATCTACGCCAACGACGTCTTACGAGTGGGTGGACGCCTTAACAACGCGCATATTCCTGACGAATCTAAACATCAGCTTATTTTGCCGCATACCAACTCTGTTACTAAGCTGCTTATCCGGACGATGCATATTGAGCAGCTCCATGCTGGTCCCACAGGATTGCTAGCAGCAATTTGTCAACGTTTCTGGCTGACTAATGCACGGGCGACAGTACGAAATGTAACCAGATCGTGTGTAAAGTGTTTCAAAGTGAATCCGTCCAACGAAATACAACTAATGGGTCAGTTACCAAAGCAAAGAGTTACTCCTTCGCCAATATTCAGCATCGTGGGAGTAGACTACGCTGGACCTATCATAGTAAAGCAAGGCACCTATCGACCAAAAACAATCAAGGCATACATTGCTGTGTTTGTATGTCTTTCAACTAAGGCTATCCATTTGGAGTTAGTCTCCGACTTGACAACAGAGGCCTCCATCGCGACACTACAAAGATTTGTCAGTCGAAGAGGAATTCCAACTGAAATCCATTCCGACAACGCAACAAATTTTCATGGGGCCAAACATGAACTACATCACCTCTATGAATTGTTTCGCCAAGAAACCGAAATCGATCGCATCGTCCAGTTTTGTCAAACGAAGGAAATAAAGTGGAACTTTATTCCGCCAGACGCTCCAGAGTTTGGAGGACTTTGGGAAGCAGCCGTAAAATCGACGAAGACGCACCTGAAACGAGTTATTGGAAACGCAGTGCTTACATTCGAGGAAATGACTACAACCTTATGCGAAATCGAAGCAATTTTGAATTCTCGTCCATTGTTTGCTGTATCAAATCATCCTGCTGATCCTGAGGTAATCACTCCGGCACATTTCCTGATTGGACGTCCTATGAATGCGATTCCAGAACCATCATGTAACGAGGTCAAAATCAACCGACTCTCCCGCTGGCAACATTGTCAGCTTATGCGTGAACATTTCTGGCGAGTGTGGTCAAAAGACTACCTCATGAGTTTGCAACCTCGAAAGAAAAATTGGATGACGATTGATAACGTGAGACCAGGTATGGTGGTTCTACTACACGACAAGACTCGGCCCCCATTAATTCGGAAACTAGGCCGTGTGACAGCTGTACATCCCGGTCCAGATGGTTTAGTTCGAGCTGTGGACATCCTAAGCGAAGGAAGCGTCTACAGACGTCCCATCACGAAGCTATCAATTCTACCCATAGAAGATAATCAACGCTTACGCAAAAAATCAGCATAATATTTGAACTTAACGTTGCAACCCGGCAGGAGTATGTTGCGTAACCCGCAAGAATTACTGTATCAACCTCAAATGTGTAGGGTTACCATTTCGTCGGAGGTAAAAATCAGGACAATTTTTTTCCTGCAAAAATTTATTCTAAGCTATTGTTATTTTTTGAGGTATCAATAAATAAAACACGTAATTTGAGATTTGCGTTTCAAAATACGCCAAAAGCCGCATATTTAACGTATTTCTCGAACGATTCAATTTTGCAACTTTGATTTATTTGGCGTTAGTAGATACCTTAAAAAATGCAACACTAGTAAACTGTTGGAAATAAACTCAATTGTCAAAAAACGTTTAACGATTTCAACGACTAGACAATTTCTCTCATTAAGATTCAACCAAAGAAAAAAATCGTTCGAAATAAGTTCGTTTCTTCCTGGAGTCAAGATGAAAGTACTGAGCAATTTTCTCCCTTTTTGAATATCCGGCATCATTCAGAAAAATCAGGACAAATGCTAAAATATGAAAAATAAATCAGGACGCTCCAAATGGTTCTCAAAATCAGGACATGTCCTGCTAAATCAGGACGGATGGTATCCCTACAAATGTGTTACGTCATGATCAACATCGCATCAGAAATTTCGCGAACATTCGATCACGAGAACATTCGAGCGTCACCACGAAAACAAAACACTGTAGTAAACAAATGAGTGAAAAAGGGAGAAGCGAAAACAATAGAAACGATTTGATGTAAACAACATCCTTTTGTTTGGAGTTCTAGAAGATTCGCAAAAAGAACCATCCGTGCTATAAAAGGGACCCGATCGACGCCAATTAATTCAGTATTTTTCAAAAGTGTTCACAAGCGACAAGAACTGCGAAAGCATAAGTAAACTGTTATCAGAAGCTAGTGAAGGTTGAGTAGTTGTGATTACAGTGCAATAAAGTTAACAGTGTTAAAATTAGTTCCTGTTTAACTTTCCGAATCCGAAATAAGTACGACCAACCGAGTTCCTCTTCCGTACAACCGCTACGATTCCCGACACCCAAAGGTCTTCCGATACAGTCCACCGAAATCGAATTCCGATCCGAACAGGATATATTCACGAAACATTGAAAAAAAATATCAATGTTACTCCATTTTACGGTATTCATTGCTCTCAAAACTTACGATAAACATTTTTTTAATGCAATTTATAGCCCAAAAACAATTGCTGTATTGTTTATTTTCAATTTCAATACATCTAAAAAAGTTACATGATATTGAGGTAAAAGTTACGTTATATCGAAGTGTCTTATATCAAGGTATGCCTTATATATATATATATATATATATATATATATATATATATATATATATATATATATATATATATATATATATATATATATATATATATATATATATATATATATATATATATATATATTATTTTACGTTTTTTCTTTGTTCCCAAAGTAACTTGTCAAAAATACCTTTTTCCAAATATATCATTTTATTTATGATATCGCATTTTAATTAATAATTTTTCATGTTAGGTTTTCTGAGCTCTAGTTTTATACAATATATTGATATTCTATGCATAGTTTAATAAAATTTCGAATAAATATAGAGCGATTTTCGGAGAGAAAAACATTCTAGTGACAGGCAGAGTACAATTGATCACATCGTATACCCTAGTAGCCACTAACAATAATAAGCTTTTGTAACAACAATGTTTCTTATAGTGCTGAAAACAACTTACTCTTTCTGTACAACTTATACCCCTACCTTTGTACGAGTATGTGGCGGGACCACCATCATCATCTGTAAAGTCCCTGCAGTGATCTATTTACACCCATAACAGAACCTTCAATAAAATTGTTTTGCTTCATGCATTCAACAGAAATGAGAATGAAAAATCAAACAATTGCTTAGTTACACTTCCAAATGCTCGAGAGATTTGTTGGATCTAGATAAGGCCATGAATCATCGTTTTACGATATTAGACTCACTTGAACTCTATAATGTAGAATCAAACGACAGCAGATATCATAAAACGAATTGAATCAATTGAATTTTGGAAATTTCACAACTGAATCAAAATATTACCCGTAAAACGGTTCTACGTGAAACGGACCAAAGCTCAAGCGAGAGTCAAACCTGCGATTACAGAGTGTTCACATTTTCGTTGAAACCCCGCCGATATGTGATTTAATTCGATAACTTTGAGCCGCAACATAGAAAGGAAAATACACTATTCATAAGTTTTGGTCACCTCTTTCCAGCAAGCACGCAGCAAACGGTGTGATAAAACTGTACATCACATTACACGTCGCATACCCCGGCATCAGAAACCACTCCACCGACTCTATGAAACTCTGCCGGAGGCCCAGTAATTTATCAGCGATAATAACATAGTCGTGCCTGCTCGGGTTTGAACCAGTGGCCCTGAAGCGCGACCCGAGTCTTATTTTTGGTTTTATTTTTTTGATTTTTTTTTCGTCTAGCCAATAAACTCTTTCACCCAAGCTAGTGATATCTATCAGCGCGTCACCTAAAATGCCAACGGAAATAGCGCTCTTAGCAAAGTGATCGGGATGAAGAAATGGCTACACTATAAATGCTTACTGACAGCCACAGAGAAGCATCATTCAATTTCGATCGTTCACCGGATTAGGTCGTATAGCCACAATAAGTGTAACCGGGAGCAGTATGAAGGTTTGTTTCATATAAAATGTTTTTTTTAGAAGCTGAGTTAATACGAGTTGAAATTTTGTTTATCCGCAGAGCTTTGTAATTCTATCCATGGCTATTGCCATCGCACTGGGCGCGGCTATCGACAAGCCGCAGAAGGAAGTGGACGCCAAACAGGATGATGCCGTTGTGGCAGAATCAAGAGTACACGAAAAGCGTGGACTTAGCGAACATCGTTATTCTTATGGACACCACATGGAAATGTACAGCGATTTTAAACCTTCCTATGGGCACAGTGCTGATGATAGTGAAGAGCAGGTAAAATATTTCTACCCAACTCATAAGGAACACAGTTGGACGAATGGCAAGACTACCTATCTTACTAAAAAGGTTCCATACAAAGTGGAAGTTGAGAAACATACCATCATTGAGAAGAAGGTACCAGTTCATGTAGACCGTCCAGTGCCTTATGCAGTTGAAGTCGAACGCAAGGTTCCAGTTTACGTCGAAAAACGAGTCCCCGTACATGTTGATCGCCCAGTTCCATATGAAGTGAAGGTCCCATACCCAGTCGAGGTTGAGAAAAAATATCCAGTGTATGTTGAGAAAAAGGTCCACATTGATCGTCCAGTCCCATACCGCGTCGAAGTGGAAAAGAAAGTTCCAGTCGTCGTAGAAAAGAAGGTCCCAGTGCACGTCGACCGCTTTGTAGCCGTTCCAGTGGAAGTGAAAGTCCCAGTACTCCACAAGGTTCAAGTTGAAGTCCCTAAGCCATATACTGTCCAAATCCCGAAACCTTATCCGGTGTACGTCGAAAAGGAAATTATCAAACATATCGAGCGGCCGGTGCATGTAGAAGTGGAGAAGAAGGTTCCTGTTCCAGTTGTTCACAGAGTTGAAGTTCCGAAGCCGTATGCCATCTACGTGCAACGACCGGTTCTTACTGAGAAGCAACAGCACGATGACCATCACCATCACAGTGAACACGACCACAAGGACGAACCCGTGGCACTGAAAGTAACCGGATTCGTGTCGGAACCGCTTCACCATGACAATCATGATGAAGAGTACCACCACCAACGCCAAGAACAACAACATCACGCTCATCATGTTGCTGAACACCTAGCTCAGCACAAGGATGAGCACGATGCTAACGAAGACTATCACCATCATCAGACTCAACACCATCAGCATCAGCATGATCGTTATGAGCATCAGCAGGCTGCAGAACACCACCATCAAGAGCAGCAGCAACATCACAATGATGCCGAACATCAGCACGAGGAGCATCATCACATTCCGCACTACAAGCGTGAGTCTAAACAGTGAGATCGTTGATTCGTTGAACCAGAACAATCGAACCTATAACTACTTCTCTAGTCTATATCTCTGTGTTCGTAATGCCCGAATGTTTGACACAGAATGATCCTGTTAAATATATATGTTGTTATTTAGTATAATTATACATTTATGAAAGTATGTGTTGTGATAGGTAATTTGATTCCTAACAGAATAATGATGACATCCGATCCAGTGCTCCGATGATGTAATTTAAAAATGAAGTACTCATAATCAACAATTATTAATATGATGTCTTCCTTTTTAGGCAAACACTAGCGCTTCGCGTCAAGAACATTCTTCCCCTGTAAAAGCGAATTTCTTTATTCGCAGAGCCCACCAGGAGCTATCTGGCATCTCTTTCTTGCATCGTAATTCGCGATATCGCTTCTCTATTCCTGCATAGATTTCCGCTGACTCCGTGGATGTGGATGAAAGAAATTCGCTATAAGGCAATTCACACGGGTGACGTTTCACTGCTTGTACGTTTGTTGTTGTTTTTTTTTTTTTTCAAGTTGCAAAACCAAAACACAACCGAACACGAAATCTTTTAATGTCGGAAAACAAAATTTAAAGTAATATTTTATTGTTGTGTTGTGTTGTGTTGATCACTATCTCGTAGATTGCTTTATTGCCCGAATTATTTTGCACTATTTCTCACGTTTTAAATTGGCGTAAGACGCAAACCGTAATAAACGGTTTTTTCAAGAATCTTTTCTTTTGTAATGATCGATAAGATTATTTAACTCAAGTTTTAAGTGTAGGGCGACAGAGTAGTTGACCCAAAACAAAAGATACTTTAGAATTAGGCTCTTTTTATTATTTAGAAGTAACGGGCTCATTTGCGAATTATTCTGTTAACAGGCGGCAGTAAAGAGCGGATCAACATTGTTTTCAAAATACAGATGAAACTATAAAAAATTAGAGATACTCAGAGAGAGAGATAAGCGATGAAAAAACCGCCAATTTGGTAATTAGGTTTCACATGTCAGAGGTGCCAGATCTCTTCTCAGAGCGCTATGTTGACTAACTTTTTCATTCGACTCGTATAACTGATGGTGACGGTAAAAGTCCTGAGGAATAATAAAGTGCATCACAAAAACCGGGATGTTTATGTTTAATTTTATATACCTTCACCATAATTGATCAATATTTTGCTGACCATACGAAGGGTTTGTGAATCACCAGTTAAAAATCACTGTGATAACGCAATTTTGGAGCATTTTCAATACATTGTTTAGCAATAGAACATGAAAAACGTGTGAAAATAAGTATATCCTTTTATGTACCTAATTGTAATACCTCTCAATGTGTTACCTTTCTTATTCGTTTGGCTCAGGTTTTGACATATTCGTTTGGCTCACAACATTCTCTCCGCATATCTCTCCCTCTGATTATTGCTATAAAAATAAAAATAAGGCCAGCTCTATAGAGATAAGTGTCTTTGAATCTACGCACACTAAGAAACGTGTAAACCCGTGTAAAGTTGCTTTTGTTCCTCCAAACTGTAAATCATCGCATCTCGTTGCTTCGACTTTTATCACTTTTTAACATTTTTGGTCGATTATGTTCAGCAGCTTCTTCCGATTTCTGATTACGAATGAAAATATTCATTCAGAAACAAGTTTGAAACATATAATGAGTGTTCAACTGAATGTTTGTCCAGCTGCTAAAAACATAGCATTGCAAACAAAAAGCTATTTATAAATATTTTCCCCAACTAGTGGCACTAATACATTCTTACGTAAAAAGGTCTATGGGCCAATCTCTTTGGGTGCCGTACACAAATTACGTAACGCTAAAAATCTACATATCAGACACCTCCCCCCCCCCCATGGAAAAATGAGTAACGTTCCATACGACCCCCTCCCTGAATTAACGTTATGCAGGACAACTTGACCCCCTCCAAATTTACAGTTTCGAGCAAACATTACAGTTGCGTAGCTGTCTCAACTACTCCCATTCCCCCTATGTAACAATAAGTAACGCAGACTCAACCACCCTGCCACTCCCCCTTCATGCGTTACGTAATTTGTGTACGACGCCTTGTCAGAATGCTTTTATGCTCATATCAAAAGATTTGAAGGAAAAACCGCAAATTTCAAGCAGAAATGCACAAATTCAATGCAGTATTGTAAAGATACTATGAGATAGGTTTATTCTTCATCGATTTTTGGTGTTAATGTTGTTCATTTCCTTTTATATTACGATCTGAAAATGTACTTGCAAATTTTTATTTTTGCCTTTCTCCTAGAAAGGGACTGTGTATGTGCAACTTTTCAATCTCACTCGATTTTCCCAGAGATGGCTGAACTGATTTTCATCAAATTATTCTCACATGAAAGGTCTAGTTGCTCCATAAAACATTACTAAATTTTATTGTAATCGGATTTTGAGTTTGTACGTTATTTATCAAAATGTGAAAATTACTAGAGTTTATTGTCTCAGAAACTACACATCCGATATTAACAAAATTGGTTTTAAATGAACGGGCTGTTTAAAAACCCTTAACTTTTGAATTTTATAAATATTGAACATGTGATTCAAAAGTTATAGAAAGAAACGTGTTCTGGAGATTATTTAATCTCACTCATGTTTCTCAGAGATGGCTGGACCGATTTTCATAAAATCAGTGTCATATGGAAGGTCTAGTTGCCCCATAAGACCCTGTTGATTTTTTTTGCAATCGGACTTTGACTTTGTCTGTTATGTTTGGAAATGTGAAATCCAGCTTTGAAAAGAAACATATTCCGAAGACTACTCAAACTCCTTCACCTTTTTAAAAGATGGCTGAACTGATTTCCACAGAATTAGTGTCAAATGAAAGGTCTTGCTACCTCATAATGCCCTATGGAATTTTACTGTAATCGTACTGTAACTTCGTCTGTAATGTATCAAAATGTAAAAATCATGGAACTTCATTATCACATAAATTACACAACCGATTTGAACAATACTAATATCTCAGGAACGGGATATTTAAGGGTTAACTGATGATTTATTATGATTGAACATCTGGTTCAGAAGTTGTGAAAAAAGTCATATTTGAAATAGAAAAAAAATTCTACTATGAATAATCGAATCCAAAATAATATTTAAGCGAATGATATATAATCAAGTCCAACCTTAATATGAGTACAGTGACGTTTGGATCATACCACGATCAAAAAAAAATTTCGCGTCATATATTTGAAACATATTCATTTCGTGTTATTTGCATGTGTTATGTGTTTGTTCATGTGTTGATGTTATGTTTTAAATGTTTGGTATAGTTTCACTGTTGACTACCAACAATTCGTTATTTATAGTTATAGATAAATTGAAGTGTTCGTGTAAATCTATTTAAACAAATAATAAGTTTGTATGAGAAAGACTAGGTCTCACTGCTAGATAGATTAATTTAGGTTTTTGTTCTTCTGTCACATTTATTATCGCTAAGCACTTGTATTCTTCGGTTTACTGTTGCTGAATATCGGCTTTATGTGTTGAAACATTCATATCCATTGATTCCGTGAATGCTTCGGTTAGGATAAGGTCTATTGAATTCTCGGTATGATGTTAATATAACTTTATATTTACAAAGTTATTAATATGACTTTATATTGCCGGTTTTAAATGACAACGCAAAATGCATCATTCCATAGAGCGTAATGAAAAAAATAAGAACAGATCTGATATTTTCCCGAAGTATCCAATATGTAAAACGCGGTTCGGTACTACGGTTTCGGTTGTGTTTTGGTGGCATGTTGGGTACTACTCAAGATTTTAAACTTGAATTAAACATAAATTTTCAAAATTCAAACATAAGTTTTTTCTACACGGTAAACTTTAAAAGTTTGAGGGAAAAATTCTGCCTTTTGTAACAAATTTGTTACTTAAAAAGTAATAACATTTATCCAAGTCAAACATTTTTCCGAGTCAAGTAACAACACATACTATCGTATGTTTTGCTCATGTTCCGAAGATTCACTTGTCACTTCAAAAGCAATACGAAAAATTCTCCTTCTTGTAACAAATCTCTATTAAAAAAAAAAGCAATAAAATAATCTCCACTCAAGAAACAACACATACAGGGTGTTCAATAAGTTCGAATACACTTTATAAATCAAGCGTATGGTCGTGGGTTAGAATTCGAACTAGATTCGAAGTAGAAATTTGATGTCAAAAAAGACTTTAAGCATGGGTTTATTCTCAGGCTCCCCACCAGTTACTCTTCTTTTACGCTGAAATCTATAATACCTTTGCGTGACTTCCTCTTAACAAAAAAAAATCCCTCTCATCAATAAAACTGGCCAACAAGAACGCACGACGAAACTTCTCCAGGGAATTAAAATTGGTGATATTTGGCAGGAGGAACGAGGCTCGGTACAGAAGTGAGCGCGTAAAAGGGGAAGGGTAGCATGCGTCAGGGGCCGTTCAATAATTACGTAAGCAAATAGGGGGGGGAGGGTGGTTGTGCAATTTTCTTACGCTATCTCACAAGGGAGGGAGGGGGGTGAATTGATTATCTAACTTAAGTAAAACATTGTTAATGCAGTTGTTCAAATAACCATGTTCATGAAAATGTGGACGGTAAAATTCATAAAAAAAATTACGGAAGGACGATTAACGCGAATTAAGGACAGAAGAGGAAACAAAGTATTGTGCTTGCTTCAGGATGATAAAACTAAAATAAAAATTTATATATGCTGGCAGTAAGAGCTTACTTGGGGGGAGGGGGTATCGAAAAATCTTACGATGTCTTACAAGGGAGAGAGGGGGGTTTGAAACAGTGGAAAAATATGCTCACGTAATTATTGAATGGCCCCTTATGCGTTGAACTGTTCGAAGCTAGATTTCGAAAAATGATCTGAATGGTAAGGTAAACACAATGCTCACCTAATTTTTTGAACGTATCTTATAGTATTTCTCAGCTTTCCAATTGTGGTGTCAAGTTTAAAATCGGTGGTTGCGAATTTGCCTAAAAACACATTTTTCTGATAAAATCAAAGATGGCGGCGAGATCCGAGATGGCGACCCATTATTTTCTGCTTCAAACGAAAGCTCTATCATTTCTCTTTAAAATGATGTGCTGGTTAAAAGGGGTTCAATGTCAAATTCAAGAGAAATAAATCAATTAAAAGATTAAGAATTGCTCAAAATTAATCTCTTCTTAAAACCGTTTAACCGCTTTGTACCTGAGAGGTCCATTAATATGAACCAAGGTGGTTTTTTTTTTCATTTTTTCACTACTTCCAATCATTCAAACATGAAAATATCTTTTTTTAAAGACCTCACGTCACCAGTGGGACGGTCTCAGCGACCGGGACCAGAACCGGGAGCAGAATCACTAAGAACACGAAAGGCAAAATCACATATGGCTCAATCATCAAAAGCACAAGATTACTCTGTTCGTAAATATGTTTCATACCGCCTCTAGTTTTATTTCTAGTGAATCTGCCTTTCGTGGCCTTCAAAATTCTTCCTTTCATGATTCTGCCTTTCGTACTTCGTCCTTTTGTGATTCTGCTTTTTGTGGCAAATCCAGATTATTCTAGTTGATAGAGCTAAACTTTTGTAGGTACTTTCCGATACATAGTTCTACAAACAAACTGTCTTCATGCAACGAACTGTCGCTCTACTGATATCATTCTCGCACCTATACGAGCATAAGATTAGACTTTATACTGGTTGGTGCAAATTTTATACTTCTTGTAATTATTTAATGTGGTTTTCTCTCCATCCTAATTTATGTTGATACTAAATTTAATTGGTGTCTGCCGAGTCGTAATATTAATGTACGTTGTGCTTCATGGGTTGTCCCGTTCACTGCTCAGCAGTTCTGTTATTTATGCTTTTCTCCTTATACCTATCTACCAACCGAAACATAGCTTTTCATATTATTCAGTGCAGTCGAAGATGTTTTCTGGGAAGACATACGGCTTACTCTTATGACACCAAACATGTATGCGGTTGGAATCATATTACTCGTCGTTGAACGGTTACTCTTTGTGTACAGGATGTAAGCCGTACGTATCTGTTGGAAGTGCACCTTTTAACATCAGGTTCCAGAATACTGTATCAATTTTGGTTCTAACGAGAAAATTTCAAAACATATAAAATAATTGATTAACGCTTATAGTAATTAACAAATTAAACCAGTAGGGCTGAGTTTCTTTTTAAAAATCGAAAAGAAACTCACTGAATTTACGAAAACACCCAGCAATTTGCCTATCAGTTCACTCGGATGACTTTCCTAGCATTTGATCGTGGTTGATGGAGCAAAAAAGCTGGCTAAGACTGAAAGGGATAAAGGTATTAATTTGGGAAAGTAGTGTGCTGTAGCAATTGCTGGAGTTTCTACCGTTATTCCTGTGGGGTGACTAGACTGTGGAATTTCCTTCCTTTGTGAGCTACATACCTTTCATAAAATGGGCGGTGGGGTAACTTCAGGTAGCATCCGAAAGTGAATTTCTATTGCAATATGGCAAGCAGGGAAAACTAATTGAGCGAAACCGAGAAGAAGTGTTGTAAATTATTATATTAATGGCAATTAAAAATTTCAAGCTTAGTCTTTTTTACTATGTATATTTCTAGCTACCTTCCCGTGTGTTAGTGAAGCAAGACTCATTGTCATAAAGGTAGCTCTTCCTTACCAGAGTGGAAAAAGTCAGGTTGTTCTAAAATTAATGTGGTGTGATAAACATGCAGTTTATCTCGAAAGGAAAGTTGGAGAAGTCGTTTATAACTGCCCCATTGCAACTGATATTTGGAACGTTACACCAGACAAAAATTAGCCACTCGAATTCACATTCGAAATATATACCTTTGAAACTGTTCAATTTTTGCAGGGATCTCAAAAACTCATTTATTTTCATTTTTCAATTCAGATAATTTCCCAATAGCCTTCCCTTCAAAACTTTTCTCCTACTCTTACCAAAAATGCAAATGCAAAAATGATAAATTTCTAGAGCTAATATTGGTTGCACTGCAAAAAAAAAAAAAAACAAATATTTCTGCTTTGTCGCTAGAACATCTACATGATTCTAATTGTACTGGTCAATACATTAGCTTGTACAATTGTAGTTAATTTCAGTGAAGCTTCAGAAGCCAGCGCGAAGCGCACCGGGTCTGACTCGAACTAACGAGCAAAAGCCGCAAACTCATCAACAAAATTAACACTTGGCGTAACTGAATTCATAAGGCCTTAGAAACGTTGTCATGTGCACTCATCAACGACATTATTGACCCATTTATTTATTGATGCGTTTGCTTATTTACCGATTTATTTATCTTCAGTATTCTCATGCAGTCTACATTCCTCACATTTCAACTTGATTTATAATAATTGAGCTATTAAGTTCAGTATAAATATGCTTCCATGCTAATAACAATACTAATAATGTTAATAGAGTCACACTTGCAACACTTCCTAATGATAACGACGCGTTCCGACCATCGGTAGAACAGGTGGTGGCACCAAAGTCTCTTCTCAGGTGCGTGATATCCTCCGTCCGTCGATGTTAGTGATCAGCTTTGAGACGGGAACTGAGGCTGTGCTAGCAATGGTCGGTGAGTGTTGAAGTGCTGCGGAGATAGTTTTGACCGGGAGTACGGCCCAGCTGCTGAGGCACGTTTCACATCTCGGAACTACTCTAACCGAAGCCGGTAGAATGGGGCTGGAACATCACCTAACCTTACTATCCTGTCCTGAGCTAAAATGTATTGATAGGCGTAGCCATTATTGGAATGATGGCGTAAATCTCTACGTTTTGCCAGTTCATCTCCATGCACCGACGACGGTGTGCAGCAAGCGACTGTGATCGATAGCAGAAGCACCGACATCAGCAATGGAACGATGTGCTAAAACCGATAGAGAAATTGCACATTGTTTAACAGGCTACGAATGGTTAATTTCGCAACACTTACCATCATGGCTGGACTGGCTGCTGCCACTGCACTGTACCTACTTTGCAGGGAAAATTGCTTTTGTGTTATTTTGCTGTTAGTGCTGTTGAACGGACTGGACGAGTGATGGTTGATCCGAGAGGATAAACTGTGTTTATACAATTGAAGAGGCACAACTCAAGTTGATCACTGTCCGCACTTGACCAATGAACTGATTTGATTTGGCAAGACAAATTAGCTGCAAATTGGTCCATGGATGTTGAACTGCTTTACCAACCATCAAGCAACAATGTGTAAAGCCAATCTCGATTACATTTACCTGCAAATGAAATTGCTACGAATAGCTGATTGCAGGTACGGTTGAATAATTTTAATGCACACAGTTTTAGTTATCTAGATAGATGAACATTAGGATGTGAAAAAACTGTTTCGGAAATATTTCTATGCATTAGTTGAAAAAGTAATTAGCTCTCTAGTGCCCAAGATATATTTCAGACGGATTTCGAAAAAATCACTATAGAGCTTTTTGAACATTTTTAAGTATTGATTGAAGCTTTTTAGAGGTGAGACTGAGGACCGTCTAAAGGCGACACTGGGCACTAAAGGGTTAAGTTGAATAGTACATTACTAAAGGCTTTAAATTTTTTTAAAAAATCCTAAAGTGAGCTACTCTAATAAAAACTCGTAATGTCACAAATATCTGTTTGTAAAAATTGAAAGAGGTTCTGGCAGCACGGCTGACTCTAGTGCCCGTTTGAATTATTCGCTCAATCAAAATTCGTATCAATGTACACACTTACACACTTAATCTATCTCGGCAAACTTCCCAAGAGCTGATTTAGCTCGGCGAAGTTTTTGACGAATGTCAGCAATATATTTCGACGAACATTCAGCAAATATATTGATTTACCGTAAACCAGCAAGTATTGACGTTTCGTTTGCCGAAGTTCTTGAAAATTCTGCCGAGAACTTGTAGAACATTTCGCTGAGTTTATCAGCTGTTGAGTTCTCGGTAATAAAACCTAAGTGTGTAGATTTTATTGCCGAGAACTCAACAGCTGATAAATTCAGCGAACTGTTTTACAAGTTTTCGGTAGCATTTTCATGAGCTTCGGCAGGCGAGATGTCATTACTTGCTGGTTCACGGTAAATCGATATATTTGCTGAATGTTCGTCGAAATATATTGCTGATATTTGTTGAAAAGTTCGCCGAGCTCGATCAGCTGTTGGGAAGTTTGCCGAGATGAATAAAGTGTGTATCTTGTCATCGATTTCTTCGTTGAAATTAGTGTGTTTTGTGTAGGTAGTTTTACTGCAGGCTGTGGAGGCGCTGGAATATTCAACGAATTTGTGCTAGTTCAGTAGGATAAGTACAAATTATTCTTATGATTTGTGATGTGTTGACACATGTACCCACGAGAGATAGTTTTTAGATTGGTACAATGACTAATCATTCAAGTTCGTCTGACAGCATATACTTCTTATTTACTTCACTATTTTTTCGCTTTGTCAACCCGCTGTAAAGCGGAAAAAAAGATCATAGCTTTTTAACCATTCCTGTCAATTGTGGTGCCCTTAGCTATCTCTGAAGTGGGTAAACCCATCTGAGATTTAAATTAAATTTTCTCGTAACCAAACGTAGAACCCAGTGAGCAATTACTCTACGGCCTTTTGACGCTTTTGCATCCTTGCTAAGAGCACCCAAATTCACAGGATTGATAAATTAGTTATAATCTTCCATATTTTCCAGTTTTGGCTTTGCATTTTATGATTTATCTAGTTCATTGACAAATTTTGCAATGAATAAACTAACCGACATCATTCGCTTCCCTGCTATCGTTGCGAAAGGAAGCATTCGAAAACAGGTCCGTTATTTTTGCTCGCTCGAACAAACAATACTGTTTGGTGTGCATACAGTACGCTTGTGTTTTTCGGTCTCGTTGCTGATAGACAATAGGCGTACGTCCAGCAGCCAGTGCAAATCCCCGCGCCGCCGGGCGCCGGATACCCCTTGCGGCACAGAAGATTTTGTGCACTGTGTCCAGACTGTACGCGTGCTACTGGTGTTTTCGGTACCGTCACTGTGACTGTGACAAGAAAGAAATTCAGTAGTCGCTGCGCATTCCCCGCGCCGCCGGGAGTCGGCTATCTTCTAGCGGTGTACGAGAGTGTACATTGTGTACAGACGCTGCCGTAGGAAATTCCTCGCACCACCAACCGCTGATTCAGCTGGAGGAGACTAATTGCGATTCCTACCAAGCAACCTACTGGATTAATCCAACTAGCAGCCAGGAGGGCACGCAGGCAAAAATACAAAAAGTCTGGTGAAGTATTAACATTTGTTCTTGTTTTGAAAAATTGTTTTTACATTTTACAACAATTATTTGATTCCTTATATACGCATATATATATATATATATATATATATATATATATATATATATATATATATATATATATATATATATATATATATATATATATATATATATATATATATATATATATATATATATATATATATATATATTAGGCAGAGCTGTATGCCACCACGGGTCGGTAATTGGCGATCACCGAAGGCCACGGAAGTGCTCACTGCTAGCAAGCAGTCCCGGACCATCAGCGGGAGCTAGCCTAGGTCGTGGCGAGATTCAGGCACTGGGCCGCTGAATTCTCGCAAAAGCCACACTGGCCGGAAGCAGCTCCGACGGAGCGAGTAGTGCCGCTCCCACCACCCAAATGCACTATACCGCCCATTGGGACTGATGCCAGTAATGTTCCCAATTACGGCAACTGGTCGCATCACTATAGGATACGAGTCGGATTTCGTTTTCGTACCATGATTTTGGGCTGGCACCTGCGCCGAGCTCCCTTAGTAATGTCGTGTGATAACGGCTTGAAACGGCGAGATTACAACCGGTGCAGGGGTCTCCGTCCCGTAAAACCTGGCAGGCCTTCCAGTACGTTCCGAGTCCATTGCCTGGTGGGAACCAGGCAGGAGTAGGATCAGATGTCTTTTCCTGACTTGCGCCGGTCGGGGGTGTCATAGTTGCCCATAAGGCGCTATGGCAGCCGCCCCTAGCCATGGCCTCACTGCTCCGGCATAGACTACCTTGGGACCATTTAGGCGACTACTCCATTATGGATAAGGATAGCGGCTGGTAGGGGGACCCAATAAACAAGAATGCAGAAAAACAAAACTCTGGAGATGGGGGCAGATGGGTTGGAAAACCCATTTGCGCGAGGTGGCATCCAGCGGTCTCCGCCTAGAAAAGTGGAGACGGATGCAGTGAAGGTCGCCTGCGAAGACGGTAAAGGCAGTACGCCTACCGGATCTACGCAAGACATCGCGGTGGCTGGTCCACAGCTATTAAAGGCGGTCGGAAGACAGCGGGACACGCTACCGAGGGTAGTGGCCCTGTCTGAGCAGCTCGATGCTATAATCGAGTTTGCGAAAAGTCGCAGCAATACGACGAAGTACTTGAAGCAGGCCCTCTACATGCTTCGGTCCTCCGTCGATGCTGCGAAAAAGGAGCACGCCGAGCTCGAAATGAAAGCTGCGGCTGCGGAGAAAGAGGAGACGAAGGTGACCGAGCTGGCGACGAAGTCGGTCCAAACGGACGCTAGCACGTTTGCGGCGGTTTGCGCGGCAGGGCCAGCTGCCAAACGAACGCGACAGTCCCCGGGAGAGACGGCCCCCGGGGGCACCAAGAAGCGTTTAATCGCAAACAGCCCTCAGACCGGTGTAGGAGTGGCGCAAGCAACGCCCACGGTGGCAGCCAAGGAGCAGAAGGCTCCCGGTAACCCGTGGGTAACGGTTCCGGGAAGGAGTAGGAACCAAAAAGTGGTGGCCAAAAAACCGCATCCGGTTACAAATCCTGCGACGAAGAAAGTTAAAAATAAGGGCGACGCACTCATCCTTAAGACAGAAGAGTCAAAGTACTCGGAAGTCCTTAAGGCAATGAGAGGCGATGCGAAGCTCAAAGATCTGGGGGCAGATGTGCGTAGCATCCGCCGATCCCGCAAGGGAGAAATGATCGTTGAGCTCCGCAAAGAAGCCAGAAACAAGGGCCCAGCCTATCGGGCATTGGCCCAAGAGGCGCTTGGAGATAGAGTGCAGGTTCGGGCACTCACGTCGCAGGTAACCCTACAACTTAAATACCTGGACGAAGTCACCGAGGCATGCGAAGTCGTGGATGCCCTCAAGGAGCAGTGCGAAGTGGTTGTGGCACCAGAGGCAGTTCGACTGCGCAAAGGCCCAGTAGAAACCCAGACCGCCACTGTCAGGCTTTCGTCAGTAGACGCAAACCAGGCGCTAAAGGTAGCGAGGCTCAAAGTGGGCTGGTCAATGTGCCCACTCAGCATCTACCAGCCGCCGGAGGTCTGCTTTCGATGCTTCGAGCAAGGACACAAGTCCTTTAGCTGCAAGGGGCCTGACAGGAGCTCCCTATGCAGGCGGTGTGGTGCTGCAGGCCACAAAAGCAAAGACTGCGGAGAGCCCCCGAAGTGCTTGGCGTGCGCCGGGAAGCGTGACGCAAAGCACATAATGGGAGGCCCGAGGTGCACGGCCGGTAAGCCGACTAGCAAGCCACGGGCGTGAGAGTGACACAGCTAAATTTGAACCACTGCTTCGCGGCTCAGCAACTGCTATACCAAGCAGTCACTGAGTCGTTGTCGGACATCGCCATAATCTCGGACCCCTACCGAATTCCTTCCGGAAACGGTAACTGGATTTCGGACGGGTCCGGTATGGCGGCAATATGGACGACGAGCAGGTTCCCGGTTCAAGAGATAGTGTCAACTTCAAACGAAGGATACGCGGTTGCCAAGGTGAACGGAGTGTACTACTGCAGCTGCTATGCTCCGCCTCGTTGGTCTACCGAGCAGTTCGCAAGGATGATCGACCGAGCCACCGGGGAGCTGATCGGTCTATCACCGTTGGTAGTGGCGGGCGACTTCAACGCATGGGCAACTGAGTGGGGAAGTCGACGCACAAACCAGAGAGGCCGGATCTTGTTGGAGGCTTTGGCGAAGCTCAACATAGATCTGGCCAACGTCGGCTTGAAGAGCACCTTCAGTAGAAACGGCGCGGAGTCGATCATCGATGTGACATTCTGTAGTCCAGGATTGATCACGAACTGGAGGGTAGACGATGGCTACACTCATAGCGACCATCTGGCGGTCTGTTATAGCGTAGACTGTAAAACGAGACCGCATGTGGCGAGTAGAATTAACACTCCAGCTCCTCGCGGGTGGAGGATATCACACTTCAACGAAGAGGTATTTGCGGAAGCAATTAGACTAGAACACGAGGCAAGCAGAATTCGTAACCCGAGCGCTGATCAACTTGTTGCCATACTTTCGCGGGCGTGCGACGCCACTATGCCTAGGAACCGCCAGCCTAGGCATGGAAGGCCACCAGTCTACTGGTGGACCGACGCGATAGCGGACCTCCGCAGAGCGTGTCTTCAAGCGAGAAGAAGGATTCAACGTGCGCGAACCGACGAAGAAAGGGAAGATCGTCGAGGGGAATTCAGTTCCGCAAGAGCGGCGCTTAAGAGAGCAATAAAAGCTAGTAAACGTGCGTGCTTCGAAAGACTGTGCGCTAGTGCCAACACTAACCCGTGGGGTAACGCCTATAGGATGGTGATGGCCAAGACTAAGGGTGCGATGGCGCCCGCAGAAAAATCACCAGCGATGCTTGAGCGGATCATAGAGGGACTCTTTCCACGCCACGACAAATCCTTGGCCTCCGGCTGGCGAGTCACTTCACCGACGTTCCAGTATCTCAAACTCAGACCAGAGGTGGTCGGCCAACCTGCCGAACACCCAATATATGAGTGACGGCGTTAGCCGTGCCGAGGCAGAGGAGGCGGAAACGGTTACGAATGAGGAACTCATCGCGATCGCCAACTCCCTGAAGGTGAGCAAGGCACCGGGATTGGATGGGATTCCGAATCTGGCTGTGAAGAAGGCCATCAAAGAGGCCCCCAGACTATTTCGGGAAGTCATGCAGAAGTGCCTGGATGACTGTACATTCCCAGACAGATGGAAGCGACAGAAGCTGGTCTTATTGCCGAAGACAGGGAAACCACCTGGTGACCCGTCGGCATACAGACCGATATGTCTGCTCGATACGGCGGGTAAGGTGCTCGAGAAGGTTATTCTCAATAGACTGGTTAGGTACACCGAATGTGCAAACGGTCTGTCGAGTAACCAGTTCGGCTTCCGAAAAGGCAAGTCTACGGTGGATGCTATTCTGTCCGTCACCAAAACAGCAGAGGTAGCACTCCAGCGTAAAAGATGGGGCATTCGCTATTGCGCAATCGTCACGTTGGACGTGAAAAATGCGTTCAATAGTGTTAGCTGGGATTCCATAGCCCACTCGCTTCGGAAACTAGACATTCCGGTGTCTTTGTACAGGATTCTGGAAAATTATTTCCAGAATCGTGTGCTAGTTTACAGCACAGACGAGGGTCAAAAATGTGTCCCAATTACCGCAGGGGTTCCACAAGGTTCCATCCTGGGCCCGGTACTGTGGAATATCATGTACGATGAAGTGCTGAAACTAAAGCTCCCCCAAGGGGTTGTGATCGTTGGATTTGCGGACGACATCACACTTGAGGTCTACGGCGAGTCGATCGAGGAGGTTGAGTTGACGGCTTCGCACTCTATAAGCGTCGTCGAGGACTGGATGCGCTCCAAAAAACTGGAGCTGGCGCATCATAAGACGGAGATTTCAGTTGTCAATAACCGCAAGTCGAAGCAACAGGCGTTGATCAGTGTCGGGAATTGCACCATCGCCTCTAAGCGCTCCCTGAAGCTGCTGGGGGTGATGATCGATGACAAGCTCGCCTTCGGGAGCCATGTCGAATATGCCTGCAAGAAGGCTTCAATGGCTATTGCAGCATTATCTCGCATGATGTCCAATAGCTCAGCAGTGTACGGCAGCAAGCGGAAACTTCTAGCTAGCGTGACTTCGTCCATACTGAGATATGGCGGGCCAGTGTGGTCCAAAGCACTAGGTACTAGTAAACATCGGAGTAAGTTGGAAAGTACCTACAGGCTCATGTGCCTGAGGGTTGCGAGCGCGTATCGAACTGTGTCATACGACGCAATCTGCGTCCTGTCCGGCATGTTGCCTATCAGCATAGCCATTAAGGAGGACGTAGAATGCTTCGATCAACGTGACACAAGGGGCATACGAGGTACCAGAAGATCATTCTCGATGATCAGATGGCAGCAGGAGTGGTCCAATTCCGCGAAGGGTAGATGGACGCATCGACTTATTCCGGATGTATCCGGATGGGTCGGGAGGCGCCATGGAGAAGTGAACTTCCATCTGACACAGATTCTGTCAGGCCATGGTTGCTTTAGGCAGTATCTACACAGATTCGGGCATGCGGGGTCCCCCATGTGTCCCGAGTGCGCGGATGCGGAAGAGACTGCTGAGCATGTCTTCTTCGTGTGCCCTCGTTTTGTGCATGCGCGGAGCGACATGATGGTAGTGAGCGGGCCAGACACCACTCCGGACAACCTAGTTCGGAGGATGTGTAAAGACCCAAACATTTGGAGGGCGGTTTGTACAGCCGCCTCTCAAATAGTTTTAGAATTGCAAAACAGGCGACAGGTTGACCACCGACACGCCAGTGTTAGCTAACGGCCAGTCTCCAGGTTAGTTAGCTAAGTTAGCAAAAAGACCTAAAGAACCAAGAGGGTGCACAGAGCACAAAAGCCGCTCCCCGAAGCAATACCTAGCGGTGGTCCCGGGGAGTATTATGGGCTGGAGACTGAAGGGGTTTTAGTGGGTCCGGTCACTGATTCAAACCAACCCCACACTCCCTGAGGTTGGTCACCTCAGGGGTTTGGATGCAAATTTCCCCTTCACCTGAAACAAAAAAAAAAAAAAAAAAATATATATATATATATATATATATATATATATATATATATATATAAATATACATATATATATATATATATATATATATATATATATATATATATATATATATATATATATAAATATATATATATATATATATATATATATATATATATATATATATATATATATATATATATATATATATATATATATATATATATATATATATATATATATATATATAAATATATATATATATATATATATATATATATATATATATATATATATATATATATATATATATATATATATATATATATATATATATATATATATATATATAAATATATATATATATATATATATATATATATATATATATATATATGTTGCGTGCGGTAGAGCTAAACGCTCCCGCAAAAAATGGACGACATGCAGGTGCAACTATTCCTGGATGTTGAAACAAATGGGGAAGAGATTGAGGTCTCCCCCATCAATTCCCCTCTACCTTCCCCTGTACCACCCCCTTCACCTAGCCCTGTATCAAGGGTACCGGAAGTACGGGTAAAAGCTTACCCAGATGCCGCAAAAGGTCCGTTCGTAGTTTTCTTCAGGCCTATAAAGTAGAGATGGTCGGGTGTGGGAAATTTGTTACCCGTACCCGACCCGTACCCGACTCATCGAGAATTTTCAAACCCGTACCCGACCCGAACCCGTAGACGGGTTTGTTTGAAATACCCGTACCCGACCCGAACCCGAAAAAGTTTGTTTTCAACTACCCGTACCCGACCCGTACCCGAAAGAAAAATACCCCGAAATTGCCGGTACCCGACCCGTCCTGGATTTTTTTTTTTTTTTAAATACCTGATTACCTCGTACATTTTATGCACTGATTGTCGTATGTGGTTTCTCGAGATGATGGCCGGAGTTGGGCTAGACCCGAGTGTTCATGTGAACGAACGTTAATGAACCAGAGTTCCAGGCGATGTATTGGTGCTCCAGCGTAGCATCTGTCACTGAGAACGTCCGCTCGTTTGATCATTTTTATCACGCAGCAAAATATCTATTCATAACAGTGTACGGATAATTTGGGTTCTGTTAGTCACCTCATATTGAAATTGATCAGGGATTTCAATTATTTATTTTGTATGCATACGTATGATTCATATAAACTGCTGAAAAATTTTATTTTGTTAATTCACCCTACTAGCACAACTCGGAGAATGGTGAGAAATGCATGTCTGGTAGAGTTTAAATTAAGCGACGAGTTTTATGTGCACATCGTAGCAATCAGGAATCTAAAATTCGGTATAACACAGATATTTCTGTACATGCGGCAGCCCTGGTCACAATGCAAATCTAGACCTGGGAGGGAGGAACGAATACTACACTAAAAAATTATCGAAACAAATGACACGCACATTCGTCGTTTTTTGATAGCGTGTAACTATTTTCCTGCTGTAACCCGAGTATGACTCGAACATCACGAATACTAAATGTGCAAATTCGTATGCAAAACACAGTTTTTTCGAGTCAGTTTATTCAGATTTTTGAGTTTATTTATATTTACGTAGACTTGCGCAGAGTTACAATAATTTTATAATTTCGTACCTCACTATTTTGTGAAACGAAAATCAAGACTCAACCGTGATGAAGTGTATAGTTCGGAACTGTTACCAAACGACAGTTTTTTTGATACCCGAGTAATAATTACGCAGGAGGTCTGCCGAAAAGAGTTTATTTGCAAACATTGCTTACACGTTTAAACAACAAAAATGCTTTTAAAAAAATCGGCAAACTTTCAAAACTCGTAGCTTACCAAAGGACAGAAATATTATTTTACGAACTAATTTCATTTTTTGTCATATTGACTTACATTTTAAGTTTAGTAAAGCGGGCAATGTATTTAGTTTCGCTGGAATGCGAAGATGAACGGGAATAGAAGGTTTGACTAGAATTAGAAAAAGTTTTTCCTCGTCCAGACGGGACTCGACTCGACGGGACGGAGATTGCGGGTTCGAGTCCCGTCTGGACGAGGAAAAATTTTTTCTAATTCTAGTCACACCTTCTATTCCCGTTCATCTTCGCATTCCCGCGAAACTACATACATTGCCCGCTTTACTAAACAGAAATATTATGTTTCAGAAAATATTGTTAATTTCATTGCTTGTGTGGATGTAATTTTTTCATTTTTAATTGTTTATTTATTTCGTCAAGCAAATGTAGACTACATAAATATTTCATTACAGTTATTATTTATAGTGTTTACAATGTTCTTGTTACGAGCTAAATATTTCTAGTGGATTTCAGACAGTTTTTAATTTTTTTTGACGTTGTTATGCTAATGGTTTTACAATGTAGATTATACTGACACATCATTCGGTTTATGGGACCATTTTTTGCATAATTAGTTCTGCAATTTTTTTCTAAAAAAAGTTTTCTCGTTCTAAGATGCCGTGAAGGTGTATTAAAGCTGAGTTGTGATAATAATACAGATGAGTCTATACGAATTGAAATAATGTCATTGACGAAGAATAGCATTGCAAATTCGTGGCGTTATTTGAGTGTTTGCAGATTAATGAGCATGCAACGTGCTTCGTACGATGACAGAGGAAATGCAGTCCAATTCAAGTTGCGAAGCGCATAAAGAAGGAATTGTTTTTGGACTGATCTATATGAGATTACAATATTCTACAATAGGTCTAACATATGTAATATACAATAGTTTGATAGTATACGGGTCTTGAAAATTGTGGCTGAACCGCTTAGCAAAGCCCATCATACTATTTGCTTTACTCATGATGAAGTTATAGTATCATAATAAGTATTTTTCGAATAAGTCCACGGTCGAGCAAAATGCAATCATTCTTCTATAGCAGCGGTTCTCAACCTTTTTTCGTCCGCGTACCCCTTAGCGATATTTTTCATTTCGATTGTACCCCCTCGCTTGAAATGCTCTCGTAGAGTGGAATAGAGTAGTGATAGATCATATTGTGGTAGTCTACTTCAGGTTTCAAATTGAACTATGATTTGTTTGCTTGTTACAGTCATGTTTTAAGAGTAAGATTGAACAACATTTGAAGTATTTTAAAGAAAAATTGCTTTGTCCGCCATTACTGATTTTTCTTTCGCGTACCCCCTGAAGGCTCTCGAGTACCCCCAGGGGTACGCGTACCACAGGTTGAGAATCGCTGTTCTATAGAAATCAATGATACCGTTACCGATGCAACTTCGTGCTGCTTCGTATCCGTTTCTCCCTCCCACACCAAGACTATGTTAAAACACCTAGACTAGAAAAGTTAATCATTAAATTCTCATAATGCACGCAAATCGAATTACCCGTACCCGACACGTACCCGACCAGTTGAGAATTTTTCAAACCCGTACCCGACCCGAATCCTTGGTTTTTAAATTACCCGTACCCGACCCGAACCCGAAAAATATTTTATGGCGTTACCCGAAACCCGACCCGAACCCGTCGGGTACGGGTCGGGTACGGGTATCGGGTAAAAATACCCGTACCCGACCATCTCTACTATAAAGAAGCCTTTAAATATAATTCAAATCGGCAAGGACCTGGCAAAATAGTTTTCGGACGTAACCGAAATTACAAAGGTTAGACCGAACAAACTGCGAGTTGTCGTGAGTAGCTTGAAGCAAGCAAACGCAATTGCTAGCTACGAGCTCTTCAGGAGAGAGTACCGCGTGTACATCCCTGCCAAGGACGTGGAGATCGACGGTGTGGTTACCGAAGGAAGCCTCACGGTCGATGACATTTTGCGTCACGGGGTTGGCTGCTTCAAGAACCCCCTGATTCAAGATGTAAAGATACTGGATGTCAAGCAATTGCATTCAGTATCCATCGAAGAAGGGAAGAAGAAATTCTTCCCTTCGGATTCCTTCCGTGTAAAATTCGCCGGATCCGCACTGCCGAACTACATCTCTTTGGACAGGGTTCGTCTGCCTGTACGCCTGTTCGTACCGCGGGTCATGCATTGCCAAAACTGCAAGCAGTTAGGTCATACAGCCACCTACTGCTGCAACAAGGCACGCTGCAGCAAGTGCGGAGGCAATCATGCTGAGACCGCTTGCAGTGAGGATACTGAAAAGTGTTTTTACTGCGAGGGAACTCGGCATGACCTTTCGGCGTGTCCCGCGTACAAACAGCGCGAGGGAAAAATTAAGCGTTCCCTTAAGGAACGATCGAAGCGCTCTTTTGCAGAAATGCTTAAGAGGGCTGAGCCACCCTCGACAGGAAACATCTTTTTCTTTTTGCCAACAGATGAGGGTACATCTGACGATCCCGTCGAAGGGTGTTCTTATGCCATGCCAGAAGGATCAAGGAAGAGAAGAATGATCAACTCTCCTAATCTTTCTCGCAACGGTCGCAAGATAACCTCTAGCGGAATGACCAATAAGCTAACACAAAAAGGAAGCGAAGCAAGTACCTCCCGGTTTTAATTTCAATTCCAACCAGGAGTACCCACCAAAACCCCCTCGTGCACCCATTTCTCGATCAGAAGATAAAAAAGAAACAGGGTTCATAAAATTTTCTGATATTGTGGACTGGATATTTAAAACATTTAACATACCAGATCCCCTACAAAATATTCTTCTTGCCCTTCTTCCTACAGTGAAAACCTTTTTGAAGCAACTAGCGGCAACTTGGCCCCTCATTTAAGCTATCATATCTTTCGATGACTAATACGGCGAAAGAGGTTAGGAATTTTATCACTGTATTACAGTGGAATTGCAGAAGTATCATCCCCAAGTTCGATCTATTTTCTCATTTGATAAATACATACAATTGTGACGCATTTGCGCTCTGTGAAACCTTTCTCAATTCAAACGATCAACTCAATTTCCACGATTTTAACATAATTCGTCGAGATCGAGACTCACACGGTGGAGGGGTACTTTTAGGGATCAAAAAGTGCTATTCTTTTTTCAGAATCGACCTCCCCTCGGTCTCGAATATTGAAGTCGTTGCCATTCAAACGAATGTGAATGGAAAAGACTTTTGCCTTGCTTCGATATATATTCCTCCATCCGTGCGGATTGAACAGAGGCAACTTTCTGATATAGTAGAATTGCTTCCCGCGCCTTTTTTGATATTGGGAGATTTTAATTCTCACTGTTCGCTATGGGGGTCACTGTACGACGACAACCGATCTTCTTTAATCTGTAACTTGATCGACGACTTCAATATGACACTTTTGAATACTGGGGAAGCGACACGTGTACCAAATCCTCCAGCACGTGAAAGCGTGCTTGACCTATCCCTTTCCTCGACATCACTAGCGTTAGATTGCCAGTGGAAAGTAATCAATGATCCTCACGGTAGTGATCATCTTCCAATCGTTATTTCAATTGCTAATGGTTCAACTCCCCCGGATCCAATCAATATTTCATACGACCTTACACGTAATATTGATTGGAAGTCTTATGAGACGATTATTGCGGAATCCATCGAGTCTTACGAGGAACTTCCTCCGGAGGAAGAATACGCGCTCCTTTCTGGCTTGATCATCGACACCGCGACTCAAGCTCAGACGAAACCGATACATCGATGAGCACCCTTTGGGATACCGCCAGGCGTATGCGGAACCGTGACGTTTCGAATGAGAGTGAGGAGTATTCAGATCGCTGGATACTTGATTTTGCCAAAAAGGTCTGTCCGGACTCTGTACCGGAACAGAAAACCTTTCGCGACGCGTTTTTAGTAACTACGGAAGAGCCTCCATTTTCGATGTTGGAATTTTCAATGGCTTTACTGTCGTGCAACAATAAGGCTCCAGGGTTAGATAGAATAAAATTCAACCTGTTGAAGAATCTACCCGACTCTGCAAAAAGACGCTTGTTGAATTTGTTCAACAAGTTTCTTGAGCTAAATATTATTACGCACGACTGGAGGGAGGTGAAAGTTATTGCTATTCGGAAACCTGGGAAACCTGCCTCTGATCACAATTCATATAGGCCGATTGCGATGCTCTCTTGCCTCCAGAAATTAATGGAGAAAATAATCCTCTCACGGTTAGACAAATGGGTCGAAACAAACGGTTTACTTTCTGATACTCAATTTGGCTTTCGCCGGGGCAAAGGGACGAACGATTGCCTAGCGTTGCTTTCTACTGAAATTCAACTCGCATTTGCTCGAAAAGAGCAAATGGCTTCTGCGTTCTTGGATATTAAGGGGGCTTTTGACTCTGTCTCTGTAGAAGTTTTAAGCGCGAAACTTCATTCGCAGGGACTTTCACTAGATCTGAATAACTTTTTGCTCAATTTGTTGTCAGAAAAGCATATGTATTTCTCACATGGCGATTCGACAGCTTCCCGAATTAGTTACATGGGCCTTCCCCAGGGCTCATGTTTAAGTCCTCTCTTATATAATTTTTACGTCAATGACATCGATGAATGTCTTGCAAATTCATGCACGCTAAGGCAACTTGCAGACGATAGCGTTGTATCCGTTACTGGTAGCGAGGCTAGCGATCTGCAAGGACCATTGCAAGATACCTTAGACAATTTGTCTGAATGGGCTCTTAAGCTGGGTATCGCATTCTCTCTGGAGAAAACTGAGCTGGTCGTTTTTTCTAGAAAGCATAACCCAGCTCAGCTGCAGCTCCTACTAACGGGTAAAACGATCTCTCAGGTTTTAGTCGCTCGGGGTCTGGTTCGACTATAAATGCACCTGGGCTTGTCATATTAGATATCTAACAGGAAAATGCCAACAGAGGATTAATTTTCTTCGTACGATTGCCGGAACCTGGTGGGGTGCCCACCCAGGAGACCTTCTAAGGCTTTACCAAACAACGATATTGTCTGTAATTGAGTACGGGTGTTTCTGCTTCCGCTCCGCAGCAAATACACATTTGATCAAACTGGAGCGAATACAATATCGTTGTTTGCGTATTGCCTTAGGCTGCATGCAGTCGACCCATACGATGAGTCTTGAAGTGCTAGCGGGTATTCTTCCGTTGAAACATCGCTTTTGGAATCTCTCTTACCGGTTGCTAATTCGATGCACAGTTATGAACCCATTAGTAATTGAAAACTTCGAGAGGTTGGTCGACCTTCAATCTCAATCCAGATTTATGTCTTTATATTTTGACTATATGGCTCAAGATATAAACCCTTCTTTATACGTTTCCTCCAATGTCGCACTTTTAGATACTTCTAATAATGCTATATTCTTCTACACCACCATGATAGAAGACATTATTGGTATCCCGGATCAAATGCGGCCGCAAGAGATCCCTAAGATTTTTTCCAATAAGTTCAAACATGTTAGTTGTGATAAAAGGTTTTTCACTGACGGATCTAATCTAGATGAGTCCACTGGCTTCGGTGTTTTCCACGAAAATTTTACCGCCTCCTACAAACTCGATGCTCCTGCTTCCGTGTACGTCGCAGAACTCGCTGCTATTCAGTACTCTCTTGGGATCATCGAAACCCTGCCCATAGACCACTACTTCATCTTCACAGACAGTCTCAGTGCCATTGAGGCTCTGCGATCGATGAAGACTGTGAAGCACACCCCGTATTTCCTGGGGAAAATACGGCGGTTTTTGAGTGCTTTAACAGATAAAAATTACCGGGTTACCTTAGCGTGGGTCCCTTCTCATTGTTCCATTCCGGGCAATGAAAAGGCTGACGCTTTACCTAAGGTGGGTGCTATTGATGGCGATATTTATGCAAGACCAATTGCTTATGATGAGTTTTATAGCATTTTGCATCAGAGAACACTCAACAGTTGGCAATCATCATTGAACTCAGATGAACTGGGACGGTGGCTACATTCCATTTTTCCCAAGGTATCGACGAAAGCATGGTTCAAGGGGTTGGATGTAGGTCGGGACTTCGTTCGCGTGATGTCCAGACTTATGTCCAATCACTACACGTTAAACACGCATCTCTTTCGTATAGGGCTTGTAGACAGTAATCACTGCGTTTGTGGCGATGGCTACCATGACATCGAGCATGTTGTTTGGTCGTGTACCGAATACTGTGGTGTTAGGTCCGAGCTTATAGATTCCCTTCGGGCCCGAGGAAAACAACCGAACGTACCCGTTAGAGACATTCTGGGAAGCGGTGATCTCCAGTACATGACACAGCTATACGGGTTTATAAAAATGCTGGAATTAAAATTTGATTTTTCTTCATCTATTTGTTAGATTACAATTCCCGTCATAAACTGAATGAGAATGATACACCATGCTGGAGACACTAAAACGAAGACTCGGCATCTTCATGTTCACGCAGACACCTCAGACCAAAACTGCTTTAAAAAAAATGTACTTGGCTCAGTTATACATAAATTGTATCGTGCCGTGTCAAATAAACTATTTTAAACTAAAACTAAACTAACCGACAAACTTTATTTTGCTTGTGACCGTATTGGCATTTTTGGGCATTCTGGGCTTCAAACGGTGAGTTAGCAACCTGGAAGGAGTGTCAAATTTAGCTCCGGCCCTCACAAATTCCTATCTCACACCTCCACGAGTTGTACGATCACACTACCAGCTGAAACATAGACACAACCGGTTAGTGTTGCCTTTTTTTTTCAGGTGGCGGGGGAATCTGCGAACAGACACATGAGAAGAGAACTCAGGGTGTGGGGATGAGACTAGGGGAGAGATGCTGGGGTAGATACGCTCCCCCAAACACCTACTGGTCCCTGTCCCGGCCCACTGAAACCCCTCCAGTCTCCAGCCCTTCCCGGAACTACGGTTAAGTATTACGTCGGGGAGTGGCTTTTGTGCGTGATGCACCCTCTTTACTCTTATATCCTCCTAGCTAACTACCTAGAGAGTGGTAGTAGGTACCACTGGCGTGTTGGTGGTTGACCCGCCACACACGTTGTAGCTCCAGGACAATTTTGGAGGCGGCCTGTCCTTGATGGCGATGCTGATAGGCAGCATGCCGGACAAGACACAGATTGCATCATATGACACCGTACGATACGCACTCGCAACTCTCAGGCACATGAGCCTGTAGGTACTTTTCAGTTTACCGCGGTAACTGTTAGTACCTAGCGCTTTGGACCACACTGGCCCAGCATACCTAAGTATGGACAAAACCACGCAGGCAAGAAGTCTTCGCTTGCTGCCATAAACCGCTGAGCTATTTGACATCATATGAGATAGTGCTGCAATAGCCGATGAGGCTCTCTTACAGGCATAGCCGACGTGACAAAAGTCTGCTCTTCCAGTAATAAAAAAAATATTAAGAACTGAAAGAACAAAAAACAAAAAAAAATCTTCAGACGATTAATAGTTCAAAATTCCAAATAAACCAAGTTAAAAATAAACTATATAAAATAAAATATAAACAATATAAATAAATATATAGAATAAACATAAACAACAGTTATAAAAAAAATTAAAAAAAGCATAAGAAACGATACTCTATAGTCGTGGTAATATAGGAAATGACACATAATCGTCATGAAACAAAATTTATAAGATTTTTTTTCTCTTCCCACACACAAAAAACAACAATTCCTTTTTATTATTACAAATTTATTCCTTAAGACTTTCATCTCAAGACCGTAACAATATAGATATTTTTAAAAAATAAATTTTTTTCAACTTTAAGGTGGACTTGTTAAGAAAATATTTACAAATGTATTTTGAATAAATAAAGCCCAAAACAAAAGTCAAATTGGAAACTTTAATCCAACAAAAATATATTTTATGAGCAAGTATTATCGCATTTCTGGCTCCTACAATATAACATTAGGTAGAAAACAACTAATTACAATTAAGTCGAAATGAATTTTTACCTTTTAATAAAAACTAAATAAAAAAAAAACAACAACCAACTCATTGTAAACTCAAATTCAAGTAGCACCACGAGACCATTAAGAAATGCGTACCGCATTCCTTCTTTTAGGGGGATGGTGTAAGCACTTCATCCTTTTATCATTATCCTTCTTATTAACATATCTCCCACCACGCATGCAATCCTATCCTTCCTAGAATCACGGGTATTGCGCGTACCCAAAAAGTCATTCATCACTAGGTCATAAATTGCAAGGCCACAGTGACACCCTTTTTATATTTTGTTTCCAATGCTTTCCGGATTCCGCATGGGCAATTGCTTTGCATACGCTGCGTTGCCCATTCCAAACATTTGGTCAACACATTGTTGACTGTTAGTTATTTTGAAAACAGCGTGATGGGATTGGGTCTAGCATGTAAGACTAGGTAGTAAGTTATTTGGTAAGGAAAATAGAATCATTATCGTTTAGACCAGCCAACTGCTTAGTTCTTCCAAATAGAATTATCCGAACTTGCCATGAATGAAAAAGTACAAAAGTGACCAAACTCCCGAACGTGAGCTTATCGTCAACCATAACCCTTCAGAGATCGCTTTGGGGTGATGGTGCAGTCTCCGACTCTGACCACCGCCTGTTGCTCCGATTTCCGGTTGTTCACAACCGTAACCTCCGCCTTATGATGCTCTAGCTCCAGTTTCCTGGAGCGCATCCAATCCTCGACCTTGCGTATACAGTGCGCGGCCGTCAACTCGACCTCCTCGATAGACTCGCCGTAAACCTCCAGCGTTATGTCGTCTGCAAAGCCGACCATCACAACCCCTATAGGGAACTTGAGTCTCAACATCCCATCGTACATGACATTCCATAACACCGGACCCAGGATGGAACCTTACGGAACTCCTGCGGTAATTGGGATGCACTTCTGACCCTCCTCCGTGTTGTAAACAAGTACTCGATTCTGGAAGTAATTTTCCAGAATCCTGTACAGCGACACCGGTACATGGATGCTCCTGAGCGCGAGCGCTATGGAGTCCCAACTGGCGCTATTGAACGCATTCTTCACGTCGAGCATGACGATTGCGCAATAGCGTAAGCCCCTTCTCTTGCGCTGGAGTGCTACCTCCGCTGTCTTGGTGACGGAGGAGATGGCATCCAGCGTGGACCTGCCTTTCCGAAAGCCGAACCGGTTACTTGCAAGACCGTGTGCACCCTCTGTGTACCTCACCATTCTGTTGAGGATAATCCTCTCAAGCACCTTGCCTGCGGTATCCAGCATAACTGCCCTGAACAGCCCAGGGGCCGTTTTTATCGCCAGCCTGATTGCCAGGTTAGGGATACCATCCGGTCCCGGTCCCTTGCTCACATTTAGGGATTTGGCGATCGCGATGAGTTCCTCATTCGTAACCCTTGCCCCCTTCTCAGCCTCGACACGGCTGTCGTCGCTCACGGATTGGATGTTCGGCTGGCTAACCGACCATCCCGGGTCTGTGTCTGAAATACTGTAACGTCGGACGTGAGACTCGACCGCCGGAGGCCAAGGGCTTAGCTCGTGGCGCGGAAAGAGTCCCTCGATGATACGCTCCAGCATCGCTAGTGATTGCTCTGCAGGCGCCAGCGCGCCTTTAGTCTTGGCCATTACGATCCTGTAGGCGTCACCCCACGGATTCGTGTTGGCACTCACACATAGCCTATCGAAGCAGGCCCTCTTGCTGGCCTTAATCGCACTCTTAAGCATCGATCTTGCAGAACCGAATGCTGTGCGGCGCTCTGCCCTCCCTTCTTCGTTTCGCGCACGCTGCATCCTCCGTCTTGCACGGAGGCACGCACTGCTATCGCGTCCGACTACCAGTTAACCGGTGGCTTCCCATTCGTAGGTTGGCGAGTCCTAGGCATGGTAGCGTCGCACGCCCGTGATAGCATGGCAACTAGTTGGTCAGCAGTCGGGCGGAGCCAACTGCCCCCATCGCGCTGCCTTCTCATTGCCTCTTCGAATACCTCGGCATCGAAGTGCGATGTCTTCCATCCGCGAACGGTCGGAGTGTTGGCCGGTTGGTGTTGCCTGGGAAATGTTGTCCGACAATAACTGAGTGAGAATCCCACCACATACCTAAACAAAGGTTTGAGCTGGACGATTTATCTATAGATAATTAATGTAGATACAATTTAAATCTGTTATACAAAAAAACGAACTGATTTCATTTCCAGATATTAACTTCTTCAAGAACTGTTTACTTGATTCACATCGGTAAAGACGTGAATAGCTATAGAGGTACACATAACTAGCACAGGGTTTTTATGACCTTCAGCCAGACTAACCACAGCTACTTCATGTTTTATCTCTAAGCGTACAAATAATAATTTTAGTTTCATTTGTAAAAGAATCCATATACAGTCCCTCTGCAATTATGGGTCAGTCAACATGTTGTCTGAATGTTCAAAAATGGATATAAAACCGGAAAAATTATCAACTACGAATGTTTTACTATCTATCTCTGTGTCCTGATGTTTACTTTCGATCAATAATTAGTTTCACTGCAGTTAATGCGTGTAAATCGGTTGGGAAAAAAAATATCACTTACATAGCCAAAGACACAATTATGGGTCACTTTTGGCATTCAAAATCATTCAGACTATGAAATCATCAAAATACATAATGCAAGTTATTTTATTGTTATAAAAGCTTGATAATAAGTTATTTTATTCAGTCTTGTCGCATAATCATGTAAAAGTAATAAAAATAGCCAAAATATGGACTGACCCACAATTGTGTATCGCAAGATGTAACAATCCTACAATTATGGGTCACTTCATTTATTTCACCGAGCAGAATTATAGTTTTTAGTGACATTTTAAACTTTAAATCTTTTCAATCGTATGAATGAACTTACAAGTGCGTTACAAAAAATACCACCGCTAATGGAAATTGTTCAGTTTCGTGAGAATAGACGTATTTGCGTGAAAGTGACCCATAATTGTGGCTGACCCATAACTGTGGAGGGACTGTATATCTGACTTCCGCGCGCGAGGCTCAAATTTATGTAATCACTTTCTATTATGTTTTCAAGCTACAACAACATAAAGGAAAAGAAGTCCATCATCACCACCGTGACGAACACAATAGTTTTGTTATGACATGTTAAAATTAATCTAATATGAAATTTTACATAAAAGTTTACAACAAAATCAGATCCTTCTATAAAAATATTCGTCATTCACAGGCTTCAATAAAACAATCAATAACTAAATAGGTTCCAAAAGTAAATAGTTCATCTAAAAGAAATCCGTTGTTTTAACGTTTTAAGATAAACTCTCGTCATACATAAAAAAACTATTGAATTTCGTTATGTACAACAGAAACTTTCACGTCTGAAATACATTGTCTATTGAACTCTGCAAGTGTTAGACGTTTAACATATCTTGGCATCGAATTAAAAAAATTATACTTACTTACTTTATTGGCCGACGGACCGTTACCGGTCTAGGTCCAAACGAATTGAAGAGGTTCAGCTTCTTCTATCTTGGGCAGCCGTTCTCCTGTCACCTCGTACACCAGCAAATCATGCATCTTCTTCCATCGCGCATAACCACCGAGTGCAAAGCCTACCACGAAGTTGATGGCCTCTTCCTGGTTCTCTGCTGAGGATAGTTTTGGCGGCTTTCTGGCTACATGTCCAGCCCACTGGAGCTTGCCACGCTTTATTACCTTCACTATATCAGCATATAGTGAATATACTTGGTACAACTCGTGATTCATGCGCCTGCGCCACACTCTATCTTCTAATTTACCGCCAAGTGTCGATCGCAGGAATTTACCCTTAAAAACTTCGAGCACTCATCGATCAACTTCCCTCAGCGTCCATGGTTCATATCCGTAAAGGGCCACTGGGAGTATCAGCGTCCTATACAGCGCTAGTTTTGTACGTGTTTGCAAACTACGGGACCTTAGCTGGTTACGTAGTCCGTAGAAGGCCCTGTTTGCAGCTGCAAAAGAATTTCGGCGGGATACCATCCTTCCCAGCGGCGGTCTTGCCGTTTTTCAGCTCCCTAATCGCCGTTTTGATCTCACCTGTGTTGGTGGCTCCACAGCTTGCTCGTCGCTCATAATCCTCATCCTGTTCATCATCCTTCGCTCCTCCTGCCCCTCACCATTAAACAGCGCCTGAAAGTGCTTCTTCCACCTGGCTGCAACCGTCGACCTATTCGTAAGCAGGTTTCCGTTCTTGCCATCACACATGACTGGCGCAAAGAAATTTCTACTTCGGACTCTGTTGACTGTTCTATAAAAACCCCGCGCATCGTTCCTAGCAAGAATGTCTTGTGCGCTGGTGAGCACCTGCTCCTCGTGCTCGCGCTTCTTCCGGGCATGTCGTCAGGATGTCGGATAGAAGCCCAGTCACAATGGTTCTGAATAACGACTAGTGCTGGAACTTTCCGGATAAAAATATCCGGATATCCGGCATCGTATATCCGAGAAATATCCAAAATCCGGATCAACCGGATATTACCCGACAGGATATCCGGATTTTCGGAAAGTTGGATATCCGGATTTTGTATCCGAACATTGTTTAAAGAGAATTATGTAAATAATTACTTAAGGGGTTATATACCTTTTTAGTTTTCAAAAAACCGAAAATATTTTTATTGTAATATCTTCAAATACAACATCTTGAGAACATTTTCACAAATTTTCATAAAGATCTGAGCAATAGGAAGAAAGTTAGAGCGATTTGCAGCGCGCCTCGCCACGGCCGCATAAGCTTAACTTGAAACTTTACACGCGATTATCTCGGAATAGTGTTTTCCGAAAAATGACTTTGCCGTGATCCTGATTGCGGGAAAACTACTGAACCGATTTCCTTCATCTTTTTTTTTTAAATTTTCGTTATTAAATTCGCCGGTCCTTGAACGATCGCTTTTCGAAACATACAGTTACATTTTGCCGCAAAAAATTTTTTAATGCAATTTTTAGCGCTCAAAACGTGCATTTTTTGGGAAAAACGTACCCATTTGCACTAAAAACAAAATACTCATAAAAGCGATCGTTCAAGGACCCGGCACACTTCTAAACTAATGAAATAATATGAGTTTTTTTATTTCGGTTGACCCGCTGAGTCTCTATCAGGATCACCGCAAGCTTCTGCAAAAAAATAGCGTTTCGGGGAAACGGCCATTTCTCCAGTAATAATTGGTATATCTCAAAATCAAATGTATTTTTTTGTTGTTGATAAACTGTACTTTCAGAAAAATACCCCTTTGATGCAATGAAAATGGTGCTATGCACTTAAAAATAGATTCAAACTTCCCTCATTTTTCTCGACCAAAAAGGTATATAACCCCTTAAGAGGGGATGGAGGATTGTGAAAAAAGCCATTTTTCGTGTTACGTTTTATTAGACGGAGTTTTAAAAGACAGAAAAAAATTACGGATATCCGGATAGTAAAAATCCGGATACCCGAATATCCGACTATTCGATGATCCGTATCCGGATATCCGAGTATCCGGATAGTATTCGTTGACCCATCCGTGATTCGAGCTTCGGATAACCGGATCTCGAGTATATCCGGTTAAAAGTCCCAGCACTAATAACGACCCAATAGAAAGGTCGCGGTGTCGTGGCGCGCAACGTGCACGGTGGATCGACCAACTTAAGAGAGATCTCCGCAGCCTACGCAGCCTGCAAAAGAAGCTCTTAGATACGGCAAATGCCACACAGGCCTTGCACAGTGGTACGAGAGCTCAAAAACGTGAACCTAATTCATTTGCTCTCCAAATAATGGTTTTATTGACATACTATCTTCGGAAGATATTTAGTATATAAAATGGCTCAAATCATGACAAAAAGTTTTAATTCGAAACTCAACCGCTAGTGGCGCTGCAAAATCTAACTTTTTAGTCTTACACTTTAGAGAAATAGTGTCTTCAGCAAAGTTATAGATAAAGTTTTTACAAAAAACTTTGTCGAAGACACTTTTCTTCTAACTCTTTTTGTTTTGGATGTATAACATTTCTTATTAGACTTGTCTTTAAAATTAGTTTTTTTCGAATATACAAAAACCTGTAACATTTAGAAGGTTATAATGTTCTACATACATTTGTATATCATTGAAACACACAACTTTGTAGAAGACACAAAATAGATAGCTTCCACACAAACCGAGTTAGTGCAAATAAATGTTAAAAGAGCATATTTTTTTGTACACACCTAGAGCACAAAATAGCAAAAACTAGCAAACGAAACCTGCATAGAATGAAATATTATCATAATCACTCTACGAAATCACTTTGAACGTTTGTCCCTTCCAGTATCTTTATTGCCTAAGTTTTGTTTAAAAAACAGCCTTACTAAACTTTTTCGGTGACAATACACGTCAAAACGTTGGCCAGATTACTGATCACTGCATACCTTTTCCAAAATAAAAATGTTGTATCATCTATTGCATTGTTCTAATAATTAAATTATATTTTTATGTATCAATTTAGCTAAAATAAATGTATAATAAAAAATAAAGTTGAAAAATCATCCCCATCAGAATTAGCATTATCCTCTTAATAATATCTAGCCTGTATTTTCCATCACCGCAGATCTCATTAGGTGGCTTGTCTCGCAAATTGCTTATAACTAGATCTATTGATTCCAGAAAACGGTATTAATGCTCACCTTCGTCGTATAGGACTCACAGAGGATCACCTTTGCACCTGTGGCGAGGGTTACCACGATAATGAACATGTTGTTTGGTCATGTCCGTTATATCGTGAAGCTAGATCCAATTTAGAAAATTCTCTTAAAGCTCGGAATAAACAACCAAATGTCCCTGTTCGTGATGTCTTAGCAATTTTAGATTTCCCATATATGCGTCTTGATGTTCCTATTTAGTACACTTTTGTTTTCATTTCAGATTCTATTTACGCGCTTAACCAGGAATAAGACGTTCCCGAAAATATATTTGGCTCTTGAAGCTGCAGGAACCATACTTATAAAGATTGTGTTTTATGATTTATAACTTATTTATAATTGTATTATTGTATATGAAAAGATGAGAGGGTTTTTATGCCTGTTTGAGGAGAAATATTTATTAATTTTACTCAAGCAGGTTTTTCCCTACTCCAATAATTATTTCGGCCCCGTTATGCTCTCTGCGATTGGGCCTTTATCTTATTGCATTTAATTAGAATAAAAAAAAAAAAAAGAAAACGGTATAGTAAATCAACATTTACGGCTGTTCTAGAAAACTTTTTTATGTGGTCTAATCTGTATCTATGAAGGTAATAATTATTTTGCGTTTTCAAATATTTAGATATAGATTTACAGTACTAAAAAAAGATCGATACAGTGAGATCGATTCTTTGCGTGAGTTTGTCCAATGCTATTACTAGTTAAAGTTTATGACATATTCGCCCTACAATTGCACTATGAACTGTCTTTATTATAGAGTTATTATGATAATATTTCATTCTATGCAGGTTTCGTCTGCTAGTTTTTTGCATTTTTGTGTTCTTGGTGTGTACAAAAAAATGATGCTTTTTTAACATTTTTTGGCAATAACTCGGTTTGTGTGGAAGCTATCTATTTTGTGTCTTCTACAAAGTTGTGTGTTTTGATAATATACAAATATATGTAGAACATTAGAACCTTCTAAACGTTACAGTTGTATACATATTCGAAAAAAACTAATTTTAAAGACAAGTCTAATAAGAAATATTATATATCCAAAACAAAAAGAGTTAGAAGAAAAGTGTCTTCGACAATGTTTTTTGTAAGAACTTTATCTATAACTTTGCTGAAGACACCATTTCTCTAAAGTGTAGGACTAAAAAGTTAAATTTTGCAGCGCCACTGGCGGTTGAGTTTCGAACTAAAACTTTTTGTCATGATTTGAGCCTTTTTATAATCTAAATATCTTCGGAAGATAGTATGTCAATTAAACCGTTATTTGGAGAGCAAATGAATTAATTTCACGTTTTTGAGCTCTCGCACCACTGTGCCTTGGTCTGATTGGTAATGGTAATGTACTGTTTGGCATTTTTTGATAAACTTGGAACTCTGGTTTCATATGTATATATGCAATTTTTTTAATTCAAAGTCTTTGAATGCATGGATCTTTTTCCAGTTTTTATATTAAGTAGGCGATTTAGCTTATTCATCATTTCAGCGAAAACTTCCAGGCGCGTTCTAGTTCAGTTTCGTAAAGGGCAATTGAATAGAGACTCCGCACGCGCTATTATGTTTGTGCCCGGTGCAACAGCATAAAAATTCAATAACTACGAGATGTTACAGTGAATTATTCAGTGGGTCTCATGGCGGTCCTCTGCTTAGAGACTACATCCGCATTATTTTTTTTTCTACCTGTCCCTCGAACGAGTGATTTGTCATGTCACGGGAATTTCAATTTTTACTTCTCGATGCAAGTGCCGAATGTTCGCATAAATCGTACGTTTGTTGTACAAGGTTTGGCTTGCGTTCGACGGAGCTATTTAACAATTCGTGAAAAGGTGAGAAAAAATGTACATGGATTGGAAAGCGTGGTTCTATCCTTGATGGATGATTAGCGATTGTATAGGCAGCAGAAATTAATTAGATATTGCTTGCATACCAATACTTGCTTGTGACGCGGTTCCAAATTTAATGTGGCCGGTTGCTCAAAGGCCGTGAAATAAGTATAACGTGCGCGCGGTTGATGAATAAATATTGCACCATCAACCGTGGTGGATCCTGATCGGTACTTTCCTACCAACACTACTCCCTTCCTTTGATGCTTGTGGTGGAGGCAAAGGATTTTACCAATGTTATTACGTTTCATACGTTCATTTTCTTCTGATTTTTTTTTTTACTTTCACACATTTTTTTACACGCAATTTTTCACGCCTCGATTGCAGATTTCAAATCATAGATGCACCTCGGTCACTTCCAAACTTCTTGCTTTATTATACTAATACTAATATTCACTTACGTCATAGTAATTAAATCATTTGTAATTGTAGGCTCAGACAATTTCACTTGTTTTGTTATAGGCAATTGGAAGCAACATTATCTTATAAGTTAGTGCCTTTTTTCTTCTACAAAATTTATTATGAATCAGGTTTCAACAATTAGGCCAAAATTTATAAAACAGCACTACGTCCACCTTGCTAAATAATAGGCGATCCATTTCCAGACATCCGAAATAATTGCCATTCCAAAAGGAATTAATTTTTATGAAGATATTCAAACGATTTTAAAATCGTTTGTTTTTCTTTCAGCTACAAACCATTGTACCTACGAGCAGGATTGTAAACACCAATGAAAAAAAAACAACCGTACAACTTCACTAAGCGAAATCTTCCGACAGTTCCAGCGCGGCACCGCATAGGTTGGCAAGATTGCGCTAGATATGTCGGAAGGTAGAAACGCTAGTACCGGGGTCTGCAATATAATGTTTACGCTGCCGCAGCAAGCAAACAATCCATAAAGATATATCATTGGAGCGGAATTGCTTCGCCGGGCGCTATCAGTCGTTTCCTATCAGTCTGTAGACTTAATTCATTATCCTTTAATTGGAATTCCAGCAAGCCAAACAGCCAATGGTGCCGGATCTGGTCGGAGGTCGAAGAAAGGTTCGCTTATGTTTCGTACACCCGGCTTCGGGCGGTGCGGAATCCGGCAGGCTTTGTAAGCGGGTGTGGCGAGTGGCCATCGAAGTTATGCTGGGCCGGTTTGTTACGTGGTGGAATACCGGGGGAAAGACTTTGTGTTGCTATTAGAATCGGGTAAACCGGGCTCTGGAAATCTTGAACGAATTATTTGATATTTAAAAAAAAAGTAGAAGTAAATCATATTGTTTTCAGAAAAATTGTGAATTTCTATTTAACGACACTTTTGATTACGTGCATCGATGTAAGGTAACGAAATTTCAAATGTATTTTCTTGTAAACTAAAATAGCTGACTAATAATTATCCCACAAAACTTTCACTAACGTTGCCTCGTAAATAAATAGATTTCAAAACAAGCAGAACAAGCTCCGCATACATCTTTGTTCAACGATTCGGTAGATTTGCAAATTGGTACATACCTTGCAAAGTACAAAACCGAGAACTAATCGAAAACTAAAGTCTCACTGGCTCCTCTAGCGTTGGAGTGCTTCAGCAGCTTACGAAATTTTTGGTACTAACGACCGAGCTGCGTCGAAAACGGATTCGAAGGCAATAAATAAATTGAGAAACTCCTCCCTCCTGGATATCGGGGGGTGAAAAGCGACGCTACGGGTAGTAAGAGCATCTTATATTCCAATTTCACAAGCATGAATTAAAATAACGAGCTGCAGAAAGCGATCGCCCCGTCCTTGTATCTCGCAGGTGTACCTACTAGTCGGAAGGTGTACCGCACGAACGAATGTTATAACGCTGCATTTCAGCCCCCACGGGGAATCTTATCTCGATGAAGATATGCTAATACCCACTCAAGATGTGCTCGAGCCAAATGAAATACGTGATTTTTGCATGAAAACGTTCTTCATCCAAACCCATCGAAGTGAAGCACGGGATTGCACTAACCGTGCCGAGAGCGTATCTAGAACTGGGAAGCAACCGATATTAGGCCCTTCACATCGATTGGTGGAGTTACACGGTTGCACTATAAATTCTTTTTACAAGTATATAGAAGAAAGTTTTATCAAGCGTCATCATATCTTTTGTATAAATGACACAAATTTTCTTTACTCTGTTTGATAAGAAATAGGTTCAATTTATTCGAATTACTTAAAATGGATTACTTCATATATTGCATTTATTTTGCAATTTGGATAAAAATGAACTTTTTCTCGCAAAAAAATGAATTAAGAGATGAATTATGTTTTCTTTTATCGAAAATCTTGACGTATAGGAAACAGCATGGCACAATTGTAACACAAATACTGAATAGTAAAGAACCATAAAGTAGGAGGTTGTATCCAAGGCACTCAAGTCTATGACCACATGTTCAAATCAAGAAACCTTTCGTTAAATAAACGCTGGAAGTCTATTGTACGAGAATAATACTACACTTCAAAGTAATATCGCACTACTTGGAGTAGGAGACAATTTGCTCGTTTTGTGCGGAGCTGAAAAACGAAATATATGTCTGTGATCGGGAACCTTCACGTGGTTGTGAAAAATTTCATATTCATCAACCTATTTCAAAAAAGCAATATCCCAAATCATCCCGATGGCATCAATCCCCGTACTTCTCACATGCTAAGCGAGCGTTCTCAACATGAGTTTCATCCAGGATGATAGGAAAGGTTTCTTTACTGCTGTACTAAATGTTGCCAGCTAAACACGAATGAGAACAATAGCGAAAGAACATTTAAAGACTAAAAATGCAGCGATGCAATATACCCTAAGGTTTTTTAACGTGGAATTTGAAATATTCGCGGTTCTTGCGCGGATTTCGTAATTATTGCGATTTTCCTACGTGGATTTTTGAATTTACACGGTTATTTTTCATATTCGAATTTTGGTGTAAACGAGCTGTTGTTTTTAATTCATACATGAAAATACAATATCACGGACTGGATAGAATGAGAAAGTATTTACTTCCAAAATCTAGAGCTTTGAGACCTTTCGAAAAAATGGCTAACCTGCAATTATTTGTTTAGTTACCGTAAGATAAGTAGTTTGCTGTTTAAAATTGGATATGCTGGTGATCGCAACTTTTGTGTTGCCTTGACAGTGGGGGAATAAGGCACTCTGACAACACATTGAAAAATTCCGCACTGCTGCTGAGATATGTCACCAACTGGCAAGTGATTTCTTCAAGCCGAAAGCATCGGAGAGCCAGCTGATACTGGTGCAACCCACAACCCACGCTTCTGTTAATATTGGACCATACGTCCGTCCCACCATGTGCCAAAAATGTAATTTGTTTAACCAGACGAAGGCTCTATTATAGCCTAAAGAGTGTATTCCCGGTTAACTTGGTATACTATTCTTACGACCATTTTAGAAAAAGCCATCAAGCGACCAATCAGAGGACTCAATTTTAGTTTCAACAAGGCTTGAGAAGTTTTAATAGTACAATAGTTCGCATAATCCAAAAATATTTTTCTGCATTCCGGTTAAATGCGTGTAAAATTACCCAATTGATTGCTGGACGGATGAAGGAGACCGGTTAAAACCAAACCGACTTTCAAACATTTAAAAAGGTATAAATTTCGTTTCATTTCCATTAATAGATTTTTATTTTACACCCCTATGTGGTAGGCTGAACAAAAACGAAGCTAAAATAGTATGAACACGATAAAATTACAACAAAAACAGTAGTAAGTTTGTATATTGAATGGTATATCTATGACAAGTAGGCATATGAACATAAAGCATATATTATAGAAATATAATATGCAAAGTTAATATAAAAGTGGTTAGGTTAGGCACGCGTCACTTTAGGTTCTGTTAAGGTCATCCACCTCTGTCCAGCAACTCCTATCTCAACCTCCACGAGGTGCCGACCGGGATACGAGTAACCTTGACGGATATCGGGTAACCAATCCCCGATGGAAACTATAGTCGCATGCAGACTGGGAAGGGGTATCGTACGTCACTGTACACCATGTAAGTGGCGGCGTACAACAGCGTCTGACTCGGAGCAGGCGGTTGAATCACGAAACGCGGTGCCTTGCAGCTATATCTAAGACGGCAGCCCCGTCTCGAGACTAGGTATCGCAGCCCTAGTAAGGCAGCATACCGAATTTAAAATACTATGGACAATTCAGACATAAATACGGAACGGAATAATTGGCACAAAAAATTGGAATGGTAAGGACTCTTCTCGAACCGGCACGTGCAGGTATCCTTGATAGAGAGCTGCAGAATGTGAATGTGGAGGTTGCTGCCATACAGGAGGTGAGGTGGAAGGTGGAACACGGGAGAAAACGAATTCCGGGCAATAGATCCTATTGCGGGCACTTCATTTAAGTACCACATCAACTACAGTGGCGGCGTTAAAACAAAAAGGGGAGTTGGTTTCATGCTCATAGGTAAACAGATGAAGCGTGTCAGTAGATGGAGGCCGATCAGCGACCGTACATGCGTGTTGAGAATTAAGGGCAAACTTACTTACTATACTTTACTTTGTTGGCTAACGAACCGTTCACCAGTCTAGGGCCGAACGAATTAGAGATGTTCAGCTTCTTGTATCTTGGGCAGCCGTTCTCCAATCTCCTCGTACAGCAGCAGATCGTGCATTTTCTTCCACCGAGTGCGTGGCCCACCATGGAGTCGACGGTCTCTTCCTGGTTCTCTAATGAAGATAGGTTTGGCGGCTCTCTCGTCAGGCATTCTAGCTACATGTCCAGCCCACTGAAGCTTGCCTCGCTGTATTACCTTCACTATATCAGCATGTTTGTATACCTGGTACAACTCGTGATTCATGCGTCTGCGCCACACTCCATTTCTCCAGTTTCCCGCCAAGTATCGATCGCAGAACATTACGCTCAAAAATTCCGAGCACTCGTCGATCAGCTTCCTTCAGCGTCCATGCTTCATGTCCGTAAAGGGCCACCGGGAGTATACAGCGCTAGGTTTGTGCGAGTTTGCAAACTACGGAACCTTAGCTGGTTACGTAGTCCGTAGAAGGCCCTGTTCGCAGCTGCAACTAGTCGTTTCACTTCACGGCTCATATCGTTGTCACATGTCCGTACCAAGATAAACGAATTCGTCAACCACTTCAAATCGTTCCCCATCTATCTCCACCTCAGCACCAACACCACGGGAATTCCCACGTTCCCTGCCATATATCATGTACTTCGTTTTGGCAGAGTTAATGAAAAGTCCCAGTTTCGCTGCTTCCCTCTTAAAAGGTACGTAGGCCTCCTTCACGGCCCTACGGTTGATACCGATGATATCGATGTCGTCCCAAAACCGAAAAGCATGTGTGATTTCGTTATGATCGTACCGTTTCATTCCACATTTGCTCTTCGTACTGCACCTTCGAGGGCGATGTTAAATAGTAAGTCCATCCAACGTTACGAACGCGGCTGATGTCTCGCCAGCTATCCGCACGCATGATTTTGATCGCTCCAGCGTCATACGACTCAGCTTAATTAGTTTCGTCGGGAAACCGTGTTCCAGCATGAACCGAAACTTATCGAGGATCTGTCGCAGGGTGAAGATTTGATCCGTCGTGGAATGCCCCTGTCGAAAACCAGCGTTAACGGTCTCAATCTGAAGAACAGGATACGGGAGAGCACTTTATATGTGGAGTTGAGCAACGTAATGCCTCGATAGTTGCAACAATCCAGTCGATGACCCTTCTTATAGATATGCATTTGAGGCCTTCCGTTTTTATTGGTTGACGAGTGGAGGCTTTGCAATGGCAATTGGCAATGACCGGACGAAAGAAGTCCTCCCTTCCAACCTGTGCGTTTGCGTCTCCGATGACGACTTTTACGTCGTGTTTTAGGCACTCGTTATAGATTCGCTCAAGCTTGTCATCTTTGACTTCATCGGATTTGTCGTTGGTCGGCGCGTAGGTGTTAATTAAACTGTAATTGAAGAATTTGCCCTTAATCCTCAACACGCATATACTGCCCTTCCAAGCATAGTTGTCCCAGCGTGCATAACATAAGGTTTGTGTAAAACATGGGACTACTATGATTGGAACGGCAGTATACTGCCGTGAGATGACAAAGTGACGTAAAGGCCATTTTTTCGAATATGAGTTTTTCATGCCAAGTTGTTCATTATTTGAAGACCTGTCTTTTGGTATCTTTTATTTGGTTGTTACTTATTCGTACGTTGTATATAATCAAAAAAAAATTGACGTAGGCACCCATTTCAATGCAAAAGTGGCGAGAAATTCATTCGTTTTTGGGCCGTACTGAAAAACTGATCACTTGGATCTACGTCACAATGTCATATCACGGCAGTATACGTATCATCTATTTTTTGCCACGTGGTTGGTAGAGAAAGTCTCCACTCTACTATGAACGACAAAGGCCCGAGGCTTGTGAATTTTGCTGTAGCCAGGAGTATGGCTATCTGTAGCACTTATATTACACGCCGAAATATACATAAGAACACCTGGATGCACCCGAATGGAGAAGCCTGCTCTCAGATCGACCATGTTCTGATTGATAGTCGGCACTTTTCAAACGTTACAGACGTGAGATCGTTTAGAAGACCAAACGTGGACTCGGATCTTGATCTCGTGGTATCCAAGATTCCAGGACGACAAGAAGGATACAATTGCACATCCAGCGGCTTTCAACTGTAGAAGTGGCTACATAGTACCTGTAGAAGGTTGATGAGCGGATCGAGGATCAACTTAGAGGTAACCTGGATAGGCTGACCAGACGTACCGTTTTGAACGGGACAGTACCGTTTTCTCGACTTAACCGTCCCGTTTTTTGCCATTTTGTACCGCTTTCGGATACTCCTTGAAAAAATCTTAAATAGAGCTTTGCATTGAGATTTTACTAAACGTAAAATAAGTTTCCGTGCGTTTGTGCCTTCCTGACAGTACCGCATCACTGGGAGGACATCTTCTATCGTGAACTGACGAAAAAGTCGCGTTTGAAAGTTGAGACCATGATAATTGTTAGTCAAAATCTCGATCATCATGTGACAAATTTTAAGAACTCATTGCAAAAAATCACACTCTTCAGGATGGGATAAGTTTATCAAAGCAATGAATATTTTTTTGCAGGCTTTGGTTGGTCAAAATTTTCAAAAATCAATTTTATCATGTGCCCCATTTTTTGAACCCATTTGTCCCGTTTTATCCCGAGAAAATCTGGTCAGCTTGAACCTGGATGAACAGTGGAGATATATCCATAGTACAATCAGCACCACAGTGGGAGAAGTGATGGGTACATCTGTGACAGCCACGTCCAATGAGTGGATTGACGCTGAGTGCCAGCAAGCGACGGTTGGAAAGAACCGCGCCAGAGTTCACATGTTAGCCACGGCTGTGACTCGTCAGAGCGTAGGAAGATACCGGGAAGCTAAATCTGCTGAAAAAAGACTCAATCACCAAAAGAAACGACAGCATTTGGAGCATATTCTTGCGGAGGCGGAAGGTTGCTTCTCCAAGCACGATGCGAGAAGCTTCTACAAGAAGATTAATGGAGTCAAGAGCCGAAACGTAACAGCCCCTGTCATGTGTAATGAAAGGGAGGGGAACCTGATTACCGATAGAACGGAGGTGGCCAGGCGTTGGAAGGAACACTTTAGCGTAGTCGAAAGAAGCAGGATAGTGATTGAGGATGATGGCGAAGCTGTGGACCCACCATTCATGCAAGAGTTGAAGAAAGCAGTGAAAAAGCAGACGAACTGCAAGGCAGCTGATAAGGACGGCATTCCAGCCGAGCTCTTCACAGTCGGAAGCGTACAGCTGTATCGTGTTTTACACCGGATCATGCTGAAAGTGTGATTCGATGAAGAATTGCCCTCGGACTGGTTGGAGGGTCTCATATGCCGATCTACAAGAAAGGCCACCGCCTGGACTGTAGTAATTATCGGGGCATAACTCTTCTCAACACCGTTTACGAAGTTCTCACCCGTATTCGGTTCCATAGGCTGAGGCCGTTGCAGGAGACCTTTGCTGGTGAATACTAATGTGGTTTTCGAGGGGGACGCTCCACTACGGACCAAATGTTCACCCTGCGACAGATCCTTGATAAATTTCGAGAATTTAACTTGCTGACTCACCATGTTCATTGACTTTAGAGCAGCGTACAATACAGTTAAGAGAAATGAGTTATGGAGAATTATTCTCGAACATGGTTTTCCAACAAAACTAATTGAACGTCATTGGTATTAACCGTAGAGCAGTGGAAGAGGCCTTCGGACCTCTCAGGAGGGAAGCTGCGAGAATAGGGCTCATCATTAACTCTGCCAAAACGAAATACATGGTGGCTGGTAGAGAGCGTGGTAGTCCGACGGATGTTGGTGCTGAGGTAGATGGGGGAACATTTGAAGTAGTCGACAAATTTATTTACCTGGGTACATCAGGGACATGTGACAACGAGGTTAGCCGTGAGATAAAAAGGCAGATAGCAGCTGCAAACAGGGCGGATTACGTAACCAGCTGAGGTCTAGTAGTCTACAAACTCGTACTTAACTTGCACTCTACAAAACACTAATCCATCCCGTAGCCATGAAGCATGGACGTTTGGGTGGCAAAGCGATGAATGGAAAAATCGAATTTAAAGAACTGACTATGTATTTTTTGTTCATTTGCTCAAAATAATAACCTTTACAAAGTTTCAGCTTAATCAGACATGCGCAAAGCGCTCAAAGTTTTAGTGTTTTGACCCTCGAAAATTAACATTCTTAATAGAAAATTGTGTTTAAGGTGCCCAATAAACATTAAAATTATTAACATGTGGTTTGGTGAATCATTTCAATGTTAATAGGCATCTTAAACTAGTTTTTTTTTTTTTAGGGATGTCCATTTTCGAGAGTCGGATAAAACACGGCAGGTTACAGTGGGCTGGGCATGGTGCTAGAATGCGGGAAGAACGACCAGCGAAGATTTTATTTAGCAGACTCGACTTCGAGGTAGGCCCCGCACTCGTTAGATGTGTGCTGTCGACGAGGATGCCCGCGAAATAGGTGTTGGGAAGACTGGAGGATAGCAGCCCAAGACCGAGTGACATGGCGACGTATTCTGGATTCGGCATTGGATCGATACTTGGTCTGTCGCAGTCTTGCTCAGTCTACTGAGTTTGCATTTGAGTATTTTTTTGACAAATGGGAAATTCAAATACTACAAATAAAATTCGAAAACTTTGGTACTATGTTTTGAAGACAAAAGGTTCGTATAGCACTTGGTAACAAATTCGAATTTTATGATAGTTTTTTTGCAATAGTTCTGTTGCGAAAGCAATTAGGTGTGCACTTTTTCCTTTCCCTACTTTACTTCCCAAATATTCACTCTAGTTTTTGTGTTTAAAAACATCTAGATCTTGAGTTACCTCGGAAAAAAAATTCAAAATAAATTGATTTTTTGGGAGAGTATATTCTACGGACATTTTAAATGAGAGCAAAAGCTTCCAAATTGGTTCAGCCCATCCAAAAATCAGAAGTCATCATCTTGGATTCCAAAATGGTATCTGGGTTCGTCTCTGAAAATCACTTCGGTTCCGGAATTATCCATGTTGGATAGTATTTGGAGATTTTAGGATGTTACTCTAATGTCGTATGGCATATTGAGTTGATTTTCGACCTCTGAGCATCATCTCGGTTTTTATAACATTCCGAATCTTGGATTCTTTTTGCATTGTTCGATTGTTGAGTGAAAAAAAACAATACTCTCATTATGTTATGTAACAGATGATTCGAAAATGAAACAAGTTTTCAGAGCAAATTTAAACAAATCCAAACGGCATTTCACTAAACTCATGCTATCATGCTGAACATGTTCGCCGAGAGAAAATATACAGTGAACAAACAGTTTGAACGGCGCACTTTGTTTCGTAAGTATCCTCTTCATCGCATGATTAGAGTCACTGTGTTGCTTAACCCTCTAGTGCCCAATGCCGCCATTTGGCGGGCTTCAGTCAAACCTTTAAAAAGCTTAAATAGATGCTTAAAAAGTGTTTATAATGATTCATAGTGATTTTACCGAAGCCCGTCTAGAAATAAACTTGGGCACTAGAGGGCAGTGCAGTAAAATTTCCAGTCACTCATTTGAAAATGATAAATATAAACGAATCGGTAAAACCTAGCAACCTTCCTTTCAACGTGGTGTTTAATCGTAGAAGCCAGATTTGACAGGCCAAATTATTTCATTCGCGACCCAGCAACATATCTTCATCTGTTCACTCATTTGAATGACCACTTATTCTTTCGAGACATCGCACAATCTCAGCAACAAGGTAGTTACTTGTAGATTGAAACAAGCAGCATTTCATTTGAGTCAGTCGTTTGTGTTTCAATTGATTTTCGCGAGTGGAATACGCTGGACTCAATTCATTCAAAATTGACCTATAGTGATAAACGAAGAACAGATAAAACTAATAGGGGTCTTCACATCGAGCTCGTATACGAATACCCAGCCGTAAACTGTGTATCTTCCATTACTCGTCAATGGAGGTGAGTATTTTTACGGCTGGGTATTTGTTTACGAGCTCGACATGAATACCCATAATATCGTTCATTTTCTGCCGTATGCAACGTAAACTGCACCGGTTTGTATCGGTTTGTGTTGTTTTGATTTTTGAGATGTTCGACGTTTCTCATTTCTTCGCGCATAGCGAGAGGGAAGAAAACTTTGCTGCAGCGAAAAAAGGAGTGAGTTAAAATAACGCTTGAGGTTTTAGTTTAGGTACCCGTGGTATTGATAATTGAACTAGTATCGTAGTGAGTCTGATACAGATATAGAATAAATGTATGCAGGTATTGATGCTGTACGCTGGTATGCTGTTTATTTAATATTAATTTATTTTGACCGATTGTGCTTTGTTCACAATCAATGTACTTAGGCTGACAACATTGCATTCATTCCTGGTCTCGATGATGATTTATTGTTTATAATATTTCGCAACGCACCATAGTTACTCATTAGCAAATGAATACGTGCAGCTATTCAAAGGAAAACCAACTGCAGCTACTCAAATGAAATGTTTACCAGTATGAGACGATTGGGAACTGTTTCATTTGAAACAGAGTGATTATGCTGTTCATTTTCATTGTACATTTTCGATTGAGTATGAAATATTACCGCACTGCTAGAGGGTTAAAGAGAAAATATAAAATGAGTTGATTAAAATAAAATTTGTTCTAAAATCTTAAATCTATTTCTGTTCCACAAGTTCAGCACAGTTTTCTATGAACAACGATTTCTTTTGCACTTTTGTTCAATAATTTCGTGAAAATTTGGTGTTGAATCCGTGCATTCTTCGTGAATATCGGCTTAATGAGATGAATAATGGAACAAATACATGCATCAATCAAATCCGTTCAATGGGAAGAAGGCTATACGCTTTTAAAAAAAGCAGTTCAACGTCTAAAAAAAAGCACTTAGGGGAACTGCTCCATTATTCATCTCATTAAACCGATATTCACGGAGAATGCACGGAGTAAACAACAAATTTTCACGAATTCATTGAACGAATAAACTTAATATGCTTACGTGCTCTTATGGAATCGTTTAGCATTGTATATTTAGTAAAATTATCTAGATTTATCCTGAATTTTGTAAAACAAACCATTTTTCACAACGCTTCCATATCCATCTCAAAACTTGAATCACTGCTCAATTATTTATCTCACGACGCACCAATATTCATCACACTGTTAATCATGAATGAATCACATTATCATGAATGAACGTAGCCGCAGCCCGTTGTAGTAGGTTACCCAAGCAACAATTGCAACATGATTAAACAATAAATTGTAATCATTTGTTGCACTAATGAAATTCTGAGGTTTCAAGGAACTTTATTTGTTACTACGATGAAACTGTAAAGATACAAGCAACAACTAAAATTGCATCGCTGCTTCAAAACTCTTTACACCAACACCGTAATTCGCGATGTTGGATTTGTTGTTGAAACGGCATTTGAAAACCTAACCTTCACTGGATAGACCTAGTGAGCGGAGCATATAAGTTGCCAACGTGATGCTTGCGAGATAAACAAAACAAACAGACAACAATACTCCTAAAAGTTGCTGTCACGTTCTCAAGTCATGTAACAGCAACTTTTGATCGATCGTTCGCTTTATATTTGTTTCTGAGATGAGATTATGTACTGCGTTGTAACTTTTTGCTGAGGTTCATACTGATGTCCAAGTCTTCAAGGCAAGGCGAGCAGTTCACATACGGGAATGTTGCTGTTTATCATCACACCCAGGTTCTTCACAGCGCTTCTTGAAAATATTATTATCTTCAAAACGAGAGGAAAATATTACACCTTTGTAACATTTAAAATGTTAAATAAAGTAATAACATTGCTCAGCTCAGAATGAGCATGAGCATGAGCATAATTATGAGCAGCAAACGACGTAAATAGTAGATACGAGAAAATTGAATAGAAATTGATAACTGGAGTTGAATCCTCATCACATTTCTGGAAATAATCAAAGATTAATCGCTATACAGAAAATCTTTTGTTTACCACAACGCCATGTAATTGCTATCTCGCTCAAGTTGCTGCTACGATGCATTTTTGTTGCCAAAATTTGACCATGCTGCAGTTACCATGTTGTTATCAAATTCCACGCATAAGTTCATACACATTACTGTTTCATTCTTGTAACTTGTGTTGAAACAACGAAAATGTTGCAGTTGGCTCCGCCTCCTGCGCTTTTTTTGTCATTGTATAAGAAACTGAAATGTAGCTGCAACTTAATTTCGCATAAGAATTTGTTGCTGTGATGCACAAAATTCATATTCGAAACAAATTTTGCTGCTTGGGTACCTAGATATCCGCTGTAGTTGTTTACGTGCAAAATTGGTAACCTAGGTAACCACTACAGTGCTATAAATTTATGTCAATTATGTCGGAATAATTCAACATTTTCAGTATGATTTTTTGTAAAACAGAAACTGATTTGGCAACTTTTGATTTTCTTCAACGCAGTGAAAACAGATGAGAATAGGTACAGAATTTAGGAAATGTAGAAATTCATCTCATATATTTCTGCTAATTCAAACTTGTTTTAGGAAATTTGAGGTGAACATTTCAAAGATTAAAGTATTCTTAGTGTAGTGAGTGATTTTGTTTAGTGATAAAAACAAAAAGTGGTCCGCTAGTGATGAAAAAACTTTGGTTGGCTGCTTAACGAGTCCCGTTGTAGCCGTATTGAACAATGCGTGGATTTTGTTTTCCGAGGTAGGCTTTTTGTTTTCCAAATTTAGTGCTTTTAAGTGAGTTTTTGAGGATAATACTTTTTGAGGAATCTAAAGTGAACTATGAAGAATCCATTCCATGGCTAAGCAAATGGATTTGAGAAGAAAATATGCGTTTTTTCCTGTTTTCAATTGTGTTTTCATGTTGAATATATGGGCTGAGGTGAATGATGGAGCAGTTCCCCTATGTAGTTAGTCAATTTGAACAGCTTCTCATAAAGTCTGTAAATGGAGAGTAAGCACGGATATTTTTTTTTCAGTAGTTCGAACATGTTTTTTTACATCAAACATTAGTAATTCGATGAAACTCGAAGACCGCCAAGATTGGCGTATTGAAAATTCCAATGTGCCACTAATTGAACTGCAAAAACTTTATGCGATAAAATCCTTCACTGACGAAAATAATGATCATTGAAAACCGAAGAGATTCATAATTTAACGCAGAAGCTACAGTTCAATTCAACGCTCGCAGCTCATTAATTTTCAACTACCTAGTTTTAACAGAAGTTTTTCTCATATCTGCGCTCTTTCCCGCCGAATCGTTCAACTAGAAGTCGTACCAGCTTTCAATTCTTCAAACATAAATTAATTGCACAAGATAAAACCACTGAATCATTTGGGTGTCATTTTCGATTCGAATCAGTTTTCGTCGCATCATCGGTTGTAGGAATTCTCACTGTGCTAGTCGTAGCATCTATTTTATTAGCAAAGATGTATGATTCTATTTGTATAACTATTATTATTCTATGGCAAGAAATAACATTTGTGTCAACTAACACGGTAAATATTTGTTTTCTTTTTGTTTTATTTTCCGAAAATAACCAACGTGTCATTCGTATGTGTTTTTTATGTATTTCATGAAAAATGAGTTTTTAATTTACATTTTTGAATAGTTTTTGATTGCCAATGAAACAACAAGACCTTCCATTACATAAATAGCAAACGCAGTAAAACTACTATGAGTGAGAATTTGTGCTCTTCTTCAACAACTCTGTTGTGGTTAGGGCGAAAAAATAAAACAAACACGATGTAATCGGATTTGTAGCAAATCATTCAATCGCTTACTCCCTCGTGAATCTATGACGGTCTGCCCGGATCGACTAGACGGGTTGTCTTCATGGCCAGAGCGGAACATGGCAGAAGGAAATAATGGGTTGGTACATTCCACCTACTGCCTGCGTATTCACCACATTCGCGTGTAATTGATTTCATGTTTGGTAGGAAGCGTGTTTATGTTGGCACATTAATTATCCGCGATTCTTTTTCCTCAGACCGTTCGGTGCACTCGACGAGGGCAACCAGCGATGAAGTGTTGCACTCATATTCGTACTCAACGTTTTCGTTTTGTTCACTAAAACCGTTGCTCACCGCATATCGTATCACTATCAAATAGAGGCTGACTTTTCGATTCACTATGTTATCATGTTATCATTTTCGTTCGATTACATACGGTTTGCATACATATGTAGCAACAATTTGCATCGTGACCAAAACAGAGTAACCCACTTCCCGAGATACCTACACATTTTGTCTACATTGACTTGAAAATGGACTGATAGAGGAAGTACCGTAAATGCAGCTAATTACTAGGTCAGTCTGTGGTACACCGCTTTGCGACATGGTTAATACATTCTGTCAAAACAACCGTTTTTTGCGCAAAAATTTGTGGTACAACATAACCAAACTGCTGTGCTGCTTCGCCGTTTAATCCTACTCAGTTCCACCTTGGCACTTGTCCATGATCGATTCCAAAAATGTTTGAGTTCGTCTGAAATCAGGATGCATTATTGGTTTCGCATGATAGAAACCCTCTGTCGTCCTACTGCTAGAGAAAACAAAAAGCAAACCCGTACGAATCCTTTTGCAATCTTATTCCTGACAATCCCTTGAGGATTTCTATTTCTGTTCACCAGTTTACCCGCTTGAATTTAAGCGAGTGCATCATATGTTTTCCCAATCGTCCCTCAGGACATGCAGAGGAAAGCATATGAAGTTCCCATTTCCGCTTTGTCCTGTGCTCTTTTATAGAACATTAGAGCTGAAGTAATGGTTGAATGATTTTGGGCTCTTCGGAGCAGACTATCACGGGAATTGTCCACAACTGCACCGATCCGACGGATAGCTCACATGTGCCACTGGGTAACATCGGATAAATAAACTCGCCACCTAAACCCACATGCACTCTTCGAACGGTGACTGTGGATGCAGCAGAAGAAAATAAATAAATTATCATCAGGTGTTCTTTGCTCAGTTGATAAAAAGTACATTTACCGGCTAGTGTGCTAAGTTGCTTGCAATCATTCTCGGATCTACACAGCTCTTTCCGTAAGAAACACCGCACGAAAAGGTACACCAGAAGAGCTGTAAAACGTGCTGTCGATTACGGAGTAAATGAAGCTGGGCCAAACATGTCTTCGGATAGGTTAACAGAAATATTCTAGCCTTGTTAGGGGTAAGCTTTAAGGTGAAAGTTTGAAACATGTAAATCCATCGGGATACATGTAGTATCGAGGGGGCAGATGTTCAGGTGCTATACACAAAGAAAGCGAATTAATTATGAATGTTTATCAGCACCCATAGAGAATGTTCTCTGTAGCAAGAATGAGTGATAGTTTGCTATCGAAAAGTCACAAATGTATTTGAATAAACAATTTGTTTTGAAAGTGTTTTACACGGTTTTGCTAACCCACGGGATAATTCCGGTTGCAGTTTCAACCCGTATCGAAATTCTGCTACCATTTAAACATTTCCTCCTCTCTAAACATCATGATGATTTATTACCGATGCCATACGCATTTATAAAATCATTCCAAAAACTACAAATTATTGCTTAACTTGATCCCTGTTAGCAACTTAATATCTAATCACAAGTTTTAATGCATCGTACGGTTTAATTAGGTGATACAAGAAATTATACTTGAGCAAGAAAAACCTGTAAAATTAATCACAGCGGTGTGTTTGGTTAGAAAACGGCTGGATAGTGCGTACCAACAGTATATCCCATACTAGTTAGTTGACATTAAAGAAACCTGGATATGGTCCAAAGTATAATTCCCAGCAACTCCTATCCCTACCTCCATGTGGTACCGGCTGAGGTACGAGCAACCAAGGGGATATCGGTGAGCCGAAAGGAGATTGGTCGTATGCTAACAGGGAAGAGGGAACTGTTCTCCTCGGAGGACAGCTTGTCTAACGTTTGTTCCCAATGGCAGGATCGACGATAGATCCGGAGCAAAAAGCTGAACTGCGAAATGCGATCAGCTAGGACCCCGCCAATTTACCATGGATGCGCTCCAGAAGCTTTACCGAAATGAAGCGTAGATACTGAAGATTTGTACTAGCAGATTGGGTACACTACTAACGAGCTGGGTACCGGTTCTATACTGCTAGGCAGGGTGCAGAGTCGTGTGATCAGGAGTAGCAGGAGATCAGCGACAGGTTGTGTATGTTGAGAATTGACAACCGGTTCACAAACTACACCATCATCATTGTGCACTACCTCACGAAGACCCGATGTAGAGAAACAAGCTCAGTTGAAGAAACTCTACGAGAATTGCTCGCGTAGCTTCAGCACTACCATCGTGAACATGAAAGCTTAGATAGGAAGAAAAAAATGTACAAACCGGGATCGACCCGCACAGCCTACACACCTAGACAAACGACAACCCAAAGTACCTTCTTTCGTCACTATGACTTCCACAAAATCGCCTAGAGATCATCTGACCAAATTGGCCATATTCACATTGACGGCCGATGGGCATTGACTCGGACCACAATCAGTTGTTGTATGCTTGTGCTTAATGGCATAATGAGCGAACCAGCAAAGGACTTTGAATGCGACTCGCTCCCAGAAGAAATTTTGGTGGATATCCTAGGTCACGAAGAATTTTTGGAGAGTCGTCTACTAATGGATTCCAGTTCAGATAGCCAATCCTGTTCCTCTTCCATATTGGATACGTCAACACGTAACGAAAGCGACAGGGATGATGACATTAACGTCACCATAAGATCTGAATCAACTGATGAAGACTCATTGGAAAGCGAACGAAGTGCAAAAATAAAATGGCGTCAAAGTGTCTCCAAGAGCCTATGCCATAGATTCATGCGGTGGCCATTGAGGATGACCGTATGGTGTTGCGAATACCCCTCGTGTCGCGTTGGTCGAAGCACTCTACATCCTCTTTGACGATGATGCTGATGGGCATCATGCCAGCCAGGACGCAAACCGCCTCGTACGACACTGTTCGGTATGCGCACGCGACCCTTAGGCACATTAGCCTGTACGTACTCTCGAGTTTGCCGCGATGGCACGAGGTACTCAATACCTTGGACCACACTGGTCCTCCATACCTGAGTATGGACGTGGTCACGCTAGCAAGGACTTTGCGCCTGCTGCTACGAACCGCCGAGCTGTTTGCCATCATGCGAGATAGCGCTGCCACAGCCATGGAAGCTTTCTTGCAGGTATAATCGACGTGGCTCCCGAACGTGAGCTTGTCGTCGATCATAACCCCCAGAAGCTTCAACGAGCGTTTTGAGGCGATAGTGCATGTGCCGGCACTAATCGATGCCTCCTGCTCAGACTTTCTGTTATTTACAACAATAACTTCAGTCTTATGGTGCGCTAGCTCCAGTTTCCTGGAGTGCATCCAGTCTTCCACTACGCGTATTGATAGCGCGGCCTTTAACTCTACCTCTCCAATAGACTCGCCATAGACCTCAAGAGTTATGTCATCGGCGAAGCCCACGATCACCACCCCTGGAGGGAGTATTAGTTTTAACACGCCGTCATACATAGCGTTCCACAGTACCGGACCCAGGATGGAACCTTGCGGTACACCTGCGGTAACCGGAACGCTTTTCTGACCCTCGTTTGTGTTATACACTAGCACTCGATTCTGAAAGTAGTTGCCCAGAATCTTGTACAGCGGCGTCGGCACTCTGAGACTCTGTAGCGCTAAGGCTATGGAGTCCCAGCTGGCACTGTTGAACGCGTTCTTTATGTCAAGCGTGACGATCGCGCAGTAACGAATGCCCCTCCTCTTACGTTGGATTGCAACCTCAGCCGTTCTGGTGACGGAGAGAATTGCATCCACCGTGGACCTACCTTTTCGAAAACCGAACTGGTTGCTTGATAGACCGTTCTCACTTTCTGTATATTTCACCAGTCTATTGAGGATTACCCTCTCAAGCACCTTGCCCGCCGTGTCCAGCAGGCAGATTGGTCTGTATGCCGATGGGTCACCTGGTGGTTTCCCAACCTTCGGCAACAGCACCAGCCTCTGGCGCTTCCACACGTCCGGGAAGAGGCAGTCGTCAAGGCATTTCTGCATGACCGCCCTGAACAACCCGGGGGCTTCTTTGATGGCCGTCTTGATGGCCAAGTTCGGGATTCCGTCTGGTCCCGGAGCCTTGCCTACCTTCAGGGAGTTTGCGATATCGATCAATTCATCTTCCGTCACCCTTACCGCATCGTCAGCCTCTGCACGGCTGCCGTCACTCACGGTAGGTGGTGACTCGTCAGCCGGAGGCCAGGGACTTGGTTCGTGGCTTGGGAAGAGGCCCTGAATGATCTTTTCTAGCATCGCTGGTGATTGTTCGGCCGGGGCTAGCGCACCTGTAGTCTTGGTCATAACGATCCTGTAGGCGTCACCCCACGGGCTCGAATTGGCACTGGCGCAGAGTCGTTCGAAACAGGCTCGTTTGCTGGCTCTGATTGCGCTCTTAAGCGTTGCCTTAGCGGATCTGAATGCGACACCGCGTTCCGCTCTTTGCTCGTCTGAACGTGCGCGTTGCATCCTCCGTCTTGCACGGAGGCATGCATTGCGCAGGCCTGCTATCGTATCGCTCCACCAGTATGTCGGTGGCCTACCCTCTCTAGGCGGACGAGACCTAGGCATCGTGGCGTCGCACGCCCATGACAGCATCGAATTTAGATGGTCCACATCCGGGAGCAGTTCACCCCCTTCGTGCTTTCATCTAATTGCCTGCCCAAAAACATCTGCATCGAAATGCAATGTTTTCCAGCCGTAGAAGGATGGAATATTGGCCCTACTCGCTGCTTGCTTCCGCACGCCTACCTCATAGCGGATCGATTGGTGATCGCTATTCGTGTAGCTGTCGTCTACCCTCCAGTTCGTGATCAGTCCCGGGCTGCAGAACGTCACATCGATAATCGATTCGGCACCGTTTCTACTGTAGGTGCATTTTGTACCAACGTTAGCCAAGTCTAAGTTGAGCTTTGCCAAAGCTTCCAACAAGACCTGGCCCCTCTGGTTTGTACAGCGACTCCCCCACTCGACAGCCCAAGCGTTGAAGTCACCCGCAACCACCAACGGCCATAGGCCCGTCAGTTCCACGGTTGCTTGATCGACCATCTGCGCGAACGTTTCGGTAGACCAACTTGGCGGAGCATAGCAACTGCAGTAGAATACTCCATCCACTTTGGCAATAACGTACCCCTCTCTGGAGGTCGACACAATCTCCTGAACCGGGTACCTGCCTGTCGTGCAAATGGCCGTCTTCCCAGACTTGTCCGATACCCAGTTACCGTTTCTGGTTGGGATACGGTATGGGTCCGAGACGATGGCCACGTCCGACAACGACTCAGCAGCCGCTTGGTGTAGCAACTGCTGCGCCGCATAGCAGTGGTTCAGGTTTAACTGTATCACCCTCAGGCCTGCGGCTTAGTAGCCGGCCGTGCAGCCGGACACTTGGGGCCTCCCATGGCGTGTTTGGCGTCCCGTTTACCGGTGCATACCAGACACTTGGGAGGTGCACCGCAGTCCCGTGCCTTGTGGGTCCAGAGAAATGATGTGCGAACAGTCATGAGTTATTTTTTTAAGAATAACTATTTCAAAAAGCTTTGAGACAGAACTTAGCGATGCAATTCCACGATAGTTAGTAACAGTCCGCTTGCAACCCTTCTTGTGAATGGGGAAGATAAATGAATTTTTCCAGCATTCGGGGAAAACGCCCGTCGTTAGGGATAGGTTGACAACCATGGCCAAAGGTGCAGCAAGAAAATTCAAACATCGTTTGAGGATTAACGAGGGAATACCATCAGGGCCAGATCCTATCGATGTTTTCAATTGATTCCCGGCTTCAATCACCATGTCTCTATTAATAGTGAACGAAGAGCCTAATAATCGCATAGTCTGTATATTACTCGTGGCATTTGCGACATCCTGAGCATTTAGATTATCCTCAGAGAATACACTGCAGAATTGGGTGCGAAACGAGTCGGCAATACCTTCGACAGTGTCCACTTCAATGGTCCCATTAGTCATGTTAGACGGCAAACCAGATTCTTTGCGTTGTTAGTTTACATAGCTCCAGAACTGTTTGGGATTCGATTTGAGACGATTCTGCAGATCACACTGGTAGTTTTTATATAAAGTGGCATTGAGACGCTTGTAAGCGGCGTTGGCGCGAAAGTATTCAGCTTTCGCAGCATCGGTTCGATGTTTACTGAATTTCCTCAGGGCCGCTCTTTTTATTCTCTTCAAGTGTTTAAAAACTGAATTGGACCAGATTGGATTAGCTGGTTTACGGTGGCGTTTTTTAGGCACAAACTGGTCAATGGCGTAAAGCAAAATATTACACACCGTCGAAGCTGCGGAGTTAGCATCGTCACAGGCAAGCGAAGTATTCCAATCAACACCAGCTAGGAAGTTGTTCATTCCAACAAAATTTGCTCTGTTAAAATCGTAGTGAACAGCTTCGGCGATTTCTTCAAAGCGATGCTCAGGATGCATTTCCAGCGTCAGTAGTAGAGGTGGATGATGTCTGCAATATTTTACAAGCGGCGCAAGAGCTTGTAGAAGGGAACAGTTTTGCCCCAAATCCTCACTGATGAAGCACAAATCGAGCAAACGGTTGTTAGTATTCAAAACACCATTCACTTGCTGGAGCCTGGCAGTAGAATACGCATCGAGTAGGGCAAACGATGCTGGTCTGATCGAAGAACGAGAATAATCGGGAAATCGGAAGTTGTGACTACTGTGGAGCCATGATATCGTGCTGAGATTGAAGTCACCTATGATGACAATGTTGTCTCTAGCTTCCATTTGTGAAACGATCCATTCTAGAGAAAGTGTATGCTTTTCTATTAAGCTGCAGTCGTTGACACGATCGGGAGGAACGTACATTACGCAAATAAACAGGGTGCCAGTAAGCGTGGAAATCGCCACCCACAGATGCTCTGCCGTTAAATCCTCGGGAGGTTTCAACAGACGAGATTTGAAACTGGAACAAACAGCTATAAGAACTCCACCACCGGTGCTCTTGTTGCTGTTGAGGACTGAACGATCATGCCGATAAACTGAGTACGTTTCATTGAACAGTTGATGCGATAAAGTGTTGTTGTTTAACCAGGTTTCGGTGAAAGCATAAATGTCATAGCATGCGTCGCTGCATGCTAGCTGGTAATCGGCAAGGGACGTGTTGATGCCGCCTGTGTTCTGATAGTACAGCGAAATTTGCAATTCAGGATCGCCTGAAGGAAATCTGGAAGTGGAGACGGCATCAGGCCGAGCGACGTCGTTGAATGAAGAATACTTGCCGTGAGCGGCAGTTTGGTAGGCTGTCTCCAGCACTAGTCTCAGAGCCTGGACGACTATGATGGCAGGAGCGTGAAAGCTGAAAATTACAGGGACTAGCATTGGGCAAAGCTGAGCTAGGAGGGTCCAGGGCTACCATACTACTGTGTGGCGTGCGTCCCGGGCTATCAGAATGCAGATTCATGAGCAGCGATTGTCCAGGTTCTGCAGTTATATTTCGAAGGTATTGGTCCTTAGGTTGATCAGCATGCAGTGGTGAACCAGTTGCAGATAGGCTGGAAGCGCAGAACGAATCAGCGGAAGAATTGTCGTAATCAGGATTATACTTGCCTGAAGATGTATTTTGGAAACTCCGTTCCCCGGGTCCACACGCAGGGCCGGGACGACTGTTGTGTGCTGGCAGGAAAAGCTCGACTGCGGTGGGGGGGGGGGGTCAGGAGCTTCCATAAAACTAGTTTCGTTGCGTCCCAGCACGCAGCAGAAATCCGGCTGGCTGGCAAAACTGGTTGAAGAAGCTGATTGCTATGTCGAATAATCGATTCTTTGTTTCGACCTGTTAACTTGTTTTTTATAGAGTTGGCATATAGAACTCCAGGAGGCGTGTTTATCATCAAGCTCACTCTCGGCAGGCAGTCTACGCTTTTTGTTGAAAAGTTGACAGTTGACACATTTCTGCGATTCTGACTCGCACTTGTCGACAGCATGATTTTCGGCGCATTTAGGACAGCATACCGGTTTGCTGCACTTAGCTGATATATGACCGTATTCAGAGCAGTTGTAGCATCGCAACACGTCTACAACTTCGACAATGCGACAACGGTCCCAGCCGATATTCACTCAACGTGTTTTCATAAAAAAGTCGAAGGATAAAGCGTCAACTTCCAAAATTGCTGCGTGCGTCTGATCGCTCCGATTATTGATTTTATGCATGCGAATTAATTTCAGTTCAGAACATTCCGGTAGTGTGTTTTGTTTTTTAATTTTGTTATATCATTTTCTGAAGTTCCGTCGCATATTCCGATGATTTTTATTCTAGGTCTCAATGGGGTAAGCTTTTCGATTTGATATTTCTAGAGAAACATTTCAAAAGGTCCTATCTGCTTTGATCGACTTTTTTAACGATCACTTTCATTCAATCACCACGACCCATTAAACACCTTTTATGACACGTTATTTGCACAAGTTGATAGCGGAGGGATCACTCTAGCCTTCTGACACAGGCCACGCTTGGGAGAGTAACTAAAGCTGAACCATTACCAAAATAAAAAGATGCTCCGGAAAAACGATAAAAGCAGATAGGACCTTTTGAAATGTTTATCTAGATTTGTCGGAAAGTAAGATGTTAGCATCGTTCACCAATTTCAAAGCAAGCTCCGTCGATCCGCATCTAACAGTGATTTCTCCGTAAATTGCACCGTAAATAAGCGGGTCGAGTTTTTCGCAAATGTCTTTCCTAGTTACTGAAACGGTTTGGGCGGTTTTTGGCTTGAACAGTACCGTTTGCTCAAGTCTTAAAACAGTAGTGTTTCTCGTCACAGAGACATTATCCTGTAAGGTTTGAGCAATAGGCGATTTTGATTGAACAGAACTCAATGGTGTAACACATACGTCGTCGATCAAAACATCAATGTTGTTGCTGTTTTTCTGGTTGCCCATTCTGCGTCTCTTTCCAGATCTCAAGATACTGCAATCGTCAATATCAGCCGCTGAAGTACCAGTGGCTTTACGCTTAGTTATACTGAGTGGGACAGGTTTTGTAGAACGAACTGCGCTAGCGTAGGTAGTTATAGCAGCGCTATTGCTGGATGTACCGAAAACCACATCAGTGCTTGCACTCGAAACCGCGTAAGAAGACAATAAACTTCCAATCTCAGTAGCGATAGTTTCTTTGATAGAAGTTCGAATGTGAGGCAAAAGCGAACTGATTAGCCCGTCACTCAACCCCGAGGAGAGATTCTGTATAACTAAATCGCATTTAGCAACGGTATCGCTCAGCTCGTTCATTTTTATCAAAACAGAATTGCATGTTTTTTGTATATTGTTGAGGCATACTTGCTTCTTTCTGCAGTCGAAACACATATACTTCAAGTTTTTGAGAATAACTAAGACAAATTCAGGCCTATTGAATTATGATATCACCAACAAACTCAATGTCAGAAGGATGCACCTTTATAAAGAATCTCGATCTTTTCGAACCAGTGAGCAGCCAAAAAAGGCGCTGAAGTAGGGTCTAGTAGTCAGAAGACGTCATTTGAAGTTGTACAGCATGGTTTTACAAAGTACGAAACCTCCCAGACAAAAGTTTTATAAAGCCACTTATCGGGGTGATGTTCCTAATAAGTTCAAAGTAATTTTATCCGATAAATTCGCAAGAAGCTTATGATTTTTTCTTTACAAATAAGACTTTGAAATCCAATCTGTACAAGCAACAAAGCCTTAAAAAAGGTATTCATCCCAACAACTAACCTGTGGAGCTTCTGCTTGGTTTGGCAGGCTACCACTACAGCGGAGAAATACTAGAGTGGCAGCGAAACGTGGTTGTGAAACCGTATAGCTAAGGTAGGTGGCAGTATTGTTATGCTATTGTTATATTTATACAAATAGGTATGTTGGTAAATGTAAATGTTCATGCCAAAGATAGTTTGTGTTATTTAAATATCACTTCAATAACGTTTGCGATAAAAAATTGACTTTTTCCAGATGGTGATGAAAAAAAAAACTAAGACAGATAATTAAGTTGGATAAATTTCCCATTAATGGTGATTATATTATCTTATTTGCAAAAAAAAATTTTACGCCCTTGCGAGCGGCCTTCCGGCAGATAACCGGAACATTCGCCATAGCGAAAAAAACATGCGTGTAGGTATGTTTTTAAACTCTTTCTTCGTTTTTTTGATCGTCCTCCGTTTTTGCGACAAAATTGTTGGAATCGATCTTGCGCTTCAAGTTTGCCCAGAAATTCTCGATGGGATGCAGCTGGGGGACGTTGGGCGGATTCGCTGACTTCGGTACCACATAGATATTCAGCCGCCCTCATGGCAATTCTTGGAGCGAAAGAAGAGCGGCTTTGACATCCCTCTCTCGCTGATTGTCAACCACAGCTGCACCTTTTTTGGGAACTTGGTGTGTGCAATAAATTTCACCTCGGAGCTCACTTCCTTTGTGGGAGAAGTGAAATACGAAGTACCCTGCCAGTCGTTGCCATCCAGGGTGAGATAGGTCTCGTCATCCATCACCACTGCCACGTTGCGATTCGCCGGAAAAATCGACTTGACCATCTTACTCACAGCGGTGCGGTGCATCATTGCCTGCAGCTCCGAGACCAGTGGACGGGACTACCGCTTCCTGACATGTATGTCCATGTTCTCCAGATACTTTTTCACTATTTTACCGCATGCACCAACCTCCCGGCTAAGTGCACGCAGCGATGTAGCCACTTTTCTCTCGGTCTTCCTCTTTAGCAACCTTTGACGCTTCTTGTCGCTCAGGGTTGTTGGCCGTCCGGAACCGGGCTTTCTTGCGATGCTCTGATCATTGTCCGATAGTGTCAAGATGTTGTAGATGGCGGAACGAGCATACCCGGCGTTCACAAAGCACCGCGCGATGTCCGCGGGATACCGTTCTTTGAACGCGCACACTTCTGAACGGAGTAGCTTCACTTTTTCGCCATCACAGTTAGAGTTTGACTGATAGAGCTGTCAATTTTTTTTTTTTGCTAACTCATGGGTTGCTATGATTGATGATGCATGAGTAGTTTCGTCAGTGTGATTATAGGTAAACCCATGAAAATCGGCAATTTTTGTCCATTTTTTTACCGCAAACGTTAATCTCGTTCCTTTTTATTAGGATTTGCTTGGAAGTTCAAAGACCTCCGAAATAGTAAGACATTATAACGTAAATCCAGACACCTGAGCAAATAGAATTAATGTGCCCTGAAATGGGACCATTTGCTATTTCGGAAGGCCAATCAGGTGTTAGTGACTCATTGCTTCCACTTTACTCGGCGATAAGCCCAAACAACAACCTACAGTGGCGCAAAAATCGACTCTGTTTGACAGGTCTAATGTTACGCATGCTGAAGAGAACCCGATCGGTATAAGGTTCCAGAACATTTCGACAGTTATATAAGGAGGATCCCAACGTGGATTCGAGTAGACCATTGAAAACCATCAAGGTAATTGGTCAAGTTTTGCCATTTTTCAAAATTTACGCCAGATGACGTTAATATGGTAACATTTTTCGCCTGATAGTGCTAATATACAAACAATATTGCCGAGTAAGTCCGCGTGTTGATTAGTGCATCCAGTGCCGTTGAAGAGTATATCTACCACCGAAAATTCCGGCCCCGACAGCTACTCGCAAAAAGAACTTCGGGACCGCATTAAACGCCCTCAAGAGAAAGGGGACCCGGAGAGCCACGTGTATCACTCTAGAAAATCATCACCGCCATCGCAGGTAATAACGATGGCTGCGCCGTCGCCGTCACAGCCCCCTTCAAGCCATCCGTAGGATTTGTCGCAGCCGCAGTCAGTGAGTCAAACCCATAGTAACAATATTGGTTGTATCGAAGTTTTATAATGCTTAATGCAAGCAAAACCAAAAACTTTAATAAAACCAGTTTTGCTACTTGGGACAAAATTTGCTGTTTGTCGTTTTTTGGTGAAAAAAAAAAGAATGATTGGTTAAAGTAAAATTCAGTTTTATTTTGGATGATTTGCGATCACGTCTATTGTTTTAACAGGTGGTGATCTTGCTCGAACGAAGTTTTTCAAGTGAGTTTTCCTTAGCGCGTTTGCCGACCCCGAGGGTCACAAAAATTAATTAGAGTCTTGTCCGATGGGGCAAACGACAAGTTTCGAGGTAGCTACGTGTTTCAGCGTACAGATGTTGAAGGCTTTGATGACCTCCGGTTTTGGGATGCGCATCACCAAATCTTCCATTCTGCAGACTTGGCACCCAGGGAATATTATCAGCCTCAGAAGCTTTAGCGGCTGCTCCAGTGGAAGCTGTTATCGTTACCGATTAAAAATTTCATCTTGCAAGTATGATTGTAACCAAGGCGTTTTCATATTATTACAGAGAAATTTTAAAGCATGTTGAGAAAGCGCTACACCAATACTTTCGTTATCAAATTAGGAATAAGGTTATTCTGGAATATTTTGGGTTCGGAGGCCTCTTTCCAGAGTTCGCTAGTCGGCGTAGTCGAAGAACTGTTTAATAGTTGTCTTCAGCTGAAAACCCAGACACCGTAACGGTCTGATTTTATTGTCGAATATGAATATGATCGCAGTACCAGTATTGATCGCTAAAAATCAGCACCAGTTCATCAAATATAACTTCTTTTCGCAACAGTTGTGGATGTTATATGCATACAAGGTTTAGAATTTATTTAAATAGATAAGATTGCAAATTTTTCGTGATTTTGCGTTTACCTACTCTTTTATTTTGCTGTTGAGTAACAATGATAAACTTAAAAAGCATTCCAATTATCATGATTAAACAACTTTCCGTCATTTCTGACAACCCTGATAAATATCCTACTCCCAAGTGACGGGAGCAAACATTCTCATCAAGAAATTTGATGCAACTCTTTTGTGACGGAAGCCAATGGCCATAAGATTTAATTCTCGGTACCAACAATGGGACAGCAATAATAATAATAACATTGCAGTTTCCCCGCAGAGAAATGCACTCTCTGAAATTGGACCGTCACTATCTGGTAAGCAACCGATGGTGACCCGTATTTCCAACTCTAAGCGCCGCCTGCAGCAGACAAATTGTTCGCCAAGCGGACAACGAGCCAAAGCCACGCGACACGTGCGGGTCAAGCTTTTATTTTATTGACATCGTTACAAAATGATAAAATCTATCTACGTCTCTCACTTTTGCCGGCTTGGCTTGGTCGTTTTCTTTCGGTTTGCTTCGTTTGCTCGTGGTAATTGTGGTTTTACTCGTACCCATACCGTATCTTTCTTTTCGATACAACGATAGAATTATTGCCGCTCGTGTCGCATCATAAAGGAGGCCAAAGGCGCCACGGTGTGCTCGTAGTGCAAGGAAATGAAGATGAGATATCGTGCTGCAGCTCCACAAGCTGGTATATGCAAAAATGTCTAGTAGCTAGTTATATCTTGAATGTAGTTAGAACCACGCCCCTAGTTTATAACTTACTGAACGCTTGCTGTCCTGTAAGCGAACTGAGTTATCTGTATTTTTACAATATTTGTAATCCACTAGCCCCACTACGGCTAACCATTAAAGAACCGCACAAAAATATGACTGTCCGAAGTACACCAACTAGATTGCTTCAATGGTTTCAACAAAGAACTATCACTATCATATTACTTGCATGATTGGGATGAAAATATTAAAATTAGTATGAATACTTTAACTTAACTGAATTAAAAATGCAGATAAAAACCAACTAATCCAAAAAATAGGACCATTTATTTTGGACCATTCTAGAAACTACTCTTCGTAAAGTATCACTTTTAGAAGCGACAACCATCATACAACCCTCGAAGTGCTTTGCTTCCTACACCGCCCAGTAAAACGCGGATATGTTGCCATCGGAGACGACGAACCCATTGAACGCATCCAATTGAATCCTGGTTTCTCCTATGCCCGCAGGCGTCGACCTCGATCCGCTACTTTGTTACCGTATACTTTTGATAGCTCTTTCCGTTTCTAGTGCATAGATTTGTGCTTTGTACAGCACAATTTTGCCGCACAATGGCGGATCTTTTCTACTTTCATTCTTTTATTATTATTGTTATTGTTATTGCACACATTACATCGTCACAAGTGCTTGACAGTACACGGTAGATAACTTAAAGCAGAGGAAACGGCACTGGGTTGGCTTCAACGGAAGTTTCGAAGAATATATCACCAACTTGTCATACCCACAATACGCGGTGCAGCTTCTTTTATCTCATGAACTTGCTAGCATGCTGTGAAACGAATGCACGCCCTCATGGCAGAAGAGTTGCACTTCGAATTTGATGCATGCAAACGCTAATAAGCTCGCAACCATTCCCGAAGCGAGTGGTACTGTCGTAAGATACGGTAGATTAAATTTCCCATGAGAATTGTTCTAAACAACCCGCAAAATATTAACGTTACTCGCAGTTTACAGTACAGAGATCATCATCACAATTATAAATATATAAGAGACAGAAATGAACGCGTCCTTTTACAATTCATGTAGGTGAAAATGCAAATTTCAATCCTAACCTTTCTCTAGGATAATTGGACTTCTCCAGTTCGATGATAATTCCAATACAATCGATTCGAGGCGATAAAAAAATATAGAAACTCACTTGAAAAGGGCATGCTCGAGCTATAACGAAACAAACTAGCGACCTCTGAATTTTAGCCGTCGGATAAATCGGCTCCACCGTAAAATTGATTATGTAACTCCGAAAATCATTTTTTCTTACCAGTACTGTCAACCTAAATACACCTCAGATGGTGTTTTAACAGCTTTGTCACATTCGTTGATGTTCTCATTGGTCAAATGAAGATTGACATTTTTATTTTAAAAAAAAGGGGTTATATTCCATAACATAGCCGCTGAAATAACAGCTGACTGAATCGGTCCATAACTTTGCGGAACTTGTGTTTCAATGATATCACCTCCGAAGATACTTATTCTTGCAAACCTGTCGAATTCCTCAAATGATGAAAACCTCAACTAACCTCAAAACGCTAGTTTGTGTTCAATCATGAATTCCTTTTTCACGTATGTTTTATATTTCCTTCGTGCGAAGGAGAGAATTTCAAGTTTTTGTGTGAAAGAAAAACTTTCTCACGTGCATTCCAAGAAACTGATGATATGACCTCGACAACGAATAAAATTTCATCTGCTTCGGAGGTGTTGTCGTCTCGTTGTGAATTTTTTTCACTCATTTTGTTGTGGTAAGTTCTTTTGGTGAAATCCTTTGGTCAACTTCATTTCGTTTTCACACTTATGGTTTTGTCGACGCTCTGCCTCCCAATAGTTTTTAATTTATTATACCACAAATTTTCTCATTGTTTTCACGAAACAATTTGCTTCAGTCTATTATATAATTACACAACCTGGTCATCCCTTGACCGCTGATCCTAGTCACAGGGAATATTACCGATAAAACTGTTCAGAAACATCTTTTTACGAGCTTCAACTACTTAAACTATTTCTTTCACTCCACTATGAAATAACAACAAACCACTGAAACGGCAATTAAATATTTATATTCTAATAATACGCTCATAAATAAATATTTACACTAGCACATGATCTCACAAAGCCTAAAACTGATTGCACGTTTGCAATCAATGCATAGACCGTACCATTCTAATCGTATGCTTCTTGATGCGATTGGGTCTCGAATGTTTGACATACAATGGCTGCTGGATGTACACCGGATAGGGGCTGGGAATGTGCACCGGATATGGCTTCGGCACTTCAACGGCCACTTTGTGAAACACTGGCACTTCGATTGGCAGAGGATAAGGCACCGGACGGTCCACTTGCACTGGGATTGGTTTGTCAACGTAGATTGGGATTTTTCGCTCGACCATAATTGGCACTCGCTTCTGAACCGTTATCGGGTATGGTACCTGCACCGGGACCGCCACGTGTCGTTCAATTTTCACCGGGTACGGAACGGGAACGTTCTTGGTGATGGTAACCTCTCTGTAGAACTTGTGTCCATAATGGTTTGAATCCGATGATTTGGTGTCAAAAGTGTGCGTAGACATCACACGTTCGCTTGTGTCTGGTGGGAGTTCCCTTTTTTTATGTGGAACAGGTTTACTGAGTTCTCCAGAGCTCCATCCGAAGGTTAAAACCAGTAGCATCAATGTCTGTGGGAAAACTAAGAACTAATTAGTATCTGTGGTAAAAGATTCACGAATGGGTATCTATAGTTTCGTTACCTTCATATCGTCCAATTTCCGACACGAAAAGTTCAAACAAACTATTTGCTGCCAATTTCTTCAGCAGTCAAACGGGAAATGTTCATTGGCCAACAGTGGCGTGCCGTATTTATGTATTTGATTGGTTTTGCTTTTCACTTTCAATTAAACGCACCCAAGTTTACCTTTCTTTCGCCAATTCGATGTGTCGGTACTAGGAACGGCATAATTGTTCATTATTTTGCCTTACGATGTGCGTAGGTGGTATAGAGATGATCATACGGGCAGTGTTCGCAGAACCGGGTGATCTTGCAATCAACATTTTTTAAGTAAAATATTGATTAAAAAGCCAAATTAACAATGGAATTTAAAAATTTGTTCGATTGCATTTTAGTTACGACATATAGCAACAATCAAACATGAACTGTCTCTATATTGTTATTATGCAACATGCAGTCATAATGCAACAGATTCTAGCTAAATGAAGATTTATGCCATGCTACTTCCTTCGTAAATTTTATAGACCAGCAGCTTTTCGCGACGAATCAAGTATTAAATGGAGTTAGAGATTAAGATAATAATTCAGAAAAACAGGCACAAACGTAGATATATTCGAAAACAAAAAATCGTACTGCTCTAAAATACTCACTTATTTATTTAACATATATCTCGGATGATCCAATTTAAGAAATTATGAATTATTAGGCATTAAGAACCTTAAAAGCTCCACTTAAATTTAACCAAATAAAAAAAATTAGTTCGTAGTGACCGTTTCAGAATATTCCAGAATCGAAAAAAAAACGTTAAGTATTCTGTTAAAAATCTGAATATTTGGTAACGGATAACTGAAAATTAGGACGAATGCTAGAATCAGGATATGTCTTGCCAAATCAGAACGGATGAAATCCCTTCCCGAGCTGGCGCTAACAAAGTGAAAGTGGTAACTAAACCCATGCATCGTGTTAAAAACGAGTCGGACCAGTATAAGCAGATAGTGAATCTAAATCGGGACTATAAACAAAACAAGACGATCAAAACACGATTCCAAAAGCTGTACCTACTTGATGATTCTTCTTCTCAAACCCCTAAAATGTAAAGAAAAGTGAGAAAAGACTTCTGACCGTCTTTTTTCCAAACGACCCCATTGTGCGGAAGTATCCGTATCGTAGTATTCTTACACTCAAAATTTGTTACGTGAAATTTCCTGTACTTATTCATTTTCTGTCATTTTGCATGATTTATGTGACAACATAACATCTACGTGAAAATCACATGCATACTATGTTTTATCACGTAGCATCTACGTCAACTTGGCAACGTCAAACAGAATGAAGTATCGCGTGAACTCTCCGTGCGCAAATACACAGAAATCAAAATGGCGAAGCTGCTGTCTGATGTTGTCTTCGAACATGAAAGGGATTCCTCGATGACTTCCCAATAAGTGAGCTTTAGAAAAACCATAAGAATCCGGCATCGAGATTTCACACAGATTCAGTTCAAATTGCGAGGAATTTCCTGAGCATAAACAGTTGCAGCTAACAGTGATTGTCGCCAGCGAATGTTGCAATATCATTTTGCCATTTCGTATGTCGTTTAATTCATTTACGAATTGGCGATTTTGCATGCCCGTGCGACTTATCAAGCCACATATTTGGATAATTTCTGAAAACTTTTCCTAGTCTCTCAAGAATTTGGGAAACCACAATTGAAAATTTTACGTTGTATAAAACGTAGAACCTAACAGACAATCAAATGCTTTTCACTTTACTGGTAGTTAAATTCTACGTGAAACTCACATAAATTGCATATGTCTACTGAAAAAGATTCACAGGATAAATCTTCTTACCAGTTCATGATGAACTCAAATGACAATCACGTAAAATCTACATGAAAATGACAGTGGAAAATATTCACATAACTTTTCCGGAAGTTATAACGTGAAAAATATTTTGAGTGTACAATAAGCTTCGCTGAATGCCGGGTGTGCAACATGATCATAGACTCTATAACCTCACTTTTCTGACGGTTAGTTGTAACTTCGTTTACATTTTGAACTTAGTGTTTTTTTCTGGTGGAGCAATCGTATGCGTAATTGAAATGCTGCTCGATTTATAGTTGTTCTTAATGTGCTGGCACCTCACGCACAACATTTACAGGGCATTTTGGTCAGAATTGAAATAATTTGCTATAATTGAGACCAAAACCGCATCGTCCGAAGGTAAACAAAGTTACCAATAGCTGTCAAATTCAGATGCGTGACGTCACCGTGCGATGGTCTACACTCAAAATAATTTTCACGTCATAATTACCGGAAAAGTTATGTGAATATTTTCCACTGTCATTTTCACGTAGTTTCTACGTGATTGTCATCTGAGTTCATCATGATCTGGTGAGATGATTTATCTTATGAATCTTATACAGCAGACATATGCATTTTATGTGAATTTCACGTAGAATTCAACTACCGGTAAAATGGAAAGCATTCGATTATCTGCTAGCTACTACGTTTGATAAAACGTAAAATTTCCAAATTTTGTCTCCCCAATTCTTAAAAGACGGCAAATAGTTTTTAGAAATTATAGAAATATGTTGCTTGATAAATCGCACGGCCATGCAAAATCGCCGTAAATTCGTGAATGAATCAAACGACATAAAAACGGACAAATATTACGACGTTTGCCGGCGATTACTATTGTAAAGCTGCAATTGTTTATGTATAGGAAACTCCTCGAATTACGAACTAAATATGTGTGAAGCCTGTAAGCTCAAGGCGCGATGTCAAATTCGTACGGTTTTTCGAAAGCTCACTTATTGGCAAGCCGTCGAGAAATTCTATTTTATTGTCAGAGACTGAGTTAGACAACAGCTTCGCCATTTTGATTTCTGTGTATTTTCACATAGAGAGTTCACGCGATACTTCTTCTATGACATTCTGTTTGACGTTGCCAAGTTCACGTAGATACTACGTGATAAAATATAGTATGCATGTGATTTTCACGTAGATGTTATGTTTGTCACATAAATCATGCAAAATGACAGAAAATGAATAAGTACAGGAAATTTCACGTAACAATAATGTGAAAATTATTTTGAGTGTATAATTGTGTTCAGGGGTTTTTCAGAACTGATGTCCAGTAGTATGAAGAGTCCTCTTTCCGAGTAGTACTAGCGGGGAATCGTTCCAAATTTATATAAGACTACGGAAAAAAACATTTTTGAGTTTTTGAGTAATGGAAAAAAGCAACCCGCTTAAAAAAGACCTTATTGTATTTAGAATCATCTTCAAAAATTTTTGATATACGATTTCATGATGTCTCGAAAGTTGACATACCGTGCTGGATCGAAATCCGTACACTTAAGCACATGATAATCTTCAACGGTCAATATAAAATCAAGAAATTACATATTGCTTAAAACTGACATGTTAACTTATAGGTCTACTTATATTTTATCACTATTTTCAAGCGAAATGATTTTAACTACTCTGAAACTCGAAAAAATCATGTTTGAATAGAACATGTTTTGAATCGAAATCCGTACGCAGTTTTTCGTCTGAATCGAAATCCGTACACTTTTGAATCGAAATCCGCACGCACGCGATATAGACTGGATTAAAGACCGTACAGCAGTGAATCAAAATCCGTATAGATAGAGAAGTACGTAAATGAATTTTATTTTTCAATTTATCTTTAAATTTACGAATAAATATATTATATTTATTTATTATTTGTTTATTTGAGCATGTAGAGTAAGAATTACTTCTTATAAAATTCTACACTAAGCAAAAAAAAATTGTTGCGGTCAATTGGTTCCTAAAGTTTTACACGATTTTCTAATTTTTATATCAGCTGAAATAGTGCAGCTTTCTGTGCAAAACATGTTTTTAAAAAATGTTTATCGTTGTCCTTCAAATTTTGAATGAAGAATAAAAAACTGCTCGAAATGCCCTAAAATTCGAGCAATTTTTTATTTTTCGTCTAAAAATCGAAGGAAAACGATATAGTTTTTTTTGAAAATCAAGTATTGCTCAGAAAATGCGGCTTTCTTTTAATGATATTTAAGAACTGGAATAGCTTTAGGTCCCAATTGAATGATTCGACATAAAAAACATAAATTTTTTCTCAACTACCAGCTGCAAGACGCCTTCTTCCAGGCTTAGATTTAAGGAGGGGGCAAATGCCCCGGGCCCCCCGATTGCTATACCCCACTTCATGATCCAAATCTTCCTCTCCAGCAGTGAAGGTTGGTGGAACTCCTTTTGATTGAGATTCGTAGCCATAAGTTACGGCTCTTTTATCGTAGTCACTAGAACGCCGGAACCTCTCGAAGCTTCCCGGTACGACTTTCCCTCGCGCACTTCTGTCACAGCTCTTTCGGGATTGTTTGCCGTATATTTATGCTTGTTTTCTTCCATAAAATGCTGAAAACAAGGATGAAAGTTCAACAAAATATGCATGATACACACGCTGTACGGATTTAGATTCAAGCGATTAACAAGGATCAAAATCCGTACGGCACAGTTTTTGATGAATAAATACAATTTGCACTATTTACCAGACAATATACAGCTCGAAAATGACAAAGACTTACCTTTTCAATCGATTTCAAAAAGATTCACATAGTAAAACACTTATATCCCACTTGAAAAACGTTTTTATCTGAAGAACGTTTCCTTAGTAAAATCTCTAACGATGCGACGAAATGACAACTGAAACCGATACACGATTGATTTTTTATTTTTAATATTTTTATTTCATGGCCTACTGGCGCATAGTTCAATTTAACAGAAAGCCAATAGTTCAACGGACATGTACATGTAACTTTTGTATGAGTTTTCATTTTTGTAATGCTTAAAACTGAAGAAAAACATCAAGGTGTACGGATTTCGATACTGTACGGGTTTCGATCCAGCACGGTATACCTGAAAGGGAAGCATACGCACTCAATTCTCAGTTCTAAATAATTAATGCAATTTTGGTTTTATGAATATTGAAAATAATTATATATCGTTAACGCTCAATTGATGATATAAACATGTTTTCTAAACAAGCGAATCCGCTAGCGCCATTTATTTAGAAGATAGATGTCAGCACGTCATCCGTATCGACGTCATCCGTATCGTCAATGTAAACAGTGTCGTAGACTCATATGCATGTTTATGTAAGCCGTTTACGGGGCACCTACAGTGTCAGTTTTTAATAAACGGGACTTCATTCACAACGACTTAATCTATGCTTACTTCAATCGTTTGCGCCGAATATCGCATTGATTTACAGATTGTATTATATTCAATATGATGATTATTTTTCAAGCCTTTCTGAATTAGTCATTTTCATCGTAGTAGCTAGAATTTGGTAATTCAAACGATTTGCATGATGTAACTAGAAATGACAGTTCCGGAGAAACTAGCTTTGTTTCTGTGAGCCGTGCTTTGATACCCAGCTTCTGTCGATTCCTGGTCACTGATGAAAAGAAATATTCAGAAACGAAATTAAAACATACCATAAATATTTAACTGAATATACAAGTTGAGGTAAAGTTAAAATGAATCCGACAATGAAAAGAAAGCATTCTGTGCTCAGCGGGAGCAGGTCTACGATACCCGATCAGTCGAAAATATCAGGATTTAAACGAATCTTGATATTTTGTCACGAACTTTTTTGTATCAACTTGTGTTCTAAACTTGGTCTCGTTACCAGTTAAAATATCAAAATTCCAATCAAAATTACTTACTGATTATTACAATTTATAGCAAGTTTTGTAAGGTTTTTGGCAGAAAAAGATCAGAATTAGTTAAAATGTACAATGTTTTTTTGATTGAATAACAAATATCGTTATAAATAAAAAAAAACGTGTTTTAAAAAACACGTTTTTGAACATTTATGTGTATGATAACAGAATTTGATATAGTTCTGTACTTTTCATCATTCTGGCATATCAAGAATATTACAGGCTTTGTTATTTCTATCAAGTTCAGATATACTTGTGTTACCCATTTATTATAATTGTTTGATCGGGTAGCTATCCCCGACAAAACGTAAGTACCTCATTCTCAGCAGAGATATCCTCAAAACAACATGGTGATCACCCAACCAACGATTACATTCTGATCGAGTAGCGCTGCTGTAGCGTTATTGGTACAAGGGCTCCGGATCATAGAAGCGACTGGTTTGACGACGAATACAAACAGTTATTGAAAGAAAAGATTACAGCACGGGCGACATTTGAAGCTGAACGTCTCTTACAAAAGCTACGTGCCACAAGCCGATGTATGCAGGAGCTTGGACGGTAACCTCCTTACGGACGAGTCTGAAGTGAGCGAATGGTAGAAGCAGCACTTCGATGAGCATATGAACGGCAATGCATGGCGAGTACGGTACGACAATTGACCTTGGTGCACGAGCAGAAGACAACAGGATTGCAGTCCCTGATGTCCTAGTAGAGTAGGAAATTGGCAGGCTGAAAAATACTAAAGCTGCTTGAGTGAACCAACTTCTGAGCGAGCTGTTGAAATACGGTGGAGTAACACTGGCTAAGGCACTGAGTCATTGCCAAGATATGAGAGGAAGAACGAATACTGTAGCTGTGGATGAAAAGTATTGGGTGTTCCATATGCGAAAAGGACGACTCATCGGACCGAAACCAAATAGATTGGACTGGTCATTAATGCATCGAAGATAAAGTACATGACCGGAAGAAATTCATGAGAAAATAGTGCTAATCGCAGTTCAAGATGGTGTTGATAAAATCGAGGTGGTCAACTGGGCTCACTGGTAACCGCCGACAGCGATACCATAAGAGCAATTAATTAACGCATTATGACAGGAAATTGCGCTCTGATCAAGAAGAATTCGCTGCCGCATTTTTAGTGGACTACAGATGGAGAACAGAATATGGAGAAGGCGTATAAACCACGAGCTGCAGGAGCTGTTTGGGGAGAATCCTGTTGTCCACACCACTTAGATTGGCAGGTTGCGGTGGGTTCGGCATGTCGTAAGGATACTAGACGACAGTCCGCTTAAGCTGTTTCTGAAACTTGACTGGATCGAACAGGTGGAAGACGATCTACGAACTCTTTGCAATCTGCTGAGCTGACGAACTGCAGCCACGGAGCGAATAGAGTTGAGGCGACTCTTGCGTACCGCAAGGTAAGGTCTGGCTTCTGACAGTACTTCAAAAAGCCCGTCTGCTGTCTTTCCTGCAGTGAAGTGATTGTTACGTACTATTTTCGACAGAGTTCGTCAAAGAAAAAAAACTCAAACAAACATTCGGAAGCGACAAGCAGTCAAACAAGTCATCCTCTTCGAACTTTCAAATCTTTGTTCTCATTTTCAATTCCCAGACATCGGCGTAACAGATATTCTAAATCTTCTTTTTCCATGCCACATAAGCGACATGTATCATCTCGAAGTTTTTTTTATAACCTTCAAATAATAACAGCTCGGACAATGCAAAAGGACTTAAGCATGAGCTTATTCTCAGGCTTCTCCTCACAAAAACTTCTTTCCTGACTGAAAAACTCTTATCCAACCTTCGGAATCTTCATTAACCTATAGCATCCCGATCAAAAAGAAAAACAAAAATGTAACAGAAGCTGTTAGTTTGTTACGGGAAAAAGCTTACAGGCTGTGTTTTCAATTTGATCCCGTTAGGTGTTAAAATAACAGAGATTATAACAGAAGTGATTCTACTAGTATCAAACACATATCAAAATTTGTTACTAATGTATCAGCTTTCTAACAAAATAAGATAGTATATAGAACAATATAATAACAACCCGATCAGAAGAGCATAACTAAAGAATTACAAAATTCTATCAACGGGAGATACAAATAACATATTTTGATACGATTTTGTGTGTTCCCAGTTGCTTTTGGTAACAAAATTGAATCTGAATGAGTTATAATAACAAACCATGTAATGGAGTTGTTCTGAAACAAATCTAACGTCTAAATCGTCTCTATCAAAACCTGTTGTTTATAACAATGGTTGTTATTATACTGTTCTATGTGCTTTCTAATTTTGTTAGAAAGCTGATGCGTTAGTAACAAAGCTTGATATGGGTTTGATATTGGTAGAATATTTTTTGTTATGATTTCTGTTATTTTAACACCTAACGGGATCAAAATTAAAACACAACCTGAAAGGTTTTTCAAATAACAAACTAACAGCCTCTGTAACATTTTTGTTTTGTCTTTCTGATCGGGAAACATTGTCAGAAACAACAGGTTTTGATAAAAATGAAAAATTAGTTAGACTTGTTTCAGAACTATTTCATTTCAGGTTTTGTTATTATAACGCATTCAGATTCAATTTTCTTATTAAAATTATATGGGAAAATACAAAATTGTATCAAAATATGTTATGTGTATCTCGCGTTGATAGAATTTTGTATATTCTTAGTTATGCTCTTCTGATCGGGATGTTATATGCTTTGGTAACATACTTGTGGCGGTGATAAGTTTGATAAAGAAGATAAGAGAAAAGTAAGTGTGAAACTGGGTTACTTTTATCATGGGTTTATTCTCAGGCTCCCCACCACGTACCCTTCCTTCAATCTGATTCTACAGTACCCCTGTTGACTCTCCTCCTAATAAAAATAAGTCCCTATTATAATAAAACTGGTGTGAGTACCATATGAAAGTTCTCTCCAGGGAATTGTAATTAGGCGATATTGTTGGGATGAACAGAGGCTCAGTATAGTTGATCAGTAAGCTTGAAACGGAAAGGTAAAAAACTTACACACAAGCACTGATATGAATGATAAGCGTATCACCTACTTCAATAGTGTTACTGCTAATAATATGAAGTGCGGTGTACAGAAAACACCTGAGCAATATCACAATAGATCTAAGCTCTGGTCGCAGTGATGAGTCCGCACAGAAAAAAAAAATCTGGGTGAATATAAGCACCATAACACGTAGTAGGTAACTTCTCATATAAGAACACTGCAAAAAGGGAAAAAAGTGTGTACGAATGCCACAAAAGATCAACATTACTGGTCACAGTGGGGTCCACACAAAAAAAATGCTTAGACCTCTCTTTGAAAGTTCCAATATTTTGCCAGTCATAGAAACGTTCGGTGTGATGAACCTCTTCGACCAATGGAAGTGTTGGAGTAGTTGGATTCCACCACCAGAATTTCTCATGTAGGTATTTAGTTCCATTCTAAAGAAGAAAGCGAATAAACCACAGAAAGGTAATGGTTTTATGAGCTGATGAAACGATCCAATTCTTGCCAGTACATCGGCTCATCCGTTTTTATCGATTGCACAGTGATCAAGATTATTACCACGATTGCCAGGATTTACTTGATTATTGTTACCCAGTGTTTGAAGTAATTGAACACATTCCCAAACAAGGTTCAATGTGCATGTCGCAGACTTCCTAGCCTTTAAAGCTGCTTGACTGTCGGACATAATGCAAAAGTTTGAGTTTGTGTATTTTCTGCGTAGGCATATAACCGAACATTCTAGTGTTACTTGAAGCTAGCCGTTGAGCTGTAACTACTTGAGTTAGCCGTTGTCCGATTAAGAAAAAAGATCCACCCCAGTAACTCCTGCTCCGACTCGATTGTTTATTTTTGAACCTTCTGTGTAAAAAAATTGACCGTGGACGGAGATCGGAACCACCGCGTTTTCAAAAATCGTGCACAGATTCAAGTATTTGGAATTGTTTTCAAAATTGTATCTTTTCTCCATCCAGCGTTCATTGTTGACTACTAGGGGTTGATACGAATAGTTACCTTTTAGATAACCCTCGAAGAGTTTTGAAGATTTGTTGATCCTTAATGCACTTCTTGCCGCCAAGCGCGAACCTTAATCATGGGAAACGCTAGAAATAGCTAACCGATGGAACAATACACAGTGTTGCAGACAAGCTAAACAGTTTATTTCTCCAAACCCTGCTATAACCAAGAGGCTTCTCGGTCTCAAGCGTGGTCAGCTACGTCTCTACAAGGGAGTTATATCCGGACACTGTCCTGCTCTTTATCTCCTTAAAAATATCGGAATTGTCGGATGTGATAACTGTCGCTTCTGCAACCTTGCAGTTGAAACGTCCGCTCACCTGCAAGGTACTACTTCTTCGGACGTTACCTATTTGACTATGCGATACCAAATTGGGGCATAGAATTACTACCAACCAACCCTACTCCATCAATGAGTACGGGTACCTCGTAATCTGTGTACAGCAAGCAGGGCCTGCCGCAAAATATAATTAAAATGATGGTGTCCCAGTGCCCTTCAGGCATACAAAAAAATGCACTTCTGTATACTTCTAATGATGTAGTAGAAGCATGAAAAGTAAAGCTTAGCAAGCCTTGGTAGGTGAACTTCTCATTGCAACCGTTATTAGGAAAGTGCCTAACCGTTGAAGTTTTCCCAACTTATCTTGAGCACCTTTCTCCTTTGTTTTTGGCCACCAGACCAGTGAATCATAGGTGAACAGCCGAATAAATCCAATGGATCATTCTCGGTTTGAGTCCCCACTGTTTACCAAAAGCTTTATCACATACTCACATAGTATTTGTGGCTTCTCTTATTGCCTGCTCTAGATTTGAGACTACAGGGCGTAGCCCATCGGAATACATTTATGCTCTGGGTAAATGAACAAAAGTGTTTTTTGTGGACTTTTAGGGGGGCCACTTCACGGTGAATTGAATATTTAGCCTGTGACAGATCGAAGACCTCCGGGAGAATCAGCGTACCATAGAGCGCGAATGTTCTGCTGACATGCAGACTGTGTAGCAGTAGCTATGTTACCCGTAAAAATCCTTTTCGCAGCTTCTATCCATTTCTATGACAACTTTACCAGCCACCATGGTATGATTAGTGTCTGTCATACCTATGACTGCGGCTAAACGCCGGAGATAATTAGCAAAAGTATTAACGTCACTTTGAATTTGGCTCTCGAGCCGCTAATCGCTAATCCGCTAAAATTACTAGGAAGCGACAAAAGTTAATAGCTATGACCATGAAATGATAATAACTTGATGAAATGATAATGCTTCATTGATCGAGTACCACCCAATCATGACTTATATTATGGAGTTATCTTCGTGGAACTCAATTGGCTTATGCGATTTAATGTTTATATTGTATGTAAATCTACAATATGATGATATATAGATGTTACAATTATACTGACAATAAGTGTGTTTAAATTTAACTCTAACAACCACCAGGATCTTTTACGGACTGCGTGTTCTACTGCTGTTGCGTAGTTACGAATTCCTACAGACTCGTACATTATTTAGCAATACTCTTATACAGTATTGGTGGATTATTTTTGGCATATTCGTTGAGACTAATTAAGCTGTCATGATCATTCCATGCATTGAGATCCATGTAAGAGGTTGTGATTGAAAAACCCTGGACCTCGGTGCTCTAGTTATGCTCATGACACGAAATACAAAATAAGTGTTAAAATGAATAACAACTTAAAAGTATCAAAACATGCCCCAAGTGAATCAATTGTTTTTGCTGGTAACTCTGCTCGCAGATTACGCTAAGCCACCGCACTTCTCTCTTAACATTATGATTTATTTATTAATGTACAAGTGTATGGCGTGCACATGGCGCCAAATCATTCCGTACACGATGCGTACGAAATGAACCGCGCATAGAAAATCAGCTGCAAGTATTGTAAACAAACGTAAACTTGAAGGGCTAGTCGATCACGCTGCTGGACCGGTCCGGTGATTTATTTTAAAAACATTTTAACTGCTGTTAGAGGTATCAATCATGTCTCTTACCACATCACCTCTGTCTCTCTCAACAAGTTGTTAGTTAGAAGACAATGCGGTTACGTCTGATTGGGCTTAAAATGTGTTATGACTGTGATCAGTCACGGTCATTAAAACAAATCTAGCAAAAAAATTTCATAATACCTGAACTTTAATTATTCAATCCAGTTGAGAACAAACTATCAATATTATTTTGAGCATGTTGGTGTTAGAATTTCAGATTGATTTTGCGGGAAAAAACACAACACAAAACTTCCGGCCATTTTCAATTTTGGCACAGATACTAATTCATGGAATTATGTCTGGTGTCACGTTTGCCAATTTTGTTTAGCGGTGTTTACATATCTGCATAAGCGCGCTTAAACGCAGCCAAAATAATGCAAATACCAACGAAAACAGTCCGCTACCTGCGAACTGCAGAATATGCCACAATCATTGCAGGCATGCATTCGGCGGGGCAAAAGGGATTGCATCTCGGCAAATTGTAACCGATAACGATTAGCATTTATTAAACATTTTTGCACGTGTGCCCTGGCTTACTGACAACCGAAATTAAGTTACACTATATCGGCTAAGCCGTGGCAATTTCAAATAACGGTTCAACGATCGATAATTAAAACCACCCGAATTCCGCATAGAAATATGCAATGAATTAAATTAGAGACATATTTTGCGATTATATAGAAACTAGAGCGAATAGCGGTTATCATTACTTGTGAGTGTGCTGCCACCTGCTCCAGTGCATTCATACTGGAAGGACGTATATGTACACGTACGGGGATACTGCTTGAGTACTCGGCTAAAATAGTGATTATCATTTTACGAGGTGATTTGCGTAAATTTCCGTTTAATGCATACGAGCCAAACTAATCCATATGGTTTATGCAACAATAGACTCTGAACCAGAAAGAGAGAGAGAGAAAAATCGAGGCAGAGAGAGGTTCAACGTTTCTGCTAACCTCAAACAAGATGTCAGCAAACAAAGCGACCTACACTTTGCTGCTGCTTGCTAGTCCTACGGGAGTTGCATTTAGATTTCGTAAAATTGATTCCCAGACCAGCTAATCCTAATGAAATTCCTTTTTGCCGCCACACAAAAGGATCTCTGGATCGGTTCTGTTTGCTGCAAAGCAAGCTTGCAACCGCCAATTGAGCAAGTAAGTGGATTTCATTCTTACTGGCTTTGTTGTCTTTGTCACGAGTGTTACGACAGTCAAGAAGTCAAGAGTTCGAAGAAAGTACGAACATCAGTAAATTTAGTATTCCCGATCAAACGATTATAACAAACGGGTAACACAAATATATCTGAACTTGATAGAAATAACAAAGCCTGTAATATTCTTGATATGCCAGAATGATAAAAAGTACAGAATTATATCAAATTCTGTTATCATACACTTGAATGTTCAAAAGCGTGGTTTTTTAAAGCATTTTTATAACAAAATTTGTTATTCAACTGACAAAATATTCTACATTCTAACTTATTCTGATCTTTTTCTGCCAAATACATTACAAAACTTGTTATAATTTGTAATAATCAGTAAGTAATTTTGATAGGAATTTTGATATTTTAACTATTAACGAGACCAAGTTTTGACCACAAGTTGATACAAAAAGTTCGTAACAAAATATCAAGATTTGTTATAATCCTGGTATTTTTGACTGATCGGGTTATGATCTATGTCATTTTTGACATTACGTGGTATGGGGCCATCCTCATTCCACGTGGCCAGCTTTGGGGAGGGGGTTGGTTATGCGTTATGTCCACGGTCCATACAAAAATTTTAGATTTTATATAGGTAGTTTTCCACGGAGGGTCAAAATCGTTAAAAATCCGTCCACGTGGAATGTGGATGGCCAACACTTTGCATTTGAAAGATTAATATAAGTTAGAGGGAATATACTTAGCTATTATGTTAATGGATTGAGGAATAATTAGATTGAGGCCGATTTTTTAATTTAATTTGTATATCATACATTCAGTTATTTTTAACTTTGAAATATTCACTCAATACATACACATATGCGAGGGTAAAAAAATAAAAAAAGCCTATAGGTAAAGTATATTGCTATCTACTTATAGGAGTGGACTTGTACAACAACAACAGCATTTTATTGCACACCTCGAAGCATTTGAATCTGATTTGATGAACTATATTATGAATGACATCAGACTAAATTCAATGACTATAAAATAAACAAGAAACATGTTGTTCTCATCACAGCTATTTTTGTCCTTCGATTGATTTTCCTTTTTTGTCGCATTTACAACTCATTATAAACTTTCGCTAGAGGATGGCTATCTACTATCTCTCCGATACCCATATGGTAACACTCGGCTAAACAGAAGTTGGACGAGCTTTTCTTTATTGGACATAATTTATTACGTTGGCTCAAATCAGAGTACAGTTGCAGCTGTCATGCTGTGCTTTTAATACTCTACGAAACGGACTCGCCATCGCATCTCCTGTGTCCAATCTTGCAGTGAGCAGGAAGCCAATCGAGATTTTGATTTATTGCTTTGTCCGTGTGGAGCGAATCCCCGGTGACGGACACAATACTGCCCGGATTATCGATTTCAAGATTGGAAATACCGTGTACCGACTTAACTTGCTGTGACACATTCTGTGGGATAGCAATTAAACGTATTGCAAAAGTTTCTATGTAATGGGTGTAGTCTCTAAATTTTGATTTGTTGTACCTACACACATTGACGGTTACAAGTTTAATCAGAAACGAATTAGGAAAAATTGATGTATTGAAAGGAATGGCCGTTTCACACCAATATTGCGGCTTTCTCGCTCCTACTGTGCATCATAAAGTATAATTGAATTATAAAACAAACTAATAGTCTAGAATATAGTGTAAAAGTATTCGTGTGCACGGGTTTACGAGACGACTCGGAGACGGCAACGCAGTTGGATTAATTAAAAATCAATAAGTTAATTAAAGAGCACACCTGTCCTACGTGGTAGCAAACGGGATTCGTGGGTGTACAGATGAAGCTAGAAGCGTACGTGGCCCCCAGAACGTAGAAACGTGCGAACAAACGAAAGGATTGAACGGTGCTTCGTGGTTTTCCGGGTGATCCGGTTCCGGGAAATCAGTGCACGATGCGGTCGGTAACGGTAGTATAAAATTTAATGAGATCTCTTCTCCCTTCCGGTGTTTTCTTAGTCCCAGTTAGTCACTTTCTAATGGGCCCTGTGTCGAGTCGAGTCGAGAGCAGTTAGCTCAGGAAAGAAACTACGTTGATCCTTGTGCTGATGACTGATAGGGACCGGGTGGCGTCGTTCTGACATCTGAATCGATTGAGCAATATCGAATGTCTGAGCAATTTGATAGGACGATTGGGGCATTGGATTCTATCCCGGAATATGCACAGCATACTGAAAAATAATATAGAGTACTGGCATTCGAGATAAGTTGCATTTGCAGCTCTTTATTGTAAAAATATACCTTCAAAAGTTAACTCCTGTTCTGAAAAAATTATAAATAGATAAAAGTGAATTGAATTGTATGACCAAATAATGACTATTAAATACTTTTCCTTTCTCTTCTGTTTGCGTCAGAACAGCGGGAATTTATTTTTTAGATGATGAAATTTGTCATTGAATATTAGCAAAAAAAAATTGTTATTACAACGATTTTGATGAAAATCTTAACATTTATTAAAGAATGTCAAAATGCGTTGGTTTTATTTAGCAATATTTAAAATGGCTCTACTTTTGAGCTACTGTGGTTAGTATGACATTGAAATTTCTTTTTATTGAGACAACGACTGTTTTGATTGAGCATATTATATTTTTTGCACTTACGATTTGACCCTCTTAATAATTGAAAGATGATATATTTTTCTGAAGCTTTTTCTAGTCTTATGTTATGTTTTGGACTGCATTGGATTGAGGTTAGAGCTCTCATGTCTCTAGCAAACGATATGATTGTTAATGATTATAGGTTAGAAAAGATTTCATCTTAAAGTTTTTTTTTTAATTTTTCTTTATAAAAAAAAATAGTGAAGCGTTTGTTAATATTTTATATCAGTTAAATTGTTGGTGTATTTCACAATAGAATAATACATTACTTTCAGATAAACCGGACCTGAATCCACGTGACAGTTTTGCGAATAATTTCTAGAGCTTATGTTTCCAGCCTACTATTCTATTTTTAGCGTACGTTAATAATAACTACCTAAATTTATTTTAACTGTTCTTGGAACCACCTTAGTAAAACTAAATGCACCACCCTAATGAAAAATCAAGCTTAAGATGCCTAATGAACATTAAAATAATTTACATGTGGTTTGGAGTGAGTTGTGAGTTATTTTAAAAGCCAATTCTAAAATATTTTATTCCTTTCCCTCGGTTGCTCAAAAACAATTAAATCACAGAAGATGAATTTTCGGCTGAAATTTTTTTAGATAACTCCACTGCCGTTCTACGCATAGTTGTCCCATGTTACTTCTGGTCGATTTTCGTTTTTTATCACCAATGAGTCTATTTTCACGTATATTTTTCAAAAACTTTTTAAAATAACATTGTTTGTTCCGAAAATCTTGAAAAACCATATCAAGTCTGTTTGTCCCATCGATGATTTTCTACACATATTTGTCCCACTAGATTTTTTCTATTCTAATTCATCCCAATAACCACTAATTCCCACATTTATAATTTGGGAAGTGGTACAGAGCACTAAAGACTTCTCCTAACAACGTTTGGTACATCACGGGTTTCAGAAATTCGGTACCGAAAATCACTTTGCTTGAATATTTAAATGCGGTACGTTCATATCTTTGTTAGGGATAACTAAGCAATGTTTGCTGGTTTGTAATCTGAATGCTCTTCCTTTTCGAGCATAAAAAAAGATAAACGCATGATATTCATACTAATTGGCAGTTGGAAGAACTGTCTTTTGGGTGTAGTCAAAATGGTGAAAGCCCAACAACGTTCAAATATGATAGGAATGGGCAATCTAAAAAAACAGCTTTTCTTTTTAATGGTAAGTCATCTGATACTTATTCAATTAACTAAACTTTCATTTCGACTATCATCACTTGCGTATAAAGACAACAAGATTAGCGTGATCATTTTCGTTAAAGGTTAAACAGCCTTGTATCCCCCCCAGTACGAACTTTGTATTGGGAAACATCGAATGCACGTGGTGGGACTGATATGCGTAGAAATTACATGTTAGAAGGCAAATTTCTCGGCATTATTGTCCCAGTGGATATTTTTATGAAGAAGAGTGTTAAATGCAAAAACCCTCAACTAGATTTATTGAAAACAGTCTATTACAAGGTAAACCTGGTTACAAGCCCATAATTGCATTTGTCACATTGACGCAATGCGTAAAAGTATTGTAAAACTTTAACATCGTTTTTCTCGTTTGCATGATTTGAAACATGGGACAAATATGCGTAGAACGGCAGTCCAGATCTCGACGTTTTACGAATTTCTAGGTCATTTTGCACAACTTCGAATGCTTTGAGGCCCCACCTAAATCATGTTCGATTGAGTTGAAATTTTGTCGTTTTTTGGGCCAATATAGCAAATGTCGGCCGGTTTTTGAAGTTTGACATGACACTTTTCGCTGCCACCTTAGTGCCCATTATGTTTAAGGCAGAACGTGTTGCACAAATAATTCACGGCACTATTTTGAGGCAGCAACTGTCTGAAGAGAACGCAGACTAACGAAAATGAAAACAAATAATTAGTCGAGCTGTATCCGAAGCAGAGTTTTAGTGTTGAAATTATTCATAAGATAACTAGCATCATCCCGCCAGTTTTTTTCTTTATTCCATTGATTTTTTTCCAAAATTTCAAATTGATTACACATACCTCCAAAGTTTGACCATGCGGTTTATTTATAGTCTGTAAATGCATGATGAATCGGATATTGTATACGTTCAAACTCAAAAGACAAAGCGAAATCAAAATCAAAATCGTTAAAAATTTGTCAACGTGGTATGTGGATGGCCCCTTAGCTAGAAACAAATAATAATTCTTTCAATAATTCTTTAAAAATCTAGACCTAATTATCATGTTAGACCATTTTGTATCAATATGTCAATAACTTTTATCTAACACTAATGAAATGACTCTCTGAAAATAATACAGTGGCCCTGGAAAGATTCGGACTGGCATCTAGGGTAGATTTTTGGTTTCTGGGCATCATCCCGATCACGAATATACCCATGTTTTCCTGAAACCGGATTTCGTTATTTTGGTGCATCATTCTTATTACGGAAATACCCGCTAGTTTGTGTTGTTTTTCAGACAGCAACCCAGATTTCAAAACGAAATGTGGGGCAAATTCTCAGCCTCTAGGTATTATTCTTATTCCGGAAATACAGATATTAAATGGTATTCGGTCATTTTAGGCTGTTTCCCAAAAACCGGAGATCGTCATCTTGGGTTTCAAAATAACATGTAGAGTCAGTTTCTATCCTCTGGGTATCATTTAGGTACGTGATCGATCTGGGAGCAGGCTTCTCCAGGTGTGTTTCCGAATATTCAAACGTGGAAAATAGGAGTTACATATGACCATTCCTCTGGCCGCGGCAAAGTTTATCAGCCTCAGGCCGTTTTCATTGGTTGAGGAGTGGAGGCTATGCCTTCCAATGCCCGGACGAAAGAATTCCTCCCTCCCAACCTGTGCGTTTGCGTCTCCGATGACGATTTTTACGTCGTGTTTTCGGCACTCGTCATAGATTCGCTAAAGCTCGTCATAGAGCTCATCTTTGACTTCATCGGATTTGTCGTTTGTCGGTGCGTAGGTGTTGATTAAACTGTAGTTGAAGAATTTATCCTTAATCCTCAACACGCATATACGGTCATCTACGGGCCTCCACCAGATGACTCTTGTTTTCTGATTTCCCAGCACAACGAAACCGACGCCCCGTTCCGTTGCGTGCAATAGGGTCTACTGCACAGAATTCCCTTTCTCCGGAATTTGGCCACCGAACCTCCTGAATCGCTGCGATTTCGACTCCCTGCCGCTGTAGTTCTCGAGCAAGCAAGCCAGCCCGCGCCGGTTCATTGAGAGATCGGACGTTCCAAGTACCCAATTTCCAATCGTTTACCGTAATCTATTTCCATGTTCGTAGCCTAGGTCTTTGCCGATTGATCCGTTCCGTATTTCTAAATTCGTTATTCGTGGTTGATGAAAGGTTTCGGTATGCTACCTTACCAGGGTCGCGATACCTTCATCCTGCTGATAGGGCTGCCATCTTAGGTGTAGCTGGCGGGATACAGCATTCCATAATTCAGCCGCCCGCTCCGGGTAAGACGCTGTTGTACGCCGGCCCTATGGGGATACAGCCGCGTACGACCCCCTTCCCAGTCAGCATATGACCATAGTTTCCACCGGGGCTGGTTACCCGATCTCCGCTAAGGTTACTCGTATTTCGGTCGGCACCACGTGGAGGTTGGGATAGGAGTTGCTGGACAGAGGTGAATGGCCACATTAGGATCTCAAGTTACACGTTTGCCAACCACTAATTACTATAAGAATTATATTGCATTGTAAAATTTTCATCATTCTTGAAAATGTTGATATTAAAAAAATGTTTAAAGCTCAACTTTTAAGTAACAGTTTGTCTCCCACTTCTTTTGATAAGACATGAGCACGGCTATCGTCAGTACGCATGAAATGCCTGCTTAGTAAAAGTTAACATTTCAAGTGTTTATTCATCAATTTTTTTTTTTTTTTGAAACTAATGTGTTTGGTGTGAATGGTTGCTGCAGGCTTTATAGGCGCTCGAATAGACAACGTTTTTAATGGAATCAAAATACAAATTATTGTTGATATTCGAGCACACATCCAGTGAAAAATATTCAACACCCTATCTTACGCCGCATTGAAAGTGCAGAAAAATTTCGCCAATTTTTCCTACTGTTTTTATGATCTTCATGCATTCTTTATGCGTTTGCGTATAGAGAAAGGTGACATTTCCCGTACATACACAGGCAAACGTGTATATAGACCATTTTACGAACTGGTTGGAGTCAAGGTATTCGCTGATGTTAATGTTGCTTTTACGTGCGTTATGTCAGCAGTTCCATGTTTTCTGTCAAAATTAGTAAAGTGGTCTATACACGCAAAACTTTTCCTTATTACTTTAGAAGCAATAGCGCAAAATTGCCTTTTAGGTAGCAAACCTATTACTTTAAAGGCAATAAAATTCTTCCCCAGTCAAGTAACAACACATACTGTCATATATTTAGCACGTGTTACGGGAGTACGACTATCTAATAATGGTCGTTTCAACCACATGCAACATTTTTTCTGACGCAAAATGCTCGCTTTCCATCTCAAGTAAAAAAAAAATCACACACCGTCGCATATGTTGCACATGTTAGGCCTCTGCCACGCTTAATGCCAACGCGAGCGATCGGGCGAGATTATTGCTGTAGGTAAATAAACAGCCGTAAGTAGAACTGTTCATTAACCTATGGCAAAAATCTCGCCCCATCGCTCGTGTTGGCGTTCAGCCTGGCAGAGGCCTTACAAGTTTCTTTTATTTCCAATTAATCCGGTGTGCGTGTATAAGTTCGTTGGTTGTCTGCATACGGTGTAGCTAAATAATATGACAAGAGCTGCCAAGCAGCATTTTCTCCGTCATAGAGTATGCAAACGTTGATGATTTCAAAGGCTTGAAATGCGCCTTAAAATGACATCACGATCTGTAAACTGCGTTAGAGAAAAACCAAAACATTCGCTTTCTTGCAAGCTATCTACAGCACATATTCATTGGTTCTTGGAAACTCATTTGCACCTGTTTGAAAATACAAAACTTGTGCCCATCCAGAACAATATTCGCAACTTCGGCAACTCTGGTCAGACAGTATTACATATTTCCATTTCAAGTAAACACTGGAGGACGAAACGAAAGTGTTTCTAATTAGACATTTGAGGTTGACGGTTGCGATTCTTATTATGTGTGGATGAAGGAGACAAAAATGAACCAGCTCGTTGCATCAATACAAATGCAGCGAGTGAAGTCTTGCTAACACATGCATTGCGGTGCTTGGCTGTATGTTCTCCTGCAGAAACACACACAAGCGTGTGGCCGTCATAATTTTTATTACTTTTTGTTTGTTACTTTTTGTGTATAATGCGCAGTCATAAGACACAATAAGTAATAAAAAATTGCCCTAAAGTAATAAAATGTTCCCCATTTGCGTTGGGTTTAGGCAAGTAGGGTTATTTTTAGTTTCGCAAGACCTGTAACGTGTCGCATCTCGATGTTCCGATTTTTTCCACTTTTAGTCCATAACGTTTGTGGTTGTGGCAGTAGGTGAACGTGTGGATGACTTTATGCGGTGAATGGTTGTAGAATGGAGCGACACGTCTGTGCAAGCGCAGCAATGTTGTTGTAATGACCTTTTTCAATTCATTTTTTTATGTGCAGAAAGCAGCAGAGCAACAACTATTGATACGTCGAGAATTAGTCTCATATAAGTTCATCTTTTTTCATCACAGCAAAACGGAAACTTTCCATATGTATTTCAAATTTATTTTTATTATAGTTTTTTTTTCTCCTTGTTTATAACTAAGACCTATCGGTCCATAAAGCCAGGTCTTGTGATTATGCCGTGTTGCCAAATATATCGATCAAGACGAGAAGTACACGTAAATTCTTATAGTTCTTGCGTTTTCTACGTGAAAATGTCAGCTGTAAAGGCAGTCAACCGAAATCTTTCTTACATGCCCTAATACTTCTTATTGTATTTTAGAATTCACTTTTATTTATCTCACATTACGTGTACATGATGAAATCTATACTGTTACGTTCATCCAATTAAACCATGGTCATATCACTTATAAAAGTGATTCAAAGTTTTGTGCAACACTGGCACGTTTTGAAATTCATAGTGTCAAGCGAAACGGGATTGAAAAAATTACCTTTATCGCATCCACGAAAACTACCCATTCTCATCCAATCTATTTGAGTCTATTATGTACATACATTGGAATTACCACTCCTAGTCGTTCTTTCAGTTGATTAATTGTGCATCTTAAGTAGCTTAGGCATATCACGGAGTAGCAGCCACTGATGTACAGTCAGAACTAAGCTAAGCTGAGCATTTCTGCATCTACAACTTTTTTCAAAAGTGATGGAATATAGAGTCAGGTTTCAATCAAAAATAAATTAAAAAATAAAAGTTAACCCTTTTTGTATTCATTCAAATAGTTTAGTATAGTTTAGTGGTTATTTTCTAATTTTCTCAAATTAAATTCAAAATAACTTTAAAACGGATGCATTTACGAGTTTGATCAAGATATCCTTTTGATTTGAAATATTTGTTCACATCATTTAACATTAGGTTTTAGAATACAAATATTATCAAAAATTCTGGAATTGAACAAAAATTCTGAAACTCAATCTTCCATAAAAAATTTGTTTCTCATTTCCCCATTTCGAACTTTTTACCATAAGTTTTGTTATAACTTGAAGTTTCTAAGAAAAATAAATTAGGGAAAAATTAAGTTGTTTTGTAGAATAAAATTTAGTGTTTAGGCGTCGTTCACAAATTACGTAACATTTAGTTAGACTCCCACCTTGAAACTACGTAACGCATAAAGGTTGTTTAAACCTTTAGAAAATTATTCTTGTTTTTAAAAATGTTTTCCATCCGCAAGAAATTTTCAGTTTACTGGATCAGATAAATGAGCAAAATGGAAAATTAATCAACAATATCAATAGTATCAACCGTATAAAAGAATTTCACTTTTCATATTAGATATTCAGTATAGTTGCACTGTTAGGTGCTAAATAATTAATATTTTGAGTAGAAAGAGTGTAGGGTCTGGCAATCTGTAACGTTTTCAATTGAAGTGTATGTGTTAATTTATTTCAATAAATAATAGTTTTCGTATAAGAAGAATGAGAAAGGCCAGATCACTTCGCTAAGAAAATTATTCATGTTTTGTTACAGAATTTAAATATCGAAGCTACCGAGTCGAATATTTCGGTCATGGAAGAAAGAAGTTGATTTACATCAGTTTGTATACCTGACAACTTTTTGGATCTTTACTGCACATGTTATTAAAAAAATGTGAACTTACCGCTTATTCCATTGCATAAAATCTCTGCAAAAAAGACAAATTTCTCCTATCTGTAGTGTGTGCAGTCCTATCACAGCGTTGTGCTATGCCGTTACGGCAATGCTTAATGAAGTTGAAATGTGTTAATTTGGAAACTTCGTCCCTGTGATGTCGAATTGAAAACGATCGAAAGTATGGGAGTAGCACCCAGAAGCGTGAAAATTCAACTCACACACTCCCCGCTGCATTCGACCTGACTTCCGAGTCGCACATGAGTCTACATGAGGTTGTGAACGATAAAATCTTCACCACTCCCACCATGCCTAACGGGGGAAGACGGATCTTATAAAAGGGAACCGGTGCTTTCTCGCCAACTCCAACTCCTATACGAACACTCCAGCAGCGGCACAACGCAAGAAGTGTGCTTGATATATGCTTAGCACTTCTGGCCGAGACAAGGTACATGACTCGGGTGAAAATTTGTGAATGCGAATTGTTTTATGCTTCATGCTGGCAGCATCACTGATCCGCTCCGGGTCCCGTTCGGGAGATGCGTCTTTGAACTTGGATGTTCAGCATGTGCGACTTTTGCCATTGACGTGCGAATGAAACATGTTAGCTTGTGCGGGATTACGATGTGATGTTGTCTAGTTTGTCCACGCAAAAGCAACAAACCGTGGGTTGGAGAACGTTGCTTCTTGATACGCAATTTGTGGTAACTAAATCAAATATTGACTATAAACTGTTCAAATTCGGCTCATAAGTTCTGATATTAAATGTATAGATAACTGCAATTAACATTAATGATTTTGAGATAGGTACTTACCTACGATTGCAAAGTAGGCAAAATATACTGTCTTTCCAAACATTTCTTCCCCATGTTCTATAAAAACCTTATGGACGCTGAGATGCTTGGAGCGGTAGTATATGTCTTACAGATACTCATTTTTCAACATCTTAAAAATAGAGTAAATGAAACTAATTGAGTTAATTAGTTAATTAGTTCCTATAATTTACCCAAACAAAACTGCCCACCTTTTATACAAATACACTAAAACTCATATGGCAGGCAAAGAAAACTGCGTCTGGTTGACAAAAAAAAAAATCTGTGAGCCCATCTCAAATACAGATTCCGCAAAAAGTAAAACTGTCTCTTAATAATGATTTGCTAGACTGTAGAAAAATCAAAGTCCGAACTTATTTTTCAAAAATTCCAGGTGGATACTCTACCTGTGCCTTCCATTGATTCTAATCGAAACAATTTTTCATCAGTTTTTACCAGACTCAAACTTTAAAAAAAATCCAATTTTATGAATAGTATTTAGCTTTCCACTTCCACCTAGTTTGGAGCATTAAATTATTCCACTATTTTTGTGCTGACAAAAAAAGAGAGTAGACATTCATTTTTCCCTATTCCAGTCTTCGCCTAAGTGAAATAAAGCTATCGCTAACGAGCATTCAAATACACAACAGCCAGAGACAGGTGATACCGCAAGAACAGCTGCAACACAGATTTAATACCAAAAAAACCGCCCTGTGTCTCGTTTAAAAGAACTAGTGGACGAATCGTGCAGCTCTTTTAGCTCGTTAAATTATTACCAAACTTGTAATTGAGATTCATAAGGGGTTGAAATCGAATTCTTACCACCATAAAATGAGGAAGGATTATGTTTATTGTTATCTTCTGTCTTTTTGTTTGGACAAGCCATGCCCGAAATAATCCTGCTCTAACACATGCCATTCAAAACCACCATTAATATTAATTTCTAGAAAATATTGCTACCAAAATAATAAAGATAAAGTCGTTGGAATTTGCTATTAATTTCACAGGATTTATAATAGTCTTTCCAATACTCAATAATGTTGTTTGATATAATCAATAGTCGTAAATCTGCAATCGATTAGCCAGTAGAACATTAACAGTTAGTTGTAACGTGATTTGATTGAATTGAGTCAATTGTGGCATTCCGTTAAGAGAAAGTACTATTGAAAGTAGAACCGGATTGACGGATAGGTAATAATATGATCCATCCTCTACGAGCAAACCAATAGAAAGGTAATACCTAGAAGAAGCATGTAACAAGTCTATCTCGCATCGTCAGCGCCGTCAGCAGTTCCACCGTCAACATTCAGCCTGAATTTATGCATCTCCAGCAATCTCTATAAAAGCATTTACAATATTTTAATGGAGCATCATCATCATCATCGTCATCGTCAGCAGCAGCAACATCAGCACCGTACAGCATCGACATTTCCATCATCAGAGCTATCAACGTTACGCTCCAAGATGCATATCAGGTGGAGTACGCGAGCAGTGTTTCCCATGCACAATCAAATTATATTCCAACTTTAATAATGTTCCACACACCAGGTCATGGGAAATAGAAGAACCACAATTTTGGCAGAGTTTGATGTTATTTAAATGTAGTGGATTGATTCCATACACGATGGAACCTCGAAATAGCGTGTTTGAAAGAAAATCCTACCACCAAATAAGCTGAAAGGATTTGGCATGATACCGTTGCTCGTGAGGGTAGAATTGTTGTTGAATAGAGAAATTGAAACTTTAGTTGGGTGGTATGAAATTGCAAAATGTAGTTTATTTCGGAGAATTAGATTTATTTGTTTTAATCAACAACCGCTAGTAATGTTTCTCTGCCAATACCTCAATATCTTCCTTATTCCTTATTCCTTATTCCTTATTCCTTATTCCTTATTCCTTATTCCTTATTCCTTATTCCTTATTCCTTATTCCTTATTCCTTATTCCTTATTCCTTATTCCTTATTCCTTATTCCTTATTCCTTATTCCTTATTCCTTATTCCTTATTCCTTATTCCTTATTCCTTATTCCTTATTCCTTATTCCTTATTCCTTATTCCTTATTCCTTATTCCTTATTCCTTATTCCTTATTCCTTATTCCTTATTCCTTATTCCTTATTCCTTATTCCTTATTCCTTATTCCTTATTCCTTATTCCTTATTCCTTATTCCTTATTTCTTATTCCTTATTCCTTATTTCTTATTCCTTATTCCCTATTCCTTATTCCTTATTCTTTATTCCTTATTCCTTATTCCTTATTCCTTATTCCTTATTCCTTATTCCTTATTCCTTATTCCTTATTCCTTATTCCTTATTCCTTATTCCTTATTCCTTATTCCTTATTCCTTATTCCTTATTCCTTATTCCTTATTCCTTATTCCTTATTCCTTATTCCTTATTCCTTATTCCTTATTCCTTATTCCTTATTCCTTATTCCTTATTCCTTATTCCTTATTCCTTATTCCTTATTCCTTATTCCTTATTCCTTATTCCTTATTCCTTATTCCTTATTCCTTATTCCTTATTCCTTATTCCTTATTCCTTATTCCTTATTCCTTATTCCTTATTCCTTATTCCTTATTCCTTATTCCTTATTCCTTATTCCTTATTCCTTATTCCTTATTCCTTATTCCTTATTCCTTATTCCTTATTCCTTATTCCTTATTCCTTATTCCTTATTCCTTATTCCTTATTCCTTATTCCTTATTCCTTCTTCCTTATTCCTTATTCCTTATTCCTTATTCCTTATTCCTTATTCCTTATTCCTTATTCCTTATTCCTTATTCCTTATTCTTTATTCCTTATTCCTTATTCCTTATTCCTTATTCCTTATTCCTTATTCCTTATTCCTTATTCCTTACTCCTTATTCCTTATTCCTTATTCCTTATTCCTTATTCCTTATTCCTTATTCCTTATTCCTTATTCCTTATTCCTTATTCCTTATTCCTTATTCCTTATTCCTTATTCCTTATTCCTTATTCCTTATTCCTTATTCCTTATTCCTTATTCCTTATTCCTTATTCCTTATTCCTTATTCCTTATTCCTTATTCCTTATTCCTTAATCCTTATTCCTTATTCCTTATTCCTTATTCCTTATTCCTTATTCCTTATTCCTTATTCCTTATTCCTTATTCCTTATTCCTTATTCCTTATTCCTTATTCCTTATTCCTTATTCCTTATTCCTTATTCCTTATTCCTTATTCCTTATTCCTTATTCCTTATTCCTTATTCCTTATTCCTTATTCCTTATTCCTTATTCCTTATTCCTTATTCCTTATTCCTTATTCCTTATTCCTTATTCCTTATTCCTTATTCCTTATTCCTTATTCCTTATTCCTTATTCCTTATTCCTTATTTCTTATTCCTTATTCCTTATTCCTTTTTCCTTTTTCCTTATTCCTTATTCCTTATTCCTTATTCCTTATTCCTTATTCCTTATTCCTTATTCCTTATTCCTTATTCCTTATTCCTTATTCCTTATTCCTTATTCCTTATTCCTTATTCCTTATTCCTTATTCCTTATTCCTTATTCCTTATTCCTTATTCCTTATTTCTTATTCCTTATTTCTTATTCCTTATTCCTTATTCCTTATTCCTTATTCCTTATTCCTTATTCCTTATTCCTTATTCCTTATTCCTTATTCCTTATTCCTTATTCCTTATTCCTTATTCCTTATTCCTTATTCCTTATTCCTTACTCCTTATTCCTTATTCCTTATTCCTTATTCCTTATTCCTTATTCCTTATTCCTTATTCCTTATTCCTTATTCCTTATTCCTTATTCCTTATTCCTTATTCCTTATTCCTTATTCCTTATTCCTTATTCCTTATTCCTTATTCCTTATTCCTTATTCCTTATTCCTTATTCCTTATTCCTTATTCCTTATTCCTTATTCCTTATTCCTTATTCCTTATTCCTTATTCCTTATTCCTTATTCCTTATTCCTTATTCCTTATTTCTTATTCCTTATTCCTTATTCCTTATTCCTTATTCCTTATTCCTTATTCCTTATTCCTTATTCCTTATTCCTTATTCCTTATTCCATATTCCTTATTCCTTATTCCTTGTTCCTTATTCCTTATTCCTTATTCCTTATTCCTTATTCCTTATTCCTTATTCCTTATTCCTCATTCCTTATTCCTTATTCCTTATTCCTTATTCCTTATTCCTTATTCCTTATTCCTTATTCCTTATTTCTTATTCCTTATTCCTTATTCCTTATTCCTTATTCCTAATTCCTTATTCCTTATTTCTTATTCCTTATTCCTTATTCCTTATTCCTTATTCTTATTCCTTATTCCTTATTCCTTATTCCTTATTCCTTATTCCTTATTCCTTATTCCTTATTCCTTATTCCTTATTCCTTATTCCTTATTCCTTATTCCTTATTCCTTATTCCTTATTCCTTATTCCTTATTCCTTATTCCTTATTCCTTATTCCTTATTCCTTATTCCTTATTCCTTATTCCTTATTCCTTATTCCTTATTCCTTATTCCTTATTCCTTATTCCTTATTCCTTACTCCTTATTCCTTATTCCTTATTCCTTATTCCTTATTCCTTATTCCTTATTCCTTATTCCTTATTCCTTATTCCTTATTCCTTATTCCTTATTCCTTATTCCTTATTCCTTATTCCTTATTCCTTATTCCTTATTCCTTATTCCTTATTCCTTATTCCTTATTCCTTATTCCTTATTCCTTATTCCTTATTCCTTATTCCTTATTCCTTATTCCTTATTCCTTATTCCTTATTCCTTATTCCTTATTCCTTATTCCTTATTCCTTATTCCTTATTCCTTATTCCTTATTCCTTATTCCTTATTCCTTATTCCTTATTCCTTATTCCTTATTCCTTATTCCTTATTCCTTATTCCTTATTCCTTATTCCTTATTCCTTATTCCTTATTCCTTATTCCTTATTCCTTATTCCTTATTTCTTATTTCTTATTCCTTATTCCTTATTCCTTATTCCTTATTCCTTATTCCTTATTCCTTATTCCTTATTCCTTATTCCTTATTCCTTATTCCTTATTCCTTATTCCTTATTCCTTATTCCTTATTCCTTATTCCTTATTTCTTATTCCTTATTCCTTATTCCTTATTCCTTATTCCTTATTCCTTATTCCTTATTCCTTATTCCTTATTCCTTATTCCTTATTCCTTATTCCTTATTCCTTATTCCTTATTCCTTATTCCTTATTCCTTATTCCTTATTCCTTATTCCTTATTCCTTATTCCTTATTCCTTATTCCTTATTCCTTATTCCTTATTCCTTATTCCTTATTCCTTATTCCTTATTCCTTATTCCTTATTCCTTATTCCTTATTCCTTATTCCTTATTCCTTATTCCTTATTCCTTATTCCTTTTTCCTTATTCCTTATTCCTTATTCCTTATTCCTTATTCCTTATTCCTTATTCCTTATTCCTTATTCCTTATTCCTTATTCCTTATTCCTTATTCCTTATTCCTTATTCCTTATTCCTTATTCCTCATTCCTTATTACTTATTCCTTATTCCTCATTCCTTATTCCTCATTCCTTATTCCTTATTTCTTATTTCTTATTCCTTATTCCTTATTCCTTATTCCTTATTCCTTATTCCTTATTCCTTGTTCCTTATTCCTTATTCCTTATTCCTTATTCCTTATTCCTTATTCCTTATTCCTTATTCCTTATTCCTTATTCCTTATTCCTTATTCCTTATTCCTTATTCCTTATTCCTTATTCCTTATTCCTTATTCCTTATTCCTTATTCCTTATTACTTATTCCTTATTCCTTATTTCTTATTCCTTATTCCTTATTCCTTATTCCTTATTCCTTATTCCTTATTCCTAATTCCTTATTCCTTATTCCTTATTCCTTATTCCTTATTCCTTATTCCTTATTCCTTATTCCTTATTCCTTATTCCTTATTCCTTATTCCTTTTTCCTTATTCCTTATTCCTTATTCCTTATTCCTTATTCCTTATTCCTTATTCCTTATTCCTTATTCCTTATTCCTTATTCCTTATTCCTTATTCCTTATTTCTTATTCCTTATTCCTTATTCCTTATTCCTTATTCCTTATTCCTTATTCCTTATTCCTTATTCCTTATTCCTTATTCCTTATTCCTTATTCCTCATTCCTTATTCCTTATTCCTTATTCCTTATTCCTTATTCCTTATTCCTTATTCCTTATTCCTTATTCCTTATTCCTTATTCCTTATTCCTTATTCCTCATTCCTGATTTCTTATTCCTTATTCCTTATTCCTTATTCCTTATTCCTTATTCCTTATTCCTTATTCCTTATTCCTTATTCCTTATTCCTTATTCCTTATTCCTTATTCCTTATTCCTTATTCCTTATTCCTTATTCCTTATTCCTTACTCCTCATCAACTACAACGGAGTGAGGATTCCTTATTCCTTATTCCTTATTCCTTATTCCTTATTTCTTATTCCTTATTCCTTATTCCTTATTCCTTATTCCTTATTCCTTATTCCTTATTCCTTATTTCTTATTCCTTATTCCTTATTCCTTATTCCTTATTCCTTATTCCTTATTCCTTATTCCTTATTCCTTATTCCTTATTCCTTATTCCTTATTCCTTATTCCTTATTCCTTATTCCTTATTCCTTATTCCTTATTCCTTATTCCTTATTCCTTATTCCTTATTCCTTATTCCTTATTCCTTATTCCTTATTCCTTATTCCTTATTCCTTATTCCTTATTCCTTATTCCTTATTCCTTATTCCTCATTCCTAATTGGTATCTCTGTTTGTTTCTTACCTTTATTCGTTTGTTTTTTTCTGTTAGTTTGTTATTTTCGTTTGTTTATTCTGCATGTTTGTCTTATTTTCTTGTTTATTTTTTCGTTAGCCGTTGATGCACTCTAAGGTGTTATTTTTCTATATCTACACTATAATGGTGTATGTAAGCTTTCCAAAAATGATTCCATAAGCCTTTCAAAACTAGGAAACCAGTCGAATTTTTTTCTTCCCAGTTCAGACACAAGCACACGAAAAACTAAAGCAGCTTCCCCTTTCTTTTATATTTCAACCACTCCACAGGGAGCAACCAAAGTGATGTTGAATGACATTTTTCCTCACATCTGAGGTTTCGTACAATTGCACCTTCGCGTAGTACCAAAGGTTCACTGGTAATCCCTGTAATCCTGCCTGCAATCACGCTCGCTGCTTCCAAGCTGGCAGGAACCTGCTCTCGGCAGTCGATTTCCGTTCGTATTGAGATGCTGTTGCACGAGACGAGTTCACTAAACGTGGCAACCTCGTTCGTCGGCTGCTTGCTGATTAAATCTATAAAGAAGTATTAAATGAATTCTCTCGATTCCGCTCACGAACTGCATGCAAAATATAGTCACACACACAGTGTGGCAGCTCATAGTGCAAAAGTAAGTGAAAAAGATTTTCCACATTTTGCTCCTTTTGCCAAACCGTCAGTTTGGGTTAGTCGTCAACTGTCAGGGATTTTCCTAACTTAGCACAACATTTCCCTTACTGGGCTGTTGAAATTTTGTAAGAAAAATCTTTAAATGTTTAAAGCTCAGGCTTAAGAAGCGCTTTTACGAAATTTATCTTGTTATTCGCATCGAGGATAATTATGTAGATTATAATCATCAACATATATTTTATTGCCACCCTACAACAGCCTCGCCATTCCACATTTGTACTTAAATATACTTATTTACACCAATTCGATATACTGGTTGTATATCGTCCCCTTAATGATAGAACTAGATAACTCGAAAATTGACGTTTCGAGAAAAACGAGTTTGAAAATTTGACCTATTCTGGTGATGACGATTCAAATGTAATTTTTAAAGGTTCAGATTTTTTGCTTTTTTCTAACAGTGTTGAGAAGTCACCATTTGTGATTGGTCACTCATACTCATTATTTACTAATATTTATCATAAATGCTTAAACTACTAACAAGCCCCCTTATATTAAAAAAAAGGTTCAGATTTCATGAAACGCATCTACATCGTTTCAAGCCGGTTATAGCAACGAAAATATCAACAAAAAGCCGAGTTATTCAAGTTTATCACAAAATACACTTGTTTTACGTTGTAATATCTAGTTTTTTGGTTGATGAATAACACTGTTTCTTGTTATCGTGTTTCAACGAGTTTTGGATATGTTATAGAGCTCGACGCGATAAATATGATGGCATACTTAACTCAAAATTGACAAATTTCGAGTTATCTAGTTCTAGCATTAAGGGGGCGATATACGGGCTGAAGTCTGTGAGGATACGTTAAAACGGTTGTGTCCTCACACTCCTTTCTGTGTTTTCATCAAATAGGAATGGGAAAGTTGGTGCCTGGTTGTTTGTAAACTTCCAGTATCAGACAGTAATATAAAATTTTGAACGTTTTTCTACGGGTGTCTTTCAATTCTCATAGACTCATAAAGAAATGAAACGTGACAAAGAACCATGCAAAATAATATTTTTCAGAAAACATTTATTGCTTAAGAAGTGAAAATATCACGGTGCTTCCACAGACCATTATTATTATTAAAATATGCACCAAAGAATCTGAGTACACCATTTGATTCATTATGACGTCCAGAATCTCTGGTCAAAATTTCAAAATCATCGTTCGGTATATTTTTGAGTAATGCCCTTTTTAAGGTGGTAAAGTACAAAAAAGTTATATAAAAACGTCAAAATACTTATTGTAAAGCACGTTTTTCAATTACCATTTTATGAAATAACTTCCAAAATTGTTTCTACACATTCCAAGTATTATATTTCGAGCCATTAACAATTGGTGAAAAAAATTTATTCGAAAATCCCACAGAGCACAGTGGTCTAAATTCGAAAAATCGTGATCGCTTTGGATTTGTCTGTGAAAAATTGATTTTATGTATACTCAATGTCTTTAGCAAAATTCTTTCATAGAACAAGGCCTTACTTCTGCGTTTTTTTGTAGGACACCTCTCCTTAACATCAGTTTTTGTCTATATTTTTGTGATAGAATTAAAAAGTGCAGTGAAATAAAAGTGTAGTGTAAACTTGTGGAGATTCTGTCAACAGCTCGTGTAAATATTAATAGACATATTCATTTGTCAAATAAGTATGAATATAACACGAACTATTCGCTATGTGTAACTGGGACTAATAACTTTATATACCGAGTGGTGCACATTGAGAACCACGTGTCATTTTGCGTCAAAATACATGAAAAAATCATACATAGGAATAGGAGCTAAAGAAAAAAAATGTTGTACTGTGTAAGCAAAGTGCGCTGCACACTCTACGGTCCTACCAAAGTCAGACATACTTAACACTCGTAATTTTTTTCATACATATCCTCTACATCAGCGGTTCTCAACCTTTCTTTTTCCGCGTACCCCTTGGCGATATTTTCATATCAATTGTACCCCCTGGCTTGGAATGTTCTCGCAGAGTGGGAGACCCCACTCTACATTTCTACATTACCCAATTAATTAATTAATTAATAAAACCCATTGAGAAACTGTCAAAAAGTTGTTTAACATTCATGCAGCATTCTTTGAGTGGGAAAGAGATACATGCAGAGCTGCGCAGTTACACCAAATTTCATAAACTACTCAAACAGAAGTTTTTTTAAGAGGATAGGATCATTCGAGCAGATCATCCTGAACCTAAATTTTTGGAAGGTTTTTTAGTAAGCATTACGTATGTCTTATATATGTGGTGAGATTTTTTTTTTTGAAGTCCCGTGGCTCATGGACCACGAGTCGTGGTGTATCAAGAAGTTATTGCCATCGTCCACGCTTCACCCCTCTATTTTTGGTGCTGGTAGGGTTGCTGAAGAAAGTGATTTCACGGGGTGTCGTCAGACGTGATTACCAAAGCCTATTGACTTTCGGCAGAAACTGCGCGTGCAGTTCTTGGCTCATGCGCCTTCGCCATTCTTCGTCATCCGTCTACAATCCACCCTAGATGGTCCTCAGTTCTTGATTCATGCACCTTTGCCATTCTTCGTCGTCCGTCTGGGTTCTACCTTAGATAGTCCTCAGCATCATTCGTTCGTGAACGTCAAGGGCACTCAGAAGTGTTGTTATCTCGATACCGTAAAGGACTATGGTCTTGTCAGGGTTTTGTACAGCGTCAACTTCGTGCGTCGTCGCACTTCTTTTGATCGAATTCGTCTGGATGCGTTTCAGGATCTCTTTGCTTGTATGATCGTCGGCGGTAACTAGTGAATAACTCCATAGAAACAAACTCGTTAAAGACCTCAAGCTTATCACCGTCTACAGACACTTGAATTTGGAAGATGCTATTGTTCTCCTTGGAGCCTCTCGCTCGTATATGTTTCTATTTCGACGCATTTATCCGCAGTCCGATTCGTCTGGCTTTAGCTTTCAGTTGGACGTAGGTTTCCTCCGCTGTCACAAAGTTGCACCATAGTGACCTTGGTCAATCGCGTCAGTTTTTCCGGAAGTCCGATCTCGTGCATGATCTATCATAGTTGTACTCGATCGACTGTTTCATAGCTCGCCGTGAATCCAACGGAAACATGATGTGTGGACACGTTGTATTCGCGACATTTCTGCATGATCTGCCAGATGCAAGCTTCCGCGTGCCCATCGTTGTACCAGCTGTGGCTTTTTTTACAAGGTGGTGGGGAAATCTGCCTACAGACACATGAGAATATAGCTCAGGGAGCGGAATTGAACTTTATCAAACCCTCTAAAACCCCTCCAGTCTCCAGCTCTTATCTTCCTGGAACAACAGATAAGTATTATGTCGGGAAGGGCTTTTTGTGCTTCATGAATCCTCTTTAATTTTATACCTCATAACTAACCACCTTGAGACTGGCAGTTGGCTACAAATGTTGGTGGTTAACTGGCCACACGCGCTCCAGGTGGTTGAGCGCCGGCTGCACAAACTCCAAATGTCTTGGTCTTTGCACATTTTCCGAAGTAAAATGTCCGCAGTAGTGTCTTGCCCGCTCACTACCGTCAACTCGAGCTCTCCAATCGACACGCCGTAGACCTCCCGCGTTATGTCAACGATCACAACCACTGCGGAGACCTTTTGCTTCAAAACTCCGTCGTAGATGACAATCCACAACATCGGACCCAGGATTGAACCCTGCGGTACTCCTGCGGTGATTGGGACTCACTTCTGTCCCTCCTCCGTGTTGTAGATTAGTACTTGATTCTGGAAATTGATTTCCAGAATCTTGTACAACGACACGGGTACATGGATGCTCTTGAGTGTAAGCGCTATAGAGTCCCAGCTGGCGCTATTGAACGCATTCTTCACGTCGAGCCTGACGATTGCGCCGTTTGGTGACGGAAAGAAAGGCATCCAGAGTGGACCTGCCCTTCCGAAAGCTGAACTAGTTACTTGCCGGACTGTTTACACTCTCCGTGTTATTCACCAGTGTGTTGAGGATAATCCTCTCAAGCACCTTACCGCTGTGTCCAGCATACAGATAGACTTACATGCCGATGAGTCCACAAGCGGTTTCCCAGCCTTCGACAATAGAACCATCTCTGTTTTAAGTTTAGTAAAGTGGGCAATGTATGTAGTTTGCGAGAATGCGGAAATGAACGGGAATAGAAGGTGTGACTTTAGACTTAGAAAAAACTTCCCTCGTCCAGACGGGACTCGAATCCGCAATCTCCGTTGTCTCCGGCAAGATGTTTTAGCCAATTAAACTACTGGGGAAGGTATAACTCCTCCTAAGCCCAATGTCGAATCACCCTCTACTATTTGTTCCCGTATCTCAGCACGCCACGATGAACTGCACACACTGCCATGTGGGAGTTTATTTCTGTAACTGAGAGACACGTGATACGCATTTGGTGGGGTTTGGCCACCAACTGAAGTGTCCCATCGCTTGCGTCGCCGTAGATATAATAAGTCGTTATACACAGTGTGCGTAAAGAGACCACTCTCTCATGTCGAATTCGTTTTCGCGGTGTAGCTACACCTTTCCGGACTACACTTTGCAGCTTCAAATGAAACATTTTAGTGTAGTTGCATTGGTATGCGTAATAATGGGATAGCTGTCAATTTGTTTTGTTTTGGTCATTATCGCCATCGACATTTTGTATCGTTTCGTCCATCTCGCAAACGTGCTGAAAAAAAATTTACCTGGCTCTTTACCACGTGGAACGCGAACCAAAACAAACCAGTTTTGACACATACGTGTGAATGTGTTGGTAACTTCCTACAGTACACTCTGCTTTTTTCGGGTGTAGTCCGGGACAGAAAAAGGGTAGTCAGAAACGGAAAAGTGTAGTCCGGAAAGTGAAATAAAACATTTACGGTGTCAAAAGTGTAGTCCGAGTGTGGCTACACCGCAAAAACAAAAACGACATCAGTTACAGATCTACCCGGGAAAAACCCGTACTGCGTAGTAGAAATGTAGTTTTTTACGCTGAACATAAGATGATGGTGAATTATAGCTTCAAAAACTTTGCAACAAGCGCACAAACACGAGATCCCCCGATAATTCTCCACATTTCGTTTGTCATCTTTCTTAAACACCGGGAACATCAATGATTCTTTCCAGCTTCGAGGAAATTGATGTCTCAACAATGAGAGATAAAAAATAGCGGCTAAACTTTTAGCACATTTCTTCACACATGCCACGCTTCAAATGACTGTGTCAGTGATTCCGTCAATTGAAATAGTCATCAGTTTCTTTTGAAATGAACCGATGAACACCAGACGAGAAAGAAACCTGCAACCAAACACATTTGAAAGCGAAAGGTTATTTGATAAGAACAGCCAGATGAAATGTAATGAGAGGGAAAGTCGAAAAGTTAACGCGAATCGAAATGTTAACGCGGAATGCTCAGTTTTTTTTTTGTATGCGCCGAATCACCTTAATAAAAAAAGACAAATGTTTGAAAATAACCGCCAACACGCAAAGTTAAAGGTAGTACGATGTAATTTTTTCTGAATTTTTATTCGACACTTGTCACGTGTTTTGGTTGGATTAAATAAGCAAGTAAAAGTGAGCGCATGTATTTTGTTCGTTCAGACATGACAGTCTATTTTTGTTCATCTGGAGGATGTCCTGTTGACTTGGCTTGCGCTGTTGACAGCCTACTGATCGGCTGCAGCTGTCATTGACTCGAACATTTCTTTTCTCTTTTATCTAGGGTAAGGAACGGCTTAAGCAGCGGCGCCTATTCTAATCAGTCGAAGTAAACGGGCTTCGATCTCCTGAATTTTGATCAATATCGACAATTTCAATGATGAGAGAAAAATATTGCAGCTATTCAGGCGCTATTTGGGTGCTGAAATAAATCCCCTGCAAAACAGCTGCAAACTGCTTAAAAGGTTCGGGGTGATTGAAATAGCGTCCCTCGTTAGGGAACTTCAATTGATCATTGTCGAAGTTTGCTAAATCGGTTTTAGAATCTGAAAACAAGTGCTGACAGAGAAAAAGATAGAGAACAAATCGATATACTCATGTTTGTATTTCACCTTATTGATTTCAAGTATTTCGTCTCAATACACAGGCGGCTCCTAAAGCTGCTTAAAATATGTTCCCTACCCTATGTTATGTACCGAAGTACGGGAGCAGGGAGAGCTGTGAGAGTCAAATTAATTGAAAACATGCTGTCATGGATATACAGTCATTTTCAGAAGCCTGTTCGCGGGACATCAATTGAGCTTGAGCTTGAACGACCGTACATTTCGTAGTTGTTCCTTTGTGATGTATTTGAGCTAATATAGTTGCACAAAGAACCACTGTAAGATGGCTTATTTGTGATTAATTTACCATTTTCAATGTACAACAAATCAGTAGATTCAGTACATTTCAACACTAAGGTACGAATCAATAATACACCAGCTACATCCTTAGGCTCTACTGCTCTTCTTTACCAAGCGGCATCAGCTACCCTGACAAGTATCGATAATCAAAACTGCCTACAGAGGTATTCATTCAACTGCTTGTGACTTTTTATTCTGCAATTCAATGTGCGGTAAGGGACAAGTATAGAAATGTGTCCCTCTGACATCGACCGGTCTGATTCTACTGACATTCGATCTAATGACTATTCACTTAACAAAACGAAGCCTGTAAGCTTCAGCCTACGAGCTCCCTTAGCTCCATCGCGAGACACCAAATGGAAGGATAACACTGGTCAACAAAAGCGAAAAAAGCCATAAGTTTTGGTGCCCTTAGAGAATGCAGAAATGCGTCAATAGACCGTAGAGTAATTGCTCGCTGGGTTCGTCGCTCCTACATTTGCTTACGGGAAAACTCATTGAAGTCTCTGAAAAAGTTATCTTTCCTAAAAAAGGTTAAAAAGTTAAAAAGTTTTGGATTGGATTAAAAACGTATCCTAATCTTTCATTTTTTTTCTAGTTTGAGTTCTAAGATGTTTACATCCGTGGAGAAGGGTGTTGTGGATTCTTGGTATTGCCGGCGTGATGTTAGATTGTGATTAAACAATGATGGCACTTCTGACGTGTTTTGTTGACGAAATATGTTACAAATATTTTGCGAATTTCATAATTTGACGGTTCTTTCGTGTGAATTTAGAACATAGTTTTAATTTACAATGTTTCTTGCGAAACTTAAACTGTATTATATGTTCATTGAATATAAGAGCGACCAGGTAGTTCGTTTTTTATCACAATCACAATTTATTAAAACGTGAAACATTTAAAAGGCATGGGGACACTTCAGCTATTTTGAAACAGGAAATTTCACGAGACTGTCCTTCGAAATACGGAACGTCTGGTCATTTTAGACAATGCTGAACATTTTTTGACCAAGATGAACAGACTCAATAATTTTTGTTCAAACAACCCTATTGCTTCGAGTTTCTAACGTTTTTCTGCAAACAAAAAATTACAACAAAAAATGACTTTTTAAATTTAATTTTTTACCATCTCCTAAAAGTAACATTGTAATGTTTCTTAAGATTTGATTCAATATAAGTAATCTTTTCATCTGAATTCTCTTTTTTTGTTTTAATTTTAACAACTTCTAACTTCCCACTACAAGGTTAGCTAAATAAGCGCTTGCGTTGATGTCGTTTCAAATAAAGAAACCATACATTTGAAAACGCTGCAAAATCTCTGCGGATAACGTCGTAAACCTGGGCTTGTAACTGCCAAGAAATCTTCCCAGCATAACCGGCTAAATAAAGACATTACCCTTTCGAATCTGAACGCCGCTCGGCTTAGGTTGATTGGATCACCACTCTCTTCCCATGCAACCGGTGAAGCTTCCAGCAAACATCCAGCGAAAGCTTAAGTTGAAATGATTGAATATCAACTCGAACGAAAACGAAATACGGCTTAGCATTGCAGCTACAGCAAACGGAGATGAAATGCTTAGACAAGAACCTAGTCTGTAGGGTAGTGATCAATTTAACACTTACCTCACAAGCAATCTGAGTAAGCAAGCTACCCCCACCTATATGTTGCGAAAAGGTGAAAAGATTTAACTAATGCAACAGAGTGTACTTTTAGGAATTCGTTTTCATAAGAAGTATCCTTTATGTATAAATTTCGTGTATATATTTAACTTGTGTAAGTTTATACTTGAAGTACAATCAACTGCAATTATCACATTCTCAGTTTATATCTAGTCATAATTTACTATAAATAAGTAAGTGCACTTGTTTCTGTTATTCACGACTTGTACTGTTAATTTCATGCTGCCCTAAATTCGTTTCAAATACTTACAAATATTAGTCAATCTTCAGAGGCTTTTTCAAGCAAAAAAAAATAATTTCCGTTCGTAAAGACTTCACACACGAAGTGTCAAATGTTGCACCAAAGCCCTCACTTACACTATCCACTAAATATCTGTCATAAATCTACATCCCTATTGTGTTTGTGGCAAGTTGAATTATTTGGCAAGAAACCTTTGCTGGGGCTATCAATAGTCCAAGCGACCAGCAGACCAGCCCGTCCTGTAACTAACCGCTCTTTAGCTTCCGTTTCAGTGACCAGAAACCGGCCACTTTGATGACGATAAATTGAACCGCCAGCATCGCGACGTTGAACAAGTAATTCTCCGGTACCATTCCGAGGTCCTTCAAAATGGTAGACGGCTTGCTGCGGGAGGGAAGAAGAAAGGGAAAACCATACTTTAATAACATTGTTGCACAATTTTTGGTTCGAGGTTGGAATCTCGCACGTTGGGCTGAGAGCTACTTGTTGAAGGCAATTAATTTTTGTATGAAAATAGTAATTTTGAATATGCGATTTTTCTTAAATTATAAGAAGCTGTACAGTTTGCTACTTGAAATTTGCTTTCAACTTTTTGTGTTGCATTTTTACCTAAACTTTTCTTATTTTACCTTATATTTCAACAATTATCGAATTTCTTGATTGTTTAAACTAACTTATTTTAGCCAGCATACGCAAGTTTTCAATTGTGCCGTAAATTACTCACACATAGTGACAATACAATTCCTCTTCCGGGCACACCAAATTGGAGCGGCCGTTATCGTACATGGCCAGCACAAGACCTTCCAGCCCGTACCGCAATGTTGACGAATAGCTTAAAGCTTTCATCAGCTCCGACATGTGGCTGAACAGGATGAGAAAACCGCAAAACACCAGCAAGTAGCAGGTCGTGATAGCCCCGATGAAGGTTCCATTCTATAGGTAATACAAAACGCACATATAGCCAAATACACTTTGCACACACTCAAGCACCTCCTAACGCAGGACTTGCTGGCCGGAACGTTAACTTACAATTTGATTAAGGAACGTTCCGAGGAAGATGCCGTATCCGTCGGCGACGATTGTGGTTAGCACCAATACGGCCAGGAACATCAGGAAACGATCGGATTCTAAAGGCTGCGATGTTAGCGTGAAAACTATCGTACTGTAGACGATGGAGAAGAAAATCTGCCAGATGGAAAGCGTAAAGTTAGTGCTCTATTCTGCTGTTTTATGTCATTCCCAGATACTCACCTGAACTGGTAAACTAGTCAGCATAGTCGCTATAAAATAAGTTCTTATTTTGTACCAATTGTTAAACGATTCTTTTCGTAGAATCTTCATTTCGGACGGAACTGGGAGATAAAATAAAGGATGGGGTAAACGTTTCGTTCTATTATCCAAAAATTGTAAATGCTTACATTTAAGCACTCCTGGCATTAGTGTTGTATACCACAGATATAGTATGTGCACCAGAAAAGAGGCGACATTCGAGACACTTTTGGTGCCATTGATTCCGGAATCACCGAACAGTAAACCGACTACGATGGCACACACGACGTGGAAGAAAAGTTTCAGGTGGGTTACAGTCTGCAAATAAAAATAAAAAAGATGCCTTATTGAGCAGAAATATAAATAAACATATTTTATTATGAATAAAAATAAATAAAATATATTCACTATAAATTTATGAAGAACAGTATTTTTCAGTAGAACCAAAGATGGATCACAAAAATGAACTCTTCAATAGAATAGGGTAATTTTTTGAGCAACACTTATGCGGTTTCAATGAATAAATTTATCACATGATTGTAAAAGCCACATGATTGTAAAATTCAATGGGAGCTGCGTAGCCGCAAGGTTACAGAGTCCGCTTTGTCAAGCGGATGGTCATGGGTTCGAATCTTAGTAGAATCAGGCCATCCGATGTCAAAATGACTTTAAGCATAGGTTTATTCTCAGGCTCCCCACCAGTTACCCTTCCTTTACGCTGAAATCTACAAATACCTTTGCGTGACTTCCTCTTAACAAAAAATTAGTCCCTCTTATCAAAAAAACTGGCCAGAAGGACGCACGACGAAACTTCTTCAGGGAATTATAATTGGTGATGTTTGGCAAGAGGAACGAGTATCAGTATAATAGAACAGTAAGCGTGTAAGGAATTACACACAAGCACTGATGAACAATAATAATAAGCATGCCACTTCTCAATAGAGGAACTGCTATTAACTGAAGTGCGCGATACAGCAGACACCCGGGCATATCTTACAATAGATCTACGATTCTGGTCGCAGTGAGGAAGCCCATACAGGAAAAAAAAGCCAAATTCAAAAATTAGAAAGGTTTTTTATTCATTCTTTTTTTGAATATTTCATAAAGATTTCAAATACTTAGCAAAGCCTTGGTGCTACATCCGTATCGGAATTCGACCTTCTGTTTTACTATACACAGACTTCGCAGCCGACTGTTAGGTGTACAGGACAATTGCGGGGCTAGCGCTACGATCCTACTGACACTTACAGTCTCTCCCGAGCCGGGACTCGAACATACGACGACTGGCTTGTTAGGCCAGCATCGTACCTCGAGACCAGCTGGTAGATTTCAAATACTTATCACATTCCAAATGTTTAAACTACCCCTTTGTATCAAGGCGGAAGATAGAAAAAACACCTTTGATTTCAACTAAGTAGTGGAAATTCTTTAATTATACGTTCAAGCGAATAAATGCTGCAAAACTAGCTCAGTAATGCCAAACTTTCTGCAACAAAGGTAACATAAAATTTTACAGTAAAGCCGTCTTTGAAAATTCAAAAGCGCCTAATAAAAAGTTTCAACTGCTGTCAACAAATAATAAACAGGAAGATAACAATGATAAACCTAGACTTCCCAGACGGAAGCAAAAAATACCTACGGTTGATAAATGTGAAAAATGGTGACATTCGAAAATTTTAAACACACCAAGGTGTGATGAAAATGTAAACATCGCTTCAAACTAGAACTTATGGGTTATTTGGAAACACTAAAGCGCTTGCAGTCAGACACTTTAAATTGAAGTGCTCAAATTGAACCAAACTTGAACGTGTACCAACAGCAAAACACCTCATATTGAAACTTGTTTAAATAATGAAACAATGTACACTGAGGTCGCTTTTTACGCGGGTTTTTTTACGCGGATTCCGGAATTTACGCGGCTTTTTCACGCGGTTTCTTTTTACGCGGCAGGTATTCCCCGCGTAAAAAGCGACTTTAGTGTATACCAAAAATTAAAATCGTAAAAATAGTTTTTAGCTCATTTGGAGTAGAAATCGGTGTATCCTCTATTTGTTTTTTTTTAATCATGTTAATTCAATATTTTTATTTTTAAATTAAAAAAAAGTTGTAGAGGAGTGTTTATGAGACGCGACCGCAAGGTTAATGTAGAATTAGGACAGCCTATCTTACGTCAATGTATTTCTGGCAATCAACCTATTGCTTACACTCGATTACACTCGATTGGCGTTGATCGGATGGAGTGAAGCGTTACCACTTGTCAGTAATAATTACTTTTTAACTTTTTTTACCTATTGATCGGTAACCTTGAAGTGGAGCGTTATTTGATCGACTTGAAGTCACTCGAAAATAATGTTGAAGGTTGCTGGAGCACAGTTGTAGGTAGAGTACTCCTTTACCTTCAAAACAGCGTGGGTGGAACAGAATATTACTCGATGAAAATTTTATGTTTGATTTTCAAACTCTAATTAGCATAGCATAGCATAGCATAGCATATTTGATCGCTCGTGTGTTGCCCGCGATTGACCAGAATCAGCTGAAATTGCACAAAGAACCGTCAAAATGGTGCCTAGGAGTAGCAAGCCATTTTCAGTGTGCAATTCCTGGTGGTCTTTCTTTTCACTGGTCAATAACGTAGCTGGCCACGCCCAATGCAGATCAATAGAGGAAGGGATATCGGGAGTGTTAGTTCAATACTTGTTGCTACTAGAGACCGAGGAGTCCTCTGCATCATCCACAAGTATCAAAGGAAGGAATTAGTGTTAGTGGAAAGGAATTGATCTGGATCCATCGAGGTTGATGGTGCGATCTTTTCGACACAAATTCGCGCCCGATATGGTTACTTCTCGGTCTCTGGGCAACCGGCCACCAGGAGACGATATAAATAAAACCGCGCCACGATCGCTGCATACAGGAGAATCGAAGTTTTTAGTTATGTTCGGCAACCTACAAATCGTAACAATTTGTATCACACCAAACAATATAATCCCGATATTTATTGCGAATTACGATATTTTGTCGCGATTATATTAATTTGTTTTTTTTTTTGTCGCGAAAAACTATTCTATTACGATATTCATCGAACGAACGAAACCCACTACGTGTCGCAACGTGCCGGAATAGAACCAACGGGCGGGCAGACTTCAAATAACTGATTTAGTACACCTCGGAAGTCACAAGACACCGAAAAACCATAGATGAGCAAAGTTCATCAGGGCCGAAGACGCGTTTGCACCGGAGCATTATGCGCGATCGCTCTATTTCGTCTTACCGACGCATACGCACAGGGACACGGTGTTTGGCGCCGATTATTTTTTACTTCACGAATAAATAAACTAGGATACCTACTGAGCTTGAGCTTGAACGACCGCACGTTTCGTAGTTGCTCCTCTGTGAGGAGTCTGGGCTAAAGAAGTTGCACAGGGAACCACGTTATTATATTAAAAACCCGAATACCTGTAAGAATGAAAACGCAGTCAACTGGATGCGGCTCTTGAAAAGGTATACATCGCGTATAATCCTTATATTTATTGCCAATAATTACGATATTTTGTTGCGATTGATTCCATTTTTCGCGATTAATAAATTTATTACGATAACGAACGAAACCTACTCTGAATTGCAACGTGCTGGAATAAAACCAATGGGCGGGCAGTCTTGATATAAATGATTTAGTACATAACGGAAGTCACCATACACCGGAAATCTATAGAGGACGCACGATCACTCTATTCCCTTTACCGATGCATGCGCGCAGAGACACGGTGCTTCGCGCCGGTTACTGCTTATTTCTCGGATAATAAAGCTAAGATACCTACTGAGTATAAAAACTGGCAAAGTTTCATGCTTTCATAGCTTAAAAATTATAAATATGCAAATATGCATATCGAGCAAGACACATTACTAAGTTGATTACTGAAATACCTAAACAATCGCATACAAATTTTTTTTGCCATGCTCACCGACGAGATTTCAACATAAGTAAATTAAAAATGTGTTTCAATATTTGTCCAAAAGCTAGAAAAATCACAAAGCAAGGCAAAGTGTTCATAATCGTCCAGTCGGGATGCGAACGATAAATTTCTAAAAGGGTAATAATAAGGTGCCGTGGTCTATATCTTCTGACCATAAAGTCTTGCTTTGTAATATCGTCGAAAACCGCAAATCGAAAGCGATTGAAGGTAAGCAGAAGCTAGGTTTCTGAGCTACCATGGAAATTGATGCCAATATGTTGCGGAATGAAGTAGTGCGCGAGAGATATCACAGACAATTGGCAAACATTGTAGCTACACTGCCGTTCCAAGCATAGCTGTCCCAGCTTGCATAAGGTTTGTGTAGAACATGGGACTACTATGATTGGAACGGCAGTACAGATGTTGATATAGATCAAAATTGGCGCAAATTGAGCGGAAAGATCATTGGAGCCGCTGCTGCTGTTCTTTCAAGGCTCCCTCGAATACGTCAGGACAGAGGGTCGGCTTATCGTAGCTAAAATAAATCGTTGCCAGTTCTAGTTCAAAAGATTGGATGGCACGAGACCAATCACTGCACCCCACTCTAGTTGAACCAGACTGTATTCAGACTCGTCATTTGAGAGGAATTCCAAGCCTCTATGACAAACATCGCTCACTGTAATACATCATTGACCGTTAATCGCAGAGCTCCTCTCACCAACAATAAATCATAGTTAACTACGAAACAGCGTCAAATCTTCGAATCGAAAATTCCTCAACTCCTATTATGATGCCCACTGTCCATAGATTTGGAGCAGGAGAAAACAAAGATTGGTAATAGCAGGGTGCAGCTGTACTTCGTGCTGAACGGGTAGCATCACAAACGGCAAAAGAAACCCATCCGTGATCTGTGATCTGTACATGACTTATATAGGCACACAAAGGGAAAAAGAATTTTTTTGGAACATTTTTATTTGTTTCTACATCGAAACTAGCCGAATCTCTCTAGAGTATATCAATTTTACCTGAACTTTAACTTCTTATTTGAAATCGGGTTCAAGCAGTCTAAAGTGTTACGATCGCTTATCGTTATGAGTTTGCTGGTCCAAAAGCAACGTAGCGCTTTCGAATCAGTTCATTTTTACAGGCAACCTACTGTTCAAAATCAAAGCCCTCATCCTTCAGCGAGAGATCCTGTGTTAATAACTGATAAGATACGCTCTTGAAAAAAGTAAGAAGAAAGTTTCCATTTGCTGTGTCAAACTAATAAACTTGGGGCCGTTCACACCGGTGGCTTACTCTTTTGGTAACCGGATGATGCATGACAGACATGCTTCTTCGAGCTCGCCAACACTCTCTGCTTGCATTCGAAGATAACGCTATTCCGAAAGATATTGAATATTCGGAATATCAACAAATATATCACTTGCAAATGTTTGAAACAATATGTAAATAAAGCAGAAACTCTCACTTGATTGCGGCAGCAGGTATAAATCGATATCATTCGTTTGATTTTCAAACTCTAATTAGAGGCAAAAAACTCATTTTTAATGGTTCAACTGAAAGAACTATGAATTATTAGAATTATGCCTTTTTTGTTTTCTTCTGGAGTATAAGGTCATGGATATTCAACAGAACATTTCGCTAGACAATAATGACGCCGGATAAAAACTGGTTCAATTCCTGTCATTGCGGATTACTAACTACTGATGACGCAGGATAGTACTGTTCCACAAAATAAAAAAACGGGCACTCCAAAAGCTCAAACCGGAAAAAAATGAAAGATTATAGCTATTCAACCATTCCTATGAATTTTTGTGCCCTTAGCCATTACCGAAACGCGTCAATTTACGTGAGAGTTCACATAGTAATTACTCGCCGGGTCCGTCGCATCAACGTTATTGTTTACGTTAAAACTCATTTAAGTCGCTGAAAAAAAAAAGTTCACAGGAATGGTTGAATATTTATAATCTTTCATTTTTTCCGGTTTAAGTTTTTGGAGTGCACCTGTGTTGACCAGCGTAACTCTCATTTTATTATCTTTAGCAGCATTCTCCGCCAATTCCAACTTTTCTACAGAAAGGTACTCCATTGTGGCCTCCAGATACTCCAGCGCCAAAACACATAATTTCCATCACGCTGCACGCGAAGAATTCAAGCAACCGGGAATTGAAACCCAGCACGAGACGAATGGAACTTTGTCTTTCACTCGACTTTGCCCCCTTTGCCACGAACAGATATTGTAACTTGCAAACTGCTACCCATAATATGAAAAAACTGTGTCATTGTCTATACGGACAGAACTAATACAAAACCCAGGCGGCACGGTGTAGATGATAAAATGAAGGCAGGTGAAAAATAGGACGGACTGCGTTGCACACTGTTTTTAAACATACATACGAACTTTGTGCGCGAACTACATTAGTTTTTGTCAGCTGTGAAACCGTCAACAAGCATATTGAGATAGCAAAACAGCCGAGTTCAGACTTCCGTACATTTGCTGTTGCCAGGAGGGCTAACTGAGCACACTGGATTCGAAGCTAAAGCTAAACTAAAGCTGATACGAAATACACTAGTTCCAAGTAAATAACTGCATTCCTTTTGCCGAGTACAAGTTATTATTGGCATTTCTCATGATTACAAACAAGTTGTTGAAACAATATTAAACTTTCTTACCTTGTAAATCATGAGGTGTGTGACCGCAGTGCTATATTCATTCCAAGCAACTAAAAAAAAAAGTATTGCTTAAAATCCTTGGAATAGAATATTTTTCTAACTATATTTGGTCATTTTTTTAGTATTGAGCTAGTTTGAATTATGTAAATTAGAAATCTGTTATTGGGGCATTTATTAATATGTAACTTAGATTAAACTGCCAGTTTCAGGCAACGGCATAACTCGGAAAAATAATTTGATAATTGAGTTAGAAGAAATGTTGCCAGAAATTACAAGAAAACGGAAGTCATCCCGCATCATATGCAAATGATAGTTCCCAATGACCAGCAAAAGGAAGGACGTTCCAGGCGATTGCTGAACAGTACACCAAATTGAAACGTGAAGCAGAATAGGTTGGATTGAAAGTGAATACGTCAAAGACCAAGTATCTGCTAACAGGAGGAACCGAGGGCGATAGGGCTCGCATAAGAAGTAGCGTAATAATTGACGGAGCTGAGTTCGTGGTGGTCGACGAATTTGTATACCTCGGATCTTTGGTAACGTCAGACTGCAGCGGAGAAATCCGCAGACGTATTGTAACTGAAAGTCGTGCCTATTACGAACTCCACAAGACTTTGAGGTCTGGTAAACTTCGCCCTCGTACCAAGTGCACCATGTACAAGACCAGTAGTCCTCTACGGGCACGAGACATGGACAATGCTCGAGGAGGACTTGCAAGCACTGGCCGTTTTCGAACGACGTGTGCTTAGGACTATCTTCGGCGGAGTATGTGAGGATGGCGTATGGCGTATAGAGGTGAAGGATGAACCACGAGCTGGCGCAACTCTACGGCAAACCCAGTATCCAGAAAATCGCGAAAGCTGGAAGGGTACAATGGGCGGAACATGGTGTAAGAATGCCGGATAACAATCCCGCAAATATGGTGTTCAACTCAAATCAGGCCGGTACAAGACGTGGAGTAAGATCTTAGAAGTGTGGAACTCTCAAGAAGCTAGAGACAAGCTGCTATGGACCGAGGACGTTGGCGTAACATTGCACAATGGTCCAGAAACCAAATTTAGGGGGAAATTTGGGTCTAGAGCTCTATAGCAACATTTTAGAGAAAAACTTTCTTCTACAAAGTTGTGCTTATTGAAAAATTATCAAAAATTAGGTTGACCAACATTTTCGATGCAATCAAGTATCTAACTTTTTTATGTTTGTAGATAGAAGAAAAATTTATTCTACAATGTTATAGTTCCATTAATTTGAAGTAATTTTGTAAAAAAAAAGTTTTTCTCTATCTTTGAAAACAACCGATTTATATTGACAAAACACATTTTACTCTCTAACTTTTTTATTTCAAGTTTCATCTTAAAACTGTCTTTGGACGACTGTTAGAGTTTGACCATAAAAACGACTGTGTTCAATATATTTAATTTAAAAAAAAATCATAACTTTAGAACCAATTGATCGATTTTCAATCTTTTTGGATAAAATTAAATAACCTTTAATTCCCAGTTATGAGAAAAAATACCAAAACATAAATCTGGGTGTTTTTATATGCATGATGTATAAAATTATTGAAACTTTTGTCTTGTTTTACTTTACTCAAATTTAAAATTAATACTTTACTCAAATTTAAAAAATAACATATTTTTAAAAATTCCTCCATTTATAGAGTCAAGTATGCCTTTCAAAATGAGACCAAGAGATATTTTTTTATGTTTGCCCCAAAAAGAATGACATACAAATAAAAAACGCATATTTTTGATGAAAAATATTAATAACTTTGAGTAAAATTGAGATATTTACGATGTCAGCATTGAAAATTGTCTTATAAAGCTCTAAAAGTCGTTCAAAGACAGTTTTGAGATGAAACTTGAAATAAAAAAGTTAGAGCGTAAAATGTGTTTTTTCAATATAAATCGGTTGTTTTCAAAGATAGAGAAAAACTTTTTTTACAAAGTAACTTAAAATTAATGGAACTATAACATTGTAGAATAAATTTTTCTTCTATCTACAAAGATAAAAAAGTTAGATACTATTTTTGAATTGAAAATGTTGGTCACCCTTATTTTTGATAATTTTTCAATAAGCGCTTTATCATATGTAACAACTTTGTAGAAGAAATTTTTTCTCTAAAATGTTGCTATGGAGCTTTAGACCCAAATTTCCCCCTAAATTTGGATTCTGGACTGGAATCAGTTACATTTTAAATAACCCGATGAATACCAAATGGAAAAAAATCCGTTATCAAATCTATTTGTTTCGATGACAGGAGGCGAAAAGAATCACAAAAGAATGTTCGAATCGAAATGACTGCACGAAATATTCAGGATCATTGTTATGTTTCGAAAATTCTGAGCCCTGGTGAATCCGTAGAATCCGTAGAAGATTTACACAAAATAGTTCTGGCATCTCTGCATGGCAGTGTAAACCAAGCGTAGTGGCTGATTTGATACTGAGTATCTACAAGTGACGTAAAAAAAAACAGGCCTGCGTTAACAAATTAGTATCAACAAATCGTGCGACGGAAAAATACAGGGATTCAAAAAGTGCCGAAAAGAGACTTTACCGTTTCAAAACAACAAACAACATAAACAACATGCGATCGCCTGCTTTTAGAGGCAGAGAATTGCATCGGCTCGAAACTAAGAGCTTCTAAAGATCAACGGATTCAGAACCGTTGGAAGGAAAACCTGATTACCGATAAGTCGCAGGCGGCAAGGCGTGGGAAACAACACTTTGAAATGGTTTTAAACGATAAGGAAGGTAGGAGATTCGTCGAGTGGCACAGGAGAGGAATTGGGTAGGATGTTTAAGCTGTGGATCCGCCAGCCTTAAACTTGGTGAAGAAAGCTAGCAGAGAGCTGAAGAACCACAAAGCAGCCTGGAAAGACGACTTACCGACCGAACTTTTCAATGTCAGGAGTGAGCGGCTGTACAGTGCAACTCACCAGACTACGGACTGGTTGAAAACCTCATATGCCCGCTTTACAAAAAGGGAAATAGACTCGATTGTAGCAGCTATCAAGACATAACCCTCTTCAATTCCATAAATAAAATTCTTCCCCGCATCCTGTTCTGTAGACTGAGATTGTTGAAGAAAGCCTAAATTTGTGAATACCTACCAGTGCGGTTTTCGAACGGGACAATGTACAACGGGCCAGATCTTTACCTTGAGACAGATCCTCAACAAGTTTTGAGAACACAACTTGCAAATATATCCCCTGTTTATAGACTTCAATGTGGCGTACGACTCAGTGAAACCCAATGAGTTGTAGCAGATTATGGTTGAACATGGTTTCCCAATAAAACTGATTAAGCTGATAAATGCGACTTCTGACGGTTTTACAACAAGCCTCAAGACAACAGGTGAAATGCCGGGTCTATTTGCGAATTTGGGTGGTCTGAAATAATGGGTGGGCTCTCGAATTTGTATTTCAATATAGCTTAGGAAGATGCACCATCATCACCATATTTCTTTGCGGACGACATCAATATCAACGGTGTTAATCGTAGACCTGTTGGAAAGGCTTTCACGACTCTCAGAAAGGAAGCTGCGAGAATCGGACTCACCATAAACACTACCAAAACAAAGTACCTGGTGGCTGGTAGAATGCTTGGAATCCTACGGGCGTTGGTGCTCCGGTGGTGATGGATGGGGCTACTTCCGAAGTGGTAATGAATTTGCTTATCCTGGTACACTCGTAACATGTGATAATGACAAACCGCGAGGTGAAAAAAGGATTGCGGCAGCGAACAGGGCCTATTAAGGTTTAGGTAACCAGCTTAGGCCCCGCAGCGCTCTATACAACGCTGATCATCCCGGTGGCGCCTCACGCACATGAATCGTGCACGTGAAAAGAGGCCGATCGGTGAGCGCTTGCGGGGACAAGCGACTGGACTGGAGAGCATGGAGGCTTACTTTGGATTAGGCATAGAATCTATGATCTGTCGCCAAAAAAATAAAAGTGAAAATAAGTAGTAGTATGTAATTTCATAAAATTGGTTAAGACCTAGGGAGAAAATTAATGGGTTCGAAAAAAATACCCCCAATAATCGTAGAATTAAAAAAAAAATGTTTGTATATTCCTAGACTTCAAGTAGGGAAAACTTTATGATCCTTATTTTTCAGTCTCGTGTAACAACCAGAAAATTATGATGTTTACAGTATTTGGCAAAAGAAGCCAAAATGTTTAAACGTTAGTATTGGGTTACTTTGTGTAAATAATGACCTGTTTTGTTGGATGTTGTTGTTGGAGTGTATTTGTTTACATTTACTTTTAAGTGCTGCAACCAGTTTTTCCTGGATATCTCCAGTTTTTTTGAAGATCGCCAGCGAAACAGCGTTTTTCGAAAATTGTTCTAGTGTAATCCAGTTTTCTATTCATCATCACATTTTTTGAACTCATTCCCATTACATGTATGGTCTTTTCAGTTCTTTGTGCATTCATGCCCCTCGGTTATAAGATTCTAATCAAAATCCACTCAATTTCAAGTACGGCAATGACTATAATCTCCATCAGTAAAAAATTTTCTTTCAGCCTTTTTGGTTACATGCAATAATACGGTGCAGCATTTTTTAACCGAAAATCAAATAAATTTATATAAGGGCATCCTTAACAGTGCGCTACTATTAAAGTTGTTATGGCGACTGTGTACAGCGCTGTTATTTTTCGCACTCACCCGTTTTCACACCGGTCGTTGCTATCGTCTCTGTTTGACGTTTCATCCAGTATAAACCTTTAGCAGCGCTGTTTGAGAGCGCGATGCTTCCCGGAGGCCCGACTACTATTTCTCTAGCGCGTTTAGCAGCGACCGGTACGGTATGAAGTGATGATAGAGCGCTGCCAAACGGGGTATAGAAGCGCACTGTTAAGGATGCCCTAAAAGCTTCAAATTTATATATCCAGTTTTCTCCAGTTTTTTATTTTTAATTCTTTCAGCTTTTCATAAAAAAAGGTTGGCATCGCTGGCTGCAACAGAACATCGAAATCGGTTCATTGCAAATAAATGAAAATGTACGCCAAAAAAGTGATTACGAGTATGCTGCCGGTAACCGCAAATCAGTCCCATCTGCAAAAATATGAAATCGAGAAAACAGCTCCGAAAGATATTTTATTCACGATCAGTTATCACTTATTTAACATGAATTATTTTGACAATATTCCTGCTAAAATATAGTTTACATACTAGCCTGCACTAATTACGTTGTAAAAACCTCCGAAATCATCGATTTAATGATAAAAACCTTGAGTGTGACTGACTTGCCGTTACATTCTACACCAAAGAGAAAAGTAACCCCAAGTTAGTCACATTGCCATGTTGATGCTATAGTGCGTGTTGAAGTATTGTTACTGTTGCGATGAAAAGCCGCCAATTCTTCGTAGTTCGGAAGTGTATGTCCATGAGAACAGTTTAAAAAATGCCGGCGTTGGAAAATCTCATTATATACGGAACAGATGAGGGCTCATCCGATGAGGATTCGGACGAAGAAACTGCAACCGGGACTGCAGTTGTATCATCCGACAACAAATGACAAGATGATCAAAATCCGTTTGAGGTTCGAGCATCACCTTTGACCACCTTCGATACCGAAGATTTTCCGGGTAGATCCACGAAGAAGCGAACCCAGAAAAAAAATGGACTTGAACTCGTATTAGCAGAAAATTACTGCACATAAATTAAGCACCAATTCAAACTAAAAAAATAATCCCAATAATTGATAATTGTTACTAGATAACTTTTTTCTTTTCATGTTATATTACGTTTATATTGAACTTCTCTTCTCCACTCCCCATCCATTTTATTGTATTATACATGTTTTTTTTTAAATTGCGACTGACTTATTTTTCCTGTGGGACTGACTTGCGGTTACTTTTCATAATGGGACAATTTCGACTTGGTACTGATTTCCTCTTTTGTTGAACAAACCGCTATTTTTTATCGGTATATCTGAGAATACACTCAAAGATAGGCCAGAATCCGATACTAACTCAAAATTGACAAAATTACAGATGGGACTGACTTGCGGTTACCGGCAGTATGTATTCTGTTCGCCCAAAAGACGACGAGAGAGATTGCCGAGGCCGTTGGATGTCATTTGGCCACAGCTTATCGCATCAAAAATTCTCTGCAGGATGTTACTTGCAACCCGGTAAGTTCTTCAAGGAAACCTGCCCAGGATGCCAACATTTCTGAGAAATCCATGCGAAGAATCATCAAAAAAGACTTGCACGCATCTTCCAGAGCTGAAGTCAAACGCCACTTTATCATGGAGCGGATAAAAGAACTATTTCTATTTCTATTGCTAATATTGAAGGACCCTTGTAGGAGTTTATGACCACTGCTACCATGATGGATGGAAATGAAGGACACATCGAATAAATTTGTTTGATAGGACCTTATACAGATAGGTATATACGAAAACGTTGATATTATTGCCTAAAAGTAATTCAAATAATATTTGAAGGAAACACCATAAATTCTCGCATTTTTGCCGCCTCACCCTGTATGAGCTATACACTAGATAGATTTCTAGCAAACCCGAAAATTCATTTCGCTGTTTCTGAGGAATAATGAATCAGAAAACAGCTTGCTCTTTCATAAATCTATCGAATTGATAAATTTAAGTTTTCGATGTTCTTCAGAAATTACTGGAACCGAACTCTTACGAAATTCCTTAATCCAACCTTACAAAACAGCAAAAGTAACAATCCTTCCAAAATTAAGTTATGTCTGCCTGTTTGAAAACGATTCCAAGCTGCTATGATTGTACCTAGTTGTATGCACTGAACTTATACTAACTTCTGGCCAAGGGATGTAACTTTGGCATGTGTACTGAAACATTAGTTTTCGGAATTGTTTTTTTAATCGTGATAACAAAAAATACCGAGTGTTTCTCTAAAACAGACATAGGCTATTTCAAATGATCCAAAATTAATACCCTAACCCTACGTACCCAATCCCGGTAGAGCTGCACGTTGCATCGCCGCATCAGGATCAACAATTTGGTGAACTCGTTCGGCTTACGTATCCGGTACGGGGGAAGCTGTTTGCTGTCATCATTCGCGTCGTCCGCGCTGACGATGACGGTGCTGTTGTATACGACGGCATTCGCCCCGTTATGATTGCTGTCATATGCCAGATAGTGCGGAGGTGGAGTTGCCGGAACGATGCACGGTTCCGGTTTACGCCAGTGGCACTCGACGGCCGCTTTCGAGAGGGCGTTAACGAAATTGCCATACTCTTTATTCGCTACCTCTAGCACTGTTTCCGTTGGTCGGCACACCAAAAGCGTCCGGATGGTGCAGGTTAATATGAAAAACAAATGCATCATTCGATTAGAGAAGAATTAGATATTTGTTGCCGTCTTAAATTGAATTCAAACATGAAACAATTAGAGCGGAAGCACTCCGCCATACTCACGGTAATCGGCGGCGTTGTGATACTGTGGACACTGCAATCCAACGGAGCGCAGATACGGTACGGTGTTAAGTGCCGACCCTTGATAGACGCAGTGCCCTTCGGCGAGGACGTAAACATGATCGAACATCTCGTACACCGTGGCAGATGGTTGATGGATGGTGCATACGATTGTGCGCCCTTCCCGGGCCAATCCCTGCAGCAGCTTAATTGTATACAGCGAGGACGAGCTGTCCAGGCCTCTGTTGGACACACCAGGTAATCGAGTACATGTAACGAAAAAAAGGACAGTGTTTTTTTCAGACTTATATCCCAAACACTAGTTTGAGTTTTTGTTTATTGTGACGATTATAATTTTATTATATCAATAGTAGAGTTCGTCGCTGTAAAATTTAATATTCACCGCAATCGCGCGGTGTTGTTGTAAACATACAGAAACGAGTTTCTGTGATTTTTACCGTAGAAATGATATGGGGTATATACTATAACCGAGAGATAAATTTGAAAGAGTGTTTAACTTTTCATGTTGCTTGTTTAATTGGAGCTATATATGAATAGTAGTTATATAGTTAAGTAGCATTTGATTTTGATTGTTGTTTTTAATTCAATCATAAATTATGATATCAAGATAATTAACAACACATACCCTATTAGTTTTTGACGTAGGACTACGTCTTTGTTTTCTATACTAGATTTCACTTTGTGAAAATGAAAATGAAACTGGCAAATGTTGCGTCAGATTTCAAACGGTTATAGCAAGCGAACGACTTAATGCATCTTAGTCATTTATATGTCGGTGGATAGATAAAATGTGTAACAATTTTTTGATATTATGTTCAACATTGTTGCTTTACTGCTTAATGGTGGAAAAAGATGAAAAGTTCCAAGGTCAAGCTTTCCCATACATTTCCCTTGTTCTTGGCTTGCTTCCCAAGCACAGATAACAATAATATGGACGAAATAAATTCCACTGCCTACATATTTTGACTCAACAAAGTGTTTTGGTTTGTTTGTCTCTGTCTAAGCTGCGTGGCCACGCCTTAATGGTAAAAATCTACGCTGAACTCGATACAAAAGACTGCGTGTGGAAAATACAGCTTCAGTTTAGTTTGTTCCACAATAGCGAGTGCGGTGCAGCTTTGCGACATTGAGAAACGAGAGCTGCATACGAGTCAACTTCCAGGCACCGCGGAGCATGTTACCTGTATTCTGCACACGGCATCAACAATAACCATCGTACGCTACAGGATATTTTGCTGGCACAGCTGCTGGAGGGCACAGCGGAGAGCAAATTTTATACGCGGCCAACAAAATAATCGATGCTACCGGTGGTGCTGTGATCATCAGCATTCTGTAGCATACATTTCGAGCTGAAGATTATGAAATTGGTTCTTTTCAGAACTATAAGATGATGAAGATAAGAGTTATGAGAATTTTCACAACTACTACTAGTGTGAAATGTTCATCTATTTCTAAATAATCGTTTTTACAACAACGACCCGGGCGCACCAGAGATAAACGGTAGTGTTGCCTATGAATAGTTTATCACAACAAGACATAACCCTCATTTCAAGAATTTTAACTGCTAAATTGAGTGATTTTCCGGTTTAATTGTGTGTTAAAACTATGATCGCCGATTACTCGAAATAATGTTTTTTTTTTTTTTTTTTTTTTTTTTTTTTTAAGGGGGGATTTGTTAGTAGCTTAAGTATTTATGATAAATATTAGTAAATAATGAGTATGTGTGTCCAATCACAAATGGTGACTTCTCAACACTGTTAGAAATTTGTAATTTTAATTGTTAGGATTTGTTTGCTTTCGCAATTAGGACTTATCATTCGTGGGATTTAAACCTACTTGTCAGAAAAGGGGAAGTAAACTTACAACTAACTTAATTGCTAACTTATTGGCTATAAAGAGAGCTTATCGTAGCAATTGAGGATTGCAACGATTTTTGTCGAAAATTGGTAATAATTTTATTTGACATGGCTTCTAATGGTTCAACACCAGTAAGTCTATGTAATTCGAGTGTACCAAACCAAGGAGGACGCTTCAAAATCATTTTCAGAATTTTATTCTGAATCCTTTGGAGCGTTTTCTTCCTTGTTGAACAGCAACTTGACCAGATCGGTACAGCATAAAGCATTGCTGGTCTAAAAATTTGTTTGTAAATCAAAAGTTTGTTCTTTAAACAAAGTTTAGAATTCCTGTTAATGAGAGGATATAAACATCTCGTATATTTGGTGCACTTGGCTTGTATACTCTCAATGTGCTCTTTGAAAATAAGTTTTTTATCATAAATTAGTCCCAAGTACTTAACCTTGTCGGACCAACTTAAAATATTTAATTGTATGTTTGTGCCCACTCGAACACCGTTATCAGTCAAATATTAGGAACGAAAATTAGTTAATCTAAGAACCAGAGTGATTTGCGCAGCGGGAAGGCAAAAACTTTCTTTTGATGCTTATGAAAATCACTCAGTAGTATCGAAGGTGTTTTGGTTTGTTCCTCTTTCTCGAAGCTACGTAACCACGCCTTAATTGCAAAAATCTGCTCTGAACTCGATACAAAAGACTGCGTGTAGAAAATTCAGCTTCAGTTTAGTTTGTTACACCTAAGCGAGAGCAGTGCAGCTATTAAAGGTACGCGACATTGAGAAACGAGAGCTGCATACGAGTCAACTTCCAGGCACTGCGGAACATGTTACACCTTTATTTTGCATACGGCAGCGACAGTTACCATCGTTCGCTGCAGGATATTTTGCGGAGAGCAAATTTTATGCGCGGCCAACAAAATATTCATGGTGCGATTATCAGCGTTCTGTAGCACGAATTCATAACTGAATATTATGGGATCGGTTCTTTACAGAACTATAGATGCTTGAAGATAAGAGTTATGAGAATTTTCGCAACTACTACTAGTGTAAAATTTTCATGTATTCATGCATCGTTATTTTTAAAATAACGCCCATCAAAAATAAACGGTAGTGTTACCTATGAACAGTTTAGCGCAGCATATAAGATTATTTAGTTTAGCATATATTATATATTTAGTCCTACGTCACCATTTCATACAACCCCTAGGGCTGTATACCTTGTAGTATTCTTTTTTAACTTATTTTGAACATATCAACAAAAAGAAAATAATTTTCTATGTAAAATTTCGACATTCCGTAAGATTTCAAAATGACAAAGTGTGCGTTTCGACACGCCAGCCTTAAAATTAAAATTTAAAAAGTAACAAACCAAACCATACTTTTTGCCGCCATTTAAAAAAAAAATAGAATATCCTAAATTTTTTTTCTGAATTAGCACAATATTAAACTATAAATCAAAATAACGTGGTACAGTTTAACTTCGACAAATTTTTTATAGAAGATTGATCAATCAGCCTTAAAATAGGCTACCGACCATTCCGTGTTCTCGCTACTCAAACCGTTAGTTTGCTATAATAACAGGTTGAACTTACATCAAATCCACAGTTCAACACGAAACGTACTATGACGAACGCTTCGTCCAAATACGTGCACATACAAATCAGGCGTCGGAGACCGGCACGGCCTGCAACGAAACGCCTCACGAGCACAACAGCTGGAGTCGCACACCAAATCCACTAGATTGCCTTCACTATCTGTTGTATGGTTTTCCGGTTTACACACGATACTGTTTCGTACAGTGCACGCTGCCTATGAAAAAACGTTCTGCTCCTACCTGCCTCCCCCTTGCACTCATTCATCTTAGCCCCCTTCTCGACCCATCAAAAAACAATCCAAAATGAAAATACCCACTTTGCATGCATACTTTCCTGCACCGGCAGCAGGCTCCATTCAAAAGATCAGTCACCTTTTTCCCGATTCTACGGAAGAGACACAACAAAAGTACTCACGTCGTTGGCTCGTCCAGGAAGAGAACCGGTGGATTATCGATAAGCTCCAACGCGATTGATAGACGCTTCTTCTGTCCACCGGAGAGATTACCGCATCGAGTCTGCTTGGTAAACTTGAGATGCAAAGTGTCCAGAATGTTGTCAATCTGCAAATGGGTTGGGAAAGAGCGCATAAGCGGTGCTGCAACGGAGTGGCCCCAAACGATTAACACCCAAATTGGGGCCAAAACGGAACAAAACCCAATCGAAATGTGATGATACTATAAAAGCCGCGATTGAGAAGTCTTTCATTTGTTTCAACAATAGATTTTCGGAACTAGAAGTGAGTTTTCAATTTTGATCTCAGGTAAAATCAATACTGAATAAAAAAATAGTCTCAGGTATGCGCAAACTTGTTCCAATTCCAGCTGAAAGCCCATTATGACGCACAGTGGAAAAAAGCTGTACCGAAAGGACACTTACCAATCGTTGTTTATCGTTGTGCTTCAAGCATCGTGATGATATTTTCAAATCACATGCCATCGTCATTATCTCCTGGACAGTGAAGAACGGATGCAGATTATCTTCCTGCAGGATATAGCTGCACAATTTATTGCTTCCGACGGCGGTGCCAATGTGGAGGGAGCCTTTGACGCCCGTTTTTCTGCAGCATTAACGCCATAGCGACATCGAAGCGACCGGGCAGGATCAGTGAATGAAATTGAAAATTCAATTTAGGCTTACACATGTTTGTCATTTACACAGAGCGTGGAAAATGCAGTGAGACGGTAGAAATGGAATAGTGGATTGAGCTTGGGTGAGAGAAGTTATCCGCATTTTGCGTAAAGCGTCTTACGTGTATCCGGTGAGAATATTCAACAGCGAAGATTTACCGGCTCCGGATGGTCCCATAATCGCTGTCAGCTCACCAGAGTTGAACTTTCCCGAAACGCCATTCAAGACGGATTTTTTACCTGGAAAAAAGAAGTAAGAAAATAAGATTGATAATCTCATCAGATGGTTTGAGTGCATGTAATTCCTGTTCATTGACTTTACAATTCAAGTTTTGATAACATGTGAGCATTTACAAAAAAAAAATAATATTTTGAAAATTAACATATGGGAATCACAGAGAGTTCTATGTTACTATGTTATGATCGTGGCAACATGTTATGACTGAAAATTGATTTATTTTAAACGAGGTAATTCGTTGATCTTCAAGTTATTTAATTTTTCTTCAAGTTTATTAGATAAAGATAACATTAAATCGTATTACAACTATAACAAAAACCATAGAGCCTCCTGTAATGAAGTAACACACGTAACTTTTGCGTCGATTACAAAAGCTACTACGTGACACGGATCTACAGCCGGCGTATAGTAGGTACAATGCCACGAGAAAAACGTGCGCGGAATGTTGATGTTGCTGATGATAACAATGATAGTGATAATAATAATGTTGTTATTGGAAGTTCTCAGTAATATAACAAAACAAAACAAATCTCAATCGAAGTTGTTTAGTCGAGTTTACTGTTTAGATAATCCTGATTTGGCGTTTTTGATTAGTATTTTTGTTTATTTTCATTTTATTTTATTCGAAAACTTGTTCTCTAGCTTACCAAACATGCCGAAACCTATTTTTTGCAGGATTTTTTTTTAACCAGTATGCAGTTCACAATTAACCAAAAATACTTTGATGCTAACGATACTAAAATGACACTTTTCAGGTTCCATATAACTTGATTTTTCTACAATGGTTCAATTTGATGTGAAAAAATATCAAATTAGGTATTACAGTAAAGTCTTTTTTTACACGGTTTTATTTTACACGGTTCTTTTTTGCGACGGTTTTTTAAATAACGCGATATTTTTTACGTCGTTTTCTCAAATGACGCGGTTTTTTTACACGTTTTTTTGCACGATTTTTCGACATCGCGTAAAATTGTCACAGCAAGTAACAGCAACGGTAACAGGATATAGTAGGCTGTTTTTTTACACAGTTTCATTTTTACACGGTTTAATTTTGAACGGTTCTTTTTTACAACGTTTTCCAAATCACGCTGTTTTTTTTACACGGTTTTTTTTTGCACGGTACGTAGAATCGTGTAAAAAAGAATTTTACTGTATTTTTGTTTTTAAAACTGATCCTCATTTTAACGGGTAACAAGTAAAATTTTGGACTTTTTTACTGCTGTCAAAAAGGTAGGTGTACTTAAAGAAAACTGGTTTGTTTCTCATAAAGATAAGCAATTGACTTTCCGAAGCTTTTTCATGATGCCGGAACAAGAACGGTGTATGGCCGAATTGAATCTCTTGATTCTACCAACCAACTTTCTACATAACGTTGCTCTCCTGTTATTTTCGTACATCAAGAATAACAAAATCCCACAGAAATTTTCGATTGGACAACACGGAAGCAGAGTCGTAGGGTTGGAAATACTGGGTACAATGGTTGTTCAGAACATCTTGATTAATAGCCAAATCACTGGATTTGAATCATGATTGAGACAAAAAAAAAGATTCTTTTTAGTCTATTACTTTGGCCGATCTTCCTTGCACAGTATTGATTAGCTTTGCTAGCTATTATACGCAGTCGAAAAGATTTTCGCTTTTTATTGATTTTTGTGCAGTTTATAGAACTGTATAATGTGCTTGTGCAATGCTTCTTGTTTTAACGTCATTTTGAATAGAACTAAACATGCATAAACAAAACAAAAAGTACTGACATCATGAATTGGAAGAGTGAGCTTACTCATTGATACACTCATTTCTCCCGGAGCCTGTTTGCTGTTGAGTAAGAAAATCTCAAAAAATTTACAAAATTTTAGTTGTCACCCGTTATTCTATTTCCTTCTAGGTTCGTAACTATTGAATAACCTAAAACCTTTACTTTCCTACTTTCCTTTTAAAATTTCACACTTTCACTTCACTTTGTTAGGCAAAGTTGTGGCCCATTTTAAAAGAAACAAATTTGCCGAAGAAACCATACTGTACCATAGTGATCTACAATTTTTCAATGTTAATTTTTCACAATTTTCGTTAAGCAGGCAGTCTTAGCATCGAATTGTTTCGCGGGGTTGCACGTTAATATTTACCAGCTCAAGAAGAAAGTAGCTTGGAAGACGACAGCGATCCGTCGAGGGTAGTTTACGAAGAGCGACTCTCAAAAGGCGCTGTTAAACTGACTCCAATCTTTCCACACCATTGTTATAATAAGGAGTCCATACAACCGAGCAGTACTCGAATATAGAGCGAGATAGTGAGCAGTATAACGAATTGAGGCAGTAGACATCCATGAATTCTTTAGCAGTCTTGAAGATGAAACCCAAAACTCTAGAGGCTTTATTAATGACGTACGAAATGTGAGGCTTGAAAGTAAGCTTAATATCCAGAATTACTCTCAAATCCTTAACTTGGTTTACACGCCCAATTTCGGTCCATAGCAAAGCGTATTTAAAATGTATCGTCTGTTTTTCCGCTAAAACGAAAAAATCACAGGCGGGTTGTGTGCAAAGCCACGACCGCAAGGTTGAAATAGAATACTTTTACAAGGAAGATAACCGGGCTGTCAGTCATTTGTCCAAACTAGATGGCTCATGTGATGTCAAAATGAGTCAACTTTCCATTGAATGCATTTACTAGTGCCCGCTATCGCACAGAGACTGCATTTCACCAAAGTGCCTCACTGCATCAGCTGCTATCGATGCTGATACCCGCTGGAACTGCTACGCTACCCGTAGTCATGACACAGTTGTGGCCGCTGTCCGCTATCGTTGGTATCCACTGCACTGCTACTGCTGCTGCTAAGGGAGGACGACTGCTGTTGTCGCTGTCTGAAACTATTATGAGCGGCTTCGGTTGAAACAGGCTCTTATATAGACCAAATAGCATATTTCAAATTGCAAGGTATATGATTCTGTCGACCGTGCTTGGGAAGCAATCATATAACGATCAATCAGAGGTCGAATTTTTCGTTTTGACAAGGCTTGACTATTTTCTATAGTACAATAGTTTGAACTATAAAATTATAATTATCTTCTTTTGAAAAGAATTTTAGAAGATTTTCCAGTCCATTGCTACAAGAACGAAGGGAATCCATCGAATACTAACCGATATATTTGCATTTGAAATTGGACATATTTTTCACTTTTTTCGGTTTTAGATTTTCATTTCACATCTCTATGTAGCCGAACTTCCTGAGAGAAGTATTCTACTTCAAAACCGAACATTATAACGAATTGACATCCATACAGTTCTGATGACACCAATCGGTAAAGATATCTTCAGTTGACTTTGAAGGAAGCAACAGTCTTCGATTGTATGAACACAAAGATAAAGTTTCAGGTCTAGGTTCACATCGTTGAACTAAAGGTGGTTTCCCTGCGGTATTCCGGCCTTAGCATTAAAGTAAGTGGAGACGACGACCGCTGAGATACGACTGAAACCAATGCGAAAGGATCCCGTTGATCTCGAGTTTGTCAAGTTTAGTGATGGCTTCGCGGTGGTTCAATTTAACGAAAGCAGCTGTCAAATCAGTGTAAATGACATCCATCTGAGCACGTTCCGACATACTATCAGTGATGTATGAAGTGGGACACAAGAGATTAGTGACAGCAGAACGACAGGCAGTGAATCCATGTTGGTCTGTGCTAATAAAAGGATTGCAGTGAGCGAGTAATGGTTCCATAATAACAAGCTCGAACAATTTGGCGACAGCGCAAAGGGAAGTTATATTAAGATGACGTTTGCGGTTGCCGATTTTCATGGGTTTACCTTTAATCGCAATGACGAAACTACTCATGCACCATCAATCATAGTAACCCATGAGTTAGCAGAAAAATTTGACAGCTCTATCAGTCAAACTTTAACTGTGATGGAGGAAAAAGTGAAGCTACTCCGTTCAAAAGTGTTCGCGTTCAAAGAACGGTACCCCGCCGCGTCAAAAACGGGCATCATGCGGCACTTTTTGGACGCCGGGTATGCCCGTTCCGGCATCTACAACATCTTTACACTATTGGACAACGATGAGATCGAAAGAAAGCCCGGTTCCGGACGGCCAACGACCCTGATCAACAAGAAGTTTCAAAGGATGCTGAAGAGGAGGATCGAGGGAAAAGTAGCTACATCGCTGCGTGCACTTGACCGGGAGGTGGTGCATGCGGTAAAACAGTGAAAAAGTATCTGGAGAACATGGACATACATGTCAGGAAGCGGCAGTCCCGTCCACTGGTCTCGGAGCTACAGGCAATGACGCAGCGACAGCGGTTGAATAATATGGTCAAGTCGATTTTCCCGGCGAATTGCGACGTAGCAGTGGTGGTGGATGACGAAATCTATCTCATCCTGGATGGCAACGACTAGCAGGGTACTTCGTATTTCACTTCTCCCCAAAGGAAGTGAGCTCCGAGGTGAAATTTATTTTACACACTAAGTTCCCCAAGAAGGTGCTGCTGTGGCTGACAATCTGCGAGAAGGGGATGTTGAAGCCGCTCTTCTTTCGCTCCGGGCTGGCCGTGAACGGGGAAATTTATAGTACGAAGTGCCTGCCAGAAGTTGCGTCGTCCATCAAGAAATACCATAAGGGCGAAGACACGGTGTTCTGGCCAGATTTGGCGTCGGCCCACTATTCGAAGCGATCGTTGGAGCGGCTAAATATCGATATGGTACCGAAGTCGGCGAACTCGCCCAACGTCCCCCAGCTGCGTCCCATCGATAATTTCTGGCAAACTTGAAGCGCAAGATCTATTCCAACAATTTTGTCGCGAAAACGAAGAAGGAAATAATAAAAAAACGAAGAAAGAGCTTAAAAACATACCTACATGCATGTTTTCGTCCGCCATGGCGAATGATCCGGTTATCTGCCGGAAGGCCCCTCGCAAGGGCGTAAATTTTTTTTGCAAGTAAGATAATATACTTACTATAAAAGGGAAATTAATCCAACTTAATTATCTGTCTTAGTGTTTTTTTCATCACCATCTGAATTTTTTTTTACCGCAAACGTTAGTAACCCACGTCGTGTTTGTTACCTCTCTTGTGTACTAAGAACATGTAGGCTAACTTTCAACAGGAAGGGAAAACACCGAGAGCAATAGAATGAATACATGCAGCAGCGAAGAAAACAAGTTTTTGATATACATTTTAAGAATCATTGATGGGATACCGGCAGGTCCCAGGTTGAGAGATGATAAAGGTTAACAACAAGCCTTGGAAACCGTCGCTGTGTTCAAGAGTGTCAAGAGTGTTACTAGCAGCGAGTTCGACATGATGATCGCTCAGTGTCTCCTGGGTGAACACAATAGCAAACTTTTCAAAGAAAATCTATGCTATGCGGGAGTGATGCCACTTTACCATTGAGTGCCATAGAAGACGATATGCCACCTTGCTGGTGATTCATGAATTTCCAAAACTGCCTGGGACGAGATTTGAGCTTCCACTGTAACACTTGTTGGTATCGAAGAAAGCATCGTTTCGCTACACGTTTGTATGTGTGGTTGATTCTCGCATAGTGACGTTGAAGGGGCACGAAGCTTGGTAATTTTTTCCAAAACAGCTTTCTTTTCTGATTTCAACTGCCAAAGTTCAATCGTTTGCTACGGCTATCAAGACACAAGACAGTGGCTCCTTTTTGGGACATATCTGTCAATAGCATAAGTAAGCACATTGAAGGGTCGGAGTCTAAGATAGTATTCCAATCGACCTGAGTGAAAAACTCAGTTATACTGTGATGGTCGGCATTATGAAAACCGTAGAACACGGTAGTGGGCGTCGCGTTGAGATCAAGTTCTAATTCGGTGTCTATGGTAACCAGTGAAGGTAGGTGGTAAGGGACCAGTTTTTCTAAAGGAGCATGGGCTGGGCACAGAAAAGGGGCTGTGTCCTGGGTGCTCACAAAGCACAGATCTAATATCCGGTTATTCTGGTTGGTAACATGATTAATCTGAGCGAGTGTTGCTGAGCTATAACTATCCAGGAGTAATGTTGCGTTGGGATGGAAACTTGAATGATCTATGTCAGAGTGGAGAAAACCGTCCCGATATTCTTTCCACGAAATGCCGGGAAGATTGAAATCGCCGAACACCATGACTTCGTCTGTTGGTTTAGCAATTTCTAGGACTAAAAAAACCTATTGGCAATGAGAAGCAAACAAGTCACGCTCATCCACTCGATCCGGAGGTATGTACAAGACGCAGAGGAACAACATGCGATCGTCGAGTTTGATCCCTACCCAGACCTGTTCGAGGCTCAGCCAAGCAAGATCCTCCAATGATTTGGCGTTGAACTTTGATTTAACAGCTACAAGAACGCCCCTAGCTGTCGATTTGCGGCTGTTATAAGTACTCCTATCACAACTTAAAACCTCGTAATTACGACGAGAAAATGTGCGCGAGTCCAGCCAAGTCTCAGTAAGGACTATAATGTCGTAGCATTAATCCGAGACGGCTACACAGAACTCACTAGCAACGTTGTTCATACCACCGATGTTCTGGTAGTAAAGTTGACCTTATACTGGCGGTTGAGAGGCCGAGTGCTAGTTTGTCATAACAATACTCAGAGGGAGAAATATGCGGAGAGAAAGTTGTGAGCCAAACGAACATGTCAAAATTCGTGCCAAACGAACAAGAAAGGTAACACGTTGAGAGGTATTGCGATCAGGTACAATCAGGGATGTCATGTAGAAAACCTCATGTAATTTTCGACGAGTTTTCTACGTAGAATACCTCTGGTAGAATATGTAACTAAAAACGAGTATTCTACGAAAACCTGCAAAGAGATTTTTGTGGTGAATTTCATGAAGAATAAATGAAATTTAAGTTGAAATATACTATTTATTTTTAATTGTGATGATTTTTTTGTGTGAATTGAGAAAAAATTTAACATTGGAAATCGTTGCTTTTAATTTCCATCGATTGAATTTGTTTTGGATGTGTTCTATTAGTTTTCGGATTAGAAATACCTCCCGTTTGCAAAATATTCTAGTGCTTTCTAGCCAGTACGAACAACAAACCCAGGTATGTTTAATTTTATCTTCAAAACTTTATATAAATTTGTAAATTAAATTAACTAGCAATTCAGAACCCAAAAAAAAGAGTAATTACTTAACTCAAAACTGAGTAATACTGTACCCAAAAAGTGAGTAATAATCACTCAGTTCTTAAAACGTCTTGTTTCTCAAATATACAAATATACTCAAATAATACTCCGTTTATGAGTTGTTCCACTTTTTACGAAAATGCGTCAAATCTTATCCATTTTGGAGTTTTTTTCCCGAGGGTGTAAAGAATTCTTCCTGCAACCGTTTAAAGTTGCATGGAATTTTTGGTTGGCCTTTTTTACATATGCCAGGGAAACCATGAACTATACTGTGAATTTTCGAGTGTTTGAGAGCTTTCTACTTGCAAGACGTTTTCTACCGTAGAAAACGTAGAATACAGTTTTCTACGTAGATTACTTACAAATCCCGAAAAATCGCGTAGAATACCATCCCTGGGTACAATACAGGATATATTTATTTCACACGTTTTGTTCTATTGCTAAACAATGAATTGAGAATGCTTCAAAACTGTTTTGTCACAGTGATTTTCAACTGGTGGTTCACAAATCTTTTGTATGGTCAACGAAATAATAATCAATTATGGTGAAAGTATACAAGAACATAAATATTTGCGGTTTTAGTGATGCACTTTATTATTTCCCAAGACTTACACCGTCACCATCAGTTATGCGGGTCGAGTGAAAAAGTTAATCAAGATTGCGCCTTGAGAAGAGATCTGGCACCTCGGACATATGAAACCTAATTGCCAAATTGGCGGTTTTTTTCATCGCTTATTTCTCTCTCCCTCTCTCTCTCTTTCTCTCTGAGTATCTCTAGTTTATCACGTTGGTGCTATGGGAACCATAGTGCTGAGGGTGCAGCTAGAAATCAGAGTGGTATCAGACAGCGAGTAGGGCGAATCGTTAACATCTAAGGCTTGTATTAAAAAAAAATGGACCATTTTAATACGTGTGCAACATTTTTGTCCGTGAATAAAAATTGATGAAAAACTGGGTATAACTAGTTTCGAGTGTATTATTTACATGTGCGAAATTTCATAACAACCAGTTCAGTGGTTATTGAAATGTCGAAATAAGAAGATAATCGCCAGAGAATTTTGTGCTGTGATGGAATATCCGCCTGCGACCATGAGATGGATCACAACTTGGAATCACCCATAAAATTGTGCCCGGGTGGTAAACTCGTTTAAGGAATTCCAAACGACTGAGCGGCAGGCTGAAAGTGGAAGAAAATCGAAGGCAGCTGACCCTGTGAAGGCCCGGAACCCCGGAAGGTGTTTGGATTATCTCAAGCGCAATCCAAACTTTTCGATTTCAACGCGGCTCAGAAGGCAAAGTGTTCCGCCTGGTTCGTTCAGAAAACCATGAAAAGAGTAGGGCTTTGTGTATTCGAAGTCCCTAAGGCACCGAACCGGCGTGATTAGCAAAACAGGGCGGTCAAACCTTGCGCAAGGAAGGTGTATCGAGACTCGATTCGAGAGTGGTTATCGAAACTGAAGTGTCTGTTAATGGATGACGAAACCTACTTCAAGGCAGACGCAAAGCAGATACCAGGGCTGGAGTTCTACATTGTCAAATCAAGGTTTGATGTACCGGAAGAAGAAAGTGAACAAATTCACCAAAAAATACTTGCTCTGGCAGGCCATATGCGGTAATAGGAGAAAACTGTACATCACAGCGGGTACCATCAACAGCAAAATTTACCGCACGGAGTGCCTCCAGAAGCGTCTGTTGTCCTGTGGTCCCACGAAGGCAAGACATTGAATGAAAGTGGCCAAGAAGGTCGGCTCCATCATTGCACAAAATGTATTGAGAGGTCTTAAGGAAAAGGTGCGGGCTCTCAGCGGTGGAAAGAAGGTTGAGTAAAGTAATAATGCCGAAACCTAGTCCATATGTATAAGTTCATTTCCTGAAAGTTTGTGAGAGCCTTAAAGGCCTTCTTCATAGCTCTATGATTAAAACCGATGGTATCAATGTCATCCGCAAAGCCTAGAAGCATGGGTGCCACTCCTCTGGACTTTTGCCCTTCGTCTAGCATCTTCCAAGGTTATGTTGAACGAGAAACCGTCAAAAGTCGCACGTATCAGTTTTATAACCTTTGTTGGAAGACGATCATTTGACGATTTGCGATCATTTTTTAATACAAAGTACTCAAAATATGAAATTAAACCAAGCAAAAATTAAAATCATCCGACCAAAAATTAAAATCATATTAGAGCAATTTTTTTCTATTGCTTCAACGCCACGATCCCTGGGTAAAACGATTTTGACAGTCTAATAAGCCAGCAGTCGTATATTCGAATCTCAGCTGGGAGCAGTGGCGTAGCGTGACTTGGTGACACCCGGGGCGGAAAATTTGGGTGTCGCCCCTTTCCTCCTGGGTGACACCCCCACCAGGTTGGAGTGAAATTTTCTTGTTATCAAAAATTGCACTAAAACTACCAATTTATGAAATTTTTTCCATAGCAAAAAACACTTCCTGAAAAATATTTTCACCGATTGGGGAAAATATTTTTCGTGCAGTGTATTGTGTTATGGAAAAAATAACTTTCTTGTGAAAAGTGAGCGGTGAATGGAACCCTCACGGTGAATGGACACTGTACTGTTCTCTTAGAAGCAAATTTACATCATTTTCGAGGGTTCCATATCGACCTCCACCTAATTGATAATGAATCTCACGAATGTCAAGTCTTTGAAGGTGAGACGTATCAAAATTTTCCTCATGGGTGTCACCCATTATCTTACGTAAGAAAAACATTGTTAATGCAGCTGTTCAATTAACCACGCTCATGACAGCGTGGACGGTAAAATTCCTGAAAAGGAAATTACGGAATTACTCGAAAAAAGGAATGAAGAGGAAACAAAGTACTGTGCTTGCTTCATAATGATAACACTAAAATAAAAATCTATAAATGCTGCCTGTAAGATCTGGGGGAGGGGGGGGATAAAAACATCTTACAATGTCTTACAGAAAAGGGAGGGGGTTTGAAAAAGAGAAAATATATGCTTACGTAATTATTGAAAGGCCCCTAAGTAGTCGCAACCTAACCATACGCTTGATATATGAAACTAGAAACGTGACCTTATTGGTTCATCATTTCCTGTAGTCCAACAGACATGTGCTGTTTCATTGTTTGCATAGTATACTTATAATGAACGCAAAGTACAACAAATTCCCAATCAATTTAAATAGGAGAAACTGCTCTCAAGCGGTCGTTATCTGTTGGCGATATACTAGTTGAAATCTAACCTCAACCGCTACACCTTCTTCAAATTCCTATCAATAATAAAAAAAAATTAATAATATAATATTGGTACCGCACGCTAAATTTTCGAAGGTTCCACATATTTTTGATAGTAGCAAATGGAACAGGCAAATATCCATTTTGTATTATAATATCTTGTTCACTAATATTCATTTTAATGAAAAGTGTAATTCATATTTTTTTCATACTCCATCACATACACATCCGAATCTCTTCTCTTCTTAATAAAATACTAATGTATAAACCAAAAAGGGTCAATATGAACACATTCAGCCCATCTGTTTTCTCACATCTCGTTTTCTCGATCATTAGCTAAATTAATTTATACCCTAGATTGAATAAATTCAAATCTTATAAATAATAAGACTCCTCCACAGTTTTAGACACTAGCGTGGTCAGGCCCTGAAACAAAGGAAAAGATGGTCACGTGTTGCTATTATCGGAGAATGAGAGTGATTTTAGTGGGTTCAAACATACACAAAACACCTTGTTGGTTTGTTTTTGTAGCAGAAAAATGCTTCTTTTTAACCTCCTGGCAACGACAGAGGGACAGCACCAAACATCGCTATGAATTGATCCGTGAATACTAAATAGACAGTAACTAAATAGCATCGACACAGTAGACGGTTCGCGAGTGTTGTTCACAGTTCATGTGCGTGAACGTGACGCACCAAGGAATGATACGTTTCTTTTGTCCGACTGACTTGCAATCTTTACTAGCACCCTTTGACACAGTCATTATTCCTATCGTAAATCTAACAAGATCTGTCGTAGTGAGGAATTCTCTCAGCATTTGAACTACTAACGATCACTGCCTATCACGCGACGACGAAAACAATCGGAAGCATCTGAGAAAATACCCAGGTAATCAACTGTGTATGGGTATTGTAATGTGAAACTCATTTAGAGAGGCTTTCAGCCGACGGCTGTTTCACCCGTAAGTACCGGTGATATTAGCAATTGTCGGCTGTTATTAAAGTAATCGATGTTTTTGTCTCTAGCATGTGGCTGTGACCGTGCTGTTTTTTGTTCAACAGATCATTAAAATAACTTCTCATTTCAACTTCGAAATTCTTAGGAGGCGGCCTAAAGGCCGAAATCACAGAAAATTACCACCATCATTTCTAGACACAGTAACCTCAATTCATAACTGTCTTGACCTAGTTCTGAAGCTAGTTTTATGCACTAGTTATTCATAAGCCCTTGCTGCCAATGTATGCTAAGACTAGCTACGTCGGACATACATACCGGAAGTAAACAAGTTTCTGCAAAACCAGTGATGCATATCATAAGTTGTGTGTTTACCTACTGTATAATGCATTTGTTGATACCACCAAATGGATTTCTGAAACACTCGTCTACGATCGGACTTAAAAAGAACGTCTTGTAACATTCGAGTGTCACGCAAAACGCAAAAAAACTATTCCATAATTGCGTTCTGCTAATCCACACAGTAGCTAGCTTACATTTTTAAGGAACATTACTTTCACTAAGGAACATGTAACTTCACTTTTGAAAGTAAACGTTGTTAAAATTCGCAAGTCATTGCACCATTTGAAGTGCAGAATTCAAATTACATACAAATGGGCAACCAAGGATTTATTCGAATTCGAAACTTGCTCCATGAACTATAAATTGTTTATAGTAATAAAAGTGTTGCCTTTTCCCTTGCAGTTCCTAGAATAGAATCTTCGAAACTGTTTTCGAAATTGAATGATTGCTCATTCCATGCTGTTAATGTTTTAGGACAATTAACAGGGCCTTATAGTCGTAGCCACTCAGCCCTTACAAAAGAACCGTCCTTGACGGACAGTTCGAAAAAAAAGAAAAAGGACAGTTAAAAATCCCTCATATATTCGATTTGCTTTTTATAATGACATGTTTTAAAAATTTTCAATTCAACAATCGATCAAATATAACTATATAACAAAATTGCAAAAAAAATCAGAAAACACTGAAAACTCACTAATCAAAACTGTTTTGTGGATTTGTTTTTTGGCTGTTTCTGATGGCGATTTCGACGTGATAGTCTTGACATAAACTTGGCTAAACGACCATGTAATTATTCGGCTCACTATATACAGTGTATAGAAACGACCGGGATCCTGCCAAATCTGGAAAACCGCGGGGTGTTGGAGTGTTAATAGCTGTTTTCAATCGGCTGCAGTCTATGCGAACATAATGCACTGAAAATAAAATCAAGCAACTTTGGATAAGCGTGTGTACTGTAAATCGAAATATTTGTGTTAGTGTTGTCTACCTTACTTCTGAAAAAGCCATATACACTAATGCCATTGAGAGGCACCTGCACTCCGTGTCAGCTAGTTCAAATGTACTTCGGACCCATGACTATGGCGACTGTAGTCAACCGTCGCTTGTTTGGAAATGGTCACACTCTGGTTCTGCCTATCCTGATCAGTCAGAAACCGCATTCTCACGGTCCAATTCTTCTCTTATTGATGGAATGGACTTGCTGAATATGTTGCAATTGAACACGACTACGAATAAACGAAACCGCACACTTGATCTTGTTTTCGCAAACGAAGAAGCGTCTACAAATTGTGTAGTATCTGAAGCCCCTAAATTACTAATCAAAGCTGACGCGCATCACACAGCCACATTTCTCTGAACCCGACTTTGAAGGTCTAATTGTTCTCTTCGGAATTCAAATTGGCACCTGCTACTAAACACTGATGTAAATGCTGCTGTTGAAAGTTTCTCTTCAGTTATGAATGAGCTGTTCACTATTTACGCTCCTGTTTCTCTTCCCCGGCCAACTCCTCTTTGCTCGAATCGGCGACTTCAAAAACTCAAACGTCTTGGAGCAGCAGCGCTTAGGTACTATTCTAAGCATCAGCATTGGTAAAATTGGGAAATGCTGAGTCTTACAGTTTTGTAAATTTATCAGGTGTCTCAACTCAAGGAAGCAGCCTTGGTCCATTGCTTTTCTTGTTATTTTTCAACGATATCTGCCTTGTTCTGCCACTTCTTACATTAGATAACTAGGGAGCTCAGTAGCCACAAGATTAAAAAGCCTTCCTTGATAAGCGGAATAGGTTTGAATTTTACTAGAACTGGGCAATTTCATATCAAAGGACGAAAAACCATTAGTACTTAAAGCAAAAAATTTAAAAACAAGCTGTAATAATCAGCATAGACCCACGCAACGAAACTCGGAACATAGAACTGCGCGGAAGTTTTTGGGAAGTAGCCGCATTCTTTTCAATTTATTGAGGGTCCGCAATGTACACGAGCATGCAAGAAGGGAGTTTCGGTACATTCAATTTAGACCAGTTTTTGGGGAGTTCAGCACAAACCGGCTCACGAAGTAAAACGACCTTCGACTCACTGACTTCGCTGCCTCCAAGAACATGGTCATAACGTTTGCGGTAAAAATGGACAAAAATTGCCGATTCTCATGGGTTTACCTTTAATCGCACTGACGAAACTACTCATGCATTATCAAACATAGTAATCCATGAGTTAGCAAAAAAAATTGACAGCTCTATCAGTCAAACTCTCGCTGTGATGGCGATAAAAGTGAAGCTATTTCGTTCAGAAGTGTTCGCGTTAAAAGAACGATACCTCGCCGCGTCGGACATCGTGTGGCACTTTGTGGACGCCGGGTATGCCCGCTACGGCATCTACAACATCTTGACACTATTGGACAAAGATCAGAGCATCGAAAGAAAGCCAGGATGCTGAAGAGGAAGACCGAGGGAAAAGTGGCTAAATCGCTGTGTGCACTTGGGCGCATGCACGGTAAAACAGTGAAAGTCTCTGGAGAACATGGACATACATGTCAGAAAGCGGCAGTCCCGTCCGCTGGTCTCTGAGCTGCAGGCAATGACGCAGCGACAGCGGTTCAATAAGATGGTCAAGTCGATTTTCTCGGCGAATCGCGGCGTGGCAGTGGTGATGGACGACGAGACCTATCTCACTCTGGATGGCAACGATTAGCAGGGCACTTCGTATTTTACCTCCCCCACGAAGGAAGTGAGCTCCGAGGTGAAATTCACACACCAAGCTCCCCAAGAAGGTGCTGCTGTGGCTGACAATCAGCGAGAAGGGGATGTCATAGTTGCTTTTCTTTCGCTCCGGGCTGACCGTGAATGGGGAAATTTATTGTACGAAGTGCCTGCCAGAAGTTGCGTCGTTCATCAAGAAATACCACAAGGGCGAAGACACGGTGTTCTGGTCTGATTTGGCGTCGACCCACTACTCGAAGCGATCCTTGGAGGAGATAGAGCGGCTGAATATCGATGTGGTACTGAAGTCGTCGAATCCGCCCAGCATCCCCCAGCTGCGTTCCATCGAGAATTTCTGGGCAAACTTGAAGCGCAAGATCTATTCCAACAATTTTGTCGCGAAAACGGAGGAGGAATTAATAAAAAACGAAGAAAGAGCTTAAAAACATACCTACACGCATGTTTTCGTCCGCCATGGCGAATCTTCCGGTTAACTGCCGGAAGGCCGCTCGCAAGGACGTAGAATTTTTTTGCAGATAAGATAATATAATTACCACTAATGGGAAATTTATCCAGCTCAATTATCTGTCTTAGTTTTTTTTTCATCACCATTTAAAAAAGTCCATTTTTTACCGCAAACGTTGCGTAGTAGTTACTTTCGACATAGCCTCCCATTTCGGTACACCTGGAGATCACCACAACAGACAAATCACGATTCAATCACGTTTTGATTGACGGAAGGCTCCTCTCGGATATTATCGACGTCCAGACCTATTGTGGCGCAAACGTCGCTTCTGACAACCACTATCTTTTAATGGTCAAAATATTCTAAATAGTTTCAGTTGTCAACAACATTGACTATCGTCGCCCACCTTGGTATGATCTGGATCGTCCTAAAAACCCCGAAGACGTCACTGAGCACCCACTAAGCTTGCATGCAACGTTGCCGGATGAGGAAGAGCTCAACGAAGCCCCTCTAGAGGACTGCTAGAGTAATGTTGAAGCAGGAATTAACACGCAGATGCTATTGGGTTCGTCGGCGACTTTAGACGAGAAGAATACGGCGCGGACATTGATGCTGCCGCAAAGGACCCGTCAAAATGTGATGCGATAAAAACAGAAACGAGAACAGCAGAACCATCTTCTTCGGGACAAAATGCGCCGCCGGTAAGAGCTGGACTGTGAGCAAATGGAACATGTTGTATTGTTCTTGTGAAACACGTAAATTCTACAAAAAACTCAGCGCATCCCGCGCAGGCTTAGTGTCGCGAGCCGAAATGTGTCGGAATAAGGATGGATAAATCTTGACGGATGAACGCGAGATGATCAACAGGTAGAAGCAGCACTACAGTGATCACTTGAATGGCGCAAAGGCAGAGAACCAAGACGGCAGGAGGAACGACTTCGTCAGCATATGATAATAATTGACGACAAGCTCACGTTTGAGAGCCTGTAGAAGGGCCTCATCGGCTGTTGCAGCACTATCTCGTATGATGTCCAATGGCTCAGCGGTGTATGGTAGCAAGCGAAAACTTCTTGCCAGCGAGGTTTCGACCATACATAGGTATGATGGGCCGGTTTGGTTCAGAGCACTAGGTAGTAACAGTTACCGTGGCAACCGGACAACGTGGCAAACAGGCTCATGTGTCTTAGGGTTACGAGTGCGTACCGAATAGTGTCTTGTACGTGCAAGGAGCGACACGATAGCAGTGAGCGAGCTAGGTTCTACTCCATACAACTTAGTTCGGAGGATGTGCGACGGCCCGGACATCTGGAGCCCGGTGGTGAGTGGCGGGTCAACCATTGACACGCCAGAGGTAGCTAACTACCAGTCTTCAGGTAGTAAGCAAGGATGTTATAAGAGTAAAGAGGGAGCATCAAGCACAAAAGCCACTCCCCGACGTAATACAGGAAGACAGGAAGGGTTTTAGTAGAACCGGAACAGACCGAGTTTCATCCCCACACCCTGAGTTCTCTTCTCAGGTGTCTGTTTGCAGATTTTCCCGCCACCTCGAAAAAAGGGTTGCTTTCGATGCTATTGACCGTGCAGAGTTATGGAAAGTTATGATCGAAAATTGTTTCCCTGTGAAATTGACAAGACTGATCAAAGCCATGATAAATAATGTACAGGACTACGTGAAGATTTCTAATACACTACCAAACCCCTTCGGAATACTCAAAGGGCTTCAAAAATGCGACCGTCTTTCCTGCCTTCTGTTCAATATTGCGTTTGAAGATGTTATGGAACGTGCGCCCTTTAACATACGTGGCACAATCTTCTATAAGTAGTTGACGACGTGTATCTTGTTGGAAGGCCATTCCAGGTTACTGTCAAAAAATACACCAAACCGAAACGAATAGACAGTTCCGAAAATTATAAATACATCTTCTTTCTTGAATAAAACAAAAAATACAGGATTTTTATTCATTTTATTCTGAAATATAGATAATAAGTGTTTTCTTTCCAGTTTCAATTCAAGTTGGGATTATTTTTCGTAGGATACGCGAGTTCTCTAACTTTTCTCTTAACACTACTCATCAGCTTTTTCACAGTGTGTTCTCCGACCATTTTTACCACTTTAAGCCAATCTTTTTTAAATTTTTCAACATTGTCCGCTGGTTTGACATATTTCCTCAGCTTTGCCTTGGTCAAAGCCCAAAAAGTTTCAATAGGGCGAATTTCAGGGCAGTTTGAAGAATTCATTTCCTTTGGGACACATGTGACATTATATGTTTTATACCACCCTAGTGCATCCTTAGAGTAATGGCAGGTAGCAATATCGGGCCAAAAGATTGGAGGATTGTTATGCTGCTTAACCATGGGTAACAACCTTTTCTGCAAACACTCTTTCACGTAAATTTTACCATTCATTGAGTCATTCGTAATAAATGGACGAGATATTTTACCACATTCACAAATGGCCTGCCAAACCATTACCTTCTTGCCGAATTTTTCGGTGTAAATGGCTTTCACTGGTCCAGGGACATCCTTTCCCTTCGGTGATGTATAAAATTGCGGTCCTGGCAGAGTCTTATAGTCCAGTTTTATGTAGGTTTCGTCATCCATGATAACACACCCCATTTTTTTGGTCAGAAGTTTGTCATAAAGCTTTCGAGCTCTCGGTTTCACAGATTCAGCTTGTTTTGAATTCCGTTTTGGCTGTTTCTGCTTCCGAAGGGTCTGCAGACTCATTCTTCCCTTGGCACGCATAACGTTACTCGCCGAGATTCCAGGCTTTCTCGCCACATCTCGTACTGATACTGAAGGATGCCGCTTGTAGTATTCCTTAACCTTTTTTTCCATTGTGGGATCAACGGGCCCGGGTTTTCTACCACGTCTTAAGGCATCAGTAAATGTGCACTCTTCACAATACTTCCGCAATGCGGTTTGAAATGCTCCGACACTTATACCTTCTTCTCTGGCTAATTTTCTTATAGAAAGACCACTCACGGTGCCCCATTTGTACACAATTCGCTTTCTTTGCTCGGGAGAAAGGCCACGCATTTTAAAAATTTCGCATAAGCAATAGCATAGCAATCGAGCTCAATTTAAGATGACTAATTGGTTCGTCAGACAACAACTGCAGCAGAAAAATACACAGACCTAGTGTAGTTGGAAGTGTAAGCACGACTCCACAAGGCCCAGAGGTTTGGGATACTCCGTTCCCGTGCTAAGTATACCATATACAAGACCCTTGTAAGATCGGTAGTCCACTATGGACACCACACATTGACAATGCTTGAGGAGAACTGCAATCACCGGCTGTTTTCGAACGACTTGTTGTAAGAATGCCAGACAACAATCCCATAAAAATGATTTACGTCTTGAATTCGGTCAGCACAAGACGTAGAGGCGTGCAACGAGATGGCGGTTCGAATAAGTGGAACAAGATCTACAGAACCAAAAGATCTACAGAATTTAAAGACAAGCTATCATGCACAGAGAGCGTTGGCACCACATTGTGGCATAGGTGAAAGCTACTTAAGGTATTAAGTAAAATTTTCGATACTTCGGCGTGAGGTCTTTTCTTAATATTGAAACAGAAAGTTTATCTTCTGTCCCAAGTAAGTCTGTATATCATAGGCTCCCTCCAATCCCCCTACTTAACCCTTCCCTCACGGTCAATACCATAAAAAAACAAACAGAGTTGAATGAATACTTCGCCAGGCAGTTATAATTGTCGATACTTTGTAGGGTAGCTAAACGAGGCTCGATAAAGTTCCTTTCTTTCCCGTTATAGTCGTTAGAGATGCAGCGGTAAACTCGGTCTCAGGTAACAACGGTTACCTTTTTCTTTCCCTAACGACCGTAAGGGAGTGGCCGGCGCCGTGATCGATCTTTACAAAGCAGAAGCTACTGAATTGCGATGGTAAATTAATCCCAAATAGCCCAGTCTATATGAATTTCTCTGTACAACTTCACTAGCTGAGATCCTCCACAGAGGAGCAACTACGAAATATTCGGTCGTTCGAGCTCAAGCTACTAAGTCAGTAAGTATATCAAAGGACTTAAGCTTGGATTTATTCATAGGCTCGCCTCATAGCATCAGATTTGCACAGGTGCGCTGTAGTATTCTATTAGTGTAATGCCCTACTCCGTCATAGTGTTTGTGAGGAAAACAATTTATTATTTTCAGTTTGCTAGGATAAAATAAACTGACTCTCTTTACAAAATAAAACCCTCTTGTAATAACTGCCTAGAAGAACATTATTTTGTCCTCTTAGTTGTATTTAATTTACACCAAACACCCGGATAACAGACACAATAGATTTTGTAATCAATGTTCATCCAGAGAAAAAACGTATTTTGAATTCGTTTTATATTTTACCACATCATAGTGCTGTCAAAAACAACAAACCGGTCAACACTAAAACCTGGACCCGACAAGGATAAAAGCATCACACTCTTCTCAAAGTTTTGTCTGTTTCAACTACAACTTGTAACTAGTTTACTTTTATTCGTTTAATTCGCGTCTAACCTACCGGCAGAACATGTTTGTCATGATATGTAAAAAACCTAAATTAATCCACCTAGCGGTCAGACCCAGCCTTTCTCATTCAAATTTATTATTTGTAAAAATAGATTTACATGGACGCTTCAATCCAATAAAAGTATATTCACTCTTTGGGTTCTAAAATATTGATGTTGTAATTGAAGCATAAAATGTGAAATTTGACGTAATGTTAGTGCTTAAGAAAAAGCGAAATAAAAGAAATGACTCTTAATTTCGAACAGTTTAATCACGACTGATACTAATTTAGTGAAAATCGGTTCAGCCGTCTCTGAGAAAAGTGAGTGAGTACAAGTAGTCTTCGGAATATGTTTCCTTTTATACCTGGATTTCACATTTTTAAACATGACAGACAAAGTAATAGTCCGATTGCAGAACAAATCAATAGGGTCTTATGGGGCAACTAGGCCTTCCATTTGACACTGATTTTATGAAAATCGGTCGAGCCATCTTTGAGGAACATGAGTGAGATTAAATAGTCTCCAGAACACGTTTCTTTCCATAACTTTTGAACCACATGTCCAATCTTTATGAAATTCAAAAGTTAAGGGTTTTTTAGGTAGCCCGTATATTTGAAATTAATTTTGTTAAAATCGGTTGCGTAGTTTCTGAGATATGTTTCGTGGTTTTTACATTTTGATACGTAACCTCTAAACTAGAAATCCGATTACAATAACATTCAATAAGGTCTCATGGGGCAAATAGACCTTTCATTTGCATTTAATTTCATTGATATCGGTACAGCCATCTCTGAGAAAATCGAGTGAGATTGGGTGAGCGTTACACACACATACACACACATGCAGAAAATGCTCAGCTCATCGAACTGAGTCGAGTGATATACAACATTCGGCCCTTTTGAGCAATTTTATACCTTTAGTTTTTTCAGTGATTGCTATACCTTTCTAGGAGAAAGGCAAAACTGTGTACGGAATGTCGGAAAGCAGAATTGAAGGAAAACTGGTGTGGACTTTGTTTGTTTACAAACAGATACTGCACAAAAAATGCGGCATCGAAATCAGTTTTTAACAATGCTACATAACTGCCAATAAATATTTATATAAACAATATTTTATAACTAAGGTACTTAAAAATTAATATTTCCTTCAATCTTGAGAGGAAGTAGTTTCATGTTTGAAAGAGATGATTTGTCATTTCTTTTTCATTAGAAATGTCTTTATAGAGTAATAATCGCATGCAAACCGCTTACGCGGATAAAGCGACAGTTACATTATTTTAATCTGAGCTAAATAAACAGCCATTAAGTGCTCTCTGTCACCGAATCTTTATTGCTTTTATGTCACACACCCGGGATAATTCCACGGAAAAACGTGCATACATCACAAAGAACAATGCTTGTAGCATTCCATGTCGGGCGTGTAATCCTCGCTACCAAAATTATCCAATCCCACCGCACGTTATTTGCCGCTGCAGAAATCATGGCACGGTAATCCAAAAGCCAACAGCCACCGAACCCGCTTTATGCTAGCTGAACCGGTTACCGAAGAGGCACGCGTTTCGACGGTCAACGTTTGCAAAGGCCAACATACGCGGCGAGACAACTTCCAGTCACTTCCACAGCCGGCGTTCTATTCGAGAGGTGGAAGTTGCGGTTTGGTAAGATATCTTTATGCGCACGCGAGACAAGCCAGAACAGAAGTGTGCTGCACGTTTTACGGCGTCGGCACCTCGAATTACCGCGAGAACATAGCACGATTATAGAAATTGCATTAAGCGTCATGATAAATTCATTGAACTAATAGTCATCAACGTTTCGCCTAACCAATCCATATGTTTGCCACGGATGAAAAGGAACGCCGCGGTGACATGCTACTGCTAAAGTGCTGTGGTTTGGCTGTAGAATTTCCATACGTTACGACATCCTAGCGACAGCTGTGGTAGCCGCTTCGGAAACTCGCGGTTGCTCACCTGAAAAAACAAAAACGCATAGGCTATGCACGCCGAGGAGGAGGAGGCCGCTGAATTCGAACCGGAATTTGATGCCATTAACGGCTTTTTAGTGGTGTTGTGCATGCGAAATGTTATTCGCCACGTGTGCTACTCTGGTAGCACATAATAGGAAGAATAAACCAACCGAACCATAAATCAACTTCCGGAAAACCATTGTTGTAAATGTAAAACGGACAAATTTGGTTTTTTAGGGGGCACTATCAAGATTATGCACAATTTATTAAACTGGTCGCGCTGTACAGGTATCAGACAACTATTATGATACATTTAAATTAAATTTATTTTCGCTATTTTAACAGGACAAATTAAACATGATACATATTTCGATTACGATTTGCAACCTTCCTGAGTACTTATGTAGACTGTTTACACCTTCTGCTTCTAGTATAATTTCATTCGAATTCATTTCTTCTGACGTAAGTCGTAGGAATAAAAGAGCTTGTTTTAAATCTCCCGTACAAAGGAAAAGTAAAACAAACGCATTGATTTTTTCCGATCTCTGGACATCATTTATCATGAAAATAACCATTTCAGGCTGTTTGCTAGAAACCGAAAGTCGCCATCTTAAACATCAAAATGATATCTGGAATACAGGCATTTCTGCATTTTTTCAGAAACCAGAAGTCGCCATTTAGGATTGTTAAATGGCCACTGGGCATCATTGTGGTTATGTTCATTTGTCTTAAATGTACCCAACAAAGCAAAGCTTCGGTGCTACATTCCGATTCGGAACTTGACCTTCTGTTTATTTATACACAGACTTCGCAGCCGACTGTTGAGTGTACAGGACAATTGCGGGGCTAGCGCTACGATCCTACTGACACTAACAGTCTCTCCCGAGCCGAGACTCGAACCTACGACGACTGGCTTGTGGGGCCAGCATCGTACCTCGAGACCACCCAACATTGGAACAAAAAATTTGATTTATTGCATGTCCCAGGTATTTTTTGTAATCCGTGCTTCGAATAGTTCGCTATATCGTGCTTGTGTGAAAATCCTCACTTTAACTTTTATTTAATAAACAAACTTAAATTCTAGCAGTTTTAAATTTTCAGATATTGAAACAAAATTGATTACAAACAAAACATACAGTATTCAGGATAAACTGAATTAAATTTACAGAAAGTAATGATAAATTGAGGTAGAAAAAAAAACAATTTGGACGAAAATGAAAAAAGATCAACTATTGAAAAGGGACCAGCAAATGTGCCAAAACAAGTTGATTAATAATTATAATGATTATTAAACTCCTCATTGAAGAAGTAAACAATCTACAACACGACTGCGAATAAACGATTTATCCACAACTCTGAATGTACTTGGTGTTCACATAAAATGTACCACTCCTAACAGTGAACAATATCAACGAAAGTGTGAATACTCGATTAGCATATTTCTCATCACTAGACACTGAAGTACACTGATTGAAATACAGAAAACTGCATCACTTAACAGCACTTAGCTTATTTAACATTCCTTTTAATATCCAGGTATCGAAACTCCCCGTCCGGAATTGGCAATAATATATGCAGGAGTTAACGAACAAAGGTATTCTTCAACTAGACAAAATTGATTGAGGAGACTCTTCTGTCTTGCCAGTACAGCACACAATCAGTGCACTAGAGAAAACCGCCTGAATCGATAATCCAGCCAACGTTTCTCCGGTTTCTAGTACGATGCTGGCGCCGAGCATCTATTCCTGCGATTATCCTGACGTGTGGAATAAATTCCGCAAAGGCGAGAACGATGCTGACACAGGCCTCTGTGTCTAGTCGTAGGCTACTTGAGTGGTAGGTGATGTAAAGTAAACTTAGTGCCTCTTCAGGAAGTTTCTAATTGCCATGGTCCGGACGAACCTGCTTTTCCTACTTGCACTTGTGAGTGAGCTTCACCGGTGAAGTAAAGCTATTGCCTGAAGATTGTTTCCTGTGGACGCAGAAATATTCAAGTCGCTACTTTATCCGCTGCCAGGGATATGGGAAAAACGTTGAATATGATTTGAATAATCTGCATATTAATTTCCGCTAGCGTTTGAACTATCGAGTTCACCAACTTAACTTGAAGAAACAATGTTAAGGTCAACTCTGAGTACAGAGGTAATAATGTAATGATATTGGGCACTTGTTTGGAATGAGAGACATATGCTTTCCTTGTTTTGAGACAAGCGTGACACTGAAAGACGAGTAAACGTTTTGAACGATTTTTTCTACATTAGTTTTTCCGCAACCCTTCAACACCGTTCTGCAAATTAACGCCAAATTGTGCATGTGCTGTATGAACAATCACCAATCATCGGTCAAATGTAAATACACTAAAGCTGAAATATGTTTGCAAACTGAATATTCATACAAAAATGCACTTGACTTGACGATGCAAACAATCAAGTCAACAATAGGAGAACCACACGTAGAAGCTACCTTACCGTGAGAACTTTGACATTTCCTGATACTGATTATTCATTCATGAAAGCCTCGTTAGCAATTGCAATTGTGCGAAAGATCCTCAACCTGATCGGGAATGGAATTCATTGTCAGAAGCGACTAGGAACTAGCCACCTATTATAAACAAATCAAACAACAAACTTCATTGACCGTTTCATTTGATTCATCAAAAAATAAGTAAAGTTTTTATCTTGTCTAATCTAAAGATTATAACAACTCGAAAAATTAACTAATGATTTAATTTAATTCAATGAATTTTTTAAATAGAATCAAGCCATAGTTTCTGCATCGTTCATAGGGCCACCTAATCCGTCATTCGAACCAAAGACTCTCCTCGTTGCTTCCACCACCTTTTTAGCCGAGTTGACAATAACATCTACTATCGAGGAAAACCACGAAGCAGCTTTATCGGCTGCTTCGTCCGAAGATACTTCTCTCCTGATTCTGATTGAAGCAGCTGTGGTCATCGTCCGAACCCGACCTGCTCCACATGGTGAACGCTTACTTCTCGGCAGATGTTGCGTGTTATTTGAAGCTTCATTTACTGGAGTTTCATTTTCCTGACTTGCTGACACATCCCCTTCGGGTTTCTCACTAGAGTACTTAGATTCACTTGATCCAGAATTATCGGTGTCGTTAGAACTGGTTATAGCCTCAGATCCCGAACCAACACTGTTCGCTCCACCTTTTGCGCTATTTATTCCGCGTTTTTGTTTTGCAACATAATCCCCTGCAGATTCTGCCTCTGCGGTATCTTTTCCTGCGTCTTCTTCTCCAGGTGGAGGTGGTGGTCCCTCTCCACGACAGCCACTGGGAGGAAGACCCCGTCCACGACCACCTCGATGACCTCCGTCCCTTGGTGGTGGAAAATTTTGCGGACGATCACCAACCGGTTGATCGGTTGAAGTTACCGGTGGTCCCGGGAGCGTTGTACTTTCCTGCGGTGAACGCTTATATTTGTGTTGAAACCCATCTGAATGATTTGGTGTCACTCCACTGTTTAGGGAATAAAGTAGCCTTTTGCCTCGTGTCTTAGAGTTCCGTCCTTTCCCCTTGATTGTACGATTGCTTTCTAGTTTGAAGGATTTTGGTTCCCCAGATCTTCTGTTGCGAATCAACGGAGTATCCACCAAATTATTTTCAAGCTTTGCAAGACCTTGTGGATAGTCGTGGTATTCTTTCGCAATAAAAATCACTTTCAAAGATCTTTCACCAGCAGTCAAACGTTTCCTTCGTTCCGCCGGAGGTGCAGTGCTAACTTCAGCCGGTAAACCATAATGGTTCACACTGACAACCGAGTTGATTGTTACGAAATTTACATTGCTGCCTATAGCGGAGTTTGGCAGTAGACCAGTCGGGTTGTACGTTTCTACCAGCATCGGAGACCTTTTCCTTCTCGTTAGGTCATCTTCAGCACTACTCATTGTTTTTTCTTCGACCGCTTCCCCAAATCCAGTGTTTACACCATTGTTCGTGCCAAACTTCAATCCAAAAAAGTCTAACAGAATAAAGTCATGGAATTAGAATCAACCCAACCCCGCAGAAAAATGGTTACCCACCAATATTTTGCTGCCGCTCGGATTGCAGGCTAACCCCATGATCAATTATTTTCTTCCCTTTTGCAACGGCCGAGGCGAAAACAGCTAAACCAGCTTCAAAAACATTTGGCTGAGCCCGAGCATGCTGAAAACATATGCAGTAGTGATAATATAATTAAACCTCAATATCGACCAAACCAAACCAACTTCCTTCAAAGCGACAAAGCACACGATTGCCACCAGGATGGCGTTCATCCTGTCCCAGGGATCGACACGTTTTCACTATTCCTGAAACCGTTTTTTTCTTTCCTCTGCTCAGTCCAATAAATCACTCACAGCTGCCAGCTGTATTTCGGCACACTAAGCGCATTCATCATGCATCTGTGAAATTTATACGCGATGCATCGATGCAAATATATTTCATCTTGATAGCACCGCTGGTACAGAACCGGAAGCTATAATGCACAAACCAACTCGCACCGGCTCTATGTCATCCGACTATCGGTCCACTATCTATCAAGCACAGACCGCGGCTTTCCGCACTTTACGACGCGATAAGATCCAGTCGTTCAGCTTTGAACACCCGTTGCATGACCACCGGCCGTACCGTACTGTGCAAAAACGCCGCGGCAACTGTCATCGATTAGTAAAATCGTACCGACCGCCACAGGTAAGCTTTATTCGAGATTCCAGCAGGAAGTTGGAAAGAGTTTCCCTATTGTCATCGCTGTGGAGTTAATCCCAGATCGATGGGGAGAGTAATTATACATCGGTATGAGATATTACCTCCCGCTAGTGATTGTTTCTTAGGCCATGCAAAAAAGCAGCATTGTAATTTAGCTATAGAAACGATGGTTAAAACATTATTATTAATCTTAAGCTTCTCTCGAGTGATTGGGTTTTGTCACATGAGAATTGCGATTATGAAAGTTGGATATTCGAGTTATTCACTTTTCTTCATATGATGCTAATCTACCTACAACTGAAGGTTCAACAGTGCGCCTCTGAGAACTTTCACGAATTGGAAACAAATCTCTTTATGTAAAAATGCATGTAATGACAGCAATATATACACATGTTCCAGTTTATTTGACGTAAAGTTAGTATTTCTCCACTCCACTCGAAAATCAACATGTAACGTTGATAGACATGATAGTTGATAGAAAACAAGTATAAGTGTTACAAATAATGTACATTGTTTTTTGTCATTAAGAGACGAATTTAACGAAAAATCTCAAGGTGGTATCTGTCTGCTTGTCAAATTTCATTTTTTACCAACAATCAATTTGTTTTTATATATATTTTAGGAAAACTAAAAATAACACCAAGTCAGTTTGTATAGCCAAGTCATAGTGGTCCAAAGGGACAAACAATGGCACTCAATTCCTAGGGCCTTTGTCCTTCATTCTAGCTTATTGGTGGTGTAAATACTTTTTTGTGTTAAGACATAGTAGAATAGTTTATTCCGTAAAAATTTTTAACATGTACAGGGTGTCACCGTAAAAGTGATACGCACATTTGAGTGCCTCTTTTTGCATCGGAAGACCTACCCTGTTAATCAGTTGTTAATCAGTTTGTTATTATTGCGACACGTGTTTATGTTTCACTTGTAAGTGAAAAAAGCGGTGATTCATTTTTTCAGGGGAAAATTGCAATGGATTCAAGTAGAGAGAAAATAAAGATTTCGTATCTTGCTGAAATGAGCAGCATACAGACTGGAAGGAAGCTATCACATCTAAATTTGAGTAGATTATTCGTATACAGGACCATCAAACGATTCGAGCAAACTGGCACATCCCGTGTCTCCAAGCAGAAACCGGAGATATTCTTGCTTCCAAAAATCTCCACATGCCAAATTTGGTTCCATTTGCTTGAATAATTCTAGAGTTATGCTGAATTTTGCACGGAACCCATACCCCTTCTAGAGCAGGGAGGGGCGTCAAACCATCAACAAACATTTCTTACCTCCAATATCCACAACATGTCAAATTTGGTTCCATTTGGATTAGTTAACGAGTTATGCAATAAATTGTGTTTCATTTATATGGGAACCCTCCTTTTCACTGGAGAGAGGGGTGTCGATCTACCATTTTCTGTTCCCGTAGACCTCCACACGCCAAACTCGGTTCCATTTACTAGATTAAATCTCGAGTTATATAGATATTTTTGTTTCATTTGTATGGGACCCCTCCCTTACAGAGCAGAGAGGAGTTTAAAACTATCATTAAAATATTTCTTGCTTCTTAAAACATTCACATGTCAAATTTGGTGTGTCATTTGTTTAGAGGAAAAGAGGGTTTCCTTTCCAGAGAAGGGAGGGGTAAGAACTATTTTCGGCCACAAAAACCACTTCATACAAATTTTCACACCGATCGGTTCAGTCATATGGATCAGACAGACAAGCAGACCGAACTGCATTTTTATATGTATAGATAGATTTTATATGAGAAGTAATTAGAAAGTACTAAAATTTAGTTTTGTGGAAGCAAGATAGCAATACTTTTTCTCAAGGCTTGGCACGAAAACTAAAAACTGTTAAAGATTCCATTAATGCCACTCCAACCATATTAGAATAGGACAAGCATAAGTTACAATAGTTTTTCATGTATCGAATCACCGCTTTCTGATAAGTTCCATCGTATTGAAAGCATAAAATGCTACAGAAATTTATGGAAATAATTGAATAAAAAGTTTTCGTCAAGTATCGAATGTATCTGAAACATATTTTACACGCACTTCAACGACAGGAGATCTGGATATAATCACATATCGCTAAAAATATTTTGATCTAGAATAATTCACTTATTTTGAATCAGATTGAACTTCTTTGACGACACTGGACGATTTGTTTGTGGAGCTACCTGAAATTGTTGGTGTATGTGAACACGTTCAACAATTTTGAGGTTTTCCAAGATGTTGTTTGATGGAATTTAGGCCAAAATGCCAGAAAAGTGGTGAAATTAAACCTTCGGTTTTTTTCTCAATATAACAGTTTTTACTTTGATTTACGGTTGTTGAACCTTGCGCGGCCGCCAACTCGATCTCTCCAATCGGCTCACCGTAGACGTCCAGCGTCCGCAAAGTCGATGTTTACAACCCTTCAGGGAACCTCAACTTCAACACTGCGTCGTATATGGCATGATTGGTACCTTGCGATACTCCTGCGGTGATTGGGACGCATTACCTCGGCATCAAAATGCCATTTCTTCCACCCGCGAATAGTTGGAGTGTTGGCACCAGCCGTTACTTGCCGCATTCCCATGTGGTCTACACTATAACAAAACCGACTGCTATTGGTGTAGCCATCGTCTACTCTTTATTACGTGATCAGTTCTGGGTTGGAGAATGTCACGCCGACGATCGACTCCGCACCAATTCTGCTGAATGTACTATTTTCAACGTTGGCCAGATCTAGGTTGAGCTATGGCAAAGCTTTCAAGATACAGCGACTTCCCCACTAAACAGCCCAAGCGTTAAAATCAACCACCATCACCAATGGCGTTAGGCCCGTCAACTCCATGGTCACGAGGTCGACCTTCTTAACGAGCCTTTTGATAGACCAACGTGGCGGAGTGTAGCAACCACAGTAGAACACTCCGTTCACCAAACCGAAACATGCTCGTCGTTTATATGACCGCCATACTGCACCTGCGTTAGACATCGCACTTCGATGCCGAGGTATTCGAAGAGGCAATGAGAAGAGAGCGCGAGAGGGGCAGTTGGCTCCGCCCGACTGCTGACCAACTAGTTGCCATGCTATCGCGGGCGTGCGACGCCATCATGCTTAGGACTCGCCAACCTAGGAATGGGAAGCCATCGGTTTGCTGATGGACGGACGCGATAGCCGACCTTCGCAGTGCGTGCCTCCGTGCGAGACGGAGGATGTAGCGTGCGCGAAACGAAGTAGAAAGGGCAGAGCGCCGCGCAGCATTCGGTTCTGCAAGATCGATGCTAAAGAGTGCGATAAAGGCTAGCAAGAGGGCCTGCTTCGATAGGCTATGCGCGAGTGCCAACACGAATCCGTGGGATGACGCCTACAGGATCGTAATGGCCAAAACTAAAGGCGCGCTGGCGCCTGCAGAGCGATCACCAGCGATGCTGGAGCGTATCATCGAGGGACTCTTTCCGCGCCACGAGCCAAGCCCTTAGCCTCCGGCGGTCGAGTCTCACGCCCGACGTTCCAGTATCTCAGACATAGACCAGGGATGGTCGGCCAACCTGCCGAACATCCAATCCGTTAGCGACGATATCCGTGTCGAGGTCGAGGAGGAGGCAAGGCAAGGGTCGTGGTCACCAAATCCCTAAAGGTGAGCAAGGCACCGGGACCGGATGGTATCCCTAACCTGGCAATCAGGCTGGCGATACAAACGGCCCCCGGGCTGTTTAGAGCAGTCATGCAGAGGTGCCTGGATGACTGTCTCTTTCCGGACAGGTGAAAGCGGCAGAGACTGGTCTTATTGCCGGAGCCTGGGAAACCGCCAGGGGACCCATCGGCATATAGGCCTATCTGCCTGCTGGACACCGCGGGCAAGGTGCTTGAGAGGATCATTCTCAATAGACTGGTGAGGTACACGGAGGGTGTACACGGTCTGGCAAGTAGCCAGTTCGGCTTCCGGAAAAGAAGGTACACGCTAGATGTCATCTCTTCCGTCACCAAGACGGTGGAGGTAGCACTCCAGCGCAAGAGAAGTGGAATACGCTATTGCGCATGATCGACGTGAAGAATGCGTTCAATAGCGCCAGTTGGGACTTCATAGCGCATGCGCTCAGGAGCATCCATGTACCGGTGTCGCTGTACAAGATTCTAGAAAATTATTTCCAGAATCGAGTACTTGTTTACAACACGGAGGAAGATCAGAAGTGCGTCCCAATCACCGCAAGAGTTCCGCAAGGTTTTATCCTGGGTCCGGTGTTGTGGAATGTCATGTATGACGGAGTGTTGAAACTCAAGTTCCCTGCAGGGGTTGTGATCGTCGGCTTTGCAGACGACATAACGCTGGAGGTTGACGGCGAGTCTATCGAGGAGGTCGAGTTGACGGCCGCGCACTGTATACGCAAGGTCGAGGACTGGATGCGCTCCAGGAAACTGGAGCTCGCGCATCATAAGACGGAGGTCACGGTTGTGAACAACCGTAAATCAGAGCAACAGGCGGTGGTCAGAGTCGGAGACTACACCATCACCTCGAAGCGATCTCTGAAGCTCTTGGGAGTTATGGTGGACGACAAGCTCACGTTCGGGACTCACGTCGACTATGCCTGTAAGAGAGCCTCATCGGCTATTGCAGCGCTATCTCGTATGATGTCCAATAACTCAGCGGTTTATGGCTGCAAGCGAAGACTTCTTGCCAGCATGGTTTCGTCCATACTTAGGTATGGTGGGCCAGTGTGGTCCAGAGCGCTAGGTACTAACAGTTACCGCGGTAAACTGGAAAGTACCTACAGGCTCATGTGCCTGAGAATTGCGAGTGCGTATCGTACGGCGTCATACGATGCAATCTGTGTCTTGTCTGGCATGATGCCTATAAGCATCGCCATCAAGGAGGACAGAGAGTGTTTCGATCAACGTGACACAAGGGTCATACGAAGTACCAGAAGGTCATCCTCGATGCTCCGCTGGAAGCAGGAATGGTCTAACTCCGTAAAGGGCAGATGGACACACCGACTTATACCGGAGATATCAGGCTGGGTCGGGAGACGACATGGTGAAGTGAACTTCCACCTGACACAAATCCTGTCAGGCCATGGTTGTTTCAGGCAATATCTGCACAGGTTCAGATACGTGGGGTCCCCCATGTGTCCCGAGTGCGTGGATGAGGAGGAGACTGCTGAGCATGTCTTCTTCGTATGCCCCCGTTTCGTAAGAGCGATGAGCGAAATGATGGCTGTGAGCGGGCCTGGCACAACTCCGGACAATCTAAGGACAAAGGTAAGTGCCCGAGCTCGCACCTCTTTCTCTAGAATCGTAACAAAAGCAAAACGTAACAAAATCGAGCGGGGTTTGTATTTTGAAGACAACTTTTCCTCAAACGTCATCAAGTTTTAAGCTAACTTTAAAGCTCGAGGTAAGTTGCTTTCCATCCGCTTTTAGAAACACGGCTCAGAAAAGGCTCCGAAAAATTATCTAATTTAAATTTTATATAGATTGGGATAGGTCGTTGCAAGTGCATCCGTAAGATTCGATGTGATAGTGTGACACTTACCCATGACAAAATGCGAGTTTGAAGCTGTTCTGTTTAACAAAATGTTGAGCTATTTCGAGGCTTTCGTGAAAGTTATAAGGACGCAATGCCGCTCGTGTATTGCGTCTGTATTGCGTTGCACATTAGGGTGTCATAAAAAATTTATGTTGCAAAATTCAGGGTGCTCAACCCTAAATTGAAAGATAATGTTATTTATAGAATTTTTGTGAAACATTTCAACTTTTAAAAAAATGTTTACAGGTTGCCCAAACGGGATTTATGAAAAACTCACTTTTTAAAACTAAAAACCATTTTTTGCCTTTTCTGCGATTCTGTTCGATAACCATATTTTTCTGTATATTTTTTTTATTTTTGAGTCCAATGAATATCGCGATTAAATAAGTTTTGTTTTGTTTTCCATGTGATGGAAGACTTACCATTTTCACAAATATGTCAAACAACTTTTTTATTTTGGGAGATAAAGAATAACAATGTTCGGAATACAAATGCATTTTTGACTGATAATTTAGTAGAAGGTTTGGAAATTCGGGGAAATGTGGGAAAAAAGTTAGAACGAAAATTGTGATTTTTAGTGCCTCCTCATAGAAAACTCTGTGTTGCTCGTAGTATGTAAGAGATAGAAACATGATGTCTTTGGCAAGTTGTTAGGCAAAATGGACGGGGGTAGGAGTCTTCAAAGTTAACATACCTAACAAAAACTTTGTGATTTTGTTTAACTCATTCCATTTTGCTTCACGATATGTTTTGTTTGTGTAAGCTTCTGCGTTACGCGTTTCGGTTAGGGGTGGGGGTGGGTATTGAAAAATGTTAAGATTTGTCACAATGGGGGGTAAGGGTGGGGGGATTCTTTTAAAATCGGCAATTTTCTCATTGCATATTTCAATATTTCAATAGGTCCTTGCCTTTTTACAACTAAGGTGATATCCATAAATTACGTAACGAAATAAAACCAATTTTTGAACCACTATGACTATCCGTTTCAAATGATAGTTTTGATCCGGTAAATTTGTGTCCATATAAAAATGTGTTTTATTCACAGTAACATATTATAAGACTCTACCTTCCAAAACTCAGTAAAAAATGTCTAACACTTCACCATACACAACAAAATACACAAAACCACTTCCAATCGCAAACAAACGCGCATCTAAGGGCTCACAATTGGAAATTAACTCACCATTTAACCTCGTGTAAACTCATGAGGCCAAGGGGCTCTAAACGGTAGAATGTATTGTAGATAATCGCACCCGGATCTATGCCAACAAGGTCCAATTTTGATGCTTATTACAAGCTATGGTAATGATTGCAAACTGGTGTAACTTTCTTGCTGATTAAAACAATGACAAAGTAAAAGCCTATGGGTAAAATAATGCGTATTCATTTCATTTTATTGAACATTTTTATAGGTATCCTCAAAAATTGCAAAGTCTGTCAAAAACTAAGGACGTGAAATGTTGCACTTTTAGCTACCGCATTGTTTTTCATTACTTATTCAATACTAGTTTGTTGAAAACCAAAAAACGTTCTAGGTTCACAACATAATTTTAGCCAACGCGGAACAAATTATTGAAAGCCTAACACGTGTCAGTGTGGGCAAATTGATTCGAAACCGAAGCGGAACAGTTACCAGTCTGCGCAAATGCTACGCAACAGCTTAAGTTCGTACTTAGTTTTGTTCAAATAAACACGTTCGCTTAGTGGAACGTCTGCATTCTAGTTGCCAACGTGTTCTGTTTGCATTTCTCCATCGGTATAGTATTTTCCCATCAATGCGTCTGCAAATGATTCAGACATGTCTCACAGTTTTCTTGAGAGTGTACTTTTACTACAACAATATTCAATGATAAAAATCATTTGAATAACGACAGTGTAAAGAATAATAAATTTCACATTACATTCCAGTTTATAGTTATTGACCCAGTCTGCACGACTGGTACGAAAAACACATTACAATAGACGAGATTCAGCCTGCGATCGCGCGGGAATAATTTCAAAAACGAAGTGAACATACATTGAATTAGGCACGTCTGTTCATCCACAAAAAATAAACATTATTGGTAGTAAAAAAGAGGAACAACCTGGCAGTATGACGATAATAGGAGTATGAGAGGTTGCGCGTGTGCCTGAGAATCTACTTCAATGAATAGCAAAAATGACGAATACCTGGATGATGGATGATATTTGTGACTCACCAGCGCGATCGAGGTATAATAACTTATTTTTCTTTTGCTACCTGTATTTCTGATGTGCTTTATCATCGCTTATACGAGTGATGATTCAATAAAGGCATTCATTGGTGTTCGCCAAATAAACTTCGACACACTGTTAAATATTTGATCAAAATCGGTGTTCCTTATCAGTTAAACTATAAAAAATGTGAAGTAATCTGTGACGTAGTAGCACAAATTTTAGAGTTCAATTTGATAATCCCTCGCCCCCCTGATCGCTTAGAATTTTGGTTCCACCATGTAAACAAGGAATAAAAGTGACTTCCGAAACGATTCAACTGAAACAATGCGGAATGTGCCTGCGCCCCAACTTCGTCGCTTTCAGTTTCACACGCGTTTATAATTGATTGAGAAGGGTGAAGAAAACCGTAAACAAACTTGTCCTGGGCCGACTGCATTCGCGTGTTATGCCTTTATTATGTAAAAGCTCCGACAGATTATGCTGTCCGGAGATATGCTACTGTTTACAGAGGCCTGAGCGCTCACGCGTACGAAGTGATCTTGAAAGTGAATTTCAATATCATGAAAAGTCGCCGTTAGATGTGAAGGCAACATGGCGGAGCTTCGGCGATCTCGACTAACGGCTCAGTTCCTGCCGGTGCGTTAGAGGTAACTACATATTTATACATTGATTTTTTCGACGTTTGAAATATTTTGAACGAAAAAGTTTTATAAAAAGAATTATATACTAATACTAAATACTAAAATATACTTGTATTAAAACGTTATTCCCAATGTCGATTCAAAACAATTTTGTAAATTTAAGAGTTGAACTTTTTTTTTTTCTTCATCCATAATTAGTTTGACACGGCACAAATACAATTTAATGTTTAACGGCGCCAATTATATCTGGTAGCTTACTTTCTAAAGTATCTTAATAACTAAAAGCAAATTTTTCATCCTCGCTGCCGACTACGAGCTGAAACTAAATCTAACTTAAAGCTAGAATATTTTGCATTAAAAGCACTGATTTGTTGTTTGATGGTTTTCCATCGCCATAGGTAAGCAGCATATTGAATATGTTCCGCTGCTGGGCCAAGATATTACGGACTGGCATATTGGGTTGTCTCCCTCGGGACCTGAGAGTATCGTGCGGGTCTAGTTGCTGTTTCCGGATCCGGGGTCTTAACGTGTTCTTGTCGTTTGGTTGGATGTAGGCGGAAGGGAATAGGATTAAACTGGGGCGTGGATGGATTTCAGGAAAACGTATATAAGGGACATGTAGGATAGGTCACGGCTCGCCAAGACATCACGAACAGGAACAGCCGGCTGCCTACTTTCGGCCTGCAGGGAAGCTATTAATTTAGACCTGGCGTCACGGTGTACAGGGCATGACCAAACCACATGCTCTATGTCGTGATAACCCTCACCACAGGCACAGATACCACTTTCCCCGAGCCCAACACGACGGAGATGCGCGTCAAATCTATAGTGATTGGACATAAGCCGGGACATCACGCAAATGAAATCCCGACCTACATCCAACCCCTTGAACCACGGGTTCGTCGACACCTTGGGGATTATGGAATGTAACCACCTTCCCAGTTCCCCTCTGGTCCAAGAATTTTGCCAACTGATGATCGTATTCTGACGTACAAGTGCGAAAAATTCATTAAAGGCAATTGGTCTTTCATAAATATCACCGTTTGTTGCGCCCACCTTAGCCAAAGAGTCCGCTTTCTCATTGCCCGGTATCGAGCAGTGAGAAGGGACCCACGCTAAGGTAATCTGAAACGATTTTTCGGATAAAGCACTCAGATGTTCCCGTATTTTCCCCAGGAAATACGGAGAGTGCTTAACATCTTTCATCGATCGGAGAGCCTCAATGGAACTGAGACTGTCCGTAAAGATTAAATAATGGTCTTTTGGCATTTTTTCGATAATCCCTAGGGTGTACTGAATTGCAGCTAATTCTGCGACGTAAACAGAAGCATGATTATCGAGTTTATGGGAGACGGTTAAATTGTTATTGAAAATACCGAAGCCAGTGGACCCATCAAGAAGTGATCCGTCAGTGTAGAACATATTGTTGAAGTTGATGTTTCGATATTTATTGGAAAAAATTTTGGGGATCTGCTGCACGCGTAAGTGATCCGGGATTCCACGAGTTTCTTCTATCATGGATGTATCGAAAAACACAGTAGAATCAGAAGTATTTGATAAGTCGACCCGATTTGGAATATTCGAAGAAGGGTTAATATTTTGGGACATGTGATTGAAATACAATGTCATAAAACGGGTTTGAGAATTAAGTTCGATTAACCTTTCAAAATTTTCAATCACGGGACGGTTCAAGACCTCACATTTGATAAGAATACGAGAAGACAGGCTCCAGAAGCGGTTTTTCAATGGTAGTACTCCAGCTAAGACCTCCAAACTCATCGTATGGGTCGGCTGCATGCAACCTAAGGCGAAACGCAAACAACGATATTGTATTCACTCCAGTTTGATCAGATGTGTGTTTGCTGCGGAGCGGAAGCAGAAACACCCGTATTCAATAACAGAAATATCGTTGTTTGGTAAAGCCTTATAAGGTCTCCTGGATGAGCTCCCCACCATTGTCCGGTTATTGTACGAAAAAAATTCACTCTTTGTTGACATTTTTTCATCAGATACCTCACGTGACAACCCCAGGTGCCTTTAGAGTCGAACCAGATACCAAGATATTTGTGTACCAAAACCTGAGAAATCGTTTCACCCATTAATTGTGTTTGAAGCTGAGCAGGTTCATGCTTCCTAGAAAAAACTACTATCTCAGTCTTCTCCGGAGAGAATTCGATACCTAGCTGTAAAGCCCAAGCAGACAAATTGTCCAAGGTATCTTGCAATGGTCCTTGCAAATCGGCAGCTTTGGCTCCTGTAACAGAGATTACACTGTCGTCTGCAAGTTGTCTTATCGTGCATGAATTCGCCAGACATTCGTCGATGTCATTTACATAAAAGTTGTAAAGAAGGGGGCTTAAACATGAGCCCTGGGGAAGACCCATGTAGCTAATGCGAAAAGTTGCCAAATCGCCGTGCGTAAAATGCATGTGCTTTTCGGACAACAAATTGTGCAAAAAATTGGAGAAAATCCTTGTCGGTGAAGTTTACCCGAAAGAATGTCAATAGAAACGGAATCAAAAGCCCCCTTAATGTCCAAGAACGCAGACGCCATTTGTTCTTTGCGAGCATACGCCAGCTGAATATCTGTTGAAAGCAGCGCAAGACAATCATTCGTCCCTTTGGCACAGCGGAAGCCAAATTGAGTATCTGAAAGCAAACCATTTGATTCGACCCAATGGTCTAAACGACGAAGTATCATTTTTCCATCAATTTCCGGATACAGGATAGCATTGCAATCGGCCTGTAAGAGTTGTGATCAGAAGCTGGTTTCCCTGGTTTTTGGATGGCGATCACCTTCACTTGCCTCCAATCCTGCGGTACAATGTTTTGCTCCAGGAACTTATTAAACAAGTTCAACAAGCGCCTCTTGGAATTGCCGGGTAGATTCTTCAACAAGTTGAATTTGATTCTATCTAACCCAGGCGCGTTATTGTTACAGGACAGGAGGGCAACTGAAAATTCTGCCATCGTAAAAGGTGATTCTATCGCGTCGTGGCCCGGAGACGCATCGCGAACAATATTTTGCTCAGGAACAGAGTCTGGACATACTTTCCTGGCAAAATCAAATATCCACCTACTTGAAGACTCCTCGCTTTCGTTGACCGTTACGCGATTCCGCATTCTTCGGGTTGTGTTCCAAAGAGTGCTCATCGATGTCTCCCTCGACGTCCCGTTCACGAACCGACGCCAATATCCGCGTTGCTTTGCTTCAGCCAAGCTTTTAAGCTTGGTATCAAGCTCTGAATACCGTAAATAGTCGCCAGGTATACCTCCCTTCTGGTAGGCCAAAAACGCGTCGGATCTTTGCGTGTAGACATCGGAGCACTCTTGGTCCCACCACGGAGTGGGAGGCCGTTCTTTAATCGTTACGCCGGGATATTTCTTCGTTTGGGCTTGCAACGCGGCGTCGAGAATCAAGCCCGCGAGGAGGTTGTATTTTTCAAGTGGTGGATGATGTTGAATCGAATCGACCGCTTTTGAAATCATTTCCTCGTATAGCTTCCAATCGACATTCCGTGTAAGGTCATACGGAATGTCAACTGGTTGCATGCAAGTTGACCCGTTATTAATTGAAATAAGAATAGGCAAATGGTCGCTACCGTGAAGATCGAGGATTACCTTCCATGTGCAATCCAACCGTAGCGACGTCGACCATAAGGATAGATCCAAAGCGCTTGGGCGCGCTGGAGGTTTCGGGATACGTGTCATTTCGCCGTTGTTTAAATAGTCATGTCGAAGTCATCGCAAAGGTTATAGATTAAAGAGAAGCGGTTATCATTGTAAGGGGAACCCCAAGCCACGCCATGAGAGTTGAAGTCTCCCAAAATCAAACGTGGCGAGGGAAGAAGTTCTATTAAATCAAAGAGCAGCCGTTGCCAAACCTGTGCTCTGGGAGGAATATAAATCGAGGCAATACAAAGCTCTTTACCTTGTATTGTCATTTGACATGCGACAACTTCGATGCCTGGAATCGAGGGGAGGTTAATACGATAGGAAGAATAGCACTTTTTAATCCCTAAAAGTACTCCTCCATATGGAGTGTCTCGATCAAGGCGAATAATATTAAAATCATGGAAGTTGAGATCAATATTTGAAGTAAGCCAAGTTTCACAAAGGGAAAATGCATCGCATTTGTTTTTATTTATCAAAACTTTAAACGAATCAATTTTTGGTAGAATACTTCTACAATTCCACTGTAAGACAGAGATAGAATCCTTCATATACGCAGTTGAATTAGGCATCGAAGGATACAATCGCTGCAAGGAGGGGCCATTGGGCAGTCAACTGCTTCAAAAATGATCTAACTGTTGGGAGGAATGCTGTAAGAAAAATTTTAATTGGATCGGGTACATTGAAAGTTTCAAAAATCAAGTCCACAATGTCAGAAAATTTCACTAATCCAGAGTTTGTTTCATCAACTGGGAGTGCAAAAGGAACAACTGGGGTTTTAGGTGTTCCTGGCAGTGCTGGGAACTCCTTCTGGGACTTTAAATTTGCAAGCCCAGGAGGAGTTTGCTTCGGTTTTTCCGCAGCACTGTTTGGTTTGTTTGTAACTTTCATTTCACTTTGAGAAATCTTAGGACCTTTTCTGGGAAGTTTAGGAGAGAAAATATTTTCCCTCTTTCTAGACTCCCCAGGATTGGCGTAAGATGTTCCCGCTGGTGAATCGTCAGAATCGGTTTCATCAGAGGACAACAGATCAAAAGGATTTGATGTAATGGGAGAGTGGTAACGGTCTTCTTCAGCATCTCAGCGTAAGAACGCTTCGAACGCTCTTTGAGAGACCTTAACATTATCTTTTGTTTTCCGTTTTTGTTCATTATTTCGCAATGATTCAATTTACAAACATTCAAATAGGGGTGGGAATGGAAATTCACATTTTGTTGATGCTGACATAAACAGTTGACACATTCCGTTGCTTCTGCAACCAAACCAATAACAACTTGTTTGGAATGCGAACGTAAATCTAACATGGAATGTACATATGTACATATACATGTCAGATTTATTCTTTTGTTTGTTAACATTAGTTCTAACAGTTTGGTCAGAAATTACCCAGTCAACTTATGAAATGCATACAGGAAAAGTGTTCGGAAGCTGTTTATTTTTAATATAGTATGCAAACGTTTTTTTCGTACGGGTAGTGGCATAAGTTTTTTAGATCTCATTTCTAGCTTCTAAATAAATACTCTCCATAATCAATAAACAAACCCAAACTTTATTTTGACAATTTTTCACGAGAGTAAAATAAACAGATACACTTCTCGAAAAATGGATTCATTCTTTTAAGCCATGATCTATTTCTAACATTATTTAGTTATTTATATAATTTTGAAAACCACAACGAAAAACAACTTTCAAACCAAAACCAGTCGATCACACTTACGTAAAAATAAAGCATCCGAAAAGCAACGAAAAAATCTTGTTTATCAACTCACTGTCGCCTACACTGGAGAATCCTGAACTTCAGAACCCGTTTCCCGTTGAAATCATCCAGCAAAAATTCGTCATTTTTATTTAAATTTAATTGGTTTTCTCCGTTGTTTTATGTTATTAGCAGCTCTATGGCGAGAGTGAGTTGAGTGTTGTTTGGAGTCGACACCCGTTATTTCGACTAAATTCACCCTTCAATGACCGCGAGTGTACGTTTCGGAAATCATTTCTGGATCAATTTGTATTCAGATTCATCATAAAAAGCAGTTGGAAAACAAGTGCCTAGAAACTTTGGTGCGTTGGTTAACTGACAATTGCCTTTGTGTTTTCCAACAAGTTGAGAAACAAACTTTACGGGTCGCTTTTTTACATTTGTACAAGCAAGAAGCACGGTAAAATATTGTTGCACTTATCCCACGACATTCCAAAGTTAGCATCTACAGAAAAGTTAAGCATGAAGGGGTTGGGGTGCTAATGATTTCATCTCGTAACCAAAAGACGCTATAGCCGCCAAGAAACCTCAGCAGCAATTAGTGCGAGTGGAATTGTTGCTCAACGGTTGTAAAGTTGTCGACTGTGGACAAACAGATAAATATTTGCCCAATAAATGATGGTTGGAATGTACTATAACTATTTGCGATTCTTGGCGATCAGTTGCGAAAAAAAACGGTAAGATATGTCGAACTTGCCGGGGCAGCAAGCTTGGACATGTTAATGGATTTGGAGATATGACCTTGCCAAGGACAAATCTTTGCTTGATATATACGTAAATAAATGGCAATGCCATTACAACGGTGAGTCATTCTATTTATCCGATTCGATTCGGTTCCGATATGGAATGCATCTAATCTCTCTTATGTGTTTTGTTAATGTGCCATATGGAAAACAGCACCAAGGTTTGTCAAGGTTTGTGAGGAGCTGATAGTACTGAAGACGTGAATGAAGGGTACCGTGTGTTTAATCTACAAAAAGGCGACAAGCTGAATTACCATGCAATTACGCTGTTGAAAGCCGCGTACAAGGTACTCTCCCAGATTCTAAGTCGTCGACTGTATATGTTCGCAAGGGAGTTCGTAGGTCAAAACCAGGCGGGATTCTTTGGCTTCACCGGTGACATTGATATCGTAGCGCAAGCCCTTGAGAAGATTATGGAGACGCACAGGCCTCAGGCTGAAGCCGCCATAAACGCGTCGAAGACTAATGCAACTTTTTTATACTTCCAAACACGAATTCAGGTTAGCTGTGACGAAATTCAGCTGGTAGATGAATTCGTGTACCTGGACTCACAGATGACTGCTGACAACGACACCAGCAGAGAAGTTTATCGATGCCTTATGGCGGTGGTTTTCAACCTGAGGTACGCAAAAGCCTTCAGGGGGTACGCGAAATAACAATCAGTAATAGCGGGCAAAGCAATTTTTCTTTATAATAGGGTAGTGAACGGCTTTGGCAGTGGTTTTCTTCGGCAGGTTTCTGCATAAGATTGCTGCAGAAAACCTGCCGAGCAAACCACTGCCGAAGCCGTTCGCTACCATTCTTCATTTGTTATTCAAACTTGCTTTTGAAACATGACTGTAGCAATCAGACGAACCATAGTTCAGTTTGAAACCTGAACTGGACTACCACAACATCTACCACTATCCTCTCACATTCTCTGCGAGAACATTCCAAGCCACGGAGTACAATTGATTTGGAAAATATCGCCAAGAGGTACGCAGACAAAAAAAGGTTGAGAGCCGCTGCCACATGGCAAGAAATCGTGCCTACTTGTGACTCGAATAAAATTCGTCACCGAGTCGTGGCGAAGGCGGATGAACCACGAGTTGCATCAGCTGCTGGGAGAACCACTCATCATCCAAAGGGCGAAAAATAACATGACTCGGGCGAAGGACACTTCGACTTGGAACTGACTGGAAAGGTAAGATCCATCACAAATGTGCGAAAAATGGACAACACCAGATTTGGTTCAAAGATCGGGGAATCGTTGATTATGGCTACGATAGTATAAAGTCTATAAATAAACTGATAGATCATAGGTTTATTCATAGATTTATATAAAATCTATTGACAAACCGAAAGTATATATCGTAGCCATAGTTTGGGTCTAGAGCTCAAACTGATATATATATGAAAGATTTCAACTTTCTAACCGTTCCTGCAAATGTTTATGCCCCTAGCAGAGATAACTTTTTCAGAAACCTACTTTTTCCACTTAGCCCTGGAAAGATAATCTTATTCTAGCGTTAAATTGATGCATGAGTTTTTGATCAATATAAATGCAGATTTTAATAATAATAATTTAATAATAAGTCATCATTACGGTATTAACACATCGATACATAACAAATACCAGAATTCAGTTTTTTGAAAAACCAGAACCGATTCGCACTATTTGAAAATGAAAAGAGCAATTCCACCAAAATCCAAGAGTCAAATTGACGCAGACTATCTCTCTAGGGTTAAGCAAGTGTAGAAGCGACGAAGTCAACGAGCAATTACTCTGCGGTCTTTTGGCGCACTTCTAACCAAACTAGAGCCAATAAAATTCACAAAAATGGGTTATAAGCTAAATATATTCTCTTTCAGGCAAGTTGTTTGAGTTGTAGCGTAATTTTATTCGCTTTCGTCGACCAGTGTTACTGTTGAAGAAAACTTCAAACAAAAGCTCATTAAAAAGCGAGGTCGTGACCAGAGGCGCAAAACAATTCCCATTTATGAACCTCAGCCTTCCAGCCACCGAACCCATAACTTCTCACGGTAACACCTGATGTGCGAGTAACTAGTACAAATAAGAAGTAACCAACCCCGGTGGGACTGCTGGTCGCATGCTGACGGGGGTGGGGCTTCCTTCCATGGAAGGGAGTTTCTTGGAATCAACACCAACGGAAGCGTTCTAAGCAACGCAATGCTCATCCAGAACAATCGGCTAGGACCTAGACAACGAAAACGGACTGACGATTGGGTACTTGGAACATGGAACTGCCGAACTCTCAACTTTCTAGGAAGTACGCGCGTGCTTTCCAAGGAGTTGAAGACCAAATATTGAACACCGTAGCGCTGCAGGAGGTATGCTGGAAACGGAGGATGGTACGTAAATTCAAGGATGGTCATACCATCTACCAGAGTTGTGGAAGCACACATGAACTGGGAACAGCTTTTATAGTGATGGGCGAGATGCAGCAGCAGGTGATCGGGTAGTGGCCGATCAATCCTAGAATGTGCAAAATGAGCAGTAAAGGTCGTTTCTTCAACTTTAGTATTATTACGTGCATATCCCACATCTCGAAAGCACCCATGACGACAAAGACGAATTTTACGCTCAGTTGGAGAGTGCATACGGCCGCTGCCCAAAACAAGATGTTAAGATCATCATCACACCAACTGACGAATGAAAATGGCCGCACACTAATCGACTTTGCCACCTCCAAGATCATGGCCATACGTAGCACCTTCTTCCAGCATAGTCTTCACCATAGTTTCACCTGGAGATCACCAAATGGAATAGAAACACAAATTGACGGTTTAATAGACGGTCGGCACTTCTCGGACATTTTCTACGTCAAAGCACATGAAAACCCTAACGTCGATTCGGACCACTACCACTAGTGATGGTTAAGATACGTCAAAAACTATCCGTTGTAAATAACATGCGGTGCAGGGACCCGCCACGGTATAATCTAACGCGACTGAAGCAAAACGACGTCGCAGCACAATACGCGTCATCACTCGATGCTGCGCAGAACAGGGTGACCTCAAAGTAATCCCTCTAGGGGATTGCGGAACGCCATTAAAACGGCTATCAGCAGTGCTGCGGAGAAAGTCCTAGGGTACGTGCTACCGAGTCGACGTCGAGTCGAGTAAACGAGTGGTTTGACGAAGAATACCGGTAGATATTAGACGAGAAGAACCCAGCCAGAGCAACAATGCTGCGTAGAGCACTCCGTCAGAACGTAGCGCGAAACAGACTAGATCCGGGGCAGCAAACGCGCCGCCGGAATGAAGAGAAATGCGAAAAACTCAAGAAACTTCACCGCATACACGAAACACGAAAATTCTACCGATAACTCAACGCATCCCGCAGAAGCTTTATCCACGAGCTGAATTGTGTAGAGTTAAGGAGGGAGGCATTTTGACGGATCGTAAAGTGATCGATAGATGGAAGCAGCACTACGATGAACACCTGAATGGTGTGCAAGCAGGAGAACCCAACAGGAGCGGAGGAAACGTGGTCGCAGCAATGAACAACGAAGATGTGCCACCACCCAACAATAAGCGAAAGAATGCGATTCGGCAGCTCATGAACAACATATCAACCAGAAGGATGGCATCGGAGAGGAACTTATAAAAATTGAACCCGACAAATTAGCACGCTGCATCGGCTGATCTTCGAGATCTGGGAGACAGAACAGCTACCGGAGAAGTTGAAAGAAGGGATTATCTGCCCCATATACAGGAAGGGCGACAAACTAAACAGCGTAAACTACCGAGCAATCACAGTTCTAAATGCCACCTACAACGCCCAGTGTTTTCCCAGGTCATCCTTCCAACGACTGTCACCATTAGCCAACAGATTTGTGAGAAGTTACCGTAGCGGTTTCATAGAAGGACAATTTACAGCTGATCTTTACACTGCGGCAGACTATCTAAAAGTTTCGCGAGTTTACAGTCTCAACACACCAAATTTTCGTCGATTTCAAAGCTGCATACGACATAATAAACCTACAAGAGCTAAGGAGGTTCTTGACGAAAACGGCTTTCCGGGGAAGCTGACAAGACTGATTAAAGCTACGATGTGAAGTGTTGTGTGAGGATTTCGGGCGGAAGCTCGAACTTCTTCGAGTCCCACAGAAGGCTTCGATAAGGTGTTGGTCTCTCCTGCCTAATGTTTAGTGTCGCGCTAGCAGGTGATACGAGACGAGCGGGGCACGATTTTCAACATATCAGGTCAATTTATTTTATCTGTGGATGACGTGGATGTTGTCGATAGAAAATTTGGGACTGTGGCGGACCAATAGAAAATTGGATTGAAAATTAGCATGCCTGAAACAGAATAGATATTTGTAGGGGAGTCCGAGCACGATAAGACACAATTAGGCAATACGATAACAATCAACGGGAATGAGTTCGAGTTAGTCGACAAGTTTGTGTACCTCGACTCTCTGGTAATTGAGAAAAACGATACCAGCCGGGATATTAGGAGGTGAATTATCGGAGGAAGTACTACAGGCTCCATAAAAGACTACCTGAGTCCCTATACCAAGTGTATTCTGTACAAAACGCTTAAAAAACCGGTCGTTCTCTACGGGCATGAGAGGAGGACAATGCTCGAGGGGACTTGCGAGCGCTCGGAGTTTTTGAACGTCGAGTGCTAAGAACCATCTTTGGCGGTATGCAGAAGAACTAAGTTTGTAGGCGTAGGATGAACCACGAGGAGTATTCAGAATATGGCTAAAGCTGGAAAGATACACAGAGCAGGATATACAACTAGAATGCCGGTTAGCTACCCTGCAAAATTGGTATTCGCTCCAAATCCGATAGGAACAAAAAGACGAGTGGTGCAACGAGCAAGATGGGTGGACCAGATGGAGCACGATCTACAGAGCACCGTTTGCGCGCAAAATTGAAGGCAGGCAGCCTTGGACCGAGTAAATTGGCGGTGCTACGTTATGCAGACCATGTCTTAAGACGTACTGCCATTGAGGTAAGTAAATAAAAGTTCATAATACCTCTAGGTGATGATTTTTGTTCTTGCAAAATTTTCTTGGAAACACGATGAATTTGTCAAATTTATAATTCAAAAAAACTTATTCAACAAAAAACGCAACTTTCATAAAGGAAACTAACATATCTGCCAACACTGCCGCTCAAAATTGATTTTGCGTAGATTTGTTTAACTAATTTTCTGCAAAACGATATTTCTAGATTGTCCGTTGATTGACAAAATATCCGGAGATATGAAATATATATATATATGAAATATATATATATATATATATATATATATATATATATATATATATATATATATATATATATATATATATATATATATATATATATATATATATATATATATATATATCAACACCTTATCGAAGCCTTCTGTGGGACTCGAAGAAGTTCGAGCTTCCGCCCGAAATCCTCACACAACACTTCACATCGTAGCTTTAATCAGTCTTGTCAGCTTCCCCGGAAAGCCGTTTTCGTCAAGAACCTCCTTAGCTCTTGTAGGTTTATTATGTCGTATGCAGCTTTGAAATCGACGAAAATTTGGTGTGTTGAGACTGTAAACTCGCGAAACTTTTAGATAGTCTGCCGCAGTGTTAAGATCAGCTGTAGATTGTCCTTCTATGAAACCGCCACGGTAACTTCTCACAAATCTGTTGACTAATGGTGACAGTCGTTGGAAGGATGACCTGGGAAAACACTAGGCGTTGTAGGCGGCATTTAGAACTGTGATTGCTCGGTAGTTTACGCTGTTTAGTTTGTCGTATGATAAGAGTCGGATTTCGTTTTCGTACCACGATTCTGGGCTGGCACCTGCGCCGAGCTCCCTTAGTAAGGTCGTGTGACAACGGCTTGAAACGGCGAGACAACAACCGGTGCAGGGGTCTCCGTCCCGTAAAACCTGGCAGGCCTTCCAGTACGTTCCAAACTCATGTGGGAACCGGGCAGGAGATGGATCAGGTGTCCTTTCCTGACTTGCGCCGGTCGGGGGTGTCATAGTTGCTCATAAGGCGCTATGGCAGCCGCCCCTAGCCATGGCCTCACTGCTTCGGCATAGATTACCATGGGACCAGATAAGCGATCACTCCAGTATGGATAAGGATAGCGGCTGTAAGGGGGACCCAATTAACAAGAATGAATATTGAAAAAAATGAAGAAAAAAATGAGGAGGCATCCAGAGGTCTCCGCCGAGAAAGGCGGAGACGGATGCAGTAAAGGACGCCTGCGAAGACGGCAAAGGCAGTACGCTTACCGGATCGACGCAAGACATCTCAGTGGCTGGCCCACTGTTGATAAAGGCGGTCGGAAGACAGCGAGACACGCTACCGAAGGTAGTAGCGCTGTCGGAGCAGCTCAATGCCATAATCGAGTTCGCGAAAAGTTGCACCAACACGACGAAGTACCTGAAGCAGGCTCTCTACATGCTTCGGTCCTCCGTCGATGCTGCGAAGAAAGAGCACGCCGAGCTGAAGGCAAGAGCGGTGGCTGCAGAGGAGAAAGCAACGGAGGTGATCGGGAGGGCGACGAAGTCGGTCCAAACGGACACCTGCACGTTTGCAGCGGTTTGTGCCTCCGGGTCAGCCGCAAAAAGAGCAAGGCAGTCTCCAGGGAAAGCTCCCGAGAACAGCAAGAAACGGTTGGTTGTGCTAAACCCGCGAGACAGCACACCAACGGGCTCCAAGTCCGCCGTAAAGCCTGCCGAAGTGGCGGCTACGGGAAACCCTTGGGCTACCGTAGTAGGAAGAAAGCGCCAAAAAGGCAGCGAGCGCAACGACGAGAAGGCGAAAAATCGTCCAAAGAGAGAAAAGAAGGCGCGAAGCAGGGGTGACGCCCTTATACTCAAGACGGATGGGTCCAAGTACTCCGAAGTCTTGAAGAAAATGAGAGGCGAAACCCAGCTCAAGGATCTGGGAGCAGATGTACGGACCATCCGTCGTTCTCGCACTGGCGAGATGATCCTTGAGCTCCGTAAGGATGCTAAATACAAGGGCGCTGCCTACAAGACAGTAGCCGAGCAGGTCCTCGGGAAAGATGTGCACATTCGGGCACTCACCTCAGAGGTGACTCTCCAGCTCAAAAACCTGGATGAAATCACCGAGGGGTGCGATATTGCACAGGCCCTCAAGGAGAAGTGCGGAGTGGAAGTGGGCACTGAAGTAATTCGCCTACGTAAGAGTCCAGTGGAGACCCAGGTGGCCACTTTCTGGCTTGCATCGGCCGATGCAACCCTGGCCCTGAAGACGACCAAACTCAAAGTTGGCTGGTCAGTATGTCCCCTGAGCATACTCCAGCAGCCGGACGTTTGCATCAGGTGTTTCGAGGGAGGACACAAGTCCTGGACCTGCAAGGGGCCCGATAGAAGCCAGTTATGTAGGCGTTGTGGCGGTGCTGGCCATAAAGCTAAAGACTGCGGGGAGCCTCCCAAGTGCTTGGTATGTACTGGAAAACGGGACGCCAAGCACTTTATGGGAGGCCCACGGTGCCCAGCCGGTAAGGCGGCCACGAAACCACGGGCGTGAGGGTGACACAATTGAACCTGAACCATTGCTATGCGGCACAGCAGCTGCTATACCAAGCAGCGTCTGAGTCGCGGTCGGACATCGCAATCGTATCGGACCCCTACTGCATTCCTCCCGGAAACGGTAATTGGGTTGCAGATAAGTCCAGTACGGCGGCCATATGCACGACCAACAAGTTTCCGGTTCAGGAGGTTGTGTCAACCTCAAATGAAGGATACGCGGTTGACAAGGTGGACGGAGTGTTCTACTGCAGTTGTTATGCTCCGCCGCGTTGGTCTATCGAAAGGTTCACCCAGATGGTCGACTTGTTATCTATGGAGCAGACGGGACTAACACCCTTAGTAGTGGCGGGCGACTTCAACACTTGGGCTGTTTAGTGGGGAAGCCGCCGCACGAACCGGAGGGGTCAGATCTTGTTGGAAACTTTGGCAAAGCTCAACCTAGATCTGGCCAACGTTGGAACCAGGTGTACATTTAGCAGAAATGGTGCGGAGTCGATCATCGACGTGACGTTCTCCAGCCCAGGACTGATGAAGGGATGTTGAAACTAAAGTTCCCTGCAGGGATCGTCGGTTTCGCAGACGACATCACGCTAGAGGTCTACGGCGAGTTGATCGAAGAGGTCGAGTTGACGGCCGCGCACTGCATACGCAAGGTCGAAGACTGGATGCACTCTAGAAAACTGGAGTTAGCTCACCATAAAACGGAGGTTACGGTTGTGAACAACCGCAAATTAGAGCAACAGGCGGTGGTCAGAGTCGGTGACTGCACCATTACCTCAAGGCGTTCCTTGAAGCTCTTAGGGGTTATGGTTGACGGTAAGCTCACATTTGAGAGTCACGTCGACTATGCCTGTAAGAGGGCTTCAACGGCCGTTTCAGGACTATCTCAAATGATGTCGAATAGCTCAGCGGTATATGGCAGCAAGCGTAAACTTCTTGCCAGCGTGGTTTCGTCCATACTTAGGTATGGTGGACCAGCATGGTCCAAAGCGTTAGGTACCAACAGTCATCGTCGTAAACTGGAAAGTACCTACAGGCTCATGTGCCTGAGGGTTGTAAGCGCGTACCGTACAGTGTCATACGACGCAATCTGCGTCCTGTCCGGCATGATGTCTATCAGCATAGCCATTGAGGAAGACGTAGAATGCTTCGATCAACGTGACACAAGGGGTATACGAGGCACCAGAAGGTCATTCTCGATGATCAGATGGCAGCAAGAATGGTCCAATTCCGTAAAGGGTAGATGGACGCATCGACTTATTCCGGACGTATCCGGATGGGTCGGGAGGCGCCATGGAGAAGTTAACTTCCACTTGACACAGATTCTGTCATGTCATGGTTGCTTCAGGCAGTATCTACACAGATTCGGGCATGCGGGGTCCCCCATGTGTCCCGAGTGCGCGGATGCGGAAAATATATATATATATATATATATATATATATATATATATATATATATATATATATATATATATATATATATATATATATATATATATATATATATATATATATATATATATATATATATATATTTCTTATTGCAAAACTCAAAATTATAATTGAACCCCCATAATTAATACCATTAGATTCATAGATAGTGGGAGTATCCAATGGCAACTATTTTGCTTTAACTAGAAGGCAAAAGCTAAGCAGATTTTGAATACGAAGTTTTGTTATTTTTTCGGTGGAATTTATGATACTGGTGATTTTTTTCGGCCTGTTTCAAATTTTGATCTTCAAATGAAAGGTATGCATCAGGTTTTGAACATTTTAGGTGGAGGGTTTGGTGTCTTGTTGACTGTAAATTTTACATTGCCTATTATGGATATTTTACTTTTCGAATTGAGCTTCGAAATGGTTTTTTTTTCTATGTTCTGGACGTTTCTGTGCACAAACAAATTCATTTTTGAGTAGATACGAGTGTCTTCAAACACGTCCAGAAAAAAAAACTTGCGCATATTTGCGCGTTCATGATGTATCATGATTTTATGCAATCATATGCAATGTTTTTTTTAAATTTATGAGTTTTTTTTTGAAATCGCGACATGTTTTCACCCACCGAAAAAAAACTTTCAGAGGAAACTTCTTTGAAAATGGCTTCAAGAATCCTCTGCCACACCGTGGAATGAAAAATATAATTTTTTGGCGGCGAAGTTATTCCAAATAAAGAATCGTTCTTTAAATCGCGAAAGATGCTTATTCAGCGATTGAGTGTTTTTAAAGCAGATATCATGCGCACGTGGACAGCATCTAATCGACACAAAATCTGCTTCTCTACAATGAATGATTCTTTGAGTCTCTTGGTTCCAGAACAAGTAAATTCCTCTAAGGATGTCGTTGTAACATTTGGGTACGTTTTTTGGATGAGTCTGATAAATAAACGTTTTTGTATATCACTTCATTCAACTGTATAAAAATCAAATATAAATAAGAATATAATTCCAGCTAAATCTGTTTTATTGTGCAATCGTTCATTTTTGTGCAGTCTGTATTGAAGCTGTCTGCATTAAAGCAAAACTTCAGAACTGCATTCCGGTTCGAGTCTCGAATTTTTGTTTGTTATTATTAATCATTACCTCGCGGTCAACTGTTTGGTGTATATGATTTTAAATAACTTGTATAAGAAAAGTTATTTATCACTGCTACGTAGATTTCAATTATAATTTTCATATTAAAGACATAGAAACTGCTAAATAAGGAAATTTCAGCGTTATTGTGCATAAAAATAATTTTTTCCAACTTTTCACTCAAAATACCCCTATGTGCGTTGATGCTACTAACAAATCTTTTAAAATACTACAAGGTATACAGCCTTAGGGTTGATGAAATGGTGACGTGGGACTAAACACTGTAATTAGGGGATTTTTTGTTACAAAATATACAGAGCCTGCAAGGTGTTTGCTCAGCGACTGTACGTATTTTTATTTTCAGCCTCTCCTGGAAATCAATTTTTTTGAAAGAAACTCGTATATATTTGGCGATATTAGTATTAGCCTGTAGTATTTTTTGTGCAAACAACATGTATTTGACAAGGCACAAGCATACCATTCTTGTTGAAAAAGCACCAAGAATTTCTCGTAATGCGTCAAACTCAGAATTAACTCTATATCCTCGAAAACCAAATCCAATAATACTTACGTTATTTTAATAAATGGTTTTGTCTTATTTAACTTTGATTAAATCAAATCTTTGATATGGTTCTTACTTTCAAAATAATATAGACGCCCTTACAGAGGTTCATCAATTGGCAAACTTAAGCAGATATGTCTGACAAAATTATAACCAAGCTCCAGCAAAAAACCATAACAATCAACAATTCCATTTTTGTTTTTTGCTTGACAATTTTTTTTCATATACCTACAACTACATTCGCCGTATTACGAAGACTGCTAATACACATACGTTTATTATGGTAAAGCTTTGAATGCTAATATATCATCTAACCATTTTAAAATGTAAAAGGAGATTCTAATGAATCTTAGTAAATAAACCAAAAATTCACAAGCATTCGCAGGCTCTTACTCTTCTATAAATGTGTATATGTGGAATTTACTCTTTCGATACTATCCGGTCACGATTATTTAGTGAACATCGAAGATAAAATTGAATAAATATCCGTTGCAAAATTCACAATTCTTGTGGAATAGTTTATGGTAATCATATTTATAAGATAAACTTTCAATCACCATCAACAGCAGCATTGCAGTTTATCCTCGATTGCACACGAATAGAAATGTACGAACAAAAGTGTACCACTGCAATATGAATAGTACCGCTGCAGTACGAATAGAAGTGTACCGCTTTTTTTTTAAGAGGGGGTTTGTTAGTAGCTTAAGTATTTATGATAAATATTAGTAAATAATGAGTATGTGTGTCCAATCACAAATGGTGACTTCTCAACACTGTTAGAAATTTGTAATTTTAATTGTTAGGATTTGTTTGCTTTCGCAATTAGGACTTATCATTCGTAGGGATTTAAACCTACTTGTCAGAAAAGGGGAAGTAAACTTACAACTAACTTAATTGCTAACTTATTGGCTATAAAGAGAGCTTATCGTAGCAATTGAGGATTGCAACGATTTTTGTCGAAAATTGTTAATAATTTTATTTGACATAGCTTCTAATGGTTCAACACCAGTAAGTCTATGTAATTCGAGTGTACCAAACCGAGGAGGACGCTTCAAAATCATTTTCAGAATTTTATTCTGAATCCTTTGGAGCGTTTTCTTCCTTGTTGAACAGCAACTTGACCAGATCGGTACAGCATAAAGCATTGCTGGTCTAAAAATTTGTTTGTAAATCAAAAGTTTGTTCTTTAAACAAAGTTAGTCCCAAGTACTTAACCTTGTCGGACCAACTTAAAATAACCCCATTCATCTTGACAACGTGATTATTGTTTGGTTTGATGAAAGAAGCCCTAGGCTTATGCGGAAAAATTATCATTTGAGTTTTAGAAGCATTGGGAGAGATTTTCCACTTTTGCAAGTAGGAAGAAAAAATATCTAAACTTTTCTGCAATCGACTGCATATGACACGAAGACTTTTTCCTTTTACGGAAATGCTTGTGTCATCGCAGAACAATGACTTTGTGCATCCTGGAGGCAAATCAGGAAGATCTGAAGTGAATATGTTGTACAGGACTGGACCCAAGACTGAACCTTGAGGTACACCTGCTCTGACAGGAAATCTATCAGATTTTGAATTCTGATAGACAACCTGCAGAGTTCGATCAGTAAGATAATTTTTTAAAATTTTGATTATGAAAATTGGAAAATTAAAAGTTTGCAATTTCGCAATCAAACCTTCATGCCAAACACTGTCGAATGCTTTTTCTATGTCTAAAAGAGCAGCTCCAGTGGAATAACCTTCAGATTTGTTAGTTCGTATCATATTAGTAACTCTGAGCAATTGATGAGTTGTGGAATGCCCATGGCGGAGTCCAAACAGTTCATTTGCAAAAATTGAATTTTCGTTGATGTGTGACATCATTCTGTTAAGAATAATTCTCTCAAACAGTTTACTTATTGAAGAAAGCAAACTGATTGGTCGATAACTTGAAACTGGGTTCTTATCCGGTTTTAAAATGGGAGTAATTTTTGCATTTTTCCATAATTTGGGAAAATATGCAATTTTGAAGCAGCAATTGAAAATTTTCACTAAAAATTCCATTGTGCTCTCAGGGAGATGTTTGATTAGTATATTAAAGATTCCATCGTCACCAGGTGCTTTCATATTTTTGAAATTTTTAATAATTGATTTAATCTCATTCAAGTTAGTTTCAATTATTTCTGCAGGTAAAAAATTCTGGGAAGAAATTAAATCAAATTGACGTGTGACTTCATTTTCAATTGGACTCACAAAATTCAAATTTGAGTTATGAACACTCTCAAACTGCTGAGCAAGTCTTTGAGCCTTTTGTTCATTGGATACAAGAAAACGTTCACCATCTTTTAAAACTGGAATAGGCTTTGAAGATTTCTTAAGAATCTTCGACAGCTTCCAAAATGGTTTTGAATATGGTTTCAATTTTTCAACTTTAGTCTCAAAATTTTGATTTCTCAGAAGAGTAAATCTATGTTTAATCTCTTTCTGTAAATCTTTATAAATAGTTTTAAAAACAGGGTCACGAGAACGTTGATATTGACGTCTGCGGACATTTTTCAAACGAATTAGAAGTTGAAGATTTTCGTCAATTATTGATGAATCAAATTTCACTTGAGCCTTTGGAACAGAATAATTCCTGGCATCAACAATTGCACATTTTAATGCTTCCAAAGCGGAATCAATATTCACTTCGTTTTGCAAATCAAGCTCATTATTGAAATTTCTCTCAATATGAGTTTTGTATCTTTCCCAATTAGCCTTGTTTTAATTAAAAACAGAGCTCATAGGGTTTAAAACTGATTTATGTGATAAAGAAAAAGTTATTGGAAGATGGTCAGAATCAAAGTCAGCATGTGTGATCAAATCACTACATACATGACTTTGATCTGTAAGCACCAAATCAATTGTTGAAGGGTTTCTTACAGAAGAAAAGCATGTAGGACTATTCGGAGACAAAATAGAATAGTATCCTGAAGAACAATCGTTGAATAAAATTTTGCCATTGGAATTACTTTGAGAATTATTCCATGAACGATGCTTAGCGTTAAAATCGCCGATTATGAAAAATTTCGAACGATTTCTGGTGAGTTTTTGTAAAAAAATAATTTTTGAGCTCGCGTGTGCATTGAAATGGTAAATATGCTGCGGCAATAAATAAAATCCCAAGTTCAGTTTGAACTTCAATTCCCAAAGTTTCAATAACTTTCGTCTCAAGATGGGGAAGAGCACGATGTTTGATTCGGCGATGAATAACAATTGCAACTCCACCGCCGGAACCCTGAATCCTATCATATCTATGAACCACGTAATTGGGATCATATTTTAATTTTATGTTAGGTTTCAAAAATGTTTCAGTAATAATTGCAATATGCACATTATTTACTGTTAAAAAGTTAAAAAGCTCATTCTCATTGGCCTTCAATGAGCGAGCATTCCAATTTAATATTTTAATTGTTGTGTTGGCTTCAAACATTGATTTTGCCTGCAACATGGCGTTCATAAGATCGAACATTGCCTGTTGCAAAAAAGAAAGTTTACCTGCCGTAATAGGCCCCAGGCAGTTGATATTAGAAAAAACATTTTCGGCAGCAATATTAGCTGGAGTAACAGGTGTACAATTATTTTCTAGCGTGTTTTGCTTACCCATATTAACGGTCATTTTCGAACTACCAACACTAGGCGGTATAATGTTCGAACTACCTGTAACCTGTGCATAAGTTAAACGGGTATGCAAAGGAGTAGGTAAACTATGCGTCACTGGTACGCTTGGAGAATTTTGTTTTGAAGTTGGTTTTGATTGAGAAATTGAATTTTGTTTACCTTGCCTTGCCTTAACAATTGCTAAACGGACTGGGCATTGATAAAAATTTGACATATGGTTGCCGTTACAATTCGCACAGCGAAAATTTTTACTCTCTTTCACAGGACATGTGTCCTTTTTGTGAGAAGAGTCTCCACAATTAAGACATTTTTGGTCCATGTTACAGAATTTGGAACCAAGGCCATAACGTTGGCAAGTACGGCATTGGGTGATATGCTTTTCACCTCCGCCATACTTCCTATAAATTTCCCACTTTACACGCACATTATACAAAGCATGTGCTTTTTCGAAAAATTTTAAGTTGTTAACCTCATCGCGGTTAAAATTAATTAAATAATTAACAAGGGAAATTCCAGTTCTCTGACTGTTTTCGCCTCGTGATTTTTGTTTCATTAGAATTACTTGGGTAGGGGCTATGCCAAGTAATTCTGTTAAAGTAAGTTTGATCTCATCAACGGTTTGATCGTTGGTGAGACCTTTCAAGACAACCTTGAACGGCTTGGCGTTCTTGGTGTCATATGTAAAAAATTGTACATCTTGCCAGTTAAATACTGAACAAGACGATCACGACCCTATACTGAGTCGGCTAATAAGCGACATTCACCGCTACGGCCAATTTGATAGGTAACTTTAACGTCAGAAACAAACGTTGAAAGTTCCTTTTTTAATATATTAAATTCAGAAGAAATAGTTACCACAATAGGTGGAACTTTCTCCTTTTTTAAAGATTTTATATTTTGTATAGTTTCATTATTGGTAACTTCCATTTCACCAGCTTCATGCTCAAGCAAATTATCAAAAGGATTGTCACTACAGACACTCGAAGTGTCAGAAAGAGATGCCTCTCTTTTCCTCCCCGCAGCGATGCGAGGTTTCTTTTTCCGTCCAGCCATTTCAGGTGATACGAAAAAAGTTAAAACAAATGTTAAATTGGTAGTCTTGAGAAAGACTGATGGGAAATAACTTTCAGGTAGTCTTTAAAAGACACACTTACAAAACACAAACTTTGAAGCTATAGGCAGTCAAAGACCAGTCCACAAGCAACCGAAAAAACGTCTGATCTGTAGGACAGTTCAAGACGCTAGAAGTGTACCGCTAAAATGTACCAATAGAAAAGTACCGCTGCAATCGTAGACGACGAGAGACCTACGCTTCTTTACTCCACTGGTACTGTTGCTTTTACTAGCATGTTTTCTTTCAAGACATCAGTTTTTATGGGGTTTTGAAAGCAGGTTTTTAAATTGTTCAGGAATGGAGGATTTTTTTTCCTCATTTATAATGGGAAAAGTTTATTTTTGTTCTATTTGGGGCCCCAAACAATCCTGAATTTATTGAAAGTCAATTGGTTTTGTCTCCGCTTGGCGCATTGCCTTTTAAATTCATATGGAGATTTGTATGGAAAAACCAACTTTTTTGCATTTTCCATTCTAAAGCGCTCAAAATGGTTCAAACCATAGGTTTCATGACTTTATATGGTAGGTTTTTTGATGCCTAACAACGTGGCCGAAGACACTAAAAAGCTAGGGTGTGCCAAAAAAATACTAGAGCTGTTCAAAGTTGAGTATGTCGAAATTTATGTTGCAAATCATTTTTTCTGCCAACACTGCCAGTGTACCGGCGTCAGTCAGATTTCCATCAGAAGTTACCTCTGAAACACGTTGTAGATTCTATTTACGCCTAGAATATTGACCTACATTTGTTTGCTTGGTCCAGCTGAGTGTATAAACTCGTTACGACAGGTTACTTCTGATGGGAATCCAACTGACGCCGGTACATTGGTAATGTTGGCAGAAAACAAGATTTTTTGCATTTAAATCGACATACTCAACTTTGAACAGCTATTGCTCTTATTAGGGACATTCTAGCTCTTCAGTGTCTTTTGCAAAGTTGTTAGGCATCTAAAATACTATACTTCGACATAATGTAGTGCATTATTAGATCATTATTGAGCTCTCTAGAAAGGTAAATGCAAAAAAGTAGATTTTCCCATATGAATTTTCATACAAATTTTAAATGCAATGCGCCAAGCGGAGACAAAACCAATCGACTTCAAGTAAGTTTGGGGTTATATAGGACCCCAAAAGGAACCAAAAAAACTTGGTTCTGGAAAATCGATCATTTCCCCACCCTAATGCCTATGGAAGCAAAAATAAATTGACCTATTGGGACGGGGAGACTCTGTCAATTTTTATATCGATATTGATACAGAGAATATCACGGGGAACGGATGGTGTCCATTCACGCCGTCTGTGCTAGGGATGCTCGCATGTAATTGGTTCATTGTTCGCGTAAGTTTTCCTGTAACTTTTCATCAATTTTCACCGTTGAGCAGTGAAGTAATAATGATAACTAGCGTTTTATAAAATTATTACACATTTTATCTATCCAACAACATATCGGCCCATCATGGGGTTATGCTGCTATTAACGTTTGAAATCTGACGCAACATTTGCCAGTTTCATTTCCAATTTTACAGAATGCATCCCAGTATAGTAAACAAAGACGTAGTCCCACGTCAAAAATACGTGGTAATTGGGGCATGAATTATTAAAATATGGTCGATTTTTGTTTACCTATAGCTATACTATCCTGTCTATTGGGATCATCGCATGCTAAATTTCTTGTATTTTCTTACAGTAATGAATTAATTGGCTACAACTCTTATATACTTCAATAGACCTTTTACTTTTTTTAACTTTTTACAAAAAAAAATTAATAAACCGAAAGCCAAAAAGTGTTGTTGACCTTATGCTCATCAAACCAAGAACAGCTCTACTGGTACTTGTTCTAACGCATTAATGGAAACAAATCTATTTAATATGATTTAAAAATTATTTTCTTTCTTATCAGCAGCGACTGATTTGGTTAGAAAGAACAAATCTTGTTGTTTTACTTGAATTACTCCACTTACATCAGAATTCTGAGAAATTTTGCCTCAATCTACACACTAACAATAACGTAAAGACGCCACAAACGGAATTTTGATAGCTCTGGATTGTAACGTATCGGGCTTAGATTCAAGAGAGAACGGAGATTTTGTTTACTAATACATTTGAAAGCAGTCTTTTATGACTGTTTTTAAACGTGGTGATCGTTACAATGTGATTAATTATCAAGGGATCACGAGCCTATCCGCAGTCTCAAAACTGTTGGAAATAATAGTGCGTGAAACTATGCTCGATTTCACGAAAAGCTATATCTCAATTGACCAACACGGCTTTATGCCTGGTAGATCGGTTACAACGAATTTGATGAAATTTACACCAGAATGTATAACGAATATGGAGAATATATACAGACTTAAAGACAGCTTTCGACAAAATTGATCATCAAATACTGCTTAACAAGTTGTCTCGGCTTGGGATTTATACTCAATTGGTGTCCTGGCTAGAATTATACCTAACGAATCGTGAACTTCGGGTACGGATTAGTGATTGCGTATCGAGGGCATTAACAAACAATTCACAATCATTTTTGGCCTTCTGAAATTAGGTATAGGTATATACTCATTTTACATTGAACATTGTTTTCGATGAAAACACATTTGTATTAGCTAGAATTCCAGAATAGACATTAGAGTTTTAGAATAAACAAATAATTACGTGCTCTTCTTTGTGCTCTACTTATCATTACAACTTTTCACTACTGTGCTAAAAGGTTGCACAGTCTTGCAATCAGCGACAACAAACTTCGGTATTATTTTCGTGGATGCTCATTCCCCATACAGTTCATCAAATATAACGGCCATGGACCTGACCTCGATCAATCGGAAAAGAATTGCAGCCAACACGCAGCCATAACTGATAATGTATTCATTTCTTGTTCGTAGCAGGCCCTATTCTTTTCATCTCTTTCTGCTGGTCGACCATCCAAGCCGGGGCCAGTCAACAAAGAAGAAATGCGCCTTGTAGATGTGACAGGAATAATGATAATGCTGGAATTGTGTTTGAAATATGCGTCCATCCATCTATTGGAAGCACAATGCGTGGAACAAACCAACAGGGAAGGCCTGCATCCCATCTGAACTTGACCCTCGGTGTGCCGGTTTCTTGGGTGATACTTTGCGCACGGGCACCAACATGATCGGACGTAGAGCGTAATTAAAACCTGATTTTAGGTTTGAATGCTTGTTGAATAAATTGATTCACATGTTTTGCGGAAAAAGTATTCAAAATATTTTAAACATAAATTTGTATTTATTCCACCAAAATATGTTCATTACACATGGCATGTTTAAAAGTTACACTTATCCTTCTCACAATACAGCAATAATTTTTACAATTGCCTGTAGTAATGTTACTCCAAACGCAAATCAACTGTATTTAGTGCGCTTGTGTATCGATACACAACGTAATAAGTTAGTTTGAATATATAAATGAGCAGGACACTTTCATGCGAGAACTGCTACGTATTAAACCTTAGAACAGGTCTAATACACCTGGTCAAATTGTTCTATAATAGTTTCAAACGTGAAAATCCGGTTCTTTTAGCCGGTTGCACGCGGTGCACTTGATAGAATAAAAGTTTTTTTTTTATTATTTCGATTCGCGATGATGGGGAAATTCAAGAATTAATATGCACGTTGATGTTTCCTTGATTCTACAAGCATTCAAACCCAAAACACATGTTTCCAAAGAATTCAGTAGAGCTAGACGCATAAACCAGATGACAACCAGCAGTTTCCTTTTGACCTCTAGATTTCTGAACAATCGATTAACACTGAAGCCAAACTACAGTGAACATGTTCTTTCCATTTTTTATATGAATGCCGATAACATATAAAACCCTTTTATGTCATTGATTTTAGAACCGATAAAATAGATTCAACCATTCTCAAGAAACCTCAAGATATTCACACAACTTAATACTACTTGAGTGTCGGCGTTATGATGTTTCACACATCAATCGGAACAACATTCAAATTGAAACAAATGTTATAATATCCGTAGATAATAATATAAAACCTTTTCGTACATGGATTTTCTTACCACGAACGCACTGAACAGAATAAAACCTGTTTCCGATTACCAAAGGGCTTATCACAGTTATACCTTGAGCGCGGCCAAAATCTGTTTTATCTTCTCTATTACATAATGTTGTAACGCAGTCACATATGTACTTGAGAACTAAATTAGATCATAGGCTGTATTTTATCGCGCAGTCGTCGAAAACTAGCTCGTCCCAATAGTTAATAGCTCGGAAGAAGCTGCACTACCGGTTAGTACGAGAACAAAGCACTTATATTATAACCGGTAATTCAACAAATTCCATTTCTAGGAAGCATCCGTAAGTCATTATACTAGAGACAAAGTAACTAATCTGTGGAACGAAAAAAAAAACAGCCACATTTTAATACGATCGTGATTCTCTGTGAAGGTCACCTAACGACTAGCGGAGGTTCGTCGCCTTAATAGTGACAATCAAAAAGGTAATTTTCTCTTAAACCTCAAAACCTATTTCGCTAATTAAACTGTGTGGCTCGTCTCGAACTTAATGAGTTTGTTATAGCTTCCCGTGCTGAGTGGCGCGCAGGCTAATAAAACTTCTACAGATTTATGGCGCAAAAAGATGATGAATTGCGTGTATTATTCTGTATTTTGTTCTGTAAGCTTCATTTGAAAAATTGCGTTTAAATGGGTCATTTAATTCGGCTCTTCGCGTTGAAATAATTTTGCGTTTTCAGCCGAAACATTTATGAAATAAAAGATCATTTCATGAGAGTAAATAACAGAGAGAAATAAACAACTTTTCTGTGATTTGGATCACTGGAAAAAATCTGTTTATTATCCGTACAAAAACTAAACTGACAAATATTTAATAAATAACTTTTTCTTGAATTTCATCGGAAAAAATCACCGCAAAAACCCCTGCCGGGAAATGCTGCATGCAAACACTCTTCAACTTCGGTACTACATAGTGATTGTTGATGAGCCATACACGACTTCTGAGAAGTGATATATCATTTACAGCTTAGGATATGTTTAAAAAAAAATAACCAATTTACGTTACTGTACACTAAGTAATGAGTATATTATAAAAAAAATTCGAACAACGGAATGGATTTTGGAGGTTACCCAAGTTCTCTATGCAGTATTTACAGATGTAATCAACGGTTTGTTAATATAAGTACCAGTGCTGAGAATATTCACTGTCATGATATTCAAGCGATTTTCAGCCGTCTCCATATTGATAATCATACTACCCATGCGACCGTTGATATTCACGATACCAAACAACCGATGAATACCGACAAGATAAACTTTAACACTCGTGTTGATATTTTGATCGTCAAAAATGAAAATCATATCGAAATAGTGAAAATCAAAATTACCCTTATTCGGCCATTTATACTATACTGGGCAGTGTACAGCGTCTGAACAGATTTGCACTACTTGGATTGATAATCACCGAAGCTTCTTTGAATATCATTACGAGGCCTTTGATATTCATTCTACTGTTTTGTCATTGAATATGAGAAACGATATTCATGCATCGTCGCAATGAACATAGGTTACTGAGTTGCATCAGAGAATAAATCTGCTGACATTGAGATTAATTCAATTCATCTACTCATGAATAAACATTGATATTATAAGGCACTGACTGTAAAAATGCCGACATAAATGTAAAACTAAAGTAAAATTGAACAACGCTGGTGGCTCATGGAAACAGTACGAATTAAGGATATTTTAAATTTTTAGACCTAATTCAACCCTCTAGTGCCCAGTGCCGCCTTTAGGCGGTCTTCAGTTGAACCTCTTGAAAGCTTCAATCAATGCTAAAAAAAAATTACAAAAATTCATAGTGATTTTTTTGAAGCCCATCTGAAAATTAATTTTGGCACTAGAGAGTTAAGAAACCCAAATCTGCATACATTTTTATACCTATTCACTGGACAGCATTTTGCCGTACGACTACGTCTTTCCCTAAGGCTCCATTTTGAGATTGAGATTGTATAGCAATGGTCAAAACCAATATGTTTATCGTTTATACATCATTCGATTCTAGTATTTTATAAGATTTGTTATTATCATCGACATAATATTTTAAACTAGTAATTATTAAAAAAAAACAATCAACAAGTCTATTTTGCCGTGTCAAATAAATGTTGTGAACCACGAGCCATGCAGATCCCGTGAGAGATATGGTCTCAAATTCATGCATAGAAGGAAACAGAAGCATCAGCAACACTTCTTAGATATCTTCCGAGAGATAATGCATATGGAGCACATACAACCATAAAACTTTTGCAAGCTCCATCATTCTCGCTTCTACGATTACGAAGGCGGTCGATTTCATTGTCTAGATAATTGAATTGAAATGTTGGTGGGCATTGTGAAGCTGGTCGTTTTATTGCCTCAGAGAGAAAAATTGACCAGCTTCGTAAACGTAGAAGCGAGAATGACGGATCAACATCAACAAGCAGTACAAAAATGCGGCGCGCGTTCATTCCCATTCAGGTTATTGAAGCAGCAGCAGAGGATGGAAAGGAGCAAAAAGCAACAGCAGATGCAGACGTTGGAGCGGGCGGTAAAAACCAGCTCGCACACGGACCAGATGGTGGAAGCAGATGGCGGGAGAAATGAAAGTCAATTGGATCGAATTGTGTCTAAGTTTTTTGGGGTTCATTTCTTGTGCGGCAGAAGACAGTTTCCGACTGCAGAATAGACAGAGTGAATGATAGCTGCTGTGAACGCAACAGAAAAACTGCTCATTAACTACTAATCGAAACGGTTTTTGTTTAATGATTGAGGATAATTACTCCAATGAAAACACTGTCCTTATCAGGACAAACAAATCTACAATTGCATAGTTAATGATTTTTCTTTTCATAAATACATATAAAGTGGAAAAGTGTTGGAAAGCTAGTTGTAAATTTCCTTTTTCATTTTCTTCTCTATGAAACCTTTAAATCGGACTTTCATTTTCAGCAAAATACGCCAATTTTTGACCGAAATCGGATGATGTTCCTTGGTATATAAAGTGAGCACGCAGCGGGTTTATAACTCATTCATTAAGTTTAAAGTGCATTAGACGGTTGCGTATTTTTATTCCGAAGGAACCCCGCTACTTCGACGTCGTTATGCTTTGGAAAAGTAGGTACGGATGATTTGTGGACGCAGGGTACAATATACACCATCCTCGAACGTTTTACGCGCAACTGGAGAAGCTCTACGACACCTTCTCACGTCGAGACATCAATATTGTCATCGGGGACATAAACGCTCAGATCGGAAAGGAAGAAATGTACAAACCGGTGATCACAGCACTGCACACCGAAGCGGACGATGGTCCGAAATACTTTCTTTCCCCGCAAGCTACACAGTACCAAAAAATGAAATCTATAACTAATACAAATGAAAGCACATAACGATTTCTAGCACATAAAGTGAATAATATATACAATTTCACACCGTTAATAATGCACAATACAGAATCGTTTTAAGCCATGTAAATTTGTATGTTAATTGATATAAACTTAAAGCTTCGATTATAAATATGCATGCAAATTCACAATATATTCATTTACTTTGCATGTGAATATAATACCACACGGAATATTACATGGTTTACAATGCTCCATTTATGTGCATTAAAAGTGATGTAAATTTTTTTTACTGTGTAACCAACGTTCAGCAAACCAAATTAATCATATTCTTAGCCAAACTCAGCGGCTCAACATCAAGCATCTCTGCAACTCCTACACTGCGAAAGAATACGCGCATCAGTTCGAAGCGATACTAGGGTAGGGAACGGCTCAAGCAGTAGCGCCTATTTTAATCAGTCGAAGAGAACAGGCATCAAACTCCTGCATTTTTATCAATATCGACAATTTCAATGATGGATACGAAAACTTTGATTGTCTAGCTGTCTTACGAATATAAGAAATACCGTTAATCACAAAGAAATCTGTGAACAATTGCAATTGAAACAAATCGACCTAAATTGCAGCCATTTAGGAGCCACTTCGGGTGCTGAAAAAAACGCCTGCAAAACAGATGGAAGCTGCTTAAAATAGGTTCGGGGTGATTGGAATAGTGACCCTCGATTGGTAACTTTGATTGATGATTGTTTAAGTTTGCTAACTCAGTTTTACAATCTAAAAACAAGTTCTGACAGAGAAAACGATAGCGAACAGTTTGATATACTACTGTTTGAGTTTTACCCAACACATTTCGAGTATTTCGTCTGAATACACAGGCGGTTCCTAAAGCTGCTTAGAATATGTTCCCTACCCTACCTGCGGCGAAGGAGCTTGGCGCATCACATCTCGTAGACGGCTGAAGAAGGATTCGCACTGCTATTATTATTTTTTCCAAGGTGGCGGAAAAATCTGCTTACAGACACCTGAGAAGATAGCTCAGGAAGTGGGGTTGAATTTAACCGAACCCACTGAAACCCCTCCAGCCCTTATTTTCTCGGTTAAGTATTATATCGTGAAGTGGTTTTTTGTGCTTCATGCACTTGCTTTACTCTTATACCCCATAGCTAACCACCTGGAGACTGGCAGTTAGCTACCACCGACCATCAATGTTGACCCGTCACGCACGTTGTAGCTCCAGGAATATCTGAGAGGCGGCTGCACAAACCGCACCCCAGATGTTAGCGTTTTTGCAAATCTTCCGAACTAACTTGTCCGGAGACTACTCCGGACGGATGTGAGTCTGGTCCGCTCACTACCATCATGTGGCTTCTCATATGCGCAGAACGAAGGCATACGGAAAAGACATACTCAGCAGTCTCCTGCACATTCACGCACGGAGGACCCCGCGTGCCCGAGCCTGTGTAAATACTGCCTGAAGCAACCATGACCTGACAAGATTATGTCTGGTGGAAGTTCACTTCTCCATGGCGCCTTTTGACCCATCCAAATACTACCGGGACAAGTTGGCGCGTCTATTCTTCGCGGAATTGGACTATTCCCGAAGTTGATCTTTTGGTACCTCGTATGTCTTTTAGGTCACATTGGTCAAAGCACTCTACATCCTCCTCAATGGCGATGATGATAGGCATCATGTCGGACAAGATGCAGATTGCGTCCGAAGACACTGTACGATACGCACCCGTAACCCTCAGGTACATGAGCCTGTAAGTACTTTCCAGTTTACCACGATAACTAGCGCTTTGGACCACGCTGGGTCGACGTACCAAAGAATGGACGAAAGCACGCTTGCAAGAAGTTTCTGCTGAGCTATTAGCACAGCTATCAGGGAAACTGCAACGGTCACACCAGTAGTGGAAGTATCGATAAAAACGTCTGGTATGACGGGAAATGCGAGGAAGTGGTGAATGAAAAGAACCTCTGGTGATATACCTGAGTAATTCGACGAGGAAGAACAATGCCTAGTGCAAACGGGCAAGGAACGACAGGAACATAGTTTTTAGACGATAGAAGCGCCAGAAAAAGGATCGTAAACATGAGTAGCTTGAACTGCTGTCCTGTGCCAGCGATACGCGAAAACTCTATGATGAGCCAGTTTCTTAGAAGCTACGTGCTGCAAACCGACATGTGCAACGACGCGGATGAAAGCTTTCTTACGGATGAAAGTGAGGTGGTCGGCAAGTGAATGGAGCACTTCGATGGACACTTAAATATCGATACAGCAAGCAGAAACAGAACAGACACACTTGACCTAGGAGAATCAGTAGCATATGGCGGAGTACCAGTCCCTGATGTTCATGAAGCTCGTTGTGAAATCCGGAATCTGAACAACAATGAAGCCGCCAGTAAAGGCAGACTGTCGAGTGAACTCTTGAAGTATGGTTGAGAGCCACTGGCTTACGCTCTGCACTGGTTCATTTCCAGAATTTGGGAGGAGGAAAAACGAGTGGATGGAGGGAGTCAGCTGCCCCATCGACGAAAAGGGTGACAAGCATTGCGCCCCCTACAAAATACTCTCGCTGATCGTGTTCCCTCGTCTATCACCTTTAACCATGAGCCAGTATCATGCGGGCATAAAGGGAGTCCGCACCACCACAGACCAGGGGTGACATTGCGCATTTCGTTTCGAGCAACTCGAACAAAACTAAATTATCGCTGGGGGGCGTTATGTTTCGTTTTTCGTATTTTTTTTTTTGACTCTGCGAGTTGGATGAGCCGCAGGACTAATGACAATGACAGCTTCTTTTAAGCTTAAAGCATAACTGGCAGTATGTGACATATCGTAAATAGCGAAAATCGTTCGAATCGAGCTGCGCAATGCCACCCCAGATCTTTTCAATGCGACAGATCTTACAAAAATGCCGTGAATATAACGTGCCCACACACTATTTGTCCATCAACTTCAAATAGGCGTACGGCACAATCGATCGAGTACAGCTTTTGCAGATTACGCACGATTACGGTTTCCCGGATAAACCCATGTCACGGTTGTTCCAGTCGACAATGGATCGGGTGATGTGTATATTTCAAGTTTCCAGGATACTCACGAGTCTTCTTGAACCTCGACGAGGGCTACGTCAAGGTGATGGATGGCAGGAAATCGTGCCTGCTTTGAACACTGGAGGACGCTCCGCTCGAATAAAATCCGCTCACCATCCAAAAAACATTTATCAGGCCGGTAGTCCTCTACGGCGACCATTTTTGTGCCATGCTCGTGAAGCACCAACGCGCTCTTGGAGTTTACGAACGGCAGGTACTGCGTACCATCTGTTGTGGAGTGCAGATGGATTTGCATCAGCTACTGAGAGAAACATACGGCGAAAATCGGGAGACTACGATGGGCTGGGCATGTCGTACTGACATGTCGTGAAAATGGTTCTTGAAAGTGATTCGACTGGAACGAGACGACGAGACGCGCAGTGAGCACGGTTGCTCGATCTGGTGCAAGATAACCTGCGGGGCCTTCGCAAACAACATGGCTGGCGAGTTGCAGCCATGGACCGAATTGAATGGCGACTACTTCTTCGAACAGTAAGGTACACTTCGGCCTGGAGCTGATTGGTAAGGTAAAAATAGGGTAAGGCAAATAAGGAAAGGAAGAATAAGGTAAGGAAGAACCAAGTCTGGGCGATTTTTCTGAGAAATTCGAAAAGGGAAAACAATGCCTAGTACAAACAGACACGTTACGACAAGACCACGATTTTAAATTATAGAAGTACCATGAAAAAGACCGTCAACATGAGGAGCCCGAGCTACTGTCACGGAAGCTCTATGAAAAGGTGAACCAGTCTCGCGAAGGCTGTGTGCAACATGGTTCTGGAAGCAGAAAAACAACAAAGCCACTAGCAAAGATGAATTGTCGAGCGAGTTCTTCAAATATGGTAGAGAGGCGCTGACTAGTGCGCTGCATTGGATCATTTCCAGGATTTGGAAGAAGGACAAACGAGTGGATGGAAAGAGTCGCTTACAAAATACTCTCGCAGATCCCGTTCCGTCGTCTATCACCTTTAACCAGAAAGATCGTGGGCCAGTACCAAGCGAGCTTTATAGGAGTCCGCGCCACCGTGGACCAGATCTTTTCAATCCGGTAGATCTTACAGAAATGTCGCAAATACAATTTGCCCATGCATCACATCTTTATCAACTTCACGGCGGCCTGTGATACAGTCGATCAAGAATAGTCCCATGGCAAATCATGCACGATAACAGTTTCTTGAATAAACTGACGCTATTGATCGAGGCCACCAATACGATGGTGATGGATGTGCTAAATGCGTGTTTCGAGGATACTTGCAAGTTCATTTCGCGCAGAAAGTTAAGAAAAGGCGAGGGACTTTCCTTTTTGCTGTCCAACGACAATCCGTTGAAATTACTTCTTTCTATACCACACCGACGCCATTACGCAGAATTTTTTCTAAACTTTTTGTTTTAAGAATGACAAGCCAGCAATAAAATTAATGACCATTCTAGTAATTCATATAATGTCCTGTTTAAAAAAAAAAAACCCTTGCGTGCTGGTAAAAATATTAAAGTGCTTCGGGTACCCAGACTACCTACTTCCACACAGAAAACTACAACCCTCAGCACATTTAACACGACTCCCCGCACGTGCTAGCGAAAGGAACATTAACAGCAGGGAATTTATTTTTCCCCATCGGATCAATTATCACGATTCTGAAACAAACGGAAATTGTGATTCTATATTCACGTAATCCCAGATAGATATTTGAGGCGGTGTCAAAGAGCAACTCAGAAGCGCAGGGTTCCTACACCAGTCAGTATGTTTTTTTTCTCTTCGATGTACAGTGATACGCGCCATCTCTCACGTTTTATTGTAGCAAATATCTTCCGCCTTCGGAATGACATTCGGTTTTATTTGCATTAATTACAATAATTGCACCTTGGATTGTTACCGCCACGGTCTAACTTAGTTGCTATACGGCTGAGGTAGAAAAAGAAAAGAACGAATTGCGTCTGAGTCCGTACCTACCGGCTTTCCACTTCCAATGAAGTGTACAACTCGGTGACACTGTCACAGGTCAAGCGAATTATTGCTGAGTGCCCTGGGCCAATGTCGCAGCGGAGGAGCGACTGCAACTGTCAAGTTCTGTTTGAGCTTCAATCCTGTCGTCGCTAATAAATTAACGCCTTTTGACTTATACTGCGTGTTTTATGGTGTGAGCTAAGGTCCAATTAACTTTGCATGCGAAGATATGACCAACTTTTGGATCGTAGAAAATAATTCAAAAAAAAAATTCAACAAATTTCATTTGTTCACGTCAAATCTGCGTAAAATATTATTTGATGACAAATTTTGAAATAATTTTTCACAACTTGATATCGTTGAATTCCTAAATGTAATACAATGACATAACTTAGGATCCTGTTTTCGAATTCAGGAAGATCAGTTTGTTGAACATTTCTTACATTATACAATCAGTTGAAAATTATTGTTAGACGTACCTTTTTTCCCCACCGAGACGGTGTAGGTAATGTTGTCGAAAGTGATATCCATTTTTTTGAAATAAAATATCCGTTGAACCTAAACGGACTGATGTACACAACAAAATTAGCCGCGAAAACGCGTAACTCCTCGTTGGATGACACGTGTTATTTCCACTCTACTGTCAGTTATAACTTCTACAATCCTTAATCTCACCAGTGAGACAGCTAATTTACAGAAGATAAATAACAATACGTTATTCCTAATCCCGATGTTACGATTGAAGCTTCATTAGATACTCGTTATCAGCAAAAGTCCATCCTAATAATGGCAGCACACCGCCGGCAACGTGATTCCTAACACAAGTTTACAGTTAACAGTCTACTGCTAATAAGCGCTGATTTCAGTCAGAGACGTTTTTGTTGCTGATTATCTGAAATGAGAGAAGTGTAATTTCCGTTTTTAATAGTTGGAAGCTTGATAAGTTAAAAATGATATGCTAACAATATTGTACTGGGATTTAGTTTTTCAAGCAATTTGCTAGTTTATTACTTTCTAAGGCATAGAGGATGGTTTTAAAGTTTCGAACATTTGCATACATAAATTATCTACCACAAATACTACGCACATAACAGTTTTTAGTCTGATCGCCAAGGTCAGCAGGTGAGTAACTATTAGTTTAAAACCCTGCCCACAAACAAGATTAGCTGGAAGAATCTAAACACACTCAGCCAAAAAATTCTAATACTAATTATACCACTCCCAAAAAAGCCCAAGCTTCTTTGAGGGGGACTGTTTCGTGTCGGAAGACCCCTATGATAATATGTTAATAGCATGTTTATAGCTAAAATCAAAACAATCCGCCCGTCTGGAAGCGACAAGCGCTCCGTGCATTGATTAGCATAGCAATATGAACCATATGAAATAAATATATGTATAGTCATCATCGTCAGCTGTTCGGTTAGCCGGTTACTTTCCGCTATGTGGTTTTATTTTGTGTTTCACCCTTGTAAGGTCATTTACCGTCTCCTAAGGCGACAACTTCTGCGACACCCGCCACTGGTCAAACCTTGGAAGTGTCCAAAAATTGTTCGCTTGAACGTGAGCTATAACCAAAAATTTAATCACTACGCATGATTTCTAACCCACCAGCGGCAGTGAAATCTGATGCACCCGAAGGTTGTTAGATCACTTAATTGCCTTGGACAATACTCATTTTGCTTGGTGCTATATGATGGCATCTAATGCCGAATGAACTAACGTTTAGTTGACTCGGTACAAATAGTCCTACATGTAGTGAATTTTCAGCTGAATCGTTTCAATGTAGAAAAAAATTATAAGATTTACGTTCCATACCACACTATTTTTTTTCTAATGTAAAAATATCACAGGATGAAAACTACTGAAATTTAGACTGCAAAAAACAATACGATCCTCGAGAAGAGAACCCGTAACCCGTTCTACCGGAATTTCATCCTCCTGAATAGTGCGATCGGAATACGGAACCACGGTAACTGACAGTTGCAAAATCTTCTGCAAGGTCATCCGAGCGAGCCTCAAAGTGCTAACGGAACTGAAGGTCACAAACCGGTAGTAACATTTCAATAGCCGGAAAGTAGGTATCTGTTCACACCCAGATGCACCTAAAATAAACTTTGAATTCCATTCAGGTGATTAGCATAAAGCGACGAAATCGCTCCTAGCAATGAATCACTGTTAGCGACACAATGGTTCAACACAATCAGAGAATTAATGTTTTGATAATTCGGATTCAGATTCTAAAATAATAATTAAATATTTACTTTACGAACTAATTTCATTTTTGTCATATGACTTACATTTTAAGTTTTAGTAAAGCGGGCAATGTATGCAGTTTGCGACGATGCGAAAATGAACGGGAATAGAAGGTGTGACTTTTAGGCTTTGCGGGTTCGAGTCCCGTCTGGACGAGGGAAAAAAAAATTTTCTAAGCCTAAAAGTCACACCTTCTATTCCCGTTCATTTTCGCATCCTCGCAAACTGCATACATTGCCCGCTTTACTAAAACTTAAAATTAAATATTTATATTCACGAAACAACCGGACGGACGCGTGTGAAGTTTTGGGTTCAACGCAAAAAGCGCAAAAAAAGCTTGTGAGCAGAAGCTAATAAAATTATTATTTCACGCAAAAGTCATAAGAGTTGGTATAACTTGCGCAGCATTGAACAATTTGTGAAAGAGCTGATAAGTAAAAATTAAGCTATCACAATGTTTGTTCTGTAAGAAAATTGATAAGATTTATCAAGATGCTAGTTATTACAAAATTCTGTTTAAAGGGTTATATATTATTTTTTAATAAAATTTCTTACTCTATCACAAAGTACAACTTTTTGAAAACATTTTTCAAAAAGTCCTCCTTATTTTTGTACAGTAACTATACTATCACTACCTTTCAGTGGTGTATGAGTAACCTTGGATACCAAGCCCAGTTAGACCAAGAGATGCCAATGATGCAGTTTAAACTAGATTCTTCCAGTTTTTTTCAGTCCAGTCAAACAGTTGAGTCCTACAGTTTTATCCAGATTTTATAAGCTTTTAATTCTAGTTCGCATAATTTTGTCTATTTTGAAAAAGTTTTACATTGCAAAATTTATAACCTGATTCATTGTTAAGAATTCATGAGAGGTGTTTCAGCTGAGTAAAAAAGTATCTTATTGGTTTCTTCCTTTCTTTTTCCGCTCGCACAAAACTCAGCAAAATCGATGGTAACATGAACATGACATGATGAAGAGTTTTAACAAAAACATTTAAAAACAATGTTAAAGGAAATTGAACAATAATGGATTAAGTAATCTGTTTAAAAACTTGTAAAATCTTTAAATAAAAGTCTAGCCTAACCGTAAGATTACTATTTTTTATAAAAAAATTGTAACCTGGGACAAGATTACTACGAATTTTGATATGGAAGCGCTTTGTCATTTCTGTAGCATGTGTAAAATCTAAAATGACTCTTGATTCAATGACCATCTCAAACAAAATTTAAGGGGCACAATTAAACTTTACCGTATAAAATTCTTATATGTTCCTGATCAGAAGAGCATAACTAAAAAATTACAAAATTCTATCAACGGGAGATACAAATAACATATTTGGTATTTTCCCATTTACTTTGGATAACAAAGTTGAATCTGAATGAGTTATAATAACAAATCATGAAATAGAGTTGTTCTGAAACAAATCTAACAATTTTTTCGTCTCTATCAAAACCTGTTGTTCATAACAATGGTTGTTATTATACTGTTCTATGTGCTATCTCATTTTGTTAGAAAGCTGATACGTTAGTAACAAAGTTTGATATGGGTTGGATATTAGTAGAATATTTTTTGTTATGATTTCTGTTATTTTAACACCTAACGGGATCAAAACTTTAACACAACCTGAAAGGTTTTTCACATAACAAACTAACAGCCTCTGTAACATTTTTGTTTTGTCTTTCTGATCGGGTTACCTTTAGGGCTCAATCCAGTTTTTTCCAGTTTTATCTTCAACATTCTTCCAGTTTGTTCAAGAATGTTATTGGCAACCCTGGTTAGGTCTCTGGTGACTTCCCGATCAGAAAGGCAAAACAAAAATGCAACAGAAGTTGTTAGTTTATTTCGAGAAAATACTTTCAAATTTTGTTTTAAATTTGATCCCGTTAGGTGTTAAAATAACAGAAATTATAACAAAAATAATTCTACTAGTATCAAACTCATACCAAACTTTGTTACTAACGTATCAGCTTTCTAACAAAATATGATAGCTTACATAACAATATAATAACAACTATTGTTAGAAAAAACAGGTTTTGATAGCGATGAAAAATTTGTTAGACTTGTTTCAGGGCAACTTCATTTCAAGATTTGTTTTAATAACTCATTCCGATTCAATTTCGTTATTCAAGATATATGGGAAAATACAAACTCGTATCAAATTTTGTTATTTGTATCTCATGTTGATAGAATTTTGTAATTTTCTAGTTATGCTTTTTTGATAGGGTTGCTAACAGGAAAGGGAGGCTTTTTCAGGAACTAATGCAAGCTTCTAGCCATCATAATAGGTGAGGCTCGAAATAGCGTCTGTTCTCTATGTTAAAAGTGGCTTTTTTTTAAATCCCTGAAGGGTATTGGACAGAAGTGCCACTTCGACAGGAATGTTTGTCTTTTGTGGCTGGCCCCGATTGCTTTACACATGCTACAAGATGTTCGTACTCATTGATGGAGTTGAGCTAGTGGGCTGTTGGTTTTTGGTTTTCCATACCTGTGAAGTTGAGAGGTAACTTCCGAATAAGTTGAGCCTTAATGAAGCAAGATCCCCACAATAGCAAAGAGGATGTGCTGAACTCTCATCGTTGCAAAAGCGACAATAATCATTTGGGACTTTTCCGATTTTCCTAAATGGTAAAGAGAAGACCAGTGTCCAGCGACGAATCCCGTAGGCGTAGTTCATTACAAGTTAAACTAAGTAGCTTTTTGGGTACCGCAATTTTGGGGTAGATAAACTGTTTAACTTGTCTGCAACCCTGTGCATGTTGCCAATGAGATGGTATTTCTAGCATTTCCCATGTACTTAGTTCGCTATAATGGCGGATATGGAGGTACCCAGAAATGGTTACTGTTCAATAAAGTGCTGAGCGGATCCTTGTCTTGCTAGGCTGTCGGCATGTTCATTTCCTACGATTTCGCAGTGACCGGGTACCCAAAGTAGCATAGCTTTGTTGAAAGTTCCCTAAATGTTGCAATGCATTTTCAGACTAGAAGCGGCTTGAATATCATCTTGTTAGTGCATTCAGAACTCTGAACGCTTAAACCAAAAGTCCAGGTGGTACTCGGGACCAGGGCCGGATTTAGACACCCGGCCCGGGGCAAATTTGTTTGTGAGGCCTTCTTTTTTAAAACATTTAGAGGCAACGTTCTGGAAGGTGACGAGCAAAAAAAGGTCACCCCAGGACCAAGGGGGCCCCTTGAATCTGGAGGCCCGGGTAATTTCCCCCCTTTGCCGCCCCCCCCCCTCAAATCCGGGTCTACTCGGGACATGAAACAGCGTAACAACTTTGGTCCTGGTTGGGCGAGACAGTGGGATTGGTTGCGGGTTTCGACATCGTACCGCTGCATCATGTGTGATATGTTTCCCATCTTTTCTCGAACCCGAAACTCCCTGAGACTGCCGTTAGGCATTGCTTCCGGGAGAGGGCGAGTGTACTAATTGCACCCCCTTATTTTCAACAACTTCGCTGACTTCGTAAAAGCAGAGTTAGCCTTCACTGGCATTTCGATGCCGGCGAACGATCTGGGAAGCAGCAATGATGACTGCTCTCCAGGTGCTCTCGTCCTGCGCACCATGTTTTCAGGAGTAGTATCCGGCTTGCTCACTGTCAACATTTCGCTTCTTACCTGTGCGAAACGGAGACATACAAAAAACACATACTCAGCGGTTACATCCGCGCTCGTAAATTGTGGGGACAGGGGTGATTCCGCGTGACCAAACTTGTGCAGGTACTGCCTAAAGCAGTCATGGCCTGATAGTATCAATGTCAGGTGGAAGTTAACTTCCCTATGGCGCCTCTCGATCCATCCGGCAATCTCCGGGATTAGTCGGTGCCTTGGTACAATTGGACCATTCCCGCTGCTACTTAGCCATCGAAGTTTTTGACGATGATCCTGATAGGCAGCCAGAAAGCATATTCATAGTCATAGCTTCATATGACACGGTTCGATACGCGCAGGCGACCCTCAGGCACATGAGCCTGTAGGTGCTTTCCAGTTTCTCGCGGTAACTGGAAGTAAGTACTCTACGCTTTCGACCACACGAGTCCGCTGTACCTGAGTATGGCCGTTGCCACGCTAGCTAGCCGCTTTCACCTTCTGCTAAATACAACTCGGCGGTATTTGACATCATGCGCGATAATGCTGGCATTGTCGACGTGGCTCCCAAACGTGAGCATATTGTCGACCATTACCCCCAAGAGCTTCAAGGATCGCTTTGAGGCGACAGTGCATCCACCGACACTAATCGGCGCCTTCTGTTCCGATTTATGGTTGTTCACAACGATGACGTCTGTCTTATAATGCGCTAGTTTCCTGGAGTGCATTCAATCCTCGACTCGCGTATGGATAGCGCGGCTCTCAACTCAACCTCATAGACTGACTCGCCGAAGACTTCTATAGCTATCGTCCACAAAGCCTACAATCAACGCTCCCGGTGAGAGCTTAAGCTTCAGCACACCGTCATACATGGCACTCCACGGTACCGGACCCAAGATGGAACCTTACGCTACCCCTTGGTAATCGGGACGCTGGAGTGCTACCTCGACCGTCTTGGTGACGGTGACAATAGCGTCCACCGTGGACCTACCTTCACGGAACCCGAATTGGTTCTTTGTGCCGTTGGTTCACCTGGTGGTTTCCCCTTCCAATCCCTGTCGCTTCCACTTATCCGGTAAGAGGTAGTCGTCTAAGCATTGCGACATGACCACCCTGAACAACGTTTATGGCCATCTTTATGGCCAGGTTCGGAGTTCCATCCGGTCTCGGTGCCTTTGCTCACCTCCAGGGAGTTTGCGCTCCTCGACCTCTGCGACTGTAGTAACTCGCTGTTTGTGGTAGCTCAGCAGCTGGAGACTACGGGTTCGGCTCGTGGTGTGGGAAAAGTCCTTCAAAGATCCGCTCCAACATGGCTGGTGATTGCTCTGCCGGGGCTAGCGAGACTCTGGTCTTGGCCGTAATGAGTCTATAAGCGTCACTCCATGGGTTCGTATTGGCACTGTCTGAAGTCTCTCAAAACAGGCTCGTTTACTGGCCTTTATTGCGCTTTTAAGCATTACCTTATCGGATTTGAATGCTGCCTGGCGCTTTGATCTTTGCGCATCGGTGCACTCGCGTTGCATCCTCTGTCTTGCACTGTCTTGTCTTATTACTTCTGCAAATACATTGGCATCCACGCAATAACTGACCAACTGGTGGTCGCTATTAGTGTGGCCGTTATCTATCCTCCAGTTCTTGATCAGTCCCGGGCTACCGAACGTCACGTCGATGATCGATTCCGCACCATTTCGGCTGTAGGTATTTTCGACACCGACATTGGCCAGAGCTAAGTTGAGCTTCGTCGGAGCTTCCAACAAGATCTGACCCCTCTGGTTAGTGCAGCGACTTCCCCACTCAACAGCGCAAGCGTTCCCGCCACCACCAACGGCTTTAGACCCATTAGTTCCACGGTTACACGATCGATCATCTAAGCGGACCTAGACGCGGTGGAGCATAGCAACTGCAGCAAAATACTTCGTCCACCTTGGCAACCACGTAGCCTTCATTGGAGGTCGACTCTATTACCCACCTGTCGTCTATTAGGCCGCCATCCCGGACTTATCCGCAACCCAGTTATCGTTTCCAGTAGGGATGCGGTAGGGGTCTGATGCGATGCTAATGTCCGACAACGACTCAGTGACTGCTTGGTAGCCGGACACTTGGGACCACTTGGGACCACCCGTGGCGTGCTTAGCGTCCCACTTACCTGTGCATACCATGCACTTGGGAGCAGTCCCGCGCTTTATGGCCTTAACATAAAAATCATCTGTCGCTGATAACTCTTGCCATCTCTACATAGCTCTTATCAACCAGGGTGGTTCCCCAAGAGATCTACACTAGCCAATAATCTTCCATCATCCCTAGTACCATACCCAACAGCCAAAACATCGTGATCTGAGGTCTATGAGCCGCACTGTGGCTCTTAGTACACACCTTCCAAGCAGAACAAGAACGGTTCGTGAGAAGGATCGATAGCAACAGACACTGATCCTACCGTCGCCAAAGCCTTCTGCAGAGCTTCTTCATCACCCTGAGGAACATCAACGAATTCCTTATCAGTAGCTCCGACAGCTTTCAGGTTATTATGGCAAGTTTTTGTATTGATACCATTGTTATCCCTTAATATATTGGAACACCGAATCCATCATTACACCACTGCAGCTGTTGTTGCCATATTTACCAGAGCAATCGACCAGATTCTGCTCTGAGAGCGAAATCAGTTCGCCAGTTTTTTTGGAAAGGTTAACCCTCGAAAGCACCGGTTATCGAGAGAATCAGCACGTTTCATAGTGACCTTGGTCTTTCACTGGAGTAACCATGTCTTTCTTCTTCCAGTCAACTTTCGATGGCATTTCAACGTTCGCTGGTTCGATGAATATGACAGGTTCCTCGATTCTAACTCCATCCTGTATTGGTTTAAAATTGGTGCGATTGAAGCCGTTCAGAGTTTGAACCAATTTCTCGTGGAAGAATTCGGCATATTTATTAATTTTCAGACGATAATTTTTCATTGCTCATATCGTACCGCTGATTGTGCTTAGTAATTTTATGCTTACTAACGGACGCTGGGTGCGGAGATTTTGAACATTACTTATTGCATTGATCGTGTAGGTAATAATATTTCTCAACAGAAATGGTAAAATGGTATAAAGTAGATAAAAATAAAATAAAGTAACATCTCCGCATGAATGTCATTTGATATCTCCTCGATGGGCGCGAATGTTATTCTACCATTTAGTTCGCGTGCAAGAGCCGACCGGACGTTTTACATTTAAAAGCGACAGTCTACTGCGAGGCACACTAACGCAGCGGAACAAATAAAAATGTAGACCGTTTACAAGCCTACTGCGAGCACCTGCAGTTTTCGAATGACAAGTATTAAGAACCATCCTCGGCGGTGGCGTGCAAGAGGACAGTGTTTGACGGCGATAGGACATGTTGCAAAACCGACGTTCGCTGGAAGTTCGGTCGGCACACGAAAAAGAGGCTTACAGTCTAATTCAGTGACCTGTACATAATATAAAAAGGCGAAACTATCAGTATACCCTGAATTGAAACTTGGTTGAAAAAAATTAGTAAAAAAAATGCAAAAAAAAACAAGCTGAGTACTTGTAAGAAAAACTATTCTTCGTGAGAGCGCCCATTTTGAAATGTTAAGACGAGTTTTAGCCTACTAAACTGTATGTCTGAAAGACATAAGTTTAAAGGAACCTGCGATAACCTTTTTAATCACTTTTTTTAAACAGATTTTGTGCAGTAAGGAATCTCAATTCAAATTTTTCCAGTATTTTAAAATGAAATGAAATGTCTGCCTCTTACTCAAGTTTGCGTGAAATCCGTACATAGTAATAATTACAACTCAGCAAAGTTACCTATAAAGGCAGATAATTTTAAAAATGACATAAAAATAAAACAGTCAACAGTAAATTAATTTATCTGCAGAAAGTCTTTCTAACATATTCGAGGCTATGAAGATTGGTATACTATATTAGTTTTTTATATGAGAAACCAGCAATCATGGAAACTGGGTAAAGTTTTGTATGCATTTCTATGCATTTATCGGTTTATTCTAGAGATGATCTAACAAAATATTTGGGTGAAAGCCCTCGCAAGCCAAGCAGTAATTATTCCTATTAGGGTGTTTTAATTTATGCAAAATATACTTATAAAAATTTAGACGGTATTAGAAAAGATTCACATAGATTGAGAATAATTTCAATCACGTTGTTGTGCAACATGGAAATATTACTTACATACTGCGTTTTCCTTATTGTAGTCTTATTGTTTTTCTATAATCAACAATTCACTATCATTATTGTTATTAGAAAATAATTGAGCTCACAAAGCAACAAAACTATATACAATCTATCGTTAACTAACAATTTGTACCTCAGTCAGCCAACAATGAAACCACTTTTATTAGTGACGACTGACAGCAAAATCCAGCGCTCATCACAAATAATCGTTCTACAATTGAACGCGGGAAACTTGCCCTGCTACTTCTCCCAGAACCCTGCACCCGTTCGATCGGCACCCGCGAGAGGTTCCCCAAGGGCTGGGTGCTAAGGAATCGAACCCCTGTATTCCACACATATATAATGTATACTTATACGCAATGGTCAAGCCACCTCGTCACTGACCGGACGACGGAACAGAAAATGCATTTCAATCGATCGGCATTTACACACACACAAGTGCATATTTGCAATTCACTGTCACCTATTTTAAGCCGTTTGAGGCTAAGGGGCAGTATGCGGAAAAAGAAAAAAGACGAAAGCGAATCAATAAAAAAACAGCGATTGTGGAAATTTAGCTCACTCGAACGCAGCTATAGGTCTAGAACAATCGTTGACGGATGAGAAGTTCGCCATGTGTCCCGGTTTCTGCTGAAGAAACTCGGCGCTGCGATATCTATGTGGGTTAACCCCGTTCGATGGTGTGTTGGCCACTATCAGAAGAAGTTCAGCTTCCACGCTGGAAACTTTGCTGTTATATATGCTAAAAGTGTCTGTCTCAAGATAGTTCCAGATGTTTGCGAATAACATTGCTTTTTCTCCTATCAATGGCCAATCACGGTATGACGCAATGAAACGTGATCTTCCCGATGGCTTGTGCCCTATCTCGAGCCGCCTTGTTTGTAAACTGTACGCCTGTATGCCGCAGTTTTTTTTCTTCGATGCTTTGCATAAGAACGTTACCATGTGATTCAGGCTGTCAGGCAGGTCGAGTTCATACCATGATAAAGGCATCGGCTTAACCCAGTTTGTGTGTAATTCGAACGTGCAGAATCTAATCACGCGTCGTCTAACGATTCCGGCACTCGTTAGGAAGGTTCTTAACAGCAGTAAGTAATTTATTGTTCCTGTCGCGGCGCCGTGATAATCATAATTAAACAAGTCTTGCAAATCAAAACTATTACCATGGTCGGCATCCTCCCACGAGGGAAAACAAAAGTTTCACCACATTTATTGAAATACAAGATGAAAAGATTATAAGAGATTAAGATTGAGATGAGATAATTAGAAATGAGTACAAAAAAAAATTTGATGGTTTGCCTTTCTCCTGGAGAGGTATTTTTTTATATTTTTCTCATTATTTTTTTGTTTAATCAGATGACACTTAAAAAATTTTCATTACGTATTCGGAATCCCTAATGCAACCTCAGTCTAGATGATCAGTTCCGATATGAGCTTTAGTTGTGTAAAAGCTGAGAAGAATGACGATACATAACTGTGTTCTGATGTCGGAGGCGGCATTCAACAGCGTCTGACTCGATAGGGTGATTGATACTCGAATTGTCCTGTCTAAACAGCTATAACTTGGTAACCCTGGAAATGGTCTACGGTTGTTGGACACACCATGCATAAGACTCCAGGACTAATTCAAATGAAGTCTGAGTTATTTTACGCATCACAACGTCATTTTTATATTCATTTATTTATTTTGTTCGAGATACTTGAGCTTATTTTTTCTATGCCAATGCATTTAGTGCGCTATTCATTTAGGTTATTTCAATTACAATCCTCCGATCTAAGCAAAAATTTTTTGGAAAACTTTTCAAAGCAAGCACTTTTGTCACAATCTCATACATGCCCACCGCTTTATGACAATAACCCAAGTTTCGACGTATTTTTGCGTAGTTAGTTAATTAATATGTAAGTTGTGAGAAAATCACTTAGGTGAAAGCATAACGTTAGATAGTAATTATTTTGCCTGCATGGTTCTTGATGAACAAAGCAAAGCAAAGCCTTGGTGCTACATTCCCTATCAGAACTCGACCTTCTGTTTATTATACACAGACTTCGCAACCAACTGTTAAGTGTACAGGACAATTTTATACCACAAAAGATCAAAATAATGGTCGCAGTGGTCCAAATCTTACAAAAAAAAAAAACAGAACATTGGCGGGGCTAGCGCTACGATCCTACTAACACTAACAGTCTCTCCCGAGCCGAGACTCGAACCTACGACGACTGGCTTGTTAGTCCAGCATCGTACCTCGAGACCAGCTGGGAGGTTCTTGATGATTACCAAATTCAAATTTGTAACATTCTACTCAATATTATGAATCGCAATGTAGATTCCCACCGGTGCACATAACTTTCTCACAGACTTTTTAATTTCTATCTCAACAATATGTAATGAATATTTATTTTCTTAGATTAGAAACAAAGAACATTGAATTTTATACAATAAAAACTCGAGTTCCTTATTGTTTCCAAAACTTCATAATAGAACTTATTATTTATTTCAAGGTTACGTGCTCTATCAATTGTTATATTTCTTTAAGTTGAACAATTCGAACCTAATTTTATACTATAACACAAACAATGGAATTCGAAATGCAAACATTATGCCGTGACAAATAAACAGTTTCAGAGTAAAAACTTCTAGGGGAGATCATTGTCTCACATAATGTTAGCCACATGAATCTCATTACAGCAACTTTCTGTTAACACTTAATAATTCTTAACTTTTTCATATCACGACTTATATGCAGCCTTCAAAGCAATACTCGTATACAAATTATTGACAACTCTGCGAAAGTGCCATTTAGTAGCGTAGATTCGAACACTCGTGACAAAAACTTGTCATATTTCAAGTAAATAGTACATACATGCATAAAGATACTACTGAAATCCGTACAATGGCATCATGTAAGCAACCTCAATATTGAACATGTTATTTTCAAAGTTAACCCACCCGAAGCTAACGTAGAGATATCAAACAACACACAACACTGACACAGAGCGCGAAAAAAAAAGCGACAAACGGCGCCAATTGAATCACTACCGTCTTGACGATTATAATTAAATTAGTACAAATTCTGTCTGTCGCTAGTCAACAACCAACAGGTTCGAAGAGATAGCTAAAACTACAACTCACCGTTGAGAAACAATTGCAACGGCCGGCCGATTTGCATAGCAGACATAACCGGCGCTTGATTACACGAGAGCTCGCGGCAAAAGCACCGAAAACAAATTGATTCAATTAGAACTGAGCGCGGTTGGTGCGATCCTTGCCACGAACTGTCACTTAAGGTACAGCCAAAACGAGCAATTTCCAATTTCTATATAATACCAGTCCAGTAAACTAAACAGTTCTTTATTACACAACGCTGCTTTTGTACAAGAGAGAACTTGTTACACTCGTACTAAGCCAAGGCACTACTCCGAAGACGGCACGTCCAGACGGGGTGGCGTACGCACTAGAACTAAACTGCGCGAGTACAGCGAAGGCGCTCAGAATCTTCCTTGCCGAGCGGTTTTCGACACCCCCTCAGCATCACACACAAACCGGACGAACGATCAGCGAATAAATCGACCGTCGACGCCGCACTAATGGCAAACAACTTCTAACCAGATCTTCTGGGAGAGAACTTTCCCCGCGCTCAAGCCCGCCGTAGCCACTTTGAATGACACCCTGTAATGAATGATAGCGTAGACTTACCCGCGAGAACAGCCATTCGAAAGGATACCCGAACATATACTGACGGTTCAATTTGAACTCCTAGGTTAAGGTACAGAGAGTACGCTGTAACTAATGCGCTTAGCTCGATTAGGTACTTGTCCGCGAGCAGAAACACACAGCTGTTTTATTTCCCTTACGTTACGATTCTTATTCTTTGCACGGCTTACACCTGTTACTACGATGGAAAACTATTGCAATTACAATGAAATGATTTGATTTGAGCTGATCTAAAAAGTTAAGCTTCAAAATTTAACTTAGTAAATTCTAGAAATAAACTACCCTACCCTAATCGTAGACAGTTCCACACTGCGGTGTGATTTACTCAAGGAATTTCATTGTTTTTATTAGTGCAGTTGCGCTTCGATCGTTTCCTACGTTCCGTTCTATCGTGTCTTGAACGCGTAAGCTCGCAATCTGAGCTGCACACTACCGAACCGACGCGGCGCTGATCGAGTCGGGCCCAAATCAGTCGTTAGTGCCGTGATCGTTAGCACATGGGACCGCAAATTTGCCCGCCACATCGACCGGTTAGATTCAAACGGTCGTGCGCGCGCATTTATGTTTTCTTACGGTGCAACACTGATAGAATTCAAGATTGACGCTACATATTGACGTGTTGCGTCGCACCATGCAATGTGGGGTGTAGGTATACGATCCGAAAGGTTCGTAGTTTGCTAGGCGTGGAAATCAGTTTTATTATAGCTATGCGGATACATTAGTTCATAGATAAAGTAAATAATGAACATTGAATTACCAGGTAGCTCATGAAGCATTTACAGTTTGAATCTTCGTTGAGATTTATCATAATATATTCCTCAACTCTTGGAGGGTGGGTTCCAGATACGACCATTTGTTGACATTAGGTTATGGTTAGGGTACGAAATCGGTTAGAGTATTAATAATTAATCGATTAAAACATAATTTAACCTTTAGCAATATTTTAATTTAACGACTTTCCACTTGAAAATAAGAATGGTTCTGGTACTTTGCTATAGGAACATTCGCAAAAAATTATCACCTTAGGTGAATAATTCCTTACCCCCTTTAGAAATCTGTCACAGACTCTATTCTCCTCTAACATGTTCAGTCGGGTTCAAAACACCATCGAAACAAGAGAAACGCGCCTGCATTGTACAATTCCTCCAAACAAACGAAGATCGTGGAAAAAAGTCCACAGTGGACCATTTTAAGAGTTGAATGTACCGGTATCCACCGTATACCGTATCTTTACTTCCGCGTGATCTGCCGCCCAACGCAGGTAATGAATAAGATAACGCTTGAAGAAGTAGGAAATAGTATGTAGAAAGAACAAAACAGATACACTGACGATCAAATCCAAACTGTGAGATCTCAATGTCGCTGGATGACTCGGAAGTACGGTGAAAAGTTCTTCATTCTGGATAATGAGAGCTACTTTCCTCTATCGAAGTCTCAAATGCCCGAAAACGACCAATTCTACACTAAAGACAAAACCACTACTCCTCCAAGAGTGATGTAGGTACAAGTTCAAGCACAAGTTTGAATCGAAGGTTGTTCATCGCAATATCCAGTGGTGGGCACCGCTAATCGAAAATTTAGCGACGCTAATCGCTAAGTCGCTAACCGGAAAATTTAGCTCGATAATCGCTAAACGCTAAACCCACATTAGCGGAACTTTCACTAATCGCTAACTTTTTAATTTGTAAACAGTCATATCGCTATATTTATTGCTGACGAGGTAACTGGCAACAATGCCGATTGTTTGTGCGCGTTTTTATCTCCACGTAATTTCTTCATTACAAGTGTGTTTGCGCGAAAATAAATAGTGAAATCAACTAAAATTACTAGTGTTGGTGTTTTAAATAACAGAACTATCGGAATATGCTGTCTTAGAAGGATTTCGTACGAGATAAGTGATATTATTTATTTAGATTATTTCTGTTTGAGTTGTTTGCGTTGGCATACTATATGCTCAACTGCAATTGTTTTTTGACATGTAGGCGGCGTTGTATTCTTTTGCTTTTATCATCGACGTGTAGAGGTAGATTCATACAGATCCGTTTTGTGTTTCGTAAATAATAAACTAATTATTCACTAAAATGTTTGTAAATAAACAGAGGATGTCTTGTTCATACGAATGCGTCATTTAGCACATATTTTCAGAATTTCGGGTTGATGTTTCGGCAAACATTGTACTTTGTTTACGTAGGTCTTGTTTGACAATGTTCAACTAAGAGGTGAAGCCCCTTCAGGCTGGCTGACTAAAGATTGATTTGCTACTAATGAAAGTTACGTCAAACCGGTGGATAAAAATAAGCGTATAACTAAATTATTAAGGGTCTAAATTCTACGTATTCATTCACCCATAACTACAGAACATAAAACAGTAAAATTGCTATATAAAAAATATAAAAATTCAACTGATAAAATACAAATTAAACTAAAAAGTCGGTAAATCACAATAACTTCAGCTCTTCGTAGCTCTCAAAATTCATCCCTATAATATAATCAATTATCGACCCGCAACATCTAACAGATGTATCCCAGGGTCTCCCTTTCCTACTAAAATTTCCCATCTCACGTAACATTTATGAGGGCACGTAGAGTTCTCTGAGGTTCTCTTAAGTAAATGTTGGACTAACATTCCTTTTCCGTTCCCGAACAGTTGCAAGGACGTGGCCAGGGCGGTAACAATTCTCTGGAGACATCTGACTTTTGTTTAGCAGTATTTGATTAGATCCCAACTTTCATGTTGCTGCTCACAAACGGGGATAATATGTTCTCGTAAACAAAGTATTGTTACTGACACCACCTACGAAGTTGTGCAGCTGTTTATGCTATGCTATGCTATGCTAGTCATGTCGCTATATTTATTGCTCGTGTTTTGTAAGATTTGGACCACTTTGATCTTTTTTGGTTGAACAAACGAAAACAATTACTTTTCAAAGCTAAGTATTTACAATAAGAGGTTCACGAAACGGTATTCATATTTGATGATGTAAAAACAAGAATAACAAAAGTTATTTAGCTTGCATTGAAAATAGATGCAGCAACTGTTCGCTAACTGGGCGACGAGCATTTCCCAGTTATTGAAATCAGCTCGCTAACTGGGATATCATCTCTACGCCGAGGGGAAGTTCGATGGATATCGCTGCTTCGCGACAACTTCATAAAAGACTTTCGTTCTCAAGTTGATCACCAAATAGAGAGGCCACAACTAAAAACTTATCTCTCATCAGCTATATTATTGTTTTTGTATTTTAAATATGCTCGATTAGAAAAACTTTAATTTTTCAGTTTTCGTTCCCAATCCACATGCCCCCCGTTCGTTTAGATATTTGACGTTTGTTGTCTTTTTAACTGGGAATCCTCCCAGTTAGCGAGCGCCCAGTTAAAGCGTGCCCAGTTAGCGAATAGTTACTGTACTCTTAGGAATGTTTTCGTAAAAATTCAATTATTATCTGAATCAAAAAAGTAGAACCAAAGTTGTCATAATTTCAAGCGCATTGCAATTTACCAAAGTTCTTGGTGTGCCGAAAATTCAATCTAGACCTTGTGCTTGTTTTTCAAAATGCTTCAGTGGCTTTTACGATAACTGGAACTCCATTCTAGGGTAAAACAAAAAGCATTAAAGTATGTTCATCTTTCGAAGCAATTTACGTACGCCATCAGCAATTCACAGTTTTTCTAAATATTTCTATTATCGCTTCTCTACAAAATTTAGCGAATTAGCGATTAGCGTTTCGAAGGCCAAAATTTTAGCGACGCTAACAGTTTCGCTAACCAGCTCGAAAATTAGCGAAATCGCTAAATCGCTACAGAATTTTAGCGTTGCTAATTAGCGAATTTATTTGTCAGTGGTAGATGCAACAACGAAAAACGTTATTAAAACATGGTAATGAAAAAAAAAAACGTTTGCAAGCTTACAGTAAAAATACCATGTTTTTTATGGTTACAATAATAAACATTGTCCGTTTATTGTTCTCACCGCAAAATACATCGTAAATTTTTTTCGGGTTAACTTAGCTTGATTGACTGCTAATTGGAAGCCACTAAGCTGACAACCTGCTTGAGCCTTTATCATGGTAACCAAACAAAACGGCGAAGTAAAGTAACAGCTTTAAAAATATTTGGCTGGTGAACGGCTGGGCAGAGCGTACCTGCAGTACAACCCGTACTAGTTGGCATAAAATAGACCCCATTGTGGTCCATAGCATCCTGCCCAACAACTCCTATCCCTACCTCCCCGTGGTACCAGCCGGGATACGAGTAACCAAGCGAAGATCGTGGTAACCAACCCGTGGTGGGACCTTGGTCGTATGCTGACAGGGAAGGGGGAGGTGGGCTAACCTCCTCGGAAGAAAGCTCAGCCTTTCTGAGCGTCTGTTTCCCAGGTTAGGGGCGGCTCATAACAGCGTCTGACCCGGAGCGGGCGGCTGAATAAAGAAACGTGTTGTCTCGAACGCTACACCCAAGATGGCAGCCCCATCACTAGACTCGGTAGCGTGGCCCTAGTAAGGCAACCTACCTAAACAATTACACTGCGAACATTCAAGAAAATATAACTCGGAACATTCGGTATGGACCTAGGCAACGAAAAACGGACCACTAGTGGAAACTCGGTACCTGGAACTGCAAGTCGCTAAATTTTATGGGCGAAGACAGGGTGCTGCTCGAGCAGCTAGAACCCCGCAAATTCGGCATCGTGGCTCTGCAGGAGATCTGTCGCAAAGGTGAGAAAGTGTGGAAAGTCCGTGGAGGCAAGGCCCAGTTCTATCAGAGCGGTAGAGCAACCAACGAGCTGGGAACGGGTTTTTGTGGCAGAATGCAGGATCGCGTGATCAATTGGAAGGCGATCAACGAGAGGATGTGTCTGTTGAGGATTAAAGGTCGTTTCTTCAACTACAGCATCATCAACGTGCACTGCCCGCACGAAGGTAGACCTGACGACGAGAAGGAATCGTTCTACGTGCAGTTGGAGGCAACATACGACGGCTGCTCGTCACGGGACATCAAAATTGTCATCGGGAATATGAACGCCCAGGTTGGTAGGGAAGCGATGTATAGACCGGTGATAGGGCCTCACAGTCTACACACCGACACGAACGACAACGGCCAACGATGCATCAGCTTCGCAGCTTCCCGAGGCCTGGTGATTAGAAGCACCTTCTTTCCACGAAAAGATATCCACAAAGCCACCTGGAGATCACCTGACCACCGTACAACAAATCAAATTGACCACGTTCTCATTGATGGCCGATTTTTCTCAAACATTACAAACATACGCTCCCTCCAGGGTGCGGATATCGACACAGACCACCACCTAGTAGCAGTACATGTGCGTCCAAAACTATCCACGGTATTTCACACACGTCAGAACCGTCCTCCCCGGCCAAACATCCGGCAGTTGACCAACCCGCAGGCTGCAGAGAACTACGCGCGCTTACTTGAGGAGGCACTACCTTTCACGGAAGAGCTATGTGCTTCGACTCTCGACGATGGATGGGGGAAGCTACGCTCGGCCATTGGAGAGGCCGCATCTGCGGCACTAGGTGTGGTATCGTCAAGCCGACAAAATGACTGGTTTGACGGGGAATGCCAGCAAGCGATGGAGAGGAAGAAAGAAGAAAAGAGCTTGGAAAAATTATCTAAGCATCGAACGCGGCCAAATACCGACTAGCACGAAATGAGTTGACCACGATTCTGCGGAGGAAGTAGCGCCAGCAGGAGGACAGAGATCGTGAAGAGCTGGAGCAACTGTTTCGGGCTAACGATACACGCAAGTATTTTGAAAAAGTGAACCAATCCCGTGAAGGCTACACACCGAGTCCAGATATGTGTAGGGACGTGGAGGGAAACCTGATCACAAGCGAGCGCGAGGTGGTTGATAGGTGGCAGCAGTTCTTCGATGAGCACCTCAATAGCGGAGCAACGGAAGGAGGCGGAAGGGAAGTTATCCTTGGAGTGCCTACATACGACAGTAGTGTCCCAGTTCCTGATATCCTGGAGATCGAACGGGAAATTGGGTCACTTAAGAACAACAGAGCCGCCGGCAAGGACAGGCTCCCGGCAGAGCTCTATAAACACGGAAAAGAGGCTCTAGCAACGGCACTCCACTGGGTAATCTCTAGGATTTGGGAGGAAGAGAGACTGCCGGAGGAATGGACGGAAGGAGTTGTATGCCCCATCTATAAAAAAGGCGATCGGCTACAATGCAGTAACTACCGCGGCATTACGCTGATCAACGCGGCCTACAAAGTCCTCTCCCAGATCCTACTCCGACGTCTATCTCCTTTAGCGAAAGAATTCGTAGAACAGTATCAAGCAGGCTTCACACAAGCACGCGCTACTACGGATCAAATTTTCACTCTTTGGCAGATCCTTCAGAAATGCCGGGAGTACAACGTGCCCACACATCATGTTTTCGTGGACTTCAAGGCAGCGTATGATACAGTCGATCGAGACCAGCTATGGCAAATAATGCACGACTACGGTTTTCCGGATAAAATTACACGACTTATCAAAGCTACCTTAGACCGAGTGATGTGTTACGTGTGCGTGTCGGGGACACTCTCGAACCCCTTCGAAGCGCGCAGAGGGTTGAGACAAGGAGATGGATTATCCTGCACACTGTTCAACATTGCCCTTGAGGGTGTAATCCGACGGGCGGGCATCGAATGGACGGCGACGAACTCGAAGTGGTAGAGGAGTTCGTATACTTGGGATCTCTGGTAACCACCGACAATAACACAAGTAAGGAGGTCCAACGACGTATTCAAGCTGGAAATCGAGCCTACTTTGCCCTTCGCATGACGCTCCGATCCAGGAGCATACGCCGCCGCACGAAACTGACGATGTACAAAACCCTAATTAGACCCGCAGTTCTCTATGGACTCGAAACCGTGACGCTGCTCACAGAGGACATACGCGCACTGGCCGTATTTGAACGAAAAGTGTTGCGGACAATATTTGGTGGAGTACAACCCGAAAGCGGAGAGTGGCGTAGGCGTATGAACCACGAGCTACAGACACTACTTGGAGAGATTCCCATTGCACACCTGACGAAGGTCGGGAGGCTACGATGGGCCGGGCATGTCGTGGGGATGGCGGATGACTGCGCGGTAAAATCGGTTTTCTTCAAGGACCCCACCGGCACCAGGAATAGAGGGGCCCAACGTGCTAGATGGCTTGACCAGGTTGAAGCGGATCTGCGAGTATCGAGACGTCTAGGAAATTGGCGACGAGTAGCACAGGACCAAGTAGAATGGAGGAAAATTCTTGATACGGCACGAGCCACCCCGGCTCTAGGCTGCTGAAGTATATAAGTAAGTAAGTTAAAAATATTTAACAATTTGGAAGCAGAATACTGTTCTCGCGAAGTAATCCAAGGCTTGGTGCTACATTCCAATTCGGAACTCGACCTTTTTTTTACTATACACAGACTTCGCAGCCAATCGTTCAGTGTACAGGACAATTGTGGGGCTAGCGCTACGATCCTATTAATATTAACAATCTTTGCCGTGTCAAGACTCGAACCTACGACGACTGGCTTGTTAGGCCAGCATCGTACCTCGAGACCAGCTGGAGAGGTTCTCGCGAGTATTGTACTATGAAAAGAACAATAAAAAGCCAACAAGACAAAGAAAAACACTAATTAATCTCCCTAGCGGTGAGACCTAGCCTTTTTCATTCGCATTTTATTATTTGATGAAACAAATTTGCCAAAAAGCTTCAAAATTTTGAAAAAAAATAATGTATTGTAAGTATAATGTATCAAATTTGACGTAATATTTTCGAAATCACTTGTGCCAAAAAGGCAGTAAAATGAAAGAAATGTTTCCCAATTTCGAACAATTCAATTTCTAGCAATGCCGACTGGAACAAGGTTGAAGTTCAGTAAAAATGACGTTGAGGCCACATATTTTTATCTAAAGCAGTTTGTTTCAAACAGTCTTTGGGTTACGTTTCTTTCCAAATTTTTTGAACCACATAATAAATTAATATGAAATAAATTACTTTTTAGATACAACCCGTTCGTATGACACCTGTTTAGTTTAAATAAGTTATGCAATCTTTGAGATAAGAGACTTTCGTTATTTTAACAATTTGATACATAATAGTTAACTCGACCTTTTATTTGACTCCAAGAACGCCGAAATCTATTCATCCATCTCCGAGGAAAGTGAGTGAATTTAAAAAGTTTCCAGAGTACATTAATATTCATAACTTTTGAACCACATGTCCAATCATTATGAAGTTCATTGGTTTGGGTTTTGAAGGTAGCCTGTTCATTTGATTCCAACTTTGTTTCTGTGGTAGTGAAGTTATGTGATTCTCACATTTTGGAACATAACGGACAAAGCTACAGTTTAGTCACTGTGTTATTAAATAGTGTAATATGGGTTGGCTGGACCTTTTATTTGACAAATTTTGTAAAAAATCGTGATTGAGTTTAGGCATTCTTTGGAATATTTTTCTTTTCAAAACGTGGTTTCACATTTTCATACATAACGGACAAAGTTTCAGTCCGATTACAATAAAATTCAATATGGTCTCATGGGGCAAATAGACCCCTCCATACAACATTAATTTTGTGAAAATCGGTCCAGACATCTTTCAGAGAAATAAGTGAGTTGGAACAGCCTCCGGAACACGTTTCTTTTAATAACTTTTGAATCATTATAAAAATCATTAGTTAAGGATTTTTCAAGCAGTCTTTTCATTTGACACCAGTTTTTAAAAAATTGGTTGCGTAGTTTAGGAGATAATGAAGTTTCGCGATTTTCACATTTTGAAACACAGTGTCTATAGTAAAAGTACGATGTCAATAAAATTCAATAGCATCCTATGGGGCCACTAGAACTTTTTTTTGCAACTGATTTCGTGAAAATCGGATATCCTATGGAAAACCGTTTCTTTACATAGCTTTTGAACCATATGTCAAATCACTACGAAATTTATATCATCCCTCAAGGTTCTGTGGAGTCCGTTGTAGGCATGACATCCAGATAAAATACGTCTGCAGATTTCTCTACTGCAGTTGTTGTCTGTCCATACCAATGGTCCAAGGCACACACATTTGTTCAACACACGGAATTCATCTCCGTCATCAATTATTACGCTGCTTCTTGTCTTGTTGCTCCGTACTTATTTGTGCGTTGCTTGTATCTTGGTATAATACATCGTATATATTTACGTCAATTACATATGACTTTGGGCCTTTTATGAATGCAGTAGGGTCTTTCTTACGCGGGTGGTTTTGATAGGTTTTTTTTCAAAATTGATTCACAATAACGCGGATCATTTTTGCGCGATTATAAGGGTTATTTGGTAAGCGGGGGCCAAGTGTGGTTGGTAACGTCTCCGCCAACCACGCTCGACGCCTGGGTTCGAGTCCCACCGCCGACATAGGTGTCGATGGTTATGAGTGGCGTGATCACGCCTTCCATCGCATGAGGAAGTAAAGCCGTTGGCGCCGGTTCGTTAATAAACGCGTCGTAAGTTAGGGTCCTGGGGGGAGTCGCCTCCCTGGGCGTCGGTGATTGGCACAACAACAGTGGCGGAACTAGACCGACGGAAAAAGCGAAAATAAAAAAAGGGTTATTTGTATGCGGTATCAAATAATTTTAGTATAAGTAAATCTAATCTAACCTTTTAAACACGGTACAACCATCCGCGTGAAAAGAGACTCCAGTGTAACACTCAGCCTAAAATTAAAATCAAAGCAAAGCCTCGTTGCTACATTCCGTATCGCAACTCGACCTTCTGTTTATTATACACAGACTTGCCAACTGTTAGGTGTACAGTACAAGGACAATTGCGGGGCTAACAACACTACGATCCTACTGCCACTAACAGTCTCTCCCGATCCGAGACTCGAACCTACGACGACTTGTTAGGCCAGCATCGTACCTCGAGACCAGCTGGGAGAGCCTAAAACTAACTATCGCAATATCGTTTGTCTCCAGGATCACAAAGCTTGACAGGTAGCAACAGTTTGCGATATTCGTCATTGCCCTCGTCACTGCATTGTCAGCTCACGTTACTAAACACGTTATGGTGCAGCTGACCCCGCTTTTATCATACACTCCGATTAACACATCATTTGTTCGTAAATACTACCTATCATCAGCGTATAGTCGGCTAATTTGATGCGGCGTTCGGAAAAACTCATTTATTGTTATAAAAAGTTTTCTATTTAGGATAGTAGAATTGAACGAAAAAAGATTTTTTTTGTTAGTATTTTCAGGTTATATTGTCTTAAGTTGAAAAAAGTAGTTAAAGAATAAACCAAGAGCCGAAACTCCACCTTTAACAACAATTAACAGAAAACGGTAGCTTATTATTGCTTGCAAATTATTAATCCTTAGATGTTTGTACCCGTGAAGGAAAATATTTATTAAAATGACAACTATTATTTTTAATTTTAAGAAGATACTGGACCATGTTTCAACATCGATATTTGAATATGTATAAATACAACAGCTGTCTTCAATACAAAAAAACCACATGTCAATTTAAAAATATCTTTTGTATGAACTTACCCCCGTCGTGCAGTGGCGTTTAACTTAACAATATGAACCTAAGTGGTACTTTTCTTAGGTGGTTATTAACGCTGTAGACCGATACAATTATTAGAATAGAATTTGCGATGAACTGATGCAGTATAGACTTAATACGAGACAACACGCCGTTGTGTGTTAGAATCCCAAGTCGAGAGAAACCGCTAGTTCCAGTATGATAGCAACGCTAACAATTTTCCTATATAGGTACTAACTAACTGTTGGTTTCAAAGTATGTATCCAATAAACAGAAAGAAAGGTCAAGTTGCAACAACGGAGTGTAAGCAGAAGAACAAATTTGACGCTTCTCCACTCTAGAATTTTTCATTACTTCAAAAACTCAAAAAAAGAAGAAAGAAATTGTTTATGACACTCAAGTTACATGCCAAGTTCATTGATCTCAAAGTAGTAATACTTTTTCTTCAAAACAATAAGTTATTGTGAAGAACGTGATTCAATAATAACTAAATAATGACTGCCATAATTATACCAATAAACAAGTACATTGCACCGATTTCTTTTTTCGAATCAAACTTAGAAGCGCGAGAATCAATCAGCCACTGGAAGGTGGCAAGTTCGCTCAAGGTTCAGCATCTTTTTAATTAACTGCATTCTAGATGCCTTATCGGAGCGCTAGCGTGTTTAGCGCAAACCTGTTCGCCAGCATTTATTTCCTCGACAACAAGTTCGGCGCTCGTTAGACGGCAGCGCTTTTCCGATGTAAGCTTCGGTGAGATTGGTAGATACCGGACGGAACGGATGGGGCACCCAGGCACCGAAACTGTCGGTGAGCATGCGAACAACTTTGACTTCCTAACAAAGCAGGTATGCGCGGCACGCGTTTGTTAGGATGCGGTTTTGTCAAACTCCGATTACTCAACGATCCATGCTCCCACACTCTGCGCGCAGCGGCGCGCCAAACTGCATCGGAGAGCAAGTCGTGTCTGGCGGAGGTTATTGCCAAATGTACTGCTGCCATCCGGTGAAGCTGATTTCCATTTTTATAAACTTCTTAGACGGGTGAATGTTAGGCAATAATGTTGATGAAGTATATTACATTATGGGAAGTTGGTTGTTTCTAGAAGAAGCTGGTAAACGTTGACATTGCTCAGGTGGCGAAACACGAATGGCGAAAAAGAGTAGAATCTTCGCTTCTATGTTTTACAGTACTTTTATTTCTAGCAAAACTACTTTAAGCAGATGATAAAGTCAATTTAGGAATGATGTACTTAAATTTAAATTACTCGAATTACTTAAATGATTATCTAATCAAACATAAAAACAAATCACTATTAAAAAATTTCACAAAATATGAAAGCTTCAAGAGAACATGGATGATGTTATTAAGATGCATGGGGTTATAATAAGTTGGTCTAACAATCGTTTGTGACTAATGTGCGATATTACAAATTATTTTGTTTATTCAAGTGTAGCTTCAAAAGATTCAGAATAAAATTCTAGAAACGATTGTGAAATACTTGGTACTTGTGTCGAAAAATTAGAAACAGCAATTAGCATATTAGTTTAGTTCAAAGGTTAAAATTTCAAGATTTGTATATATTTGAATATCTATCTCAAATTTATATAAGGAAACCAAAGCAGGTAACAAAACTGGTAATTCAGTGCACGCGGTAGTATAACATTCAAAATTCATTCACCAACAGCATTGGCAATCAAATCAAAAAACGAGGACAAGCAGAAATTTCCTACTTCCACAGTGAACCAACGCAGGAAATCGGGTAATTAACTATCCGAGAGTCCAAGATCGAGGCCGGCTTTCTATGTCCATTGAAAGCACCGCGCATTTGTCTATAAAATTGCAACATACGAAACAACATTCACCTTCCATAGGACTTTGCGACAAATCCGTGAGGCGAGTGGCTGCAGCACCTATCTGTCACTGAATTTTGCAAACCGTCACCATCTACGAACGATCAGAACGTGCCTCCATAGAACTTTAACTCTTGCAACGAATAGGCATCATGACGAGAATTTTAATGGCTGCTGAGTGAGACACGAACGAGAATGCGTGCGCTAAAAGTGCAACGGTCCAGACAGCAGGTGAATGCACTTAACTGGTACAGTTTTGTTGTTTGTTTTGATTCGACTTCGCTTTTGCCATTTCTTGCAGGACAATCATTACTTGGAAGTCCGTGACATTATCGAGGTTACATCGGGTTAACGCATAAGGCTTCAATGGAATCACCCATGAACCAGGTAAAACGCTGAGGTGACGGTGTCCCACAAGGGCATCTTTTGTTCTGTTGTGTGCTCGCATATAGGAAACTACTTTCACTGCACCGTACGACATTTGGCCTTGTAATAAAAGGGTTAGCAATAATGATCGCGCTTAACTACATTTGCAAACATGCGTTATTATACTACAAGCAGAATGCAAACTCTGAATTAAATTTTATGTATTCTGATTGGAAAGCTTTCATACACGATTTCCCAGTAATGCCAAGCCAATGAAAGCGTTATATAAGATTTGTAGTCGACCTTGCACAGGAAATCGAAAGGGCCTGATCAAGAGAGCATTAGAAATCTCTCTCCCTGGCGTTTATTTTATGAATAGATAGTCAGCTACTAGTCAGAATTCAAAAGCAACTAGGTACGCAGTTGATTGTTTCATATACATCTCATTTTATTCAATTATACGCATAGAAATAATGCATATTTTGAACACATAAAACCAGTTTCTCGTTGATAGAAAAGGAATTCTAGATTTAAAAAACCTGGCAACAAGGCTAAATAGGTATTGCGCGCCTTTTAGCTCTACGTAAAGCCTGTATTACACTCTTTGACCAAGCGTCAAATATTTGTCGTTTTTTGACAGATGAAAATTTGGTCAAATATAATTGTTTGTCACTCTCCAATTTTAACATGGGGCAAACACGGGCAAACAACAACCATGATGTCAAATAAATTTGACCATTATGTCAGAAGGTCAAATATTTGGCCATTAGACAAAGAGTGTACTACAGGCTTAAGATTCTTGGCCGGCGTCACACCATTTTCCCGAGTGGGTAGTAAGAACCTTCCCTTCTTAGGTGGCCTTCCGGCAGGTAAGCGGAACAATCATCATGGCGGACGAAAACATGCGTGTAGGCATATTTTTGAGTTCTTTCTTCTTTTTTTCATCAATTCCTCCTCAGTTTTGGTGACAAAATTGTTGGAGTAGATCTTATGCTTCAGTTTTGCCAACAAGGGGACGCTTCATCTCCTCCAACGATTGCTTCGAGTAGTATGCCGACGGCAGATCCAGCCAGTACACCGCGTTTTCGTTCTTATGATATTTCTTGGTTAGCGACGCAACTTGCGGCAGGCACCCCAAGTAACCAAAAGTTCGGTTAAAAGTAGATTTCATAGTCTAATCAGCCGAACTAACGATCATGAATAGAATTCTATTCAGCTCAATTTTTAAGTAATTAACCGTACTTTCAAGCTCGTATTTTTATGAATAAACTCCGAGCAGCATGCAAAGCAGCTTCTAAACTGCACTAGGTAGTTCACATTAAGTTCGGTTAGGTCGCTGTACAGAACTCTGTTCAGCTTGAAAATAAAACTTAAAAAAACTCGAAATAAAAAACAACTTGAGTATTTTTTTGTTTTTCGTTTTTTTTCTAACTTATCATTTAGCATGTACTGGAGGAATTCTAGATCAGAAGAATAATTTGCCTGGCTTTATTTATCATTATATTTCATGTTTTTTCGCAACTTACCACCACACCAGATTCGAACTCGAGTCTTCCCGCTTTGGAGCCTAGATTCATACCACTGCTCCGTTCCCGTTATATGAAGTCAGCGTCGATTTTACTCGATGTGCTGATTTCTCTCTGTTACCTACATGCTCATAGCTAGGAACATACCGGTTCTCTCTTTCAGCTTGGAGGTTCAGATAAAGTACACGCGTAATTTTATGTGAACTCTGAAGTTCAGAAAAGGCTGCCGCGGAACGAAATGTGAAGTTACGTCTGACAGTTCTCTAGTTTGTTTTGATTTTGATGCAGTTTGTTGGTGATATAAATGAAATAAGTTGTGTAGACAATATTTTCGTTTCAAGCGTTTATTAAAAATTATTCTGGTAAGCAATTTATACAAAACCTGCTAAATTTTTAAAATCGATTAATTTTTTTCGGTCATCAGATATGCCGTTAGCCGTAGTCGAAACGACCAACGCCTTGGAACATAAAGAATTCCCGCTGCGCTCTCGCTCTCGTGCCTGGAAAATGGATTCAGACCTCCAAAACCGGCCACATCATGCTGTAGCCGAGCGAAAAGAGAACTTAAAATTTAGATGAATGCTCAGGGATGAGAACATTACGTCCAAACAAGTGTAAATCTTCTTCTAACGGGAATTCACAGCTTACTTTCGGTTCAATTTCCTTTTTGAGCTGCCCATCCTTGGATACCAGAGTGCATATTGGTTTACTGTGAGGTAACAAATAACAATGTTTATGTATAAAATTTAAACTTTACATCTGAAAACTTCACTCTCGTCAAATGCAAGCAAAGCGTCAGTGTCAGATGAACTTCAAAGTGGGAATGAAGTACGGCATAGACTTCTACTGAACTTCCGTCCTGATTAAAAGTACGGATAAATGCTAACCGAACTTCAATTCTAGTTGTTTTGAAGTTCGCGTGTAAACTTTATGTGAACTTGAAGGTTCCAAAGAAGAGGAGCATGCAGCTTCTCATGTACTTTCGTGCTGATTAAAAGTACGGATAAAATGCTAACCGAACTTCAATTTCAAGGGGTTTTGAAGTCCACGTGTGAACTTTATGTGAACTTTTAGGTTCTAAAGAAGAGGAGCAAGCAGCTTCTTATGAACTATCAAGTTGCTTTCTAGTACTGACGGAACTTTATTTAGAATGAAGTTCTGTTTGTAAGTAATGTGTCCTGTTGTTCAGCTAGAAAGTTCCGCGGAACTAAATCTGAACCTTATGTAAACTTCTTAGTTCGTTTGTTAAGTGAAATTCGAACTTCTGGTTGCTTGGAACTTCACTATGAATTTCCCCGTTCACGGCCAGTTCGGAGCAAAAGAAGAGCGGCTTCGACATCCCCTTCTTGCTGATTGTCAGCTATAGCAGCACCTTCTTGAGGAACTTTGTGTGTCAAATGAACTTCACCTCAGAGTTCACATCCTTCGTGGAAAAAGTAAAATACGATTGCCCTGTGGTCCCCGTGGCTCTGTGGTTAGCGATGTCGGTCGGCTAGCTCTCCCACACGGTTGTGATATCGGGTTCGATTCCCGATCGAGTCGAGGATCTTTTCGAGCTGGAAATTTTCTCGACTCAGCACTGGGGCACGGTGTATCGTTGTACTTATCCTACACATGCAAAATGTGCCAAAAAAAACAATATCGATAACGAAATCTCTCAACTAATCTAGTTGATCGAGACCGCTATTAGCCCCAAGGCTAAGCGTGCGATATTGTTGTTTGTTGAGTGCCCTGCCAGTCGTTGCCATCCATGTTCGCCAGGTAATTTTCACAGTTTAACCGGTGGCACTGACCTCTGGGCCAAGCACTCGCAGCGATGTACCCAATTTTCCCTCGGTCTTCCTCTTCAGCATCCTTTGGAGCTTCTTATCGCTCAAGGTCGTCAGCCGTTCGGGACCGGACTTTCTCTCGATACTTTGATTGTTGTTGATTATTGATAGTGTTTGATTGTTGTCCACAAAGTGTCGCACTATATCCGTTTTTAACGCAGCGGGGTACCGTTCTTTGAAGGCGCACACTTCTTAATGAAGTAGCTTTACTGTCTTCGCCATTAGAGTTCGAGTTGATTATTTTCTGCTGACTCATGGGGTTCTAATATTGATGCTGTATGGTCTGTTTCGTTAGTCCATGTAAAAGTTAACCCATGATAAATCGACAATTTTTGTTCCTTTTTTTAATGCAAACGATCAATTGTTTCGTCTTTCCGAAAAAAGTCTCCATCCTAAATTTTAGCTTTTTTTCCTCTGTGTGGACTCATCACTGCGACCAGAGACATTTTGATCTATTGTGATATTGCCCAGGTGTTTTCTGTACTCAGCACTTCATATTATTGGCAGTATCATTATTGAAGTGAATGAAACGCTTTTTTTGAATTTATATCCGTGCTTGTGTGTGAGAGTTTACCCTTTCATTTCATGCTTACTGCTCTACTATACCGCCGTGCCTCTTTTCTATCGTCAAATTATAATTCCCTGAACAGAGGCTACACCTAACGTTCCTCTCTGGCCAGGTTTATTCTAAGAGGGACTTATTATGTCAAGAGGAAGGAGTCTTATCGAAACCTCGTTCCTCGTGCCAATATCGCCAATTACAATTCCCTGTAGAGGGTAAATATTTCTGAAATCAGTTTTATTATAAGAAGGACTTATTTCGTCAAGAGGAAGGAGTCTTATCGAAACCTCGTTCCTCCAGCCAAGACCGCGCCATAATCACACAATTCCCTGAAGAGAACTATTATACGTTACTCAGAACAGTTTTATTTAAGAGGGACTTTTTTGTTAGGATGAAAGTCAGCAAGGGTACTATATAATTCAGCTTAAAGAAAAGGTATGTAGTAGAGAGCCTGAGCATGAACCCATGTTAAAGTCCTTTGACACCCAAATGGCCTGATTCTACTAAGATTCGAACCCACGACCACTCGCTTATCAAAGCGGACTCTGTAACCTCGCGGCTACGAAGCTCTCCTAAATTTAAGCTTAATCGGACTTCTGGTAGGGCTTCACTTATAGTAGAAACCCGCATAATCAAAAACCATTGCTGAAGCGGTATAGTCTAGTCTAGTCTAGTCTACACTAACACAGCCAGTACTTGAAAGGATCCTGAAAAATGATATCCACCATTTAAAAAAACGATTTCCATACATTTTTCTTGTCAACGGCCAGGCCTACTGTGTAGCGCAATATAATACAATATAATCTAAGATCGGTGACAATCCGTACCAACCAATCCGTGTGTAAGAAGTAATATACCTAATTCGTTGGGAGTGATAAAGCTAAGTAAGTACACTGCTTTGTTGACCAATCTCCTGGGATGGAACATAGGTAAAAAATAAACCATTGCTGAAGCGGTATGGACTTTAACTGTACTTAATGAAGTATGGTAACTGTTCGTGATAATATCTTTTATCAGTTATTACTGTACTAAATTGAATGACTTAAACTATTGAGCTACAATATTATATTCAGTATCCCCAAATAGGATAGTGAGCACTATTTGTTCACCACACCTTCAACGGTTTAAGCTCCATCGAGAAACGAAGAGATATCTTCCAGCAAACGCTGTAGTCGCAGGTTTTTGTCAAACTATAATGGAAGGGTATCAAATTGGTCACAAATCTTTCGGCTTTAGTATTTATACAATAATTTTTTCTATCCAGTATCTCCGAGCAGAACGAAGTTGAAGTCGACATTGCACGACGAATGCAAAACAGCGCCCCTCGCAGCCTGGAAGAATACAAATATGACTACTCACAAAGAGAAATGTGCTGCGTGGCTGGCAAGTGATGATATCTGCAGGTGAAAAACAATAACTTTTTTTTTGCAAAAAAATAAAGAAATGGTTACTAACAATCTTTATAATATTCAAAACAATGTCACGACTATTCCACGAACGAATATCAGAATATAAATCAATATAAATATACCATTAATGAAATGATACCTGAACAACTGGAAACTACTGCAAAATAACATATTTATACTATTTGAAGAATAGTTTTAGTACAAAATTTTGGATTATTAGTTTACCATATCGTGTATAGTATCGAAAAAAATATGTTCGGGGAAATCGCTGTTTTTGAATGGTAACCATACCTAACGCCTAATTCACCAAATGGTTATTTCTCAGTTTACTATAAACTAGATGGTCAAAGCTGAAGCTGATATGGTATGTAAATGGTTATGTGACTTTTTAATAAATGGTTAAGATACTATACGGGAAACAATTCGTGTATGGTATTTGTTTATGCGGGTAACGGTCAATTCAAATGAGTTTCAGTTATGCGGAATATTCCCACCGCTGATGTGTTTTTTCTCTTTGAACTCAGTTGACAGTTTTTACGTTTTTTTATGTTTCCAATATACACTGAAGTCTTTTTTATGCGGAGAGTACGTAGCACAAGAAAAAAATTCGCGTAAAAAATCGCTTGAATTCCAAAATTAGCGTAAAAACGCGTAAATTTTGAAATCTGCGTGAACAAACCTTTGTTTTTTTGCTAAACATTTTTAATTTAATATACTGTAGTGTTATTTCCGCATGCAAAGCAAACTGAATATCAAGGAAAAATCTGAAAATGATATTTCGTGGTAGGTCTGTTTGCCTGTGCTTCAATTCCCAACATAACCCAGGCGGCGAAGTCTAAAAAATTCCAGTCCGGCGAACTCGCCATCCGATCCGAGCACGAAATGAACCATTTAAATGTTTCGCAATCCAGGGTTGGGTTTTCTTCGTAATGGGAGCCAGCTCCGAGTCCTGTTGGAAAACCAATTTCTGGCAAGTATGAAAATTATCACTCGCGTTATTTTTTGCAAGCCGATAGCCCATTTAATAAGCACAATTCTAAACAACTTTGTATGACGAATTTCAAGTCCTCAAGTAGTACTACAACTTTGTCGAAGAGAGAACCTATTGCTCGGACCTGTGAGAGGACATTCTGGCAAATTATCGCGATGATTATCACGATCGCGATAATTTTACTAAACCTACTCTCACGACACCGGTGTTTGAGTTTGAGCAATATTCTCTTCAACAAAGTCGTAGTACTACTTGAAGACTTGAAGTTCGTCATACGAAGTTGTTCAGAATTGTGCTTATTAAATGAGCTATCGGCTTGCGAAAGAAATTAACGTGAGTAATAATTTACATCCTTAATTTCTGGTACCAAAATGACGACGTACCCAAGGTTCGACGACGTTCTGCAGAACTAGTTCCCGATATGTATTTTGGTTGATCTTCACTCCTTCAGGGACAATAGCCTGCGGAGTCCTGCCATCACTGGTGATTCTGGCCCTGGTTTCTGTCTTCTTAAGGCTGCGCGCGTCGGCTCGGAACAAGGCAATCACAACACAACGTTTCTGTTCGAGATTTATTCTTCCGAAATACATTCCATTACAAAAGAAACACATACATCTACTTACAGCTAAGACACAACGTGAAAAAGCGACGAGTAGTCGTCCAATGCAATTTCGTGTATACCATAATAATGAGTGCTGAAATTCAATTGCCATTCCCTGTAAAAATAACAGAAAATATTCAAATGGACTAATGCAGTCGGTCTGATGAGCCAAACATTTTTTACAATCCGCGTACAAAAATAATTTATATTTTCTCACTATCCGCGTTCAGAAACAAATTACATGCGTTGAAATAACTGAACAAATGAATACCGCATAAGTTAACAGTTGACCAAAGACATCGCGCTTCCTTACCTTACCAAACCATCCCAAGACGTGGTGTGACCTTAACTGTTCGTAAGAATCGTATCCACTCCATTCGATCCATGGCTGCAGTCCGCCAGCTCCACAGCCTGCTGGGTTCGTAAGTCGATCCACCTTGCTTGCTGCACATCTTTACCAGGCTGCTGCCCGACATCCTTATGACATGACCAGTCCACCACCACCTGCCAATTTTAGCGATGTGAACGAAAAGCTCATGCAGTTCGTAGTTTATTCACTCTCTCCACGTTCCGTACTCCATTTGCAGTTTATCAGTTATGCCAGGCAGGATGGGTATAGCCTCGTATGACACGGTTCGTTCCGCGCACGCGACCCTCAGACACATGAGCCTGTAGGTGCTTCTGCTCCAATTTACGGTTGTTCACTACGATGACCTTTGTCTTATGGTGCGCTAACTACAGTTTCCTGGAGTGCATTTAATCCTGAACTACGCGTATGGATAGCGCGGCTTCAACTCTAACTCACCGTAGACTTCCAGAGTTGTGTCGTCTGCAAAGCCCGAAATATCTGCTCCCGGTGGGAGCTTAAGCTTCAGCACACCGTCATACATGACATTCCACAATACCGGACTCAGGATGGAACCTTGCGGTAATCGAGACGCATTTCTGACCCTCGTATATGTGTTTCAGACCAACACTCGATTCTGAAAGTAACTTTCCAGAGTCTTGTATAATAGCACCGCGGCACTTCGAAACTCCAAATTGCGTAGGCGCTATTGAACACGTTTTTCACGTCTAGCATGACAATTGCGCAATAGCGTATACCCACACACTAACAGACGTAACACTGGAACCTGGCTCCATCGCCACAAAAAACGATCATTTCAAAATTTCCAATCGAATAACAGTCATCGCGCGATAACGCCGTCTGGGGCGCTGCCATGCAATCTTATACATATTTTGTAGTTTCCAAATTGACACATGCACGTACACTAGCGCTGATGTTAAAATACGAGACGAAGCGCGAACACGGCAGCAGATGGTGCTAGTGTTGCTATCGTTAAGTACTGGTATCATCCAAACGATGATTTTATTGAAACTTTGTTCAAAGTGTCTTTTACGCTGGAGTGCTATCTCGGCCGTCTTGGTGACGAAGAGAATAGTATCCACCATGAACCTACCTTTACGGAAGCTAATTTGGTTGCTTGACAGACCAGTTTCACTCTCAGTGAATCTCTTAACCCTCTCTACCATGGTTACTCTAGAGCACCACAGGTTTGGATGCAAAAAGTCTTTCGAAATATTAACCAATGCTACTCAATATGCATAAATATATTCTTGAAAAATAAACTGATTCTTCAAGAACAAAATCATGCATTTCAATAGGATTGGTAAATACATATTTCTAAAGGCTTGTTGCATCCAAGCATATGGTGCTCTGGCGTAACCATGGTAAAGAGAGGGTTATGTCTGTTGAGGATTACCCTCTCAAACACCTTGCCCGCTGTGTCTAGCAGACAGATTGGTCTATATGCCGATGGGTCACCTGGTGTTGGGTTTCCTGGCCTTCGACAGCAATACCAGTCTCTGTCGCTTCCACTTTCACATGCGTTATTTTGGCGGATTTGGATGCTGCCTGGCGCTCCGATCTTGGCGCAATGACGCGCGCGCGTTGCATCTTCTGCTTCGCGCGAAGGCACGCACTGCGGAGGTTGGCTATTGCGTCGGTCCACCAGTACGCAAGAGGCCTTCCATTTCTAGACTGACAAGACCTATGCATGACGGCGTCTCAAGTTTGCGATAGTGGCCCTACCCGTCGCTTGCCGCCTCGTGTCCACGCTATATCTGACCGACTGGTGGTCGTTATTCCGTTATCCCCGTGTCTACCCTCTAGTTCGTGATCAGTCCCGCGTTACCGAACGTCACGTCGATGATCGATTCCGCCCCGTTTCTGCTGTAAGTACTTTTAGCACCGGCATTGGTCAGATCTAAGGCGATCTAAGGCGAGATCTAACATCTTGAGCGTTTAGCCCCGGTAGATTGGAAAGCTTGCGATTGGATTATTTTTTACAAAGAAGTTATGACGTTTCTGTGTAACAGTTGTTACAAAACACAATAATAGCAATGCATTACTAACTAACTGCACAAAAGATTTGATGTTTGTGATAAACATAATTACAATATTGACGGTGTTTCTGTATAAATAAATAAAAAAGGGGGGAGGGTTGATACCTGTTTCCCTATAAGAGACCTTCATCTTGTCAGGTTTACGACGTTCGAGTTTCGAATGGGCTTAAATCACACATATCATTCGTTCCATCGTCGCTTTGACCAATCGCCTTAATTTTGCAAAGAGATATCTCGTGTGGCAGGTCATCTATTTCGGTGGCTTTAAGAGCGCCATTTACATAAAAAAGAAGACAATCAAATAGATAATTTCTGTGCCGGGGTGCCTGGAAAAACGGATGTTGCCCTTTCTCAATCCATTGCTCTCTGCCAGATTTGGCATCTTGCCATAACGGAACAAGTCCATGGAGTGGTATGCCACCAACAACGTCCAACGTGATAAGCCTCCATGAAACTTGATGAAGAGAAAGGCCTGACCAAAGATAAAAAAGCCATAAAATAAACGTCAAACCTAAAATCTGAAAAGTACTTCTTCGATATAAAAGGTTTTCATGTTTTCTTAAAATATAACAACGGAAGAAATAATATTCGAACACTGAATATTTTATTGAAATTTATTGTTTTATACATATTACCTTTTTAGTGAACTATACTGCCGCGCATAGTAAGTCAGTCCCATTTGCATTTTCAGTAAAATTGAATTATTACGCCTAAAAGGTAGCTAGCAATGCATAGTTTCGTAACAATGGATGAGCTAAACAACTTTGTTCTGAAAAACTGCTGGAAAACATCCTAACATATTGTCCCATCTCGTAAGAAGCAATGTTATAAAATCATATAAAACGCGTTTTTCTCGGCTTACTGAAAATGCAGGTGGGACTGACATGCTATGCGTGGCAGTATAGAGAATAGAAATACACAGGCATTAAAATAAAATAATAAAAATAGTCCGTAGTATTTCATCAAATGAGAGATAGGTTGCTATAACAAACGAACAAAACATTAAAGGAAAATTTAGTCATAGACATGCATTATACTGAATATAAGATTACAGGTATTGTATTGCGCATCTGATTAAGAAACCATAGTATGTATAATCCTCTAAACAATAATCGGTAGTGTGGAATACAACACAATCGAGCTCCACAACGGAATCGATTTTTTAAATACAGCCCAGTTCATTTCGAAACCAACAGCCGTTGTATTTAATCAAAACTTATCAACTCAGCTGTAGCAGGCTCCAATTTCGTTGGGGCTACTTCCGGAGCTGCTGGTGGAGCCGGTGCAGCTTGAACAACTGGCTGTGGTTGCGGTTGTTGCGGCGGTATCGGTTGCTGTTGAGCATCTCCACCGACTTGTAGCGGTGGCGGTGCTAACGGAGCAGCCGGATTTATTGGTACAGTTTGTTGTGGTTGCGCCACACTGGGAGGAGCGGCCATCATTGGAGGTCCTGCCATTGGCATGACTCCCGGCTGAGGAACTTGCCCTGGCATCATGTTTATCCCAGGTGGAGGCATCATCGCCCCGGGTGGCCCGTGTTGCTGCGGAGGAGGCCCAGATGGACCGGTTGTTTGTTGTTGTGCTGGATTATGTCCGGTTTCAGGACCCGAAGGTCCTTGCGGTATTCCGGAGCCCATGTATTGACCTGGTATGCCGGCTTGAGGACCGTGCTGTGGAGAAAATAATTGCGGTCCCATTTGCTGTGCAATTCCTTGCGGGGCACCATAATGGGGAAGCGTTCCACTGTTTGGCATTTGCTGATAGCCATATCCAGGATAACCTGCCACACCCACATGTACTGGGGAACTTTGCGGTTGACCAGTGGTTGTGGGTCCCATGAACGGAAACGCAGTTCCCATACGATATTGTGCTTTTTGCTGTTCTTGGCGCATCTGCATTTCTCTTTCTTGTTCTTGAATTCTCTGCAAAGCTAGTTGCCTCTGATATTGCAAATATTCTTGTTTTTTCTTACGCATAATTTCTAATTTTTGCGCCATTTGCAGTTGTTTCTGGCGCTCTTGTTCCTCCGCGAGACGCCGCAGCTTCTCTTGATGTTCCAGTCGCAAAACATCTAGTGCAGCGCGAGAATCCTTGATTTGTGTCAACTTATCCTGCAGATGTTCATACCACATACGTTTATCGTCCATATCTTTGATAAACGTCAGCAAACGCGAATGAAGAGAAGTTAAATTCATAAACAACGTTTGAACTGAACTATCCGTCGAAATGCTACGGCCTCGGCTAGAATTAGATTTCATGCGATTAACAAAAATTTCCACCTGTGTTTTCATCGAGTGCGTAAATTCATTAAGTTCCGCATCATCACCCTGGCCAACCTTAGCCAACAGTAGACTATTAGACAATGGCATTGGGCTTGGCATAGGACTCGGAGCTGACGGAGAAGCCGGAGAATCAGCCATCTGACGCTGTTCCCAGTAGTTTCGATTCAAGTAGCGTGCTAATTCCGGATCAGAAGTTATCTCTTCAACGGGGCTGGGACTACGCTGCACTCGAATTGGTTCAGGACTAGGCGACTTATGAAACGACCTCCTGTTGGTTGCCACTGAAGCCGCTTTCTTTGTTTCCGCTTCTGATTGACTCAGAGCTAGCGCTAGTTGCAACTCTTCTTCCTCGCGTAGTTCTTCGTCAGTCTTGCGAGGTGGAGCTTGCGCTTGTTGTGCTAAAGAGCTGCTCAAATACTCGGCCGGTAAGTCTTCTTCCTCGGTCGGTTTCTTTGTCAACGTGGCCGTTGTTGGACGTTGCAGATGGGCATGACAACCGTCACAAACTCGTACCTCTTTCTCAATGCCGAATTTAGGCAAAGTACTAGTCTTAGCCGAGCATTGCTGACAGAATACTTGACCGCAATGACGGCAGTGGTGCTTCCTCTGGGTGAAAGTAAACTGCACTCGGCAGCGATGACATACTTCTCCGTCGGCCCAATCCGGTGCATTCTCCGAAGTAAACATCGCATCCGCTTCCTTTAACTCCGGAAATTTGTGACCTTCGCTTTTCAGTATATTCATTGTGTCCTGAAAAAATACCACAAAAATCAATAGATCAGTCGATCAGCCATATTAAAGGTAAGTAATAAATTGATTCAAATTAGATACCCCCATTGTATGACTGTTTTGACAAAATATTTCGCAGTCGTAAATCAAATTATCTAAACCGATAAGAATACGAACGAGCTCCAAACACTGTCACTTTTCGATAGAGACTGACACCTTCTTGCGAAAAGAACGTACAGTTTAATTTAATTACGTACATGTGAACATGTGAAGACGGCGCAAAATACAAATGTGAATCACTATTTTTCTACACTCGGCACCGTTATCAAACGCTTATCGTGAGAACTAACACCAACAATCCAACTTACCCGTATAGAGCGATACTTGAAAATGGAACGAAACGCGAAAGCCCACGCCTGGATAAGCTCCAGCATTTTAGTGCGAACCTCATCGTGCTGCGTATTATTCACCAGATTCTGAAACATTTCGCAATTGGCCTTGTTAGATATTTCATCGTGTATCGGTGCTCCACAATTTTTCACGACACTCTCCAGCACCAACAGTGCGTAGTGGGCCGTATGTGGATTATTCGAAAACATTTTTTTCTTCAGTTGCTGAATGGCATGTTTGGCCCTGAATAGATCAAGTAGAAATATCAGTGTCATAATTTCTACAAAGGAGTTAATATAACACTTACGTGACGTCACCCTGACGAATGGCATCACAAATTACCATTATCGACTGCCAGTCCGGTTCCAGAATCAAGTGACTGGTGGCACTTTCTGTAAAATATACAACAAATAAAAACATATAGTATGGATAAAGTTTCAAAAAGAAACACAAAATAACATGAATGAAAAACAGTAAAAAAATAATACACACCCAAACTCTTATCGAAATTCGACACACGAAACATTTTTATTAATATTTAACTGCAAAACTTTGAAACTGCGGCAATTTCAGATCTATCACTAAAAACAGGACGACAAATCACAAAATCTTCACGTTTTTCCAAATATTCACTCTACGTGAATCGATTAATATTTTCATAAAAATTGAACGTCAACTCAGCTGATAAGCAAAATCAATGATGACATTTCCTCAGTATGCTAAATACAAAGGTGCACACAAACTGGCCAACAATTTCCTTCTAGCGCAAACCAACAAAAGGGTACACGTAAAACAATCTTGAAAAAAGTTTCAACATAACGGTGAACAATTTTATTTAAAAGCGTTTTCTATGACAAAATTGAAAAAAAAGTAACCGCAGACTGGGGTACGGGACATTTTCCATTAATATCTGATATATTACGGAAAAAAAACTAGAACTACCTATTGAAAAATCACAGGAGGGTTGTATGCAAAGCCACGACCGCAAGGTTGAAGTAGGATACTTTTACAAGAAAGATAACCCGGCTGCTTGCGTGTCAGTCATTTATCAAAACTAGATGGCTCATGTAATGTCAAAATGAGTCAACTTTTCATTGAATGCATACTAGTACCGGCAATTGCACAAAGACTGCATTTCACCAAAGTGCCTCACTGCATCAGCTGCTATCGATGCTGATACCCGCTGGAACTGCTACGCTATCCGTAGTCATGCCACAGTTGTGGCCGCTTTCCGCTATCGCTGGTATCCACTGCACTGCTACTGCTGCTGCTAAGGGAGGACTGCTGTTGTCGCTGTCTAGAACTATTATGAGCGGCTCCGGCTGAAACAGGCTCTTATATAGGCCAAGTAGCATGTTTTCAATTGCAAGGTATATGATCCTGTCGACCGTGCTTGGGAAGCAAGCATATAACGACCAATCAGAGGTCGAATTTCTCGTTTTGACAAGGCTTGACTATTTTCAATAGTACAATAGTGTGAATAATAGAATTGCAATTATCTTATTTTGGTAAGAATCTTAGAAGATTTTCCAATCTATTGCTGCATGAACGGAAGAAATCCATCGAATACTAACCGATTTATTAGCATTTGAAATTGGACATATTTTTCACTTTTTTCGGTTTTAGATTTTCATTTCACATCCCTATGTAGCCGAACTTCCTGAGAGAAGTATTCTACTTCAAAATTACGACTTTAGTTATGCACATTAATTGCGCACTTCGTACCAAAATGGACTGCACAGTTTGAAAGTGCAACAACAAAGAAGTGTGCATCAAAGTGCTCATTGACACTTATGAATTCGTTTTCGCGACGGTACTTCACCATTGTTGGAGTTACTAGGTTAAAAGGGTAACACGAGTTCAGGTACACCGTGAAAACGAATTGGACATTCGGGACTACGAAGCTATTGATATTTGTTTGGTTTTTTGCACAAGACAGTAATGGAAAGATTTTTTTTTGCTTTTGTCAACACGCATACTCTAACAATCTATACGAGAGGTTATGTGAGTTTGAGCAGCCTTTAAAACTTTTTGAGCTTCGCAATCGCGAATCAACCCACCATATTTTTTGACAGCTTGCTTTCATTCGTGTGCGGCAGTGCTACCAAAATACGTTATTAGAAAAAAAATTATAAAAATATTGGAAATTGGAAAAAATCTTGTTTGTGGTTGTAATAATTTATACATGTACGGACATCTAATAAGTGTTACGCAATACATTCAATAATTTCCACACTTGATTAAACATTTAAAAATAAAATAGAGTATGAATCAATCAGATTTCGAAGGAAGTATTTTGTGTTACTCAATCTTTTCTGGCAACAATAATGCACAGATTCAAACTGTGCTTGAAGAAGTGAGCTGAAAATCCAGTAGTCAAAGAAATAGGCAATACATAATTGGCGATTTAACTCTGAATTTGAACTTTCGAACTTGGAAAATGATTATAGCACAAATAACAGACACCAAATCTAATTTCGCTTCATGTGTAATAAGATGCAACGGTTTTTTAGCATGTCGCAATACGCAGTATGGTGGCGCTAAGAACACTTAGTAGTCAATAATTTGATAACAGCGATAGTTGTTCAGCTCTTATCGATATTATCGCACTGAGGAGGGTTGCCGTTTTTTTTATGTAGAAATTATGAGCAATCGGTGAATTATCATTATCGACATTTTTTAATTTAATTTAATTAATGAATACATAGGTCTTCGAAAAAAAATCGTACAGACATTTCTAATAACTACTTATTCTAAGTCTAAACATAGATTTGGTCATATTAAATCGTACACGTCAGGAACAATAATAAAATTACGACAACACACTTCGAATGGATTATTTTGAGCAAAGTTAGTGCGGTATTTGGAAATCCGGAAAAAATCACTTCGTCGAGTAAGCCTTTGTGGTACGTTGAACTAAAATTTGCTGAGCAGTTCTGGGCTGTCTAAATTGTTTTCTAACAGGTCGAAAACGAAGAAACGTTGAAGCATGGTCCTCCTACTTGTTAGAGTTTGTAGTTTTATAAGAGAGCAACGATGTTCATAGCATGGCAGTCGTACTGGATCATTCTGGATTGTACTGGATCATTAAATCTAAGTGTGTAATATACACAAGAGACTGTTTGTCATGATGATTATTCGTGAACATGAATTATGAACATGATTATTCATGTTAAAGCATGATCGTCGAATAAAATGAACCATGCACTCTTTTCTTTTGTGCTTTTTTTCTTCATCTAAATTTCTTTTGGTTTATTTTGATAAATTATGTTGTCAAATACTTGAAACATGAAGTGCGAGAAATTATAGCACAGACTAACAGGCAACTTTGAACAAATTATCAATCAATCCATCGTTCGGAAGATAACAGTAGCACAGACAAACAGACGTGCCTCTTCGAACAAAAATCCTGAGAAATTTTCGTCCTTATTCGAAACGTTACACTCATGCGCCACCTTGTGAGCTTATTGTCTACTAAATAAATTCCGTAGAACGGTTGTTGTCTTTGCTAATGGATGTGCACGCATGCTTAAATCAACACAAGCGGCATTACTGATGGTTTGTGTCTTTGATAATGAATGTGAGCGCTTGCATATAGCGACACTAACGGCATTATTGCCTACGAAGCAAAATTTCAATAATATCGTTATTTTTCTGGTCGATGAAATCGTCATTGAGTGGCACGTCTGTTTGTCTGTGACAGTAGTTTACGTAACGCTCAGACGGCGTTGTAGGGCGGCGACTATTGTTTGAATAAAAATTTGAAATGATCGTTTTCGTGGCGATAGAGCTTGGTTTCAGTTTTACGTCTGTTAGTCTGTGCTTAGAGTATTTTTAGCCGCATATATTCAGTAGAAATAAACAATCAGCTACTAACATATGAGCAAGATCGCGCCAAATCCCCGATGGTCGAATATCGACCATTTTTGATTTGAATGAAACTTTGCACACGTATTTGGCACAGCAAACTGAGCATTTTTCACAGATGGAGCGATTTTTTACACCCATGAGTTACATTCTAAAAGGGCGTATGCCTTTTGGCATAGGTTTTATTCGAAGCATTGTAGCCCAGAAACCGTTGGTTGTATAGAAAACTGTCTGAAAATGAGTTGTAGGGAATTAAAAATGCACCATAAAGAAAATATACACTGTACAAAAAAAAAATTTTTTGACCAAAAAAAATTAAAAATTAACATTAAATTTCAATTTAAAAAAAAAGTTGAACTTTTTTTTTTATTTTTTATTTAAAGAAACTTGACGTTAATACGCAACTTTTAAAAAAATGTCCAGGATGGAGAAATGAAAAATTATTTTTTTTATGGTAGATTAATTTTTCTATAAAAATTCTAATTCAAACATTTTTCAAAATATTTGTATTCTGATGATTTTAAAAGATGCAGAGACTCATTTTGAATCAAAAAGCTCTTGGTAAAAAACATTCTAAACGCATTAGTTTTCGAGTTATTTCTAATTTAAGCTCGATAAATTAATTATATTTCGGAAAATACACGTTTTTCTTAATTTGTCCATGGTTCTCCAGCAAAAACCTTACATTCATTGGAATGCTTGATCAAAAATATACAATTCATTCTTTGACAACAAAACGATTGAATAAATAACTCAAGCGCTAAAACTTAGCATATCTACACGTTCCCCCTTGCCGAATGTTTTATAAAAAAATATGTTTGTCGTGCAACACTACCTACTTGTTTACTATTAATAGCTGTTTGTAAAGTACGCAACCAATAACTACTGGGTTACCTATAATATCTGTTTTCGTATATAAATACGATTGCACTACTCCAGATGTGTTAGTAACAGTTTGCATTTTGTGGAGATGAATAAAGTGAAAATGGAATACACCAAGCCCAAATGCTGTAAACCCTTTCCTGATCAACGGTGCTTATCAAGCTTACGCAAATTAAACGAAAACGTTATTGCAAAATTAAAAATATTGAACAGTCAAGCTCATTTTAATACGTCTTCATCAATTTGTGATTCGTGTAGTTATTGGAATGATAGTCAAGCCACCATTCATCCCTACGTTGTTTACTATTCAGAATCTGGAACACTTAAGAATATCAGCTTCATCATAATATCGGAAGTACTCCATCATGATACTGTTGCGGTTCAGGTGTTTATTGCCAAATTAATGAGTTTTTTGAAAACAACAATAGACTTGAAAAAAGCGATATTAATGTCTGATGGAGCTGCCTCACAAAATAGAAATAGAAAAAACTTTGCAAGTTCAAAACAAAATAAAACGTCGATGCAGAGTGGCATTTTTTGCGACTTCTCATGTTAAAGGCCCATGCGATGCAATTGGTGGCATATTAAAACGAATGGCAGGAAATGCAAGTTTAGCTAAAGAACATGAACATCCCAATACAAGCGCAAAATAATTGTATGATTGGTCTAATCAGAAAAGTAATAAAAATTCATCAAAAATGTCATTTAGTTGGGTATCATATGAAGAATATGAACAAGGAGTAACAGAATGGAGCAATATTTTCTAAAAATCTATAATAATAGCTGCCACACAAAAGTATTACTCTTTTGTTTCGATTTCAGAAAACAAGATACAATCGAAGCTGTTTTCAAAAGATGACGAATCATTTACTTATGATGTATATGAAATATAAGGTGGAACTATTTCTGTAAAGTATCTATGTCATGAAAAAATATGTTCTTAAGATAATAAAACTCGAAAATAAATATTTGATTCTTATATATATTTATATCACTTAAAACATTTAACTCTTTTCTTGAGAACCGGTCGCCCAATCGTTTTGTTGTCAAAGAATGAATTGTATATTTTTGATCAAGCATTCCAATGAACGTATGGTTTTTGCTGGAGAACCATGGACAAATTAAGAAAAACGTGTATTTTCCCAAATAATTATTATTTTTCGAGCTTAAATTAGAAATAACTCGAAAACCAATGCCTTTAGAATGTCAACTACTAAGAGCTTTTTAATTTAAAATGAGTCTCTGCATCTCTGCATCACTAAGAGCTTTTTAATTTAAAATGACTCTCTGCATCTTTTAAAATCATCAGAATACAAATATTTTGAAAAATGTTGAAATTGGAATTTTCATAAAAAAATTAATCTACCATAAAAAATTATTTTTCATTTCTCCATCCTGGGCTTTTTTGTAAAAGTTGCGTATTAACGTCAAGTTTCTTTAAAAAAAAATTTAAAAATAAAGTTCAACTCTTTTTTTTAAATTGAAATTTAATGTTTATTTTTAATTTTTTTTTGGTCAAAAACAATTTTTTTTTGTACAGTGTATATTTTCTTTATGATGCATTTTTAATTCCCTACAACTTATTCTCAGACAGTTTTTCTATACAACCAACGGTTTCTGGGCTACAATGCTTCAAATAAAACCTATGCCAAAAGGCATACGCCCTTTTAGAATGTAACTCATGGGTGTAAAAAATCTCTACACCTGTGAAAAATGCTCAGTTTTCTAAGCCAAATACGTGTGCAAAGTTTCATTCAAATCAAAAATGGTCGATTAAATTTTCGCGTATTTCCAGGCGATTTGAAATGATTCTGCTCATATATGAATCAGTGCCAATTTAGGTTCTCACATAATATGGTTAAAATCGAGAAAAAACGTCAACATTAAAATTATTTACTGTTAAATCAGGCAGCGTGCTCGTAGCTTAAGTTCCATACAAAAAATAATCAATCTATTCATTCGAAACATGGGAATCAAAATCGACCGATCGAGCCTGCGAGAATCTGTTTAGTGTAAATAAAGAAGAGATTTTTTACTGGGTCATGAACAAACAAAGTTGTAACATAAAAACTCCGTTCGGTACATAGCTGGCGCTGATGGAGTGATGGAGATTTTAATCTACACTATAAAAGATCGACACTACTGCGAAGTGGATTCCACTTACTTCTATTAACTGCCGGTACCCGCATAACTGTCCCATACTGATTTTGGTCACTTTTGAGTTATCATCGGGAATCGACCTAATTGTTATCATATTTTCTGGAAAAAAATTAAAATTGATACTTTTGTATGGAAAAACATGGAAAAAATACCAAGTTGTTTTTGTCCCATATTGAAAGTACCCGCATTACAGTCCCACTGCATAGTGGTACAAACTGCAAACGTATAATGTTGCTCCAGATTAGTGTATATCGGATTATTTTAGGCATATAGAAGAATGTCATTTAATTAACTAGACTAATGTTGTTTTTCTGTAGTACAATCTACGTTGCCAATGACACTGCCGGTTGTTGGTTGAATTTATATGTGATGGGACAAAATATGCGAGTACTTTTGTAATGTACTCGCATATTTTGTCCCATTTTGTCTTTTTTTTTTTTCAAGTTATATAACGTAAAATCATTTCCATCCATGGTTTTTTGTTCTCAACGATAAACTTGTGGTGCCATGAAACTGTTATGGTAATTGCACAGACTAACAGACGTAACACTGGAACCTAGCTCCATCGCCACAAAAAACGTTCATTTCAAATTTTCAATCGAATAACAGTCATCGCGCGAAAACGTCGTCTGGGGCGCTGTCATGCAATCTCATACATATTTTGTAGTTCCCCATTTGACACATGCAGTAACGCTAGCGCTGATGTCGAAATATATGACGCAGCGCGAACACGACAGCAGATGGTGCTAGTGTTACTAACGTAAAGTACTGGAATCATCCAAACGATGATTTTATTGAAAATTTGTTCGATGTGTTATGTCTGTTAGTCTGTGATAATTGGTTCTGGTTGTAATTGCTAGAAATCCGAAAATTCACGGATTATATTAAATCGCCGTTTTCTCAACATGTTGTTTTTTCATTATGGGACAGTTATCCGGGTACCGACAGTGTACTGATCAGTTAGTTCGTATCTCTATCTTATTTGCTTCGCTCCGATCGAAGCAAACATCGCTGCTGATCAACGGTCTGTGGGCCGCTTCGACAGATGCTATGTTATGCCTATGCGTACAAACATCAGTGTTATATCGTTGCAAAAACAGCGACTCTACAATCTGAGAGAATTTTCATAAGTCTGGCAGCTTTGACTATAATCTAAGACGAGCAATAACAAGACGAACAGCTCCCTGCATGTGAATGTAAAGAAGGTCGAAACGCCTTCAACGCGTCCAAGACACATCAACTGTGTCTGTATGCGTGTTATCGGTTTGGCACGTTTAATAAAACAGTTCTGTATAGTTGTTATTGTCAAGCTCGTATTTGATAGTTTATGTACATTACACACACATTCACCATTAATGTTTCTGAGAGTCGTTCAGGAGTCTGCGATTTCTGGAGTTTTTTGTTCTAGCTTGGATGTCTGTTATCTGTGGTTATGGTAACTGTGCTAATATATGGAACATTTCATATCTAAGTGGAATACACTTGCGTTTCACTTCACAGCACAAAATCAAGTGTCTTAACTTCGGTTTGCCATGTCTTGCATACCAAAACCAATCTTTTCACACTCAGATTTCAATGTTAAAACTCATCAAATGTCAAAACACGTCAAAATACCGTTGATTCCGTTAAACATCGATATGGGTTGACCTGTTAAAATGATTGGGTAGGTTTATTGGTGTTCATGTGTAAAGGGCATTTGGTGTGCGCGCGTGATTTTTTTTTTCAGTGTGGTTGAACTACTAGCACAGACTAACAGACATAACACCTCGAACAAAGTTTCAAGAAAATCGTTCGAATCACAGACTAACAGACGTAACACTGGAACCTAGCTCCATCGCCACAAAAAACGATCATTTCGAATTTCCTATCGAAAAACATTCATCGCGCGAAAACCCCGTCTGGGGCGCTGTCATGCAATCTCATACATATTTTGTGATTACACATTTGACACACGCAGTAACGATAGCACTGATATCGAAATACATGACGCAGCGCGAACACGGCAGCTGATAATGCTAGTGTTACAAACGTAAAGTACTGTTATTTGATTGAAAATTTGAAATGATCGTTTTTTGTGGCGATGGAGCCAGGTTCCAGTGTTACGTCTGTTAGTCTGTCCTACTGGATTTTCAAATTCAGGTACCTAACTTTCGTTCAGAGGTCAAAGGAGACTTGCGGATGATGAGACGCCTGGAGAACTGGCGGAACACAGCCCAAAACCGAGCAACATGGCGACAAATTCTTGATACAGCACGAGCCACCACGGCTCTCGTCTGATTGGTAAGTAAGTAACTTTCGTTCAGTTTCGGAAACCTCGAAATTTCGCACAGCCTTACAAAATACCGTGTATTCCATCAAAACCCGATATGGATCGACGTGGTAATCTAATTGGGTTCGTTTAAAGGCAAATCATGTACCACAAACTAACAGACATCAAACTTTGCAAAAAATGCAATAAGGCCGTTACAAATTTTCTTTTCGTTTTATGTCGCCCCCCCCCCCATTCTTGAATATTGGAAGGGGAAGAAAAAAAAGCTCAAACCGTTTTGTTCATTTTATTGGTTTTCCGACAGCATAAATGCTTTATTTAACAACAAACAAGTCCAGTGACAGCGCGAGTGTCGTCAAAAGACAAGCGAAATAAATAATAATGATCGGTCTCGATGAGCTCAAATATTTAAACTTAAATTGGTACTGTTGCTGCTGTACACGAACATTCCCACCGGCTGCATGGACTTGTTGAGTGAGTTGTTGACTTTCTCATCTTTCTGCAGGGCGATGACTGAAAAATTGCCTTCCGCATCCCCGTTTGCATCGATGTAGACCTGCATACAGGGGCGGAATTGCGAAAAAGACAGTGTATGGATAAGTGAAGTGAAAAATGTGTAAATCACACAGCAGGTGTAAATTAAGCTACTCTGTTGCATATGTATTAGGTTGATTCACCTTCAGGTCTTTAGAATATTAGCTTTACTAAGTTATATATTATATTACATCTATGATAAACAACTAAGTTAGGCTAATAATATTTATATTACATTTTCCTGAACAGAATCTTTGAAATGAAAGCAATTTGTTGTTACAAAATGAAACGGAGCATTGAGACAACAACATGAATAACAACAAAGAATGTAACAGTTCATTAAGCTTTAGTTCAGCAGAAGTTCGCTTAATAAGCTGTGAATCAACAAAATTGTTTGCTGGGTATTCCAGCCCACAAGATTTCTCATAGCAAATTGACTTGTAGCTAAAAGTACAAAGAGAAAACATAAATGCAATAATAAAAAATGTTATTTTTCAATATTTATTTGAGTGCAAGTTACAAACGTCATAACTTGCACACAAACTTTGATCAAAGATATTTCTTTTTTTTTTTTCGTCTCGGTGTTATTTATTTTTTGCCACCCCCTTTGCTAACTTTGATAATCTCGGGCATAAAAAGAATTCGAAATTTGTATCAGCCTAAGTTCATCGTTCTAATGAGTGCTATATACGTTAATAACACTGGCACCATCTGCTGCCGTGTTCGCGCTGCATCTTGTATGTTGGCATCAGCGCTAGCTTACGTGGATGTGTCAAATTGGGAACTATAAAATATGTATGAGATAGTGCATGACACTACCCCTGACGGTGTTGTCGCGATGATTGTTATTCGATTGGAAATTTGAAATGATCGTTTTTTGTGGCGATGGTACTAAGTTCTAGTGTTACGTCTGTTAAGACCCAAACTTTTTTTTTACTTTATTAAGGTGGCTTTCAGCCACAGGCTAGTTCGCCACCATAGGCCCAAACATATTAGATCAGCTAGCTGGCATCTCTATCTTATTTGCTTTGTTTCATCGCAGCTAACATCGCAGCGGATCCGCGATTTGCGGGCCCAATTGACAGATGCTATGTTATGCTCATGAAAAGTGGCGGTGATATGCTATCTCGTTTACACACACACACTGAGATGTTAGTCCTCGAAACATGTCGGGATGCCAGCTGGTGTGGATACGTTTGCGTTCCGTTGACGTTAAGTTGACACAAAATGTATGGGTTAACTGGCAAATCGCCGCAAACGCAGCCGCACCGTATTCATTGTGTTTTGGCCTTTAGTCTGTACTACAACTTTATACCAATTCAAACCCATAACCGCTGAAGAACCGGCATAAAAGATTATTTGATGGTTGGGCCTTGTCCGACTTTTCATTAAATCGGCCATATAAAGACTTCATGATGAATCTATCCTGCTTTTTATTTTAACTTTCTGTTGAATCCAAATTATTTTGTTGTCATTCGAGTTGGCTGGATCGGAAATCGGCAGTGGTGGACACCATTCCGCTAATTGGCGACGCTAAAATTCAGTTAGCGACTTAGCGATTTCGCTAATTTTTGAGCTGGTTAGCGAAACTGTTAGCGTCGCTAAAATTGTGGCCTTCGAAACGCTAATCGCTAATTCGCTAAATTTTGTAGAAATATTTAGAAAAACTGTGAATTGCTGATGGCGTACGTAAATTGCTTCGAAAGATGAACATACTTCAATGCGAAAGTTACTTTTGTCAGTTTTTTACCCTAGAATGGAGTTCCAGTTATCGTACAAGCCACAGAAGCATTTCGAAGAACAAGCACAAGGTCTAGATTGAATTTTCGGCACACCAAGAACTTTGGTAAATTGCAATGCGCTTGAAATGGTTTGGTTCTTCAACTTTTTCGATTCAGATAATAATTTCTGAGAGTATCTATTTTCAATGCAAGCTAAATAACTTTTGTTATTCTTGTTTTTACAAAATCAAATATGAATACCGTTTCGTGAAGCTCTTACTGTAAATAGCTTTAAAAAGTAATTGTTGTCGTTTGTTTAACCAAAAAAGATCAAAGTGGTCCAAATCTAAGCCTGTGGTACACTCTTTGTCTAATGGTCAAATATTTGACCTTCTGACATAATGGTCAAATTTACTTGACATCATGGTTGTTGTTTGCCCGTGTTTGCCCCATGTTAAAATCGTAGAGTGACAAATAACTATCTTTGACCAAATTTTTATCTGTCAAAAAGAGACAAATATTTGACAGTCGGTCAAAGAGTGTACTACAGGCTTTACAAAACACGAGCAATAAATATAGCAATATGACTATTTACATATATAAAAGTTATCGATTAGCGATAAGCGAAAATTCCGCTAATGTGGGTTTAGCGTTTAGCGTTTAGCGATTATCGAGCTACATTTTCTGGTTAGCGACTTAGCGATTAGCGTCGCTAAATTTGCGATTAGCGGTGTCCATCACTGGAAATCGGACAAGATGGCACTCACAGAAAAAAAACTTAATAATCAACCACACTAAAAACAAATTGACAAACATTTTGTATAGATCACATCTTTATTAACATCATATAATAACATTAAAAATTATTTATGGTACATAATTGAAACCGTTCGGTTGAATCAGGTTGTCGGTTATTTCTACAAGAAATCTGCTGTTCACTGCATAAACGTAATCTGAGGTGCCGATCTCGGTTCTCGAATAGTTCGCACTGTCATTAGGCTATCGTTGTAATATTCAAGCAAGCAGTGCTGTTTTCGACAAGTGCAAACAGTATCTAAATCCATATTACAATCTGTAATGTTCTCTGCTGTAACTCTATTAGAGCAAAAATTTTGCGATACGGCGTAAATAACTGGAGGTCGTTGGTTGGATTTACGTTTATGGCATATATAACAGCCCAAATTGGACGGAGCGTTAAGTGCAGGAAGTTCCTGATTACTGCAGCTGTGGTGCGGTGCATATATTGCAGCAGACTCAACTCTGATAAGTTGCCGAATTGAATCTGCTAAATTAGTTTGCGACTGTCTAGGAGTTTGGATCAAGTCCGGTACAAATGATAACGCTGAAAGGTAAATGTAACTATATTGACTGCTTTAGTAATGATAGAATACGTACAGAGATTTGTAACCGCATCATTGGAACCGAATCTATCCATCTTCTTTTGATCATCTTCTCCGATCAACCAATATGTTCTCATGTCTCCTTTACCCTTCACTTTAATAAGACCACGTTCCTCGAACTTGTAACCGCCCATTTTTTTCAACAGGTTATACGTCACCGATGAGGTATGTATCTTCAACGATTCACCGGAACTCTCCATTCGTGAAGCCGTGTTTACGGTATCTCCAAACAGACAATATCTGGGCATCTTCAGTCCGACCACTCCAGCAACGCACTGCCCGGAGTGTATTCCTATTCGAATCTGAACATATTCACCTGGGCGGTGACGAATTTCCAGATTAGATAAGGACTTCAGTAAATGCAAAGCCAGGGATGCAATTTCTCCGGCATGACGATCTCCATTCCGAATTGGTAAACCAGAAACGACCATATAAGCATCGCCTATGGTTTCCACCTTGTACACGTCGTAACTCGAGATTATGAAATCGCAACATGTGTAAAGATCGTTCAACATTTCCACAACTTCAAATGGAGTGCTCTGAGCGCAGAGCTCGGTGAAACCAACCAAATCGCTGAAGAAAATTGTCACACAGTCAAAGCATTCCGCTTCGACACGTTCCCCACGCATCAATGACTCGGCTACGCTCCTATGGAATAAAATAAACATGTTACAAGTGACTTCAAAGTGCTTAAATAGCTCACAATACCTTGGTAACATTCGTAAAAGTAAAGATTCGGTTTTCTTTTTCTCTTCTGTAAGTTGGTTGGTACGTTCCTGAACAATACCTTCAAGGTTGTAAGCATACTTCTCCATAATAGCCAACATATTATCAAAGATATTAGGTTTCCTGCAACAAGAGTAATGGAATTGGGTGAGGATTTTATTAGGAGTAATTAATTTATGCTCACAATCCAGCCTGCATTGGTTTCAATTTGACTCTCACCAATCTAATATCGGGTCTTTCATCGGGATCCTCTTCCCAGCATGCATGTAAACACTGGATCACATAGTCTGGAACATCTAGTATTCGGAGTGGAGGTCTGAATATCCCGTAATTCTGGGGAGAAATCACTCTCGCAATGATCTCTAAAGTTACGAATTGATTAATATTTTCAACAGTGAATGAGCTTCGAGAATTACCTTGATTACTCAGCTGTATATCTCCCCAAGGACCCTTGCGTCCCATGATTTCGTAGAGGATTATTCCAAACGAATAAACGTCCCCCTTCTGTGTTCCTTTTGAAGGAGTGCTGGGGTTGCGAAGTATCTCCGGAGATTTCCAAAGACTTCGATGCAACTCTTTATCGAACCTGCAAAAATATCAATTAATTTGTAGCATATGAACTTTTTTACGCATTATGTAGCATCTATACTTATTTGGTTCCTCCTGAGAAGATTTGAATTCGTGCAGTCCAAAGTCAGAAATCTGCGCAACCCACCGTGAGTCGATTAGTATCTTACTAGATCTCAGATTCCCATGCGAAATAACATCGCTGTCATGCAGATATATCAGTCCCCTCATGATGTCACTAACCAGTGATGAAACGAACATATGATCCAGTGATAAGTCCTCATTACCCAGAACATCCTGAAGACTGCCTCGAGCACAATAACTTGTCAGTAGAGCTACGGCCCCAGTATCCACGGAAGCACCAATAAATGTAATTAAGTTCTCATGACGTAACTCTCGCATCTGTTTCAGTTCTTTTCTGATGGTCCGGGTGATGTCCACCGATCGTTTGTGTAAATATTTAATCGCCACTATGTTTCCACGATATAGGCCTTGAATAAAAAATATATTACAACGATGTTTTTACAACAATTACATTTCTATTTCTACAAAAATTGGTAACCATTCACAAATAGACATCCATTGAAATGTCACATTTCTTACCAATGTTAGTAAATGCACGTTTTGTTGCATCTCCTCCCGCCGTAATTATACTCGGCCTGCAGACCTGCGTCTACAGTTCCAAGAAAGCATGCGGGATAATGTAAATCAAGGTCAGAATGTAATTTTGGACTAAAGATCCCCATAATTGAGAATTGTTTAGTAGAAAAAAAAAATCTTGGAATTCCCCTTTTCTCCGAGATATTCTCGCAGCCAGATTATTTATAAACTGAGACAATATTATTTTCAAGTCCAAATAAATTTTCAAAAGTCTAGATAAGTTTTCAAATTTCTAGACCTGTTGTATTTATTTTCTTTTATGATATTCGGTTTATGATAATTGGTGTTCATTCTTTTCTGAAATTGCGAAATTGTCACATTAAACGAAATTAGATTGTTTGCCCAATAACGACAACCGGCCAATACATCCGCATGATATCTTTGGGCATTCAACCACCCCGAGATGGAAATGGAGGTTTCGTGACCAACTTCTATGTACATATTTATTTACTGAATTCAGTAATTATTTATCATATTCACTTACCAATTTCTTCTTCGATTCATTGCAGTATAATGCATCCGGCGAATTAATAATAGTAACATCTTTCATTTCCACCTTCCATAAAAGACATGCCAAGGTCTGCTCGTAACGATAATGTCTGAAATCGATAGAAAAGAAGAACCGCCAACCGTCAATTAATCGGTTAATTCATCAGCCAGAGTCTTAAATTTAATACTACTTGAAAAGAATGACGACCAGAACGGTGATGAACAGGCCAGCCACCGTCATTCCTGTGATATATCGCCAATCGCGTGTCTTCGGACGACATTTCTCGTTATGAAACCCACAGGGTGGCTCCGCCAGTGGTGGTCGTCCCTTCACCCACATGATCGGTCTCGATGAGCTCAAATATTTAAACTCGGGCAAATTGGTACTGTTGCTGCTGTACACGAACATTCCCACCGGCTGCATGGACTTGTTGAGTGAGTTGTTGACTTTCTCATCTTTCTGCAGGGCGATGACTGAAAAATTGCCTTCCGCATCCCCGTTTGCATCGATGTAGACCTGCATACAGGGGCGGAATTGCGAAAAAGACAGTGTATGGATAAGTGAAGTGAAAAATGTGTAAATCACACAGCAGGTGTAAATTAAGCTACTCTGTTGCATATGTATTAGGTTGATTCACCTTCAGGTCTTCAGAATATTAGCTTTACTAAATTATATATTATATTACATCTATGATAAACAACTAAGTTAGGCTAATAATATTTATATTACATTTTCCTGAACAGAATCTTTGAAATGAAAGCAATTTGTTGTTACAAAATGAAACGGAGCATTAAGATAACAACATGAATAACAACAAAGAATGTAACAGTTCATTAAGCTTTAGTTCAGCAGAAGTTCGCTTAATAAGCTGTGAATCAACAAAATTGTTTGCTGGGTATTCCAGCCCACAAGATATCTCATAGCAAATTGACTTGTAGCTAAAAGTACAAAGAGAAAACATAAATGCATCAGTATTGCAGTACGGTGAGTAACAAGGGCAGCTAAACAGAAGCAGTAAAAGGATATCGATGAACGGCCAAGTTTTAAAACCACCAGCACAGGTAAAAGTTAAAAAAAAAAAACAAACACCTAGTTGAAAATCGGCATGGTCAGGTCACTGCGATACAGGATATCCCGACTAGAATTAGAAGTTATAATGCGGAAAGCGACTACATGTTACGATTCACTGGATTATATCAACCCATTCCCCACGAGTAATAATGTCATTACCTCTGACATCTAAACTTTGATTGCCGTTAAACAACTATGCATAAACGATGAAATTATCACAGGCTAACAGACATAACACCTCAAACAAATCTTTAAAGAAATCATCGTTCTGATGATTCCAGTACTTTACGTTAGTAACAGTAGCACCATCTGCTGCCGTGTTCGCGCTGTGTCTTGTATTTCGACATCAGCGCTAGCGTTACTGCATGTGTCAAATAGCGAACTACAAAATATGTATGAGATTGCATGACAGCGCCCCAGACGGTGTTGTCGCGCGATGACTGTTTTTTGATTGGAAATTTGAAATGATCGTTTTTTATGGCGATGGAGCTAGGTTCCAGTGTTACGTCTGTTAGTGTGTGAAATTAATAAATACGGTTAGCGAGCAGGTCGATCTTTAATATGCAAGTTTATGCTAATTGTGCATGTAATTGATAAGTTTCAAGAGTTTGAACACAAACTAACAGACATAACACTGAAACCTAACTCCGTCAGCATAAAAAAAACCTAAATTAATCCACCTAGCGGTCAGACCCAGCCTTTCTCATTCAAACTTATTATTTGTAAAAATAGATTTACATGGACGCTTCAATCCAATAAAAGTATATTCACTCTTTGGGTTTTAAAATATTGATGTTGTAATTGAAGTATAAAATATGAAATTTGACGTAATGTTAGTGCTTAAAAAATAGCGAAATAAAAGAAATGACTTTAAAATTCGAACAATTTCATCACGAGCGATACCAGGAACGTTCAAATAGTACGAAACCGCATTTCAATTATGATGAGTCCACGTATATTGATCAAAGTAGGTATAGTTTTAAATAGTCTTTGAATTTCTTTTCGTTCCATAACTTTTGAACCACATATCAAGTTGTTATGAAGTTAGTTGTTTGTAAGTTTAAGAGATAACTCGTTCGTATGACGCTAGTTATGTTGAATAAGTCGTGTAATCTTTGAGATAATAGACTCGTTGTTTTAACAATTTAATATATAACGGTTGCTTAAGTTCGATTATAATCGAATGAAATGGGAACGTATAGAGCAGCCGAATTATGAAACCACTTGTTCAATCATAATTCATCAGTTAACCCTTAACTAGCCCGTTCATCTGATATCAATATTGTTCAAATCGATTGTGTAGTTTCTGAGATAATGAAGTTTCGTGATTTTCACATTTCGATACATTACAGACGAAGTTACAGTCCGATAACAGTTAAATTCAATAGGGTTTTATGAGACAGCTGGACCTCTCATTTGACACTAATTTAGTGAAAATCGGTTCAGCCATCTCTGGAAAAAGTGAGTGAGTTTAGGTAGTCTTGTAAAAATTTAACTTTTCATAGTTGGATTTCACATTTTTAAACATAACAGGCAAAGTAATAGTCCGATTGCAAAAAAATCAATAGGGTCTTATGGGGCAACTAGACCTTCCATTTGACATCGATTTTATGTAAATCGGAGAAACATGAGTGAGATTAAATAGTCTCGAGAACACGTTTCTTTCCATAACTTTTGAACTACATGTTCAATCTTAATTATATTCAAAAGTTAAGAGTTTTTTAGGTAGCCCGTTCATTTGAAATCAATTTTATTCAAATCGGTTGCGTAGTTTCTGAGATATTGATGTTTAGTGATTTTTACATTTTTATACATAACCTCGAAACTAAAAATCCGATTACAATAAAATTCAATAGGGTCTTATGGGGCAAATAGACTTTTCATTTGCAATTAATTTCATTGAAATCGGTCTAGCCATCTCTGAGAAAATCGAGTGAGATTGGGAGAGCGTTGCACACACACACATACACACACACACATTCAGAAAATGCTCAGCTCGTCGAACTGAGTTGAGTGATATACGACATTCGGCCCTTTGGAGCACTTTTATACCTTTAGTTTTTTCAGTGATTGCTATACCTTTCTAGGAGAAAGGTAAAACGAGTATTTCAAATTAGGGATGTAACGGATATCGGCATCCGCATCCGCAAATGCGGAACATCCGCATGAAAATTGACATCCGCATCAACATCTGCATCCGTTATCCGCATCCGCATCCGCATCATACCATGCGGATATTGAGAAAAAATCTCGCTTCATAAAATATTGCAGAAAAATTTTCCTTGGTGTATTTACTGCTCGCCCAAATAACTTTTGCACTGGGGAGGGGCATGGTTATGTGAAAAAAGCAAAATATAACACAAGGGATGTAACGGATATCCGCATCCGCATCCGCAAATGCGGAACATCCGCATGAAAATTGACATCCGCAGCAACATCAGCATCCGCAATCACATATCCGCATCCGCATCCGCATCTGCAGATGTCTGACAAATCACATCCGTAACATCCCTGTTTCAAATGGCCGATCAAGTAGCGGTCGTCGCACGACAACACCATCTAAGGCGCTGTCAAACAATCTCACACATTTGCTGTGGTTCCTAATTTGAAACATGCATGTACGCTAGCGTTGCTGTCGAAATAAAAGACGCGAAATATTGCACAAGCGATCTGAACCAAATGTGTTGAAGTGAAAACACAGACTAACAAACATAACACTTCGACAGTAGCGCCAACATGAATGATTTACAAAATTGTATGCTAGGACCATAAACAACATTGCGGCGAGTCGATTTTTGCTCTAATGGAATTCTTCATATTAGGCTGCGATGTGGTGACGCCTCAATTTTACGTCCAAAACACGTTCAGAAGTTCCCAAGATTTCCTCTAGTGTAAGGAAGGTAAAGTATCATTTCTAATTAACCTTTCACCACAGATTAACAGACGTAACACTAAAACCTAGCTCCATCGTCACAAAAAAAACGATCATTTCAAATTTCCAATCTAATAACAGTTATCACGCGACAACGCCGCTTGGGACACTGTCATGCGATGTCATACATGTATGTGGTTCCCCATTTGACACATGCAGTAACGCAAGCGCTGATGTTGAAATACATGACGCAGCGCGAATACGGCAGTAGACGGTGCTAGTGTTACTAACGTAAAGTACTGGAATCGTCCGAACGATGATTTTATTAAAAATTTGTTTGAAGTATTAAGTCTGTTAGTCTGTGCTTTCACTGTTTGCTTTCGCCAAACAATATTTTCATTCCTTCAACATTGAACTAGAGTAAAACAAGATATTAAACAAATCAAAAAGAGTAAAGTAATGAACAGCAAAACTGAATTAGAGATGAGAAGGGGGTAGAAAATAAAAATATGAGTAATGAATAAAAAAAAATATTGACATGGATTTTCCATTTACACTCACATTCTCAGAAATTATTTATTTCCGAACCAAGTAACAAGAAAACATATACACACCGCTACACAATGAATCACTCTACTATCAGAATGTACTTACATCGAATCCTTGTATCGAATGATACGAACGGTTGAATATATGGCGCATAATCTGTCTACCGTCTCGAAGGTCACCACCGCGCTGGAGCACCTCTGTTGCGGCCCTAGCATAGATTAGCACTGCATCGTACAAGTGGGCAGCATGTATCGGTACCTGCAAGGTAGTAACTTTTTTCAATTTAATAGAGCTTTGTTGCTTTTTATTTCAAGCTTGAAACACAAAAATGATGTGTTTAAAGTTCTGTAAAGTTTTATATTTCTATCCGAAGCTAAACCACGAGTGTTTTAACAGAAAGGGATAGCATTGTTTTTTTTTTATGTTCATTTTGCACCACTGTACATTGCACCAGAAAAATTTAAACTCATTTTCAAGAGCACATTGAGAGTAACAATTGACAACTGAAAACTTAGATGTTTTCTCTACTACTGTTAAGAAAAAAGTGATATATTACTTACATTACATGAATATACAATAATTATTAACGAAAAAACAGTAATAAAATTTTAAGAAAGATCCATAATCCGACACTTTCCGACGAAGCTTTTCTCGAGATTGCAGAACAAGAGCGGTGGGCGGTCTTCACACCGACTTTTCGAATGCTTCTCCTGATTGTACTAATCAACTGTTTGCAGTTCCTTGCTCTCTAGTAATTTTTGTACGCCAAGGAACCCAAAACTCCAAAGAAATCTTGAATAGGCGCTATTGAGGTAGATTCGTTGTGTTGCGTATTTAGGGTACAGATTAAATCAAGTCTTGTTTTTGGCATAATGATGCTTTATCTGACATCAACATGTTTTTGAAGAAACGTAATCAAAATTTTCTTAAAACATTCGTTCTGGTACACAGCTTGATTGAAAGCCAAACCACTGAGCATGAGCCAAGATTTAGATAAAAAACAAAGCCTTTTTTCATTACTGTGGCCAATATCTGAATTATTGTTAAGGTTTGCAAGATATACACAGGCAAAATCGGAAGTTTTTTGTTTTCAAAATGGTTTACCGTGAACTTTTTGCAAGATTTTTGTGCGGTTCATAGAACTGTACAAAGCTGCTTTCGCCATTTTTTTCGACGCCATTTTCAACAGAACTGAGCATTCATAAATAAAACAATAATATTAGCATTAAAAGGATTATAGTTTTTTAACCATTCCTGTGATTTTTTTTGCCCCTAGTGTATGCAGAAGTGGAACAAAGTGCGGCAGAATTGATTGCCGAGTTCGTCGCTTCAACGATGGCTTACGGGAAAACTTATTTAAGTCTCTGAAAAAATGATCTTCGCCAAGAGCCCCAAAATTCACAGGAATGATTAAAAAGCTATAACCTTTCTTTTTTTCCAGTTTGAGCTCTAGAGCAAAACCTGTGTTTACCAGTGTAATCAATGGAATATAACCGTCATGTGCTCGACGGGGTACCCGGATACCTTTTAAGGTTTCATAAGATGAAATTTCATATATAGTCCACTAGAATCAAAAGTGATGGAGCTCAGCGACATTTCAAAGCTCGTTGAAAGGCAACATTTGATAACATTAGTTTTTATTAAGCTACAAGGGGTAGTCAATGGAGGGGGAGTTGCATTTTTTACCCCTTACATGCCCGACAGGGTACCGCAGAGTTACCATTAATTTTTCTGATTAAACTGGTGAATTCTGAAGAAAAAACTAGAAAAAACTGGATTCCAAATAAATTTCAAAAAATAGCAAAAAAAACATTGAGATAGAGTTTTTTTTGTGGTGGCTACTGAATCCAGTATCAATTTTAAATACATCAACTAAAGAAATATCACTTCGTAAAAAATTACCCATTTTCATCAAAACTGCTTTGTTTCGGGTTTACATTTTGTTGAAATTATGGACTGAAAAATTACAGCAGCAAAATTTAGAATTACGCAGTCAATCTATCCTAAACATAGCAAAATAAAGCTTTTTTCATTCACTTAAACTTCCAACAAAAATACTGTTGCAACGTTATTTCTTACGTAATATCAGTTAAGCTTAAATTTCAATTATTTCTAGCGATCTCATGGAAACTATTCCTTCTAACAATTTTCAAAATACTACGCAAGCGAAAACAAACTGAAGATTTTTTTCATGATCTGGTATGATCCTTTTGTTTGTTTTTATCTCAACCTGCTGCTGGATTCGCCGTGTTTCGTGCGAGAGGATTAAATACCGAAAATGCTGTAAGAAATAAAAAAATAATTAAAAATTATGTATCAATCTACAAAGTATACGTTTTAAAAATATTTTCGAAAAACAATCGGAGCTTCGGGACTAAACTGTTTGACTGGATCACTTGAGAAAAGTGGAAGAATCCAGTTTAAATTGGAACATTGGCAACTTTCCCACCCGGGGTTGCCAGTGGCCATAGAAACAATTAAATGATACAACGTCGCATACCATCCAATATGGATATTTTCTGAAACGGGGTCATATCTAGAGACTGGACCCCCGATTACCAGTATCTGGAACAATATGGCTTGTTCCGGAATCGGGATGACGCCCACCATTTTGAAATTGAAAATGATTACTTCCTCATATGAGTAGTTTCGTAATCAAGACGATTTCTAGAGTCCTGAAAATGATCACAGAGGCCATTTTCAATTCCCAAGTGGCGACTTCCGGTTTTTGGATGATAACCAAAATTGGCCGAATACCATCGAAAATGGGTATTTCTGGAATCGGTATGATTCCCAGAGGCCAAAAATTTTGAAATTTAAAATGGTGACTTCTGGTTTCCGGGAAACTTCCAAAATTGACCAAAAACCACCTCATATGAATATTTTCGGAATCGGGAGGCTGCTCAGAGACCTCGAAACGACACCAGTTGAATCGGAAGTAACCCCCTTAAATTTCAAAACGGCATGTGAAGATAATTTTTGATCTCTATCTCTATATATTGGGTGGTATTCGGCCATTTTAAAAAATCTTCACTTTTTGGTATCAAAAATGGCCGCTAGGTTCTTTTCTAGGTTTCTGGACATCATCACGATTCCGAAAGTACCCATATGAGGTGGTATTTGATCACTTGTGGCTGTTTTCCAAAAACCGGAAAAGTTGATTTTCGACCTCTAGGCATGATCCCGATTTTGGAAATACCTATTTTAATGTAATCGGCCAATTTTGTTTCTTTTCTAGAAACCAGAAATCGCCATTTTGATATTCAAAATGACCTCTACGGTTGTTTTCAGGACATCATCCCATGTTTCCGCTGCATCTTGTATTTCGACAACAGCGCTACCGTACGTACGTGTGTCAAACTGGGAATCACATTATATGTATGCGTTTGCATTACAGTTGTCAAATGGTGTTCAAATCTTTTTGACTGCACAGCAATAAAAAAAAATAAAAATCGATGAACTCGCTTATGTCATTATTCCAGTTTCACGAGACGCAAATTTTATTTCCTATGTATGTAAGACGTCGTACACGGATTACGGATCCAAATTTACAATTTCGAGTAAACATCACGGTTACGCAACTATCTCAACTACCACCCCCACAGTGGAACTGGGACGATGGAGCTCTTAGCCACGCAACAAAGTAACACGTTATATCGTGTTGCGGCATGAAAGGAAGACAATCTAATTCTTCTCGTGTCGCAAGAGTGTCGCACTGTCAGGCCTGAAACATGCTGACCGCCAACGCGAGCAATCGGGCGAGATTCTTGCCGTAGGTTAATTAACAGCTCTACTTACGGCTGTTCATTTCCCTACGGCAAGAATCTCGCACGATCGTTCGCGTTAGCGTTCAGCATGTTTCAGGGCTCAGCCACGAAACAGTTTATTACGCTGTTGTATGATGCTTATTGCAGCTGTGTTGTTAAAGAACAACAAAATTCTGTTCGTACTGACGTCGACCGGTGCACAGTGGCATGAGAGCTCAAAATTGTGAACATTTTTCATTCACTCTGAAACGACTAGTCCATTAATTAGACTTCAAATGGTCTTCAAATGGTGAGTTGACAACCTGGAAAGAGCGTCAAACATAGCTTCGGCCTTCACAAGTTCCTATCTCACGCTTCCTCGAATCATATGATTACACTAGACTGCCGGTTGAAACAGGGATACAATTGGTTGGCGTTGCCTGGGCAATGTTGTCATCCGACAATAGCTAAGTGAGAAGGTGCGACGCGATCATTGGCGCGTAAACCATATTCCGGCGGTAGAGGAAATGCTTCGCCAACCCGAGCGTCTGTTCACCAAGATGGTGCGGCTCAAAATAGTGTCCGATCTTCATGTTAGGAGCGACTGATCAACGTCCTGGTGGCAGCGTGGGACTCTAAACAGAGCTGACACGATGGTCCCCCCGCTAGACAGGGGGTTGGGAAAGGCCCAACGAGCCGCCCCGGAAAACAATATGTTACAAACATCGTAAGAGATGATACGGATCGGAACAATCGACATGGACCTAGGCAACGAAATAAGGATTACGATTGGAAATTTGGGACATGGAACTGCAAACCGCTCTGCTTTCCAAGATGCGACAGGACGATTTACGACGAGTTATATCCACGCAACTTCAAAATCGTAGCGCTGCAGGAACTTCGTTTGACAGTACAGAAGGTATGGAAAAGCAGGCACAGGGCGCTACTTTCTGCCATAGTTGTGGAACCACCAGCGAGCTGGGAACCGGCTTCATAGTACTGGGCAAGATGCGTCTACGCGTGATGGGGTGGCAGCCGATCAACGTAAGGATGTGCAAGTTGAGGATAAAGGGCCGGTTCTTCAACTACAGCATCATCAACGTGCACTGCCCACATGAAGGACGACCAGACGACTAGAAGGAAGCGTTCTACGCGCAGCTGGAGCAGGTCTACGTTAGCTGCCCGGGACGGGACGTGAAAGTCGTCATTGGGGACAAGAATGCTAAGGTAGGACGGGAGGCAATGTACAACCGGTAATCAGACCAGATAGCCTGCATGCTGTGTCTAATGATAATGACCATCGGTGCGTAAACTTTGCAGCCTCCCGTGGTATGGTAGTCCGAAGTACCTTCTTCCCCCGCAAAGGTATCCATAAACCCACCTGGAGATCACCCGACAAACAGACAGAGAACCAAATCGACCGCGTCCTGATCGACGGCAGGTTTTTCTCCGACATCATCAACGTTCGCACCTACCGCAGTACAAATATAGATTCGGACCACTACCTAGTAGCTGTGTGCATGCGCTCAAAACTATCGACGGTGTATAATACCCGTCGAAATCGAACGCCGCGACCAAATATTGAGCAACTGCGGGACACCGAGGCTGCACAGGAATACGCGCAGCAGCTGGAGGCAGCGCTACCTACGGAAAAGCAGCTTGGCGCAGCTACTCTTGAAGATGGCTGGAGAAGCATCTGATTCACCATAGGCAGCACTGCTGTAGCGCTACTAGGTACAAGGGCTCCGAATCATAGAAATGACTGATTTGACGGCGAATGCAAACGGTTAGTCGAGAAGAAGAACGCAGCACGGGCGAGAATGCTGCAACACCGTACGAGAGCGAACGTGGAACGATACCGACAGGCACGGAACAGCCAAAACTCAGTCCTCCGAAGGAAGAAGCACCAGCAAGAGGACCGAGATCGCGTAGCGATGGAAGAGCTGTACCAAGCTAACGACACTCGGAAGTTCTACGAGAAGCTGAACAGCTCCCGTAAAGGCTTCGGGCCGCAAGCCGATATGTGCAGGAGCTTGGACGGCAACCTACTCACAGACGAGTGTGAGCTGATCGAAAGGTGGAAGCAGCACTTCGATGAGCATCTAAACGGCGATACAGTAGAGCGCGAGGACAGTATGGCAACTGATCTTGGTGCACGAGCAGAAGACATGGATTCCAGCCCCCGATCTCCTGGAGGTGGTCTCCAGGAGATCGGGGGCTGAAAAACAATAAAGCTGCTTGTCAAGGTTTGGGAAGAAGAACGAGTACCGGAGAAGTGGATGAAGGTGTTGTGTGTCTCATCTATAAAAAGGATGATAAGCTGGAGTGCAGCAATTACCGGGCAATCACTCTGCTGAACGCCTCCTAAAAGGTACTCTCCCGAATACTCTGCCGTCGACTATCACCATTTGTGAAGCGGTTCGTGGGGCACTACCAGGCGGAACTCATGGGTGCCCGTGCCAACTTAGATCAGATATTTGCGGTTCGGCAGGTTATGCAGAAATGCCGCGAACACAACGTACCCACACATCATTTATCTATCGATTTTATTAAAATCAAATTATGCACGACTACGGATTTCCGGACAAACTAACGCGGTTGGTCAAAGCGATCGAGTGATGTGTGTGGTTCGAGTATCGGGGGCACTCTTGAGTCCCTTTGAAACCAGAAGAAGTTTAAGGCTAGGTGATGGTGCCTACTGTTTAACATTGGACTGGAAGGTTCAATTAGAAGAGCGGGACGAGAGGTACGATATTCCAAAAGTCGGTTAAACTGTGTCGCCAACATTGTGGCTTTAGACCTTTGTGAAGACTAAAGGCGGAAGCTAAACTGATTGGACTGGTCATCAATGCATCGGAGACGAAGTACAAAAAAGGAAGGGGTTCACGAAAAGACAGTTCTAACCTCCCACCTCGAGTTCAAATTAGTTGTGATGAAATCGAGGTGGTCGATGAGTTCGTGTATTTGGGCTCACTGGTAACTGCCGACAACGAGATAAATTTAACGGCGCATTACGGCAGGAAATCGTGCATACTTTGTTCATCGGAGGACGCTCCGATAGAGTAGAATTCGTCGCCGTACCAAGTTAGCCATCTACAAAACGCTAATCAGACCGGTAGTCCTCTACGGGCATGAGACATGATGGACTGCAGATGGAAAACGGAGTGTGTAGAAGACGGATGAACCATGAACTGCAGGAGCTGCTTGGAGAGCCATCTATCGTCCACACCGCTAAGACTGGCAGGTTGCGGTGGACTGGGCATGGACGACAGCCCGGTAAAGATGGTTCTAGAAAACCATCCGTCAGAGACAGACTGAGAGGTGCACAGCGGGCAAGGTGGATCGATCGACCTGCGGACCCTACGCAGACTGCAGAACTGGCGAACTGCTGCCATGGACCGAGTGGAAAGGAGACAACTCTTACGTACAGCAGGCCACACTACGGCTTGGGACTGTTTGGTAAGGTAAGATTAATTAGATTCCTTCAATATCTAGTAAAATGTAGCATTTAGAAGGCAATAGGCTTATGTTTGAACATGAATTTGTAGCATAGTTGTAGATAATGTGGTCACAAAAAACTTTGCTCTTCGAACTTTTCTCTTTCTTTTCTCTTTGTTTTGAAGAAACAGTTCATTTTCGATTTTATCACGATTAAAAAAAAATCACCATGAATTCATAAAAGTTCATAATATTTATCTCCATGGCATTTTCGCGTACTTTCTAAAGGAAACTATACATGCAATAACAATATGATTTGTACTACCCATTCTTTAGCAAAGTTAGGAGAGTTTATACTTCTTTATGTGAAATTACTGAAGCGCTACATTTTTTAATTTTTCAGTCGGAGTCCTATGACCTTGGTGCTATAGGGCTATTTGATATATCAATAGATCTTCTTTCTCCACTTTTTAAATAATACGTAATTTTTGTCCAAAGTCAGCGAAATACATTTTTCACGGTTCATTTTTCACAAAATTATGTCATAAATGAGCCGTTGCGGAACAAAGTGGTCTATGTGCCATCGAGCAAATTTGTCAGGAGAAGCAATTTTCGAAAAATCTCTGAATAAAATTCTGTTTAACGTTTTCTTTCGAACAAAATGTTCTAATATGAAGGTTATGAAATGGTTTAATATGTGAATACATAAAATTACCATTTTTTTGGAGAAATAAGTAAATTTACCATACCAATGTACATATACCACTCTGACTTCATATATATTTTACTGGAATCCTCGTATCGTTTCGGAACAGAGTGGTCTGGCCATTCTGTTTCGGACGAAATTTCAACATGGTATAAATCAGCTTTAAAGTTCGAATTTTCGAGATTTTTCTAGTCTCCTAACTTCAGTTTCTTGAGTACATGCGGATTATGTAAAAAACTCATTTTTGAAAAAAATGGTCTTTAGACCACTCTGTTCCGCAACGGCTCAAATGAATTATAACATTGTAAACCAAATAATTTAATCACTTCCAAAACTTAAATCAGTCACGAGAAAGACTATTCGAAAACACAAAATTTTTTCCTGAAATAAAATCGAAACATTTCAAAATAGTAGTTATACACATCTAACGAATATCTACATATATAATTTGCGTGACATAAGATTAATAATTAATGTAATTCAACGTTGCAATCAAATATTTTATAAACGCTACTACTATGAACAGTGTAGGTAAAAGAGGTCACACATTTTTGATAATAAGCTAATTATAAAATCCACTAGAGTGATGTTGTCGTGGAAAAGAGACTATTGAAAGTTGTCCAACACTCCGCAAAACAAGTTAAAGAACCTTATAACTAAAAGCCTTATGAAGAATTTTACCCGTTACAATGTAATTCTACTACGGCAGTCACAATCAACTCAGAGAATTCGTCAGACGCAGGGAGAAGTGAAGTATTGAAAATCTACAGAACTTCAATTACCTAGTGAAACTGTCATGTATCACTAATCTTTACTACCCTGTTGTTGATGTTGCAATTTCTGCTAGCTGCGTTCCCATTTCTAATAAATATTATGATGTTTGCCGAACGAAAAAATTCGTCAGTTGGGAGGGATAATTGAATGCAACCAATTGTTTTTTTCGTTCAAATTGCCTACCCAAATATAACAACAGCTTATACCGCGAATTGTACACTTGAATTTTAAACAAAACAATCGCGTAAATGATGGAACAATGACGCTTGTATGTATCATAAATGTCAATACGGTTAAAATTAATAAGCTTATGTCCAACGCTTTATGTATACCTGAATTTCTTGGAATATTTTGGGATTCGCTGGAAGCGGCACATGAAAGGGCTCCTGTCTTGCGTACCATTTTATTTGATGACACAATTTCCTGTTTGAAGAATGAGTAATTCATAAAAATAGTTTAAGTTTTTATGGTTAGTACACTCACTTGTATTGCGGGTTTAGTGGAAATAACGGTGATATCCGTAAAACTGACAGAAACGCCTCCTGCAGCCGCTCCTGGATGTCTTTATAGCTGTATCGTTTACGATTCGGAAACTTTTCCTTCGAATTGCCAATGTACTTTTGATAGAAGTCAGAATACTCTATAGAACAGAAATACGAAAAAAAGACAACGCTTTATCATTTTACATTACTTTTAAGATTTTTACTTATTATTAAACCTAAAAATTATCTTTCATATTTGTATTACTACCCTTGTCATTTGTATTACTACCCATTTCGCATGAAATAGCGCCACTCTTGTGTGTATGATTCTATCCAAAGATATGCAAATTACTTCAGATCCAGAACTCGCTCCGGAAAACCTGGATTTCCAGAAGTAGGGCTTTTCTGGAAACCAAAAGCCCCCATAAAAACACTACTGGTTTGAAAGTAGGTAAGTTGCTGAACACAGTTGTGGTAAACCGAATCCCCTCATCACACATGTAAGGGTGTTTTCCGTCGAGTACATAGGTGTATCGAAAGACCTAGCAAGCAAATTTTACCTTGATATATGTTCCGTTTGGTGCTCGAATCGTAAATTTCGTCATCAATCGATATCACAAGGTAATCACCACTATCCAGCAGGTTTCTGTTCTGCAAGCATCGCACGAAGTCTACCATTTCGATGTATTCTCCAACAAAAATGTAAACTAATTACGGAAGAGTAAGAAAGAGTTCTGATCAATGCTTCGCATGCCAAACGATTACCCGTAAACTTTTACTTCTAGTTGTTTGGTAGGTTTCATCCACTATATTCTGCAATTTGTAAATTTTCGATGGAATATAATCAGAGTACTCCCGGTAATGATTGACAGTTAGATTATAAGTCTCCGCCTGTGTCTGAAAATTGTTGCAAACAATTAATGAGGTGAAAAATTAATCTGCCCCTCGCGCCGCACAGTGGCTAGACGAACCTTTACGGCGTGCGCGATTTCCATACTCCAGGCAGGATGTTTTCCAGCTACTATAGTGAAACAGTGCCAATTATTCGCCAGCAGCAACGAAACGACACTTTTGGACACTTTTGTCGCCGGTGGCAGAGTTCTGGCGAAGCTGCTGTATACAGTTTTGTCTGTGACAGCAGCATCGGCGCATTTCTGAAACAGATTCACAAAAAGATTAGGTTTTTCAAAGTGTTCCCAGCAGATATCAAAGCTCACATATGAAATCATTGGAATGTTCCAGGCAGCTGCTACCAACGCTTCCGTAGTGCAAGTTTCGTCCGGACCAATAAAAGCTACGATTCCTTCGTCTCTCATTTCCGTCATTTTCCTAGCGAACACGATAAGCACGTTTAACTTAATATCCAATCACAAATATATCTTAGCAAGCCCATTAAACTCAATGATTTAATTAATTTACATATGCTAGCAAATGTCAAACATAATTAGGCTTACAACCAGGTAAAGCAATATCGGAAACTAAGCATATGTAAATTGAGTTTTCCAAAATTGTATGTACATATGAATGAGGAGATTTACTTAAGGACGGTTCTCGCATACTTACCGGATGGGATAAGCTTTTAGAGATTTCTGCGCTCCTATATCGACCGGCTTTAGCTTAATCGTTTTACCGGGAAGCAGCGTGGTGTCGTTATTGATATTTTCGATGGCCAGTAGTAAGGCGCCCAATATAACCTGGTGGAATTTCATTATATTTTAATCAACAGCGATGAGACAACTAATTAAAATATAAAAGGCATTGTTATGCAGGATTTATTTTTATATTACAATTACTTCGGTTTTATTGGAAAACCTAACCAAGAATGAAGGTACTGGCTTGTAAGACCTGTCTCGTACTAGGGTACACAGAATAGTCCCTGGCTTTGTCGACAAAAGGTCATGATAGCATTGATCCGTTTTCATCCAATAGATAGCTTTTTTAATTTGCATCCCATTAAAATCATCAGTACTCAATTCATAACCCTTCAAAAGTTTATGGGTCACGCTTTCCGTCAACCGTGGATTACAACGAGTAACACACGATAAAGTTTCCTCAGCCAAAAAAAAAACAATATTTAGGGAATGAAAGCCGAGTTATACCGTTCCCTATAAAGAGAATGCCCCGATATTGAAAGTTTGAGTGCTATCGCGCACGTACCGATATTTTAGATGATGAACGGCCCAAGAAAAATTATGTTTGCAAACGAAATTGCCGGTTTGAAAAACGCGCTGGTTGATGTCCGGCAATGCAAAACGTGTGTACCTGTGTTGATTGATTGTGGTTTGTTGCGGTAACGGCTGGTATACTGAATAAGATTTCTTGGATTATTTTTGAAAGAATCACTACAGCATTACTTAATAACTGGTTTAAATTTTAAACAGCTTAGTTGCGAAAATATCAAAGCAATTCTTGCATAATAAATAAGAACAAATCTAATAAGAGTCATACCGCTCTGTCGAATTCTGTGATAGTAATACATCAGAAGTCATGAGCTCAGCAACCTTTCCTTGGAAAGTAACGCATTTGAACATGTACACTTGCTACCGTAACAATTTTTTTCTTCAGCTTCTCTGCAGCATTCTTATGCAAAAATCTGTCGAAGAAAACCACTGTCGAAGAACATTAAGCTGCACTTCAGAGTGCATCGAAATTGGAATTTTTTAAAAGGTGCAGTTTGGTTTGACGCTCGATATTCACAGTTCAAAAATAAAATTATCAAAATATGAGCCGTTGCGGAACAGAGTGGTCTAAAGACCATTTTTTTTTTCGAAAATGAGTTTTTTGCATAAACCGCATCTACTCAAGAAACTGACGTTGGGAGATTAAGAAAATGTCGAAAAATCGAACTTCAAAGCTGATTTATACCGTGTTGAAATTTCGTCCGAAACAGAATGGCCATTCTGTTTCGGAACAGAGTGGTCTATGTACATTAGGGTGGGGGAAAATGATCGATTTTCCAGAACCAAGTTTTTTTGGTTCCTTTTGAGGTCCCCAACAAACCTAAACTTACCTGAAGTCGATTGGTTTTGTCTCCGCTTGGCGCATTGCATTTTCAATTTGTATGAAAATTCATATGGGAAAACCTACTTTTTTTTGAGCGGGGGCCTAGTGTGGTTGGTAACGTCTCCGCCAACCACGCTCGACGCCTGGGTTCGAATCCCACCGCCGACATAGGTGTCGATGGTTGTGAGGTGGCGTGATCCACTCACAACCAACCAAACTGGTCTAGATTCAATCCTAGCCGACACCGGGAGATTTTCTGAGGCGAAAAATCTCTGGGATCACGCCTTCCATCGCATGAGGAAGTAAAGCCGTTGGCGCCGGTCCGTTAATAAACGGGTCGTGAGTTAGGGTCCTGGGTGTGGAGGCGCCTCCCTGGGCGTCGGTGATTGGCCACAACAGTGACGGAACAAGACCGACGGAAAATAAGCGAGAATAAAAAAAAACCTACTTTTTTGCATTTACCTTTCTAGAGAGCTCAATAATGCTCTAATAATGCACTACATTATGTTAAAGTATAGTATTTTAGATGCCTAACAACTTTGCAGAAGACACTGAAGAGCTAGAATGTCCTTAAGAAGAGCTATAGCTGTTCAAAGTTGAGTATGTCGATTTCAATGCAGAAAATCTTGTTTTCTGCCAACATTACCAATGTACCGGCGTCTGTAGGATTCCCATCAGAAGTAACCTGTCGTAACGAGTTTATACACTCAGCTGGACCAAGCAAACAAATTTAGGTCAATATTCTAGGCGTAAATGGAATCTACAACGTGTTTCAGAGGTAACTTCTGATGGAAATCTGACTGACAACGATACACTGGCAGTGTTGGCAGAAAAAATGATTTGCAACATAAATTTCGACATACTCAACTTTGAACAGTTCTAGTATTTGTTTGGCACAACCTAGCTCTTTAGTGTCTTCAGCCAAGTTGTTGAGCATCAAAAAACCTACAATTTGAAGTCATAAAACCTATGGTTTGAGCCATTTTGAGCTCATTAGAATGGAAAATGCAAAAAAGTTGGGTTTTCCATACAAATCTCCATATAAATTTAAAGTGCAATGCGTCAAGCAGAGACAAAACCAATCGACTTCCAATAAATTCAGAATTGTTTGGGGCCCCTAATAGAACAAAAAAAACTTGGTTCTGGCTTTCTGCAATCAAGTTTCGTTTTTTCCATATAACGATTCCCCACCCTAATGTACATAAATCGGTGTAATACTATCATGTAAAACGTAACATGAAGCATATTACATATGATAAGTAACATGTCACTTGTTCGGTACATGTCACACGTAATATGTAACATGTTACACGTAATGTAACACGAGAACACGTGACATCTTACATGTGGCATGCTATATGTACCATATAACATGTGACACTAGCCATTTTATACGAGTTACCGTCATTTTCTTTGTCATTTACCAGGTTTGTGTACATTAGGGTGGGGAATCGTTATATGGAAAAAACGAAACTTGATTGCAGAAAGCCAGAACCAGGTTTTTTTTTTGTTCTATTAGGGGCCCCAAACAATCTTGAATTTATTGGAAGTCGATTGGTTTTGTCTCCGCTTGGCGCATTGCATTTCAAATTTATATGGAGATTTGTATGAAATAAACAACTTTTTTGCATTTTCCATTCTGAAGAGCTCAAAATGGCTTAAACCATAGGTTTCATCACTTCAATTGGTAGGTTTTTTGAGGCCTAACAACTTGGCCGAAGACACTAGAGAGCTAGGATGTGCCAAAAAAATACTAGAGCTGTTCAAAGTTGAGTATGTCGAAATTTATGTTACAAATCATTTTTTCTGCCAACACTGCCAGTGTACCGGCGTCAGTCATATTTCCATCAGAAGTAACCTCTGAAGCACGTTGTAGATTCTACCTACGCTTAGAATATAGTCCTAAATTTGTTTGCTTGATCCAGCTGAGTGAATGAACTCGTTACGACAGGTTACTTCTGATGGAAATCCTACTGATGCCGGTACATTAATAATGTTGGCAGAAAACAAGATTTTCTGCATTTAAATCGACATACTCAACTTTGAACAGCTATAGTCTTCTGCAAAGTTGTTAGGCATCTAAAATACTATACTTTAACATAATTTTGTGCATTTTTAGAACATTATTGAGCTCTCTAGAAAGGTAAATGCAAAAAAGCAGGTTTTCCCATATAAATTTTCATACAAATTTGAAATGCAATGCGCCAAGCGGAGACAAAACCAATCGACTTCCGGTAAATTGAGGGTTGTTTGGGGCCCCAAAAGGAACCAAAAAAACTTGGTTCTGGAAAATCGATCACTTTTCCCCACCCTAGTGTACATAGACCACTCTGTTCCGAAACGATTCGAGGATTCCAGTGAATATATATATGAAATCAGAGTGGTCTATGTACATTGGTGAGATAAAATCACCGATTTCGCAAAGAAACTGTTAATTTTATGTATCCCCATGTTAAACCACTTCATAACCTTTATATTAGAATATTTTGTTTGAAATAATCCGTTGAACAGAGTTTTATTCAGAGATTTTTCGAAAATTGCTTCTCCAGAACAATTTGCTCGATGGCACATAGACCTCTCTATTCCGCAACGACTCATATCAAGACATTTTTTTCTGATGTGTTTTACCTGATACCATCTAAAAAAAATTATTTGTTTCATTGTTATCTATTTCCATATTTTGTTACCCTTTTATAGTGCAGTTTCGTGCTTACTTTTTTTGTTATTTGGAAACTTGTTTGATCAAATTTGATTGAGTTTTGATTGAGTTAGAAGAATTTTTCGAAAATATGAAAAATTGCACCGGGCATGCAATAGTTAACTTTGACAGGTATGTGAATCATGCAAAAGTTGCGTTTAAGAACACGTTAACATTGCTTAGTGCTGTAAGACCAATATCTTTTGATTAATATTTTTCATCGCGAATTTTCAGTTGATCAATTTCACCCCAAACACGGTAAATAAAATAATTTGAACTCTGATTCGCTGGCGTCAACAATTTCTGACCCTTCGTCTATTGTTTTCCTAATTCTTCCTAGCAATAAAGTTAAACGGTGTTGAAGCCACAAATGACTTCGAGCCACCAGTTCGAATTTTCAAAGACACAAGACTCGAAAATAGTTGATGTGTCACCTGTGAAAACGCTATTTTATGATTGTTTATCTTTAGAATTTTCTACATGATCTCAGATTTTTTTAAAGCGGTTATTCGGGAATAAAGTCCGCCAAAAATTGATTTCCGAAAACGGCTCAAAACGTAAAATTACTATAACTTTAAGTAAACTGAATCGATTTTCCTGAAAATTGTCATGTTTTTTTTACCCTAAATAGGGTACAAAATAATGGTTATTAGAAGTTACTAATGAGATTACATGGTGAAAAATTCGCATTCATCTGAAAACAAAATGATGATTTTCTTTTTCAATATACAAACAATACGTTTAGTAGTGCAACTCAACAGCTTTTATTTGATGTATTCAAATAATGCGCTGTTATAAACATGCGTGACAAAATCCAATTTTTCTATAACATGTTTTTGACTATCATTTTGAACCCATTGTGGTGTAACTCCATTTTGTGTGGTTGTTCTTTAATTGGGCTGTAATTTTCAGGTTTTGTTTGATTATTCAATAATGCAATAGTTTGCATCAAAGAATGCCAACAAAGCCAATCAAATTCAAATAAACGTAACCTGAAAATTAAAGCCCAACTGAATAACAAGGATATGAAACGGAGTTATGCTTCCCGCACAATAGGTTCAAAATAATGTTCAAAAACAAAAGTTACAGAGAAATTGGATTTTCTTACGCATCTTCATAACGGCACATGTTTTTTTTTTTCAAACATATCAAATGAAAGCTCTTGAGTTGCATTCAAAACGTATTGTTTGTATTTTAAACCTAGATTTGTTGGTAAGAAAAAAAGCTGTGAAAATCACCATTTTTTTAGAGGCACTATCATGCAATCTCATACATATTTTGTGGTTCCCAATTTTTCACATGCACGTACACTAGCGCAGCACATATGTAGAAATACAAGACGTAGCGTGAACACGGCAGCAGATGGACCATTCGTCGATCTCGAACCGGCGAAATGATCCTAGAGCTTCGCCGAGACGCGAAGGGCGAAGGGAGCTACCTGCTAAGAAGTGGTTAAAAAAGTATTAAGGAAAGACGTGCAATGCAATGCTCTTTAGCTTAATAAGCTGGACGAAAGTACCAAAGGGTGCGACATTGCACAAGCCCCCGAAAAGGAATGCGGAGTGATGGTAGTCATAGAGGCAATTCGCCTCCGAAAGGGTCCCAGGTTGCCACCGTCAAGCATCCATCGACATCGACAGCCCTGTAAAACTCAAGCTGTAGGTCGGTTGGTCGCTATCCCTGATGGGCATCCTGCAACAGTCTAATATTTGCTGTAGGTGTTTCGAGAGGGGACATAAATCCTGGTCGTGTAACGGACCCGACAGGTCTGGTTTATATCGACGCTGCGGTGGTGCAGGCCTCAAAGCGCAGGATTGCGGACGCCTCCCAAGTGCAGGTATGCACCGGTAAGCGGGACGCCAAGTACGTCATGGGAGACCCCAAGTGCCCGGCTAGCATGCCGGCTACTGAAACGCAGGACGTTGCCATCGTATCGGACCCCTACCGCATCCCTACCGTAAACGATAACTGCGCAGCGGATAAGTTTAGATGGCGGGCTTATAGATGACAAGCGGGTTCTCGGTTCAGGAGATCGTAGCGACCTCGAATGGCTACGTGGTTGCCAAGGTGGACGGTGTATTCTGGGGAAGTCGCTGCACTAACCAGAGGGGACATTCGTTGTTTTGCTTTCGTCTTGATTAGACGCAAATTGTTTATCTTCGTTTGATTCGCAAAATAACAATACACGAGTTATCGTACGGGTGTTTTTTTTTTCGATTAGTTCTTGTGTGCGATAACAATAGCCTGCAGTATATCGGCAGAAACATCTTCTGCACACTGGTAGGGGCAGGCTACCCCGCCAGTAATCTGATACGCAGCTGATATATCAGCAAGAATAATTCTCCCGCACCGCTGTTACCCCGCTAGCAGCACGGACCATCATACGATCGAGCGAGTGCAAGTCAACTACAAGTGGCATCTACAAGGACGAGTGTAAGATACGGCCACTGTGTCACAACACGAGGCTGGATCGTCATTGTTTGTTCTGCGGAGACACTCGATTAATCCAACTATCAGCCGTGAGGTCGTGACTTAGACGTTCGGTGAAGTATTCACTTTAGAATTTTTATCATTATTATTAATATTATTATTATTATTGTTATTATTATAATTATTATTATTATTATTGTTATTATTATTATTATTGTTATAATTATTATTATTATTCTTACTATTATTACTATTGTTATTAGTATTAGTATTACTGTCTTTTTTTTATTTTGATCCATTGTAGTTTGAAAAATTGTTTTTAAAATTTAATATCAACTACTTGATCCTCCCACCACCGCAAAATGGACGACATGCAGGTGCAACTATTCCTGGATGTGGAAACAAATGGGGAAGAGATTGAGATTTCCCCCATCAATTCCCCTCTACCTTCCCCGCTACCTAGCCCCGTACCAAGGGTACCGGCAACACGGGTGAAAGCTTACCCAGATGCTTCGAAAGGTCCGTTCGTAGTTTTCTTTAGGCCCATAAAGAAGCCTCTTAACATTATACAAATAGGCAAGGACCTGGCAAAACAGTTTTCGGACGTAACCGAAATTACAAAGGTTAGACCGAACAAACTGCGAGTTGTCGTGAGTAGCTTGAAGCAAGCAAACGCAATTGCTAGCTACGAGCTCTTCACGAGAGAGTACCGCGTGTACATCCCTGCTAAGGACGTGGAGATCGACGGTGTGGTTACCGAAGGAAGCCTCACGGTCGATGACATTTTGCGTCACGGGGTTGGCTGTTTCAAGAACCCCCTGATTCAAGATGTAAAGATACTGGATGTCAAGCAATTGCATTCAGTATCCATCGAAGAAGTGAAGAAGAAATTCTTCCCTTCTGATTCCTTCCGTGTAACATTCGCTGGATCCGCACTGCCGAACTACATCTCTTTGGACAGGGTTCGTCTGCCTGTACGCCTGTTCGTACCGCGGGTCATGCATTGCCAAAACTACAGGCAGTTAGGTCATACAGCCACCTACTGCTGCAACAAGGCACGCTGCAGCAAGTGCGGAGGCAATCATGCTGAGACCGCTTGCAGTGAGGATACTGAAAAATGTCTTTACTGTGAGGGAACTCGACATAACCTTTCGGCGTGTCCCGCGTACAAACAGCGCGAGGAAAAATTAAGCGTTCCCTTAAGGAACGATCAAAGCGCTCTTTTGCAGAAATGCTTAAGAGGGCTGAACCACCCTCGACAGGAAACATCTTTGCCAACCGATGAGGGTACATCTGACGATACCGTCGAAGGGTGTTCTTATGCCTTGCCAGAGGGATCTAGGAAGAGGAGAATGCTCAACTCTCCTAATCTTTCTCGCAAAGGTCGTAAGATAACCCCTAGCGGAATGACCAATAAGACAACACAAAAAGGAAGCGGTGAATCATAAAATTCTCTGATATTGTGGACTGGATATTTAAAATATTCAACATACCAGATCCCCTTCAAAACATTCTTCTTGCCCTTCTCCCTACAGTGAAAACCTATTTGAAGCAACTCACAGCAACTTGGCCCCTCATTTCAGCTATCGTATCTTTCGATGACTAATACGTCGAAAGAGGTTAGGAATTTTGTCACTGTGTTACAGTGGAACTGCAGAAGTATCATCCCCAAATTCGATTTATTTTCACATCTGATAAACACATACAATTGTGATGCGTTCGCGCTCTGTGAAACTTTTCTCAATTCAAATGACCAACTTAATTTCCACGATTTCAACATCATTCGTCGAGATCGAGACTCACGAAGCATAACCCAGCTCAGCTGCAGCTCCTACTAACGGGTAAAACGATCTCTCAGGTTTTAGTCGCTAAATATCTCGGGGTCTGGTTCGACTCTAAATTCACCTGGGCTTGTCATATTAGGTATCTGACACAAAAATGCCAACAGAGCATTAATTTTCTTCGTACGATTACCGGAACTTAGTGGGGTGCTCACCCAGGAGACCTTCTAAGGTTATACCAAACAACGATATTGTCAGTTCTTGAGTACGGCTGTTTCTGCTTCCGCTCCGCTGCGAACACGCACATTATAAAATTAGAGAGAATACAATATCGTTGTTTGCGTATTGCCTTGGGTTGCATGCAGTCGACCCATACGATGAGTCTTGAAGTGCTAGCGGGTATTCTTCCGTTGAAACATCGTTTTTGGAATCTCTCTTACCGGTTACTAATTCGATGTACGGTCATGAACACATTAGTAATTGAAAATTTCGAGAGGTGGGTCGACCTTCAATCCCAAACTAGATTTATGACTTTATATTTTGACTACATGGCTCAAAATATTAACCCTTCCTCATACGTTCCCTTCAATGTCGCACCTTTAGATACTTCTAACAATGCTATATTCTTCGACACCACCATGAAAGAAGACATTTATGGTATCCCGGATCAATGGCGCCCACAAGAGATCCCTAAGATTTTTTCAAATAAGTTTAAACATGTGAGTTGTGATAAAATGTTTTATTCTGACGGATCTAATCTAGATGAGTCCACTGGCTTCGGTGTTTTCCACGAAAATTTTACCGCCTCCTACAAACTCGATGCTCCTGCTTCCGTGTACGTCGCAGAACTTGCTGCTATTCAGTACTCTCTTGGGATCATCGAAACCCTGCCCATAGACCACTACTTCATCTTCACAGACAGTCTCAGTGCCATTGAGGCTCTGCGATCGATGAAGACTGTGAAGCACACCCCGTATTTCCTGGGGAAAATACGGCGGTTTTTAAGTGCTTTAACAGATAAAAATTACCGGGTTACCTTAGCGTGGGTCCCTTCTCATTGTTCCATTCCGGGCAATGAAAAGGCTGACGCTTTAGCTAAGGTGGGTGCTATTGATGGCGATATTTATGTAAGACCAATTGCTTATGATGAATTTTATAGCGTCAGAGAACACTCAATAGTTGGCAATTATCATGGAACTCAGATGAACTGGGACGGTGGCTATATTCCATTTTTCCTGAGGTATCGACGAAAGCATGGTTCAAGGGGTTGGATGTAGGTCGGGACTTTATTCGCGTGATGTCCAGACTTATGTCCAATCACTACACGTTAAACACGCATCTCTTTCGTATAGGGCTTGTAGACAGTAATCACTGCGTTTGTGGCGATGGCTACCATGACATCGAGCATGTTGTTTGGTCGTGTACCGAATACTGTGGTGTTAGGTCCGAGCTTATAGATTCCCTTCGGGCCCGAGGAAAACAACCGAACGTACCCGTTAGAGACATTCTGGGGAGCGGTGATCTCCAGTACATGACACAGCTATACGGGTTTATGCAAAATGCTGGAATTAAAATTTGATTTTTTTTATCTATTTGCTAGATTATAATTCCCGTCATAAAATAAATGAAAATGATACACCATGGTGGAAACACTAAAACGAAGACTCGGCTCCTTCATGTTCACGCAGACACCTCAGACCAAAACTGCTCAAATGGAATATCACTGCTTAGCCATGTACAAATAAATGAATCCTGTAACTCAATATAGTTAAAATCAAAATTGTAACTCCCCTCCTCTCACCTTAAATCCCCACTAGCTCGTAGTCGGCCGCGAGATATAAAAAATGTGCCTCCCTCTTTTCCCTGCTAACTTAGAATTAAAAAAAAACATGTACTTGGCTCAGTTAAACATAATTTGTATCGTGCCGTGTCAAATAAACTATTTTAAACTAACCAGAGGGGACAAATCCTGTTGGAAGCTCAACTTAGTTCTGACCAATGTCGGTGCTAAAAGCACCTGCAGCAGAAATAGTACGGAGTCGATCATTGACAGACGAGGATAGACAACGGCTACACTAATAGTGACCACCAGTCGGTCAGCTACAGCGGGGACTCGCGGCTGGAAGATATTCCATTTTGATGCCAATGTATTTGAGGAAGTAATAAGTTGGGACCTCGAAGGAGGTGTCCCCCCTCGCCTCCCCCGAGTGCGGATCAACTTATTGCTACACTATCGCGGGCGTGCGACGCCGCCATGCCTAAATCCTGTCAGTCTAAAAATGGAAGGCCTCTGGCATACTGGATGACGCGATTGCTGACCTCCGCAGTGCATGCCTTCGTGCGAGGCGGAGAATGCAATGCCGGAGAGCCTGTTTCGATAGACTTTGCGACAGTGCCAATACGAACTAATCGGGTGACTCCCATAGTCTTATAGTCGTTAAGGCCAAGACCAGAGGCTCGTCGGCCCCGGCATAGCAATCACCAGTGATGTTTTAGTGGATCCTTGAGGGACTTTTCCCACACCACGAGCCAAACCCCTGGTCTCCGGCTGCTGAGCCTCCACAAACAGCGAGTGATGGCAGCTACGCAGGGGTCGAGGAGGCGTCAAGGATAAAGGACGGTGAACTCATTGAGATCGCAAACTCCCTGAAGGTGAGCAAGGCACAGAGATCAGACGAAATCATGAGCTCGGTAATTAAGAATACCACTCCGGATGGAAGGACGTGCGACGACGAGGGGACCCGGAGAGCAGTCATCACGGCTGTTTCTCAGATTATTCCCACTTTGCAAGACACCAATCGAATCTGCTTTCACGAAGTCAGGCAAGTTGTTAAAATAAGGGGTTGCACTAAGCACAATCGCCCTCTCTCTGAATCAATGACTAAAGGTCCGAGGGAGACTCGGGTTCGAGAAAAAAATGGAGAAACACTAGCACTAGACAAGTCTTCTCCAGTTCGAGCAAACACAAAGAAAAAGATTGTTCCATGAAGTCTCAACCAGATCCGTCTCGGCCGGAGGGAAAAGATATTATTAATTATTATGACACTAGCAAACATGAGTTTTGGAGAAATCACAATTCCTTTTCCATCCTCTTGATACTTGCCCTGCTGTTGATATCTACAAACATCATCCGAATAAAATAAAACTTCTTCATTTTAATGAAGTGTTGCATTCCGAATGTAAATTAAAGATTACATTTATAAAATTCTGTATTTCTTTTTGTTACATGGGTGAAATTTGATGAAATTTTGGACAAAATTAGTTTGGAGTGTAATGTTCACATGTGCACAATTTCATTACAATCTGTCAATTGGTTATTTAAATGGCTTTCAAACAAGACGTGCTGCGACAAAATATATGAATGTATTCTACAGGTAGATCGCGAAGCAGTTGGGAGACGACCGTTCGATCGTAACGCGTGTGGTAAAATCGTTCAACGACATCCATACAAATCAGCGGCGAGCTGGCAACGAAAGAAAAGTGAAGACGGTCGACTCCGTGAAGACAAGAAAGGCGAGAGAATACTTCAAGTGTCATCCGAAACTTTCGATTCGAGAGGGGACCAAGAAGATCAATTCTTCCATCTGGTTTATCCAGCAGACAATAGAGAAAACCGGAACTCATGTCTTCAAGGTAATGAAGGCGCGCCCAACCGAATAGAATACGGTGGTCAAATCCCGCGCCAGAAATCTGTACCGCGAGTGATTGACGCAACCGAAATGCATCGTGTTGGACAACGAGACGTACATTGAAGCAGACGTTAATTAGATCTTTCGTTGATAAGCCCCACCTGAATGTTCCGGAAGAATAAGTTCGACAAATTGGCCAGAAAGTATTTGGTGTGGCAGGCGGTGCTGCCATTCGTCCAGTCCCAGGATGTGACACTCTGTTTTGGTATCGTGCCATTACACGAAATCGGTGATGGAGTCGATGCCAACGATGTTTTTTTTATGCCGAAGGAAGTGAATCCACCAAACTCGCCAGAACATTGGCCAATAGAAAAATTGTGACCGGTTGGGAAAACCAAACGCTGAAAAACAGAGAAGGTTTTCAAAAAACATATTATTATCATCAAAAAATTTTAATTAAATTTAGTCGTCCTATCTGCGAAACCTAGCTAGGAAGCTTTTGTTAACGTTCCTGAACATTCACATTCGATGAGGTCTCTGATCCGTATCTTAGCAGAATGTTGCGCTTAGACCTAAATAATTTATTTGTTAACATTCTGATTTTTCAACAATAAATAAGTCAATTTTTAGAAATCTTTTTTTAGAAATCTTTTTTTTTTTGTAGACTGGACTGCGTCTACTATTTAGAACTTTTGTAGTAGTGAAATCTTAAAAACGTTATCACTGTGATTGAGATAATCAATGGCACATGTTATTTTCAGTCATCCTTACACGAAAAGCCTCAAAAACAAATGAATCCTTCAGTTATAGTATTTAACCTTTTCTGTGGAGTAATAAAGTATGTAACATTAGCCGGAACACGTAGCAAAACAGATGTCTGCCACCGAGTAGCACCAGTGAGTCAATCCACAAAATGCACGTGATAAATACCCTCCGCAGTCTTTTTGTTCCTAGAGCTAACAGTACTAATCCAACAAAATGTATACACTTGATGTATCGTATGTTATAATTGCTCATTTTACCACCTACCTTCGAATGAACATATCCTGCGAGGAATCCTATATGCACCTCATACTGCCGGCTAGCAAACCCGGCCGTTTCAGTTTTCCTGTTAGCTATAGTCCAGCTGTTATTTATATTATTATTATTACTATTACTTTGTGCTGAACTATACAAGCAATCACAAGTGGCAGCATGAGGTTGCCGGAGGAGGCTTAACGATGCTCCAATTGACATCGGCAGGCAGGACATCCTAGCCACCAGAAACAGCAAGATCCGGAGGTGATGAACCTTTTTATTGCCGGGTTCCATTATATTATATTACTACTATCACTACTATCAGCTCACGACGGTTCAGTTTCTCAATGCAACGTTGTGGGCGGTCAGTAAAATTTATTCACAGATTAGGGATTAATCATTGTCAGCTAATTGATGGCACGGTAAGACGCTCGCCAACCTAAATGATCCCTGCGAAGTGCGCAACAACCACAACTTTTCAATAAAACTCAATAATTTTCTCGTTATGTTTTAATTTGAAGTGGGAAGTTATATTGTCTCGCACACATCTCAACACTAGCATTCTATCCCTTAATTCATCAATCAAGACATTCATAATCCTATCTTTTCAAATCTTTCCCCAACAACACAATCACCTCTCTGTAGGCGTAAAGCACGCTCGAATTAAACACGAAAATCGCCAACCCATTCATTTTCGCTTACTCTACTGAAAGCCTCCAGCCACTACGTGCTTCTGCATGATGCTTTTCGCCGAAAAGGACGTTGACTCCAATCAGGTATTTTCTGACAACGTACCAGCTTCTGTAGTCGATGTCTGTATGGTTAAGCTATTTTTCTTAAACATAGTTTATTGTCAACATTGGCGTCTTTACCGTACATATCCAAAAGTTCCAACAGGTTGACTTCGAGAAAAGCAGTATATTGTTATTATCTTCAATTATATAGGATTTGATGGCTTGTACAGCAACACAAGTAAATAAATGTCCAAACTTAGGGGGAAAAGGTCAGCGCCGGAAAGTTTGTTCGATTGTTTGTTCAGCAATCCTAGCGAAATTTGTTTTCGCATTGCGTAACCGAAAATCAGTACCGCGACGACGAAGAGACGTTCGTATTGATGGTAATTCGTTTTAAGCACCAGAAATATATACAGTTGTGGTTATGGTGTCTAAGGTGTACGGAACGATAGAGTGGATCGGACACAAACGTAAATTGAAACCGAAAACTGAACTCAATTAAGGTTACAAAAAAGTTTCAGCCCCCTTCGGAGAACTCCATCTGTCTATACGAAGATGCTGATTGGCTGTTGATAAATTGAATAAAGCAGATGTTTAAAAATAGCATGTTTTAATAATAATGAAGTTTATTCTATTGCATACAGAAAAAAAATTGAAAATGAGGTGTCGAAAAATATGTTGCAGAAACTGAATAGGAAGAGAGATTGATGATCATTTGTAATCTAAGTCTGCCAAAACAATGAACAATGAAGACAAACATTATTGAATGAACAACAGCAGCAACAGCCATACTGAATAAATTGAAAACAAATTAAACAACAAACATTGTAATCCCTCTACCTAAATCAAAACTTCATATATCTTACTATTCATTCCAAAATATCAATAAAGTTAAAGTGAATTTTCTCTTTTAGTGTAGCACATGCGGAAAACCAGAATTGAACAGTATATCATAGAAAAATAACTGTAGAAATGGAGAACCATGTTAAAAGAAAAATGTAAGAGATTAACTTCTTTTATTATTTCTGAAAGAAAAAAATGAACGTCACCGTCTGTGACATTGATGCTGTTTCACCTCGATATATCAGCAAATTTGTTTAATATTGCCACTTAAACGCTATCATGCGTAGGTTGATGGCCTTACTGGGACATGTTATGTTCCTATTCTAATTTAAACTTCCACGAATGTTTTTCCTTTGAATATATAATCTTTTGCGTTTGTTAAATAGATCGTCTATCATATTAGTGGTTGGTCAATTCATTTTAAAGAAAGTGTAAAACATAGGAAACGACAGAGAAAGTCAGTGATCGATGATGTCATTGCTTGCTACCGACAATGAATAATTCTCCCCTTGTGTGGGGGACGATGCACATGAAAGACACACAATGTTCGAATGATTTTGCCAATTACAACCCGGCATTTATTGGAAAGATATTATGGGAATTCAGGTAGCAGCACTAGTATACAAATATGTACCCAGTCGTAAAATGTATAACTTCCATCACACAGACAATGGAGTTGACTATTTTTGGGTCTATTGTAGTATAAAATTAGAAATAAATTTATCTATGTAAAAAATTTCTACCCACCGTAGATTGTTTTTAGAATATTTTTGGTCTCTAATTGTTGAGAATATTTTACAGCAAGCTTGTATTTGAGCTTTAATTCATTCAGGAACGGTTCTTGAGGTGAAATTTTTCGAGGCTGACGATATCTGAGCATACGGCGTAACGATTAAAGAACGGCCTCCCACTCCGTGGTGGGACCAAGAGTGCTCCGATGTCTACACGCAAAGATCCGACGCCTTTTTGGCCTACCAGAAGGGAGGTATACCTGGCGACTATTTACGGTATTCGGAGCTTGATACCAAGCTTAAAAGCTTGGCTAAAGCAAAGAAACGCGGATATTGGCATCGGTTCGTGAACGAGACGTCGAGGGAGACATCGATGAGCACTCTTTGGAACACAGCCCGAAGAATGCGGAATCGCGTAACGGTCAACGAAAGCGAGGAGTCTTCAAGTAGGTGGATATTTGATTTTGCCAGGAAAGCATGCCCGGACTCTGTTCCTGAGCAAAATATTGTTCGCGATGCGTCTCCGGGCAACGACGCGATAGGATCACCTTTTACGATGGCAGAATTTTCAGTTGCCCTCCTGTCCTGTAACAATAACGCGCCTGGGTTAGATAGAATCAAATTCGACTTGTTGAAGAATCTACCCGGCAATGCCAAGAGGCGCTTGTTGAACTTGTTCAATAAGTTCCTGGAGCAAAACATTGTACCGCAGGATTGGAGGCAAGTGAAGGTGATCGCCATCCAAAAACCAGGGAAACCAGCTACTGATCACAACTCTTAAAGGCCGATTGCAATGCTATCCTGTATCCGGAAATTGATGGAAAAAATGATACTCCGTCGTTTAGACCATTGGGTCGAATCAAATGGCCTACTATCGGATACTCAATTTGGCTTCCGCCGTGCCAAAGGGACGAATGATTGTCTTGCGTTGCTTTCAACAGATATTCAGCTGGCGTATGCTCGCAAAGAACAAGTGGCGTCTGCGTTCTTGGACATTAAGGGGGCTTTTGATTCCGTTTCTATTGACATTCTTTCGGGTAAACTTCACCGACAAGGATTTTCTCAAATTTCAAACAATTTTTTGCACAATTTGTTGTCCGAAAAGCACATGCATTTTACGCACGGCGATTTGGCAACTTTTTGCATTAGCTACATGGGTCTTCCCCAGGGCTCATGTTTAAGCCCCCTTCTTTACAACTTTTATGTAAATGACATTGACGAATGTCTGGCAAATTCATGCACGATAAGACAACTTGCAGACGACAGTGTAATCTCTGTTACAGGAGCCAAAGCTGCCGATTTGCAAGGACCATTGCAAGATACCTTGGACAATTTGTCTGCTTGGGCTTTACAGCTAGGTATCAAATTCTCTCCGGAGAAAACTGAGATAGTAGTTTTTTCTAGGAAGCATGAACCTGCTCAGCTTCAAACACAATTGATGGGTAAAACGATTTCTCAGGTTTTGGTACACAAATATCTTGGTGTCTGGTTCGACTCTAAAAGCACCTGGGGTTGTCACGTGAGGTATCTGATGAAAAAATGTCCACAAAGAGTGAATTTTCTTCGTACAATAACCGGACAATGGTGGGGAGCCCATCCAGGAGACCTTATAAGGCTTTACCAAACAACGATATTGTCTGTTATTGAATACGGGTGTTTCTGCTTCCGCTCCACAGCAAACACACATTTGATCAAACTGGAGCGAATACAATATCGTTGTTTGCGTATCGCCTTAGGTTGCATGCAGTCGACCTATACGATGAGTTTGGAGGTCTTAGCTGGAGTACTACCATTGAAAAACCGCTTCTGGAGCCTGTCTTCTCGTATTCTTATCAAATGTGAGGTCTTGAACCGTCCCGTGATTGGAAATTTTGAAAGGTTATTCGAACTTAATTCTCAAACCCGTTTTATGACATTGTATTTCAATCACATGTCCCAAAATATTAACCCTTCTTCGAATATTCCAACTCGTGTCGACTTATCAAATACTTCTGATTCTACTGTGTTTTTCGATACATCCATGATAGAAGAAACTCGTGGAATCCCGGATCATTTACGCGTGCAGCAGATCCCTCAAATTTTTTCCAATAAATATCGAAACATCAACTGCAACAATATGTTCTACACTGACGGATCACTTCTTGATGGGTTCACTGGCTTCGGTATTTTCAATAACAATTTAACCGTCTCCCATAAACTCGATAATCCTGCTTCTGTTTACGTCGCAGAATTAGCTGCAATTCAGTACACCCTAGGGATTATCGAAAAAATGCCCAAGGACCATTATTTCATCTTTACGGACAGTCTTAGTTCCATTGAGGCTCTCCGATCGATAAAAGATGTTAAGCACTCTCCGTATTTCCTGGGGAAAATACGGGAACATCTGAGTGCTTTATCCGAAAAATCGTTTCAGATTACCTTAGCGTTGGTCCCTAAGGTGGGCGCAACAAACGGTGATATTTATGAAAGACCAATTGCCTTTAATGAATTTTTCGCATTTGTACGTCAGAATACGATCATCAGTTGGCAGAATGCTTGGACCAGAGGGGAATTGGGAAGGTGGTTACATTCCATAATCCCCAAAGTATCGAAGAACCCGTGGTTTAAGGGGTTGGATGTAGGTCGGGATTTCATTTGCGTGATGTCCCGGCTTATGTCCAATCACTATAGATTTGACGCGCATCTCCGTCGTGTTGGGCTCGGGGAAAGTGGTATCTGTGCCTGTGGTGAGGGTTATCACGACATAGAGCACGCGGTTTGGTCATGCCCTGTACACCGTGACGCCAGGTCTAAATTAATAGCTTCCCTGCAGGCCGAAAGTAGGCAGCCGGCTGTTCCTGTTCGTGATGTCTTGGCGAGCCGTGACCTATCCTACATGTCCCTTATATACGTTTTCCTGAAATACATTCACGCCCCAGTTTAATCCTATTCCCTTCCGCCTACATCCAACCAAACGACAAGAACACGTTAAGACCTCGGATCCGAAAACAGCAACTAGACCCGCACGATACTCTCAGGTCCCGAGGGAGACAACCCAATATGCCAGTCCGTAATATCTTGGCCCAGCAGTGGAACATATTCAATAGGCTGCTTACCTATGGCGATAGAAAACCATCAAACAACAAATCTGTGCTTTTAATGCAAAACATTCTAGCTTTAAGTTAGATTTAGTTTCAGCTCGTAGTCGGCAGCGAGGATAAAAAATTTGCTTTTAGTTATTAAGATACTTTAGAAAGTAAGCTACCAGATATAATTGGCGCCGTTAAACATTAAATTGTATTTGTGCCGTGTCAAATAAATTCTAGATGAAGAAAAAAAAAATCTGAGCACATTATTCAAATCTATTTGGAGTTTTCTGAGAAAATCGAGCCTCTTTATTTTTAAAACTGCATTTCCAGGCCACTAAATTTACCAAGGGAAGCACATGCTGTGTGTCTATCAACAAGCGTTCGTGCAAGAACTTTAGCTATTCCCATGTAATTCACGTAGTTAACTTTAAATGAGAATGTTTGTGAAATTCATTCAAAGCTAATTTAAATAATTGCAAAGTCCCTAACCGGTATTTTCCTTTTTACTTAATAGTTAGTGGCATGCGTTTCTTATTACAGTTTAATTGCAAATCTTTGTTGTGATGGGAGAAACCTGGAAAAAAATAAAAAATATGCTGCATACGAGCCTGCTACTTTAAGTTCCATTACTTTAATTTCCATTTTATTTCATCGCTAATTTATCCCCAGGTCATACCAGGCAACATTAATCATCTGTTGAATCACTTTCGTAGCCAACTTTTTTCCACTCCCCTACTATCAATTTCCATGGCTAGGTTATGTTTCAAACGCTTGCTCCGTGTTGACTTGCTTTAGTAATAGGCGTCGAGGAAAGACAACAACAGAAACAGGTCAATCAATCAACGATTATTTGAGGACTCCAGAGTCTGCAGAGTCAATCCGTCGGCATGAGAACTTTATGAGTCATTAAGGTTGATATGTATGAATGATAGGAATGGCACGTGACCCAACATGACTGTAAAACTCGGGCCCATAAATTGTGAACTTAATTTAAACATAATAGGGTTTCTACTTCAGATCGTGAGAATATTGATGCAGCTTCCAACAAACGACGCGCAAATTTGAATAAGAATGAAGATGTGTGTCACAACGTTATTTGCAAAACTACAGTTTAATAATAGATTTTTATGGGTTCAAATATATCATTTGAAAATGAATAAATGCCTGTTTCTAGTTAAAAATTAAATTAAAAGCACGCGCTATACAATCACCTTTAGTGGACCTTCCACCAACCGAACACCCACTAACCCCGGGTCAGGTAACTCTGCTGGGACTGACGCCCGACATGTCCACTGCGTAAAACAAGTTCCGTTCTATGGTGGAATTTTACTGGAAGTGTAATCGTACGTGTTAAACGTACTCAATTCCTGACTGCATCCTCAGCGTTGCTACATTTTGGATTGTAAAATTTGAGCCCACGACACGAAAACGACATTTACAACAGCAAAAATGACAAAGTGCCTTTCAAGTTAAGGCAAGAAGAAATAACTTATCTCTTCTAGGTAATTTGTGACGGCCAAAAAGAATCGTTACAGAAGATTTGGCCCAGACTGAAAAAGTTGTTGAATCAACTCTTCCAACAGTATGTTTTTCTGTAGGCTGTACACGGTGACAAAAAAGTCCGGTCACACTTTTTTGGGGTCGCCTGTAGCCTACACGTTGCATCTCTCTGGTGCCATCTATATGTCAAATGAAAGGGTTAACTTTGCTGCCCAAAGTGGCAGAGTTGCGTTTCTGTGCAGTTTGTTTACATTGAGTTGTGAGCCATGGCAGAGTTAAGAGCAGCTGTTATCGCTGAATATGTGGAAGGGTACAAACCCGGACGCATATTCAAACACCTAAAACCGCTCGGAATCAACAGGAAATTCGTGTACCGGACCATAAATCGGTACCTAGAGACCGGAGGCACCGAGGACAAGGCACGATCTGGACGACCAAGGTCTGTGAGAACTCCAAGGCTGAAAAAGATTATACGAGACCGGATTCGCCGGAATCCCGCCCAATCTGCACGGAAGCTGGCCAGGAACCTCAGAATGAACCGAGAATCAATCCGCCTGCTTCTGCGCAAGGATTTAAAACTTACACCGTACAAAAAACAGGTGGTTCATGGGGTTACCAAAGCTACAAAGGACAAGAGGTATCAACGGTCGCGGGAGTTGCTCGGTTGGCGCGCAGATGACGAGATTATTTTTTCGGACTAGAAACAGTCAATCGCCAAAATGATCGAGTTTGGAGTGTGAGCCTCCAGCAAGCTCCTGCGGACAAACTGAACGTTTCCCGGTTCTAAAATAAGACGTCAGTGATGGTTTGGGGAGCCATTTTGCAAGAGAGGTAAACTGCCTCTTATTTTTATCGATAAAGGGGTCAAAATCAACGCAGCGTACTACCTGGACACGGTTTTGAATAAAAATGTTCTGCCTCAAGCTGAACTATTGTTTGAAGACGATTACTACTGCTTCCAGCAAGATGGCGCCCCATCCCACACCGCAAAGGTTGTTTAGGCGTGGTGTGAGGAAAACTTGACCGACTTCATTTCGAAGAATGAATGGTCTCCGTCGTCTCCGGATCTGAATCCACTGGATTATTTCGTGTGGGGATACATGATGTCGAAGCTGAACGACTATAAAATAACAAATTTGGAGCAATTCAAGCGAATTATCACGATAATCTAGGACGAGATGCCGATAGAGCACGTGCGCGCCGCTTGCGACGACTTTCCGAGACGTCTGAAGCTGATTCGATCAGAGAAAGGTGGTGTAATTCCGAAATATCGTCTGTGAAGTATCTTTATGAGTTACTGAATAAAGCTTTGTAAGCCAGATTCAGATTTTCTACTTATTCTTTGAAATATTGAGATTTTTCTGTGTGACTGGACTTTTTTGTCACCCTGTAAGTTAAAGGAGATGTGGTTATTTAGCGAAAAGAAATCTGTGTGAAAAGTATGCCTTCTATCCTTGTTGTAACAGCTCAAGTAGCAAGCCAAGTAAATTGCAATGAATGTCGACATTGGAATGGAAAGTTGTAATGAGCAAAAAACTCTACATAAAAATATTTTTTTAATGAAAACAAGTTATAAAAGCAAAGCAAAGCCTTGGTGCTACATTCCGATTCGGAGCTCGACCTTCTGTTCATTATGCACAGACTTCGCAGTCAACTGTTTTAGTGTACAGGACAATTGCGGAGCTAGCGCTACGATCCTATTGACACTACAAGTCTCCCCCGAGCCGAGTCTCGAAAACCTACATTTGATTGGTTCAAATCACGATTAGGAGGCTAATTAAGCATGAAAAGTCCCGATTTTTGACAGGGTGCGGCAGGAAAAATGCAAAAATTTATGGTATTTCTTCACATCCCATTTTAAACTACTTCAAGCAATAATTGTAAAGTTTTTAAGTTTGGTTATCTTCATCAGGCAGGGTTGTCCAACGTGTTAAAATCCAGGACGACAAAAAGGATACAGTTGGCTATCCAGCGGCTATCAAAATACCTTCAGGAGGTTGATGAGCGGATCGAAGATTAAGCTGGAGGTAACCTGAATGAACAGTACAATCAGCACCACAGCGGGAGAAGTGTTGGGTACATCTGCGACAGCCACGTCCAATGAGTGGTTTGACGCTGAGTGCCAGCGAGCGACAGATGAAAAGAGCCGCGCCAGAGTTCACATGTTAGCCACGGCTGTGACTCGTCAGATCATAGGAAGATACCGGAAAGCTAGAGCTGCTGAAAAAAAAAGACTCCATCGCCGTAAGAAACAACAGCATTGAGAGCGTATTCTTGCTGAGACGGAAGGTTGCTTCTCCAGACACGATGCGAGAAGCTTCTATGGATAAAATAAAATATTAATGGAATCATAAGCCGAAACATGTCAGCTTCTATCGTATGCAACGCTAGGGAGAGGATCCTGTGAACGGATAGACCAGAATTGGCCAGGCGTTGGAAGAAACACTTTAATGTTCTGTTGAATGGTGAAGAAAACAGCGTAATCGAAAGGAGCAGAATGGTGATTGAGGATGATGGTAAAGCTGTGGACCCACCATCCATGGACGAGGTTAAGAAAGCAGTAAAAGTGCTGAGGAACTGCAAGTTGTATAGTACTTTACACCGGATCATGCTAAGAGTGTGGTCCGATGAAGAATCACCCTCAGACTGGTAGTAATTATCGGGGCATAACCCTTCTCAACACGGTTTACAATATTCTCTCCCGTATTCTGTTTCATAGACTGAGGCCGTTGCTTTAATGGCGAATAGCAATGTGGTTTTCGAGGGGGACGTTCCACTACGGACCAAATGTTCACCCTGCAACAGATCCTCGATAAATTTCGAGAATTCAACTCGCAGACTCACTACCTGTTTATTAGAGTGGTCATTTTTGTAACATCATGCGATTTCGATGAGCGCCGGGCGGAAAAAGTTTCCTTTTTACTCCAAAATAAGCCATGAAAATTTGAAGTTGGTCCGAGCTCATTTAATGGACCCACAAAACGCTTATATTTAAAAAATAGTAGATTCTCATAAGAATTGCTGTTTTTTTATCCCTTTATGAAGTTTTTGCCTGAGTTTCTTAAAATAGTTGTATATTCTGCGTCGAAATACTCTTTAATCATAAAATCATATCATTAGGGATATTCACATGTTACGTAACGCTAAATTTTAGCAATTTTGAATATCTTCCATCTCCGAATAACACAATTTTGCATGGGGGCCTCGCACAATAGAACTCTTTATTGAATATCCCCTTCTTCTGATTACGTTACGTAATAAATGAATGACCTCTTGTATTCGTTAGAGGATTTGAAGCTGCCATTCAGTGATTATATCCCTAGTGAACCGTCACAATCGGATTGGTGAAGCAGAATTATTAAAGTTATCAAGAGCTTTTTGTATGGATTTAATGTTAGTTTTAGAATAATTATTATTTTTTCTATGAAACAGTTCAACACTAGTTACCTAAATTCACTAGGACGGTGATTTTTTTCAAATATAGTCGGTAGATCTCATGTTGGTCAAATTGCAATTCTTATGAGTTACGATGGAACAGCAAAGTTCTTAGGCGCGCTTAAAATTGATTTAAGCCCAGGCAAAATTATCGAAGTTCAGAATACGCTAGTGGATTGGAATATTTCGGAAAAGTTTCGAAAGCTAACCAATATTACTCGACTCAGCTCGACGAGCTGAGCATTTTCTGTATGTGTGTGTGTATGTGTATGTGTTTGTGTATGTGCAGATTTTTATTCTCACTCACTTTTCTCAGAGATGGCTGGACTGATTTTCATGAAATTAATTGCAAATGAAAGGTTTTGTTGTCCCATAAGACCCTATTAAATTTTATTGTAATCGGATTTTTCGTTTAGAGGTTATGTATCAAAATGTGAAAATCACGAAACATCATTATCTCAAAAACTACACAACCGATTTGAACAAAATTGATTTCAAATGACCGGGCTACCTTAAAAACTTTTACCTTTTGAATTTTATAAAGATTGAACTTGTGGTTCAAAAGTTATGAAAAGAAACGTGTTCTGAAGACTGTTTAATCTCACTCATGTTTCTCAGAGATGGCTGGACCGATTTTCATAAAATCAATGTCAAATGGAAGGCCTAATTGCCCCATAAGACCCTATTGATTTGTTTTGCAATCGGGCTATTACTTTGCCTGTTATGTTTAAAAATGTGAAATCCAGCTAAGAAAAAGAACATATTCCGAAGACTACTTGGACTCACTCACTTTTCTCAAAGATAGCTGACCCGATTTTCACAAAATTAGTGTCAGACAGACCCCCCTCGTCTGTAATGTATTGAATGTAAAAATCACGAAACTACATTATCTCAGAAACTACACAACCGATTTGAACAATATTGATATAAAATGAACGAGCTAGTTAAGTCGTAACTGATAAATTATGATTGAACACGTGGTTTAAAAGTTTGGCTGCCCTTAACGTTCCCATTTCATTTAATTAAAATCGAACTTAAGCAACCGTTATGTATTAAATTATTAATAAAACAATGGAAGTCTATTAGCTCAAAGATTACATGACTTATTTGAACATAACTAGTGTCATACGAACGAGTCATCTCTCGAACTTACAAATAACAAACTTCATAACAATTTGATATGTGACTCAAAAGTTATGGAAAAAACAGAAATTCAAAGACTTTTTAAAACTTTACCTGCTTTGATCGATATATGTGGCCTCAACATAATTTAAATGTGGTATCGTACTATTTGAACGTTCCAATTCAACTGATTCCTTGCGATGTGTTAAAAGTCTGCAAATGCACGACAAATCGGCCATAGAATACGATCAAAGTCAAATTACAAATCGTTTGAAATGATTGGGTTTATCGAAATGACAATATCCTCGACTTTTGGCTTCTGTACATCGCCTTAAGTTTGAATATATTCATATTGGGTGGTATTCGGTCATTTTTAGCAGATTTTCTGGCAACAATCTGACACCGCAAATACCCATATTGGGAGGTATTTAGTTATTTTGGTTGTTTTCCAGAAACTAAAAGTGGTCGTCTTTAAATTCAAAATGGTGTCCAAGGTCAATGTTTGGTTTCTATGCATCATCTTGATTACAGAAATATTCATATTGAGTATTATTCGGTCATTTTCGACTGTTTCCTAAAAGTTGCCATTTAGCAATTCAAAATGGTGCCTTAGGTCAATTGTTAGCTCATTGCATCATTCTAGTTCCAGATATACTCATATTGAATGGTATTTGGTTATTTAAGGCTGTTTTTCAGAAACCGAAAGTCGTCATTTTGAACTTTAAAATTACCTGTGAAATCAATTTCTGTCATCTGGGCGTAATTCTGGTTCCGCAAATATTCATATTGAATGGTATTTGGTCATTTCCGGCTGTTTGCCAGACACCGGAAGTCACCATCTTAAAATTCAAGATTGTGTCTATGATCAATTTTCAGCTTTTGTGCAGCTTTCTGGTTCCGGAGATACTCATGTTTAATGGGAATCGTTCGTTTTAGGCTGATTTCCAGAAACCGGAAGTTGCCATCTAACAATCCAAAATGTTGCCTAAGGTCGATTATGGAACATATTTTTTACCACTAAAACATTCACCTGCCAAATTTGGTTCCATTTAGTTGGTTAGCTCTCGAGATGTGCAGAAATTTGTGTTTCATTTGTATGGCATCCCTCCATTCCGAAAGAAGGAGGGATGTCAAAACATTATGGACATATATTTTACCCCTTAAAACATCTGCATGCCAAATTCGGTTTCATTTGCTTGGTTTGTTCTTGAGTTGTGCAGAAATCAAATCATCAAACTATCATGGGGACCTTTATCGGCACCAAAAACCTCTACATACAAATTTTCACGCCGATCGGTTCGGTAATTTTAGAGCCTATATGGATCAGACAGACAGACAGACCGGATTGCATTTTTATATATATATATAGATTACAACATCAATATTTTTTAAGAGTGAATATACATTTATTGGATTGAAGCGTTCATGTAAATCTATTTTAACAAATAAAAGTTTGAATGAGAAAGGCTGGGTCTGACCGCTAGGTGGATTAATTTAGGTTTTTTAGTCAAACTTTACATTCAGGTGTTTTTCGGGTGTACGAATGCTATCCAATGTATGATTCAAGTTATGAATTTTCTACATGATTATTTCGCATATATCGAAATTGATAGTCGTTTCAGACACTGTAACTGAAAAGATGAAGAATCGCTTGTGGTATTTAAGCGCAGAATAAGTTGGATTGGCTTGATATCCCGCTTGATATTAAACAAAAATTGATCAGGCGATTAAAAGCGAATGGTCCTTAAGGTGAAACGGTATTGAAGCCACAAACAGCCAATTTCGAGCCACCACTTCGAACTTTCAGAAGCACAAGACTCGGAAATAGATAATGCATTCCCTGTGAAAACGCTATTTTATGTTTGCTTCACCGCAGCAAACATAAAACAGCTTTCTCACAGATGAAGCATTACCTGTTACCGAGTCTTGTGCCTTTGAAAATTCAAAGTGGTGGCTCGAAGTCGGTCATTTTTGGTTTCAATACCGTTTGGCCTTAAATAGCTGATGTCGAAAGTCGCAAGCAATAAAATCCTGAACAGTTACTAGTATATAATTTATCCCATCTCGTTTTATACAAAACCAATGCTTTCTTTTCGAGTTTTGAACTTAATATTGATTTTTTCGACCGTGACCCAGCCGAATAGAAAAATAATGAGGAATAGCAAACTTATTTCAAAAATTATTCGCTATAAACGACGCCACAGAACATGGTGTTTAATTCATGAAAAATTCTAACCGTGTTCCAACACATAATGAAGACGAACTTCAGTTTATATTGCATGTTGTTGATTCATACCGTAGAAATACCCTCCTCATTTGTATTCGAATACGTTTATCGAGAGATATATGTTAAAAAAAGAAAAAACTCCGTACAATTTTCATGTTAATCGATTTCTAAAATTATAAGCGCTTTGTAGGTCCATTAAATAAACTTCGATCAACTTCAAATTTTCGTGGCTTATTGTAGAGGTCAAAAGGAAACTTTTTCAGCCCGGCGCTCATTAAGATGGATAGTTTCAAAAACGGCCATATAAAATATGGCCACTCTACTGTTCATAGGCTTCAGGGCAGCATACGATACAGTTAAGAGAACTGAGTTATGGCGAATTATGCTCGAATATGGTTCCCAACAAAACTAATCAGGCTGATACGTGCCACCCATAAAGACTCTACATCATGCGTCAGGATAGCCGGCTGTCAAACAAACAACAGCAGAACAACTGCAAAAAACATACTTAATTAATTCATATCTCGATGGTTTCTCGACGTCCTTGGGGTACCAATGAAATCGGAATGAATTCTAGTTTATGGTTAACATATAAACCTAAAAGAAACAAGATGTCAGAAAAAGTTATAAGCGTTGCAAGAATGTACATTTTGACACACACTCCCAAAATCCGGAATATTTCCGGTGTCCGTTGGTCCCGTCAAATTCCCTAAAAATTTTTGTAAACTAGAATAGTATTACAGTAAAATGAAACTGGTTTCATCAAAATTGATTCATTTTTCGTGAATTTCTGACTATTTGAAGTTTGAAAAAATATTTTGCCTGTCTCAATCATTTTGTCTACCCCCTGTAGGTGTTAGGGGAGATTGGATGATAGCAGCCCAAGACCGAGTGACATGGCGACGTATTCTGGATTCGGCATTGGATCGATAATCGGTCTGTCGCCATAAAAGTAAAGTAAAGTAAGTAGCTTTATCAGGTTCTTTTAAACACATTTACTCGATGTGTTCTTTATTTTTATCAATTGCACCTTCAAGACAACGCTGGAAGCAGATGATGCCTTTCAACCGCAATTTTTCGGTATCGAGCAAGATCGCGTCAAATGACCTATGGTCGAATATCGACCATTTTTGATTTGAATGAAACTTTGCACACGTATTTGACTTACCAAACTGAGCATTTTTCACAGATGGAGAGATTTTTTACACCCATGAGTTACATTCTAAAAGGGCGTATGCCTTTTGGCATAGGTTTTATTCGAAGCATTGTAGCCCAGAAACCGTTGGTTGTATAGAAAAGTGTCTGAGAATGAGTTGTAGGAAATTAAAAATGCACCATAAAAAAATATACACTGTACAAAAAAAAATTTTTGACCAAAAAAAATTAAAAATAAACATTAAATTTCAATTTAAAAAAAAAAGAGTTGATTTTTTTTTATTCTTTTTAAGAAACTTGACGTTAATACGCAACTTTTTAAAAAAAGTCCAGGATGGAGAAATGAAAAATAATTTTTTTTATGGTAGATTAATTTTTTTATAAAAATTCTAATTTAAACATCTTTCAAAATATTTGTATTCTGATGAGTTTAAAAGATGCAGAGAGTCATTTTGAATCACAAAGCTCTTGGTAGTGAACATTCTAAAGGCATCGGTTTTCAAGTTATTTTTAATTTAAGCTCGAAAAATTATTAATATTTAGGAAAATACACGTTTTTCTTAATTTGTCCGTGGTTCTCCAGCAAAAACCATACGTTCATTGGAATGCTTGATCAAAAATATACAATTCATTCTTTGACATCAAAACGATTGGATAAATAACTCAAGCGCTGTACCTTATCCTACCTACACGTCCCCCCTTGCCGAATGTTTTGTAAAAAACCTAAATTAATCCACCTAGCGGTCAGACCCAGCCTTTCTCATTCAAACTTATTTTTTGTTAAAATAGATTTACATGAACGCTTCAATTCAATAAATGTAAATTCACTCTTAAGGTTCTAAAAAATTGATGTTGTGATCTATACATATAAAAATGCAGTCCGGTCTGTCTGTCTGTCTGGCTGTCTGATTCATATAGGCTCGAAAACTACCGAACCGATCGACATGAAAATTTGTTTGTAGGGGTTTTTGGTTCCGATAAAGGTTCCTATAATAGTTTGAGACCCCTCCTTCTTCTGTAAGAGAGGGGTCCCGTACAAATGAAACACAAATTTCTGCACATCTCGAGAACTAATCAACTAAATGAAACCAAATTTGGCAGGTAAATGTTTTTAGTGGTAAAAAATATGTCCATAATGTTTTGACACCCCTCCTTTTTTGGAAGGGAGGGGTGCCATACAAATGAAACACAGATTTCTGCACATCCTGAGAACTAACCAACTGAATGGAACCAAATTTGGCAGGTGAATATTTTTAGAGGTAACAAATATGTGCATAATTAACAGAATTAAGGCGATGTATAGTAGCCAAAAGTCGAGGATGTTGTCATTTCGATAAAACCAATCATTTCAAACGATTTGTTATTTGACTTTTGACATATCTACAGACAGTGCTAATTCGCTGCAAAAAAGTTGAAAATTCGTGGGTGGCAAAATAGAAAACATTCAAAATTCGCGGTAATTTCGTGGTAACCCTTTTCTTTAAGAAATACTAAATAAAGCGATTTTTTTGGCTAAAAACAAGAAACAACGGTTTTATTTGAAATAATATCCGGTGATTTAACCGTACGATTCATGATTTCTTTGCATTACTGACTAAAAGTACAGACTGTGTCAGTTATTTTGGTGTCGGCAAGCACGTATTAATCAAGTTCCGATTCTACGGATTTTTCGGGTATCGTTAATTTTTTTCCAACCGGAAAAGTGCAGGTAAACGTTCATGATCCGACTACCTACCACATTAATAATACCAATCTCATTGTCAAGTATTTCAAAAAATGGGTGCTTGTACTTTGTTAAACTTGCAGCTTCGATTCGGCTGCACACTCTAGAATTCTATCATGCAGGTCATCAATTACTAAAATCTGTTCTCAAAGAGGATCTAGCAACCGAACCGCCCGAAGACAATTCAACCCAGCCTGATAAATTCGCTTTATACGAGAGTAGTAGTACTACTTCAAATTATTGGTTGCGTAGGAAAAGACCTGGGTGCCATCGAGTTGCCCATGAATCTCCAGCTTTATCCGTTTCCGTAAATCTCGCAGGGTTCAAATCAAAATGTTTTATGGTTGACTCCAAATGTTGATGTTTATCATTACTTTCGCGGCATTTCGCGGGTTTTTGTAAATTTCGCGGACGATGCTGGATTTCGCGAAATTCGCGACTTCCGCGAAATCGTGATTTACCACTGTCCCTAATCATATCCTATGGCCGATTCGTTGTGCATTTGCAGACTTTTAACACATCGCAAGGAATCAATAAATTTGGAACGTTCAAATAGTACAATACCACATTTGAATTGTGTGGAGGCCACATATATCGATCAAAGCAAGTATAGTTTTAAATAGTCTTTGAATTTCTTTTCTTTCCATAACCATTGAGCCACATATCAAATTGTTATGAAGTTTGTTATTTCTAAATTCGAGGGATGACTTGTTCGTATGACACTAGTTATGTTAAAATTAGTCATGTAATCTTTGAGATAATAGACTTTCATTGTTTTATCGACAATTTAATAAATAACGGTTGCTTAAGTTCGATTATAATCAACTGAAATGGGAACGTATAGAGCAGCTAAAATTTGAAACAACGTGTTCATTCATAATTCATCAGTTAACCCTTAACTAGCCCGCTCATCTGATATTAATACTGATCAAATCGGTTGTGTAGTTTCTGAGATAATAAAGTTTCGTGATTTTCACATTTTGGTACATTACAGACGAAGTTACAGTTCGATTACAGTAAAATTCAATAGGCTGTTATGAGGCAGCTATACTTATTAATTGACACTAATTTTGTTGGAACCACGGTGGTCCCCGTGGTTCTGTGGTTAGCGATGTCGGTCGGCTAGCTCTCCCACACGGTTGTGATATCGGGTTCGATTCCCGATCGAGTCGAGGATCTTTTCGAGCTGGAAATTTTCTCGACTCAGCACTGGGGCACGGTGTATCGTTGTACTTATCCTACACATGCAAAATGTGCCAAAAACAATATCGATAACGAATTCTCTTAACTAATCTAGTTGATCGAGACCGCTATTAGCCCCAAGACTAAGCGTGCGATATTGTTGTATTGTTTGTTGAAACCAGGTCAGCCATTTCTGAGAAAAGTGAGTGAGTCCAAGTAGTCGTCGGAATATGTTCCTTTTCAAAGCTGGATTTCACATTTTTAAACATAACAGGCAAAGTAATAGTCCGATTGCAAAACAAATCAATAGGGTCTTGTGGGGCTTACTAGACCTTCTATTTGACACTGATTTTATTAAAATCGGTCCAGCCATCTCTAAGAAACATGAGTGAGATTAAACAGTCTTCAGAACACGTTTCTTTTCATAACTTTTAAACCACAAGTTCAATCTTTATAAAATTCAAAAGTTAATGGTATTTCAGGTAGCCCGTTCATTTGAAATCAATTTTGTTCAAATCGGTTGTGTAGTTTTCAAGAAAATGATGTTTCATGATTTTTACATTTTGATTCATAACCTCTAAACTATAAATCCGATTACAATAAAATTCAATTGGGTCTTATGGGACAACAAGACTAGGGTTTGCAATCCCGGGAACGATTTCCCGGGAATTACCATTTCCCGGGATTCCCGGATCCCGGGAACAGAAATATTGATTCCCGGGATCCCGGGATTCCCGAGTTCATCGAAAAGTTTCGCAAGATTTAATATAGTTTCCCATAAAATTGTGCAATCAAATTGAATACACTCATTCTGTGCCGAACACGCATCAGTACTGGACGTGTTTGGTGATCGGTCCGATAGAGTATAAAACAAAAGACGTGTGAACAAGTGTTGGCATTGTTTGCCTGGTCGAGTGAAATAAATCCGGGTTCAAGGTCGTGCCTTTGTGCAACTGTTTCGCATCGTGACTGCCAGCTGGTGCGTAAGCCGATTTGGCTGCTGGCTGGATTGTGCTACAGCAGTGGACGAGACACAAACGCGGAAAAAGAAGAAGCCATCAGTGTCAGCGAGTTGTATCGCTGTGTGGAGTGATCTCACACCTGGCTCGCTGCTGGTGGCTGTTTGGTGCTGCTGTATTGGTGCTGCTGACTGTAACGGCTGCTACTTCGAACGATCGGACAACCAACCTTACTGGAAGGGAGAAATAAAAAGGTACGTGTTCTTGTCAGCGCTAGTGCGCTAGACTTAGCGCGATGGATGTAGATCCCTCGCCTCCCGCACCACCATCCCCGAACCCCTCTGACCCTGACCCTTCTGTTACCCCCTCCCCTGCTCATTCTTCAGTCCCCCCTCGCCCCAGGCTTTACCCAGACGGAGCCCAGGGCAGCTATACTGTTTATTTTCGGCCAAAGGCAGGACCGAAATCGAAAAAGTTGAACCTCTTGCAGATTTCTAAAGACCTGACGAAGGAGTACAAGGGCGTGACCGAAATTTCCAAGGTCCGGCCTAACAAGCTCCGTGTCGTGGTCGGTAACCTGAAAGAGGCCAACGATATAGCTTGCTCTGAGCTCTTCACACGCGAGTATCGCGTTTACATACCCGCACGAGACGTGGAGATCGACGGTGTCATAACCGATTCGAGTCTGTCCGTCGAGTGTATACTGCAAAGTGCCAAAGGGTGCTTTAAGAACAAAACGTGTCCCGAAGTAAAGGTGCTCGACTGCAAGCAATTGCGGTCAGCATCGATCATCGGTGGCAAAACAGTATACACTCCGTCAGACTCGTTTCGAGTTACGTTCGCCGGGTCTGCACTACCAAGCCACGTCTCGATCCACCGGGTTCGTCTCCCTGTGAGGCTCTACGTACCCCGCGTCATGAACTGCCTGAATTGCAAGCAGTTAGGCCATACAGCCGCCTACTGCTGCAATAAGGCACGTTGTGGCAAGTGTGGGGAGTCTCATGCGGAAGATTCTTGCAGTGTTAACGCTGAAAAGTGTATTCACTGCGGAGAAAATCTGCATGAGCTCTCGACATGTGCGGTGTACATGCAGCGCAGGGATAAAATAAAACGGTCTCTCAAAGAGCGTTCAAAGCGTTCCTACGCTGACATGCTGAAGAAGACCGTTACCACTTCTCCCGTTACTTCGAACCCCTTCGATCTGTTGTCCTCTGATGAAACCGATTCTGACGATTCACCAGCGGGAGCATCTTACGCCAATCCTGGGGAGTCTAGAAAGAGGAAAAATATTTCCTCTCCTAAACTTCCCAGAAAAGGTCCTAAGATTTCTCAAAGTGAAATGAAAGTTACAAACAAACCAAACAGTTCTGCGGAAAAACCGAAGCAAACTCCTCCTGGGCTGGCAAATTTAAAGTCCCAGAAGGAGTTCCCAGCACTGCCAGGAACATCTAAAACCCCAGTTGCTCCTTTTACACTCCCAGTTGATGAAACAAACTCTGGATTAGTGAAATTTTCTGACATTGTGGACTGGATTTTTGAAACTTTCAATGTACCCGATCCAATTAAAATTTTTCTTACAGCATTCCTCCCAACAGTTAGATCATTTTTGAAGCAGTTGACTGCCCAATGGCCTCTCCTTGCAGCGATTGTATCCTTCGATGCCTAATTCAACTGCGTATATGAAGGATTCTATCTCTGTCTTACAGTGGAATTGTAGAAGTATTTTACCAAAAATTGATTCGTTTAAAGTTTTGATAAATAAAAACAAATGCGATGCATTTTCCCTTTGTGAAACTTGGCTTACTTCAAATATTGATCTCAACTTCCATGATTTTAATATTATTCGCCTTGATCGAGACACCCCATATGGAGGAGTACTTTTAGGGATTAAAAAGTGCTATTCTTTCTATCGTATTAACCTCCCCTCGATTCCAGGCATCGAAGTTGTCGCATGTCAAATGACAATACAAGGTAAAGAGCTTTGTATTGCCTCAATATATATTCCCCCCAGAGCACAGGTTGGGCAACGGCTGCTCTTTGATTTAATAGAACTTCTTCCCTCGCCACGTTTGATTTTGGGAGACTTCAACTCTCATGGCGTGGCATGGGGTTCCCCATACAATGATAACCGCTCCTCTTTAATCTATAACCTTTGCGATGACTTCGACATGACTATTTTAAACAACGGTGAAATGACACGTATCCCGAAACCTCCAGCGCGCCCAAGCGCTTTGGATCTATCCTTATGTTCGACGTCGCTACGGTTGGATTGCACATGGAAGGTAATCCTCGATCCTCACGGTAGCGACCATCTGCCTATTCTTATTTCAATTACTAACGGGTCAACTCGCATGCGACCAATTGACATTCCGTATGACCTCACACGAAATGTCGATTGGAAGTTATACGAGGAAATGATTTCAAAAGCGGTCGAGTCGATTCAACATCATTCACCACTTGAAGAATACAACCTCCTCGCGGGCTTGATTCTCGACGCCGCGTTGCAAGCCCAAACGAAGAAATATCCCGGCGTAACGATCAAAGAAAGGCCTCCCACTCCGTGGTGGGACCAAGAGTGCTCCGATGTCTACACGCAAAGATCCGACGCGTTTAAGGCCTACCAGACGGGAGGTATACCTGGCGACTATTTACGGTATTCGGAGCTTGATACCAAGCTTAAAAGCTTGGCTAAAGCAAAGAAACGTGGATATTGGCGTCGGTTCGTGAACGAGACGTCGAGGGAGACATCGATGAGCACTCTTTGGAACACAGCCCGAAGAATGCGGAATCGCGTAACGGTCAACGAAAGCGAGGAGTCTTCAAGTAGGTGGATATTTGATTTTGCCAGGAAAGTATGTCCGGACTCTGTTCCTGAGCAAAATATTGTTCGCGATGCGTCTCCGGGCCACGACGCGATAGAATCACCTTTTACGATGGCAGAATTTTCAGTTGCCCTCCTGTCCTGTAACAATAACGCGCCTGGATTAGATAGAATCAAATTCAACTTGTTGAAGAATCTACCCGGCAATGCCAAGAGGCGCTTGTTGAACTTGTTAAATAAGTTCCTGGAGCAAAACATTGTACCGCAGGATTGGAGGCAAGTGAAGGTGATCGCCATCCAAAAACCAGGGAAACCAGCTTCTAATCACAACTCTTATAGGCCGATTGCAATGCTATCCTGTATCCGGAAATTGATGGAAAAAATGATACTCCGTCGTTTAGACCACTGGGTCGAATCAAATGGTCTACTATCAGAAACTCAATTTGGCTTCCGCCGTGCCAAAGGGACGAATGATTGTCTTGCGTTGCTTTCAACAGATATTCAGCTGGCGTATGCTCGTAAAGAACAAATGGCGTCTGCGTTCTTGGACATTAAGGGGGCTTTTGATTCCGTTTCTATTGACATTCTTTCGGGTAAACTTCACCGACAAGGATTTTCTCCAATTTTGAACAATTTTTTGCACAATTTGTTGTCCGAAAAGCACATGCATTTTACGCATGGCGATTTGGCAACTTTTCGCATTAGCTACATGGGTCTTCCCCAGGGCTCATGTTTAAGCCCCCTTCTTTACAACTTTTATGTAAATGACATCGACGAATGTCTGGCAAATTCATGCACGATAAGACAACTTGCAGACGACAGTGTAATCTCTGTTACAGGAGCCAAAGCTGCCGATTTGCAAGGACCATTGCAAGATACCTTGGACAATTTGTCTGCTTGGGCTTTACAGCTAGGTATCGAATTCTCTCCGGAGAAGACTGAGATAGTAGTTTTTTCTAGGAAGCATGAACCTGCTCAGCTTCAAACACAATTAATGGGTAAAACGATTTCTCAGGTTTTGGTACACAAATATCTTGGTGTCTGGTTCGACTCTAAAGGCACCTGGGGTTGTCACGTGAGGTATCTGATGAAAAAATGTCAACAAAGAGTGAATTTTCTTCGTACAATAACCGGACAATGGTGGGGAGCCCATCCAGGAGACCTTATAAGGCTTTACCAAACAACGATATTGTCTGTTATTGAATACGGGTGTTTCTGCTTCCGCTCCGCAGCAAACACACATCTGATCAAACTGGAGCGAATACAATATCGTTGTTTGCGTATCGCCTTAGGTTGCATGCAGTCGACCCATACGATGAGTTTGGAGGTTTTAGCTGGAGTACTACCATTGAAAAACCGCTTCTGGAGCCTGTCTTCTCGTATTCTAATCAAATGTGAGGTCTTGAACCGTCCCGTGATTGAAAATTTTGAAAGGTTAATCGAACTTAATTCTCAAACCCGTTTTATGACATTGTATTTCAATCACATGTCCCAAAATATTAACCCTTCTTCGAATATTCCAAATCGTGTCGACTTATCAAATACTTCTGATTCTACTGTGTTTTTCGATACATCCATGATAGAAGAAACTCGTGGAATCCCGGATCATTTACGCGTGCAGCAGATCCCTAAAATTTTTTCCAATAAATATCGAAACATCAACTGCGACAATATGTACTACACTGACGGATCACTTCTTGATGGGTCCACTGGCTTCGGTATCTTCAATAACAATTTAACCGTCTCCCATAAGCTCGATAATCCTGCTTCTGTTTACGTCGCAGAATTAGCTGCAATTCAGTACACCCTAGGGATTATCGAAAAAATGCCCACGGACCATTATTTCATCTTTACGGACAGTCTCAGTTCCATTGAGGCTCTCCGATCGATGAAAGATGTTAAGCACTCTCCGTATTTCCTGGGGAAAATACGGGAACATCTGAGTGCTTTATCCGAAAAATCTACTCAGATTACCTTAGCGTGGGTCCCTTCTCACTGCTCGATACCGGGTAATGAGAAAGCGGACTCTTTGGCTAAGGTGGGCGCAACAAACGGTGATATTTATGAAAGACCAATTGCCTTTAATGAATTTTTCGCACTTGTACGTCAGAATACGATCATCAGTTGGCAAAATGCTTGGACCAGAGGGGAATTGGGAAGGTGGTTACATTCCATAATCCCCAAAGTATCGACGAACCCGTGGTTCAAGGGGTTGGATGTAGGTCGGGATTTCATTTGCGTGATGTCCCGGCTTATGTCCAATCACTATAGATTTGACGCGCTCCTCCGTCGTGTTGGGCTCGGGGAAAGTGGTATCTGTGCCTGTGGTGAAGGTTATCACGACATAGAGCATGTGGTTTGGTCATGCCCTGTACACCGTGACGCCAGGTCTAAATTAATAGCTTCCCTGCAGGCCGAGGGTAGACAGCCGGCTGTTCCTGTTCGTGATGTCTTGGCGAGCCGTGACCTATCCTACATGTCCCTTATATACGTTTTCCTGAAATCCATCCACGCCCCAGTCTAGTCCCGTTCCCCTCCGTCTACACCCAACAAAACGACAAGAACACGTTTGAACCTTAAGCACAAAACCAGCAACCAGACCCCGCACAATAGAACCAGGACCCAAGGACTACGAGCCTCTGTCCCAACTCACGACATCGTGGCTCAGCAGAACGAATCCATACATGCCATTCGACGATTATCAGACGACCATTGAACAACAAAACACTGATTGGAAATCCCATGCTAGTTTTAAGTTAGACTTAATTTCAGCTCGTAGTCGGCAGCGAGGATAAAAAATTTGCTTTAGTTTTTAAGTCATCAGATATAATTGGCGCCTTTAAACATTAAATTGTATTTGTGCCGTGTCAAATAAATGTTATGTGAAGAAAAAAAAAAAAAATTGAATACACTGTAAAAACACGAAACTCAAGTCGTCAGAGTGCAAAGCACCTTTAAAGTAGACATTATAGGGAGCAAATATTTGCTTGAAATGACGGTCATTATTTGCTGGCCGAGTTATATAAAATTATTTGCTTCAATTATTTGTCAAAAACATTTGCTGTCTTTAAAACTTTACAACAATTAAAACAATTAAAACTATATTGTTACACAGATTATTTTACGAAAACAAATCGCATCATGTGGCGGTATAGCAAATATATTCGGTAAAATATGAGCGAATGAGCTTTGCTATTGTTTAAGCAAACAAAGTTTTGAGCAAGTATTGATTATAGTTCAATACTATAGCATATATAATAGGCCGAAGGAATATTTTGTTCAAAAAATGCAGTAGGGTAGAGCGGGGCTAGTTGGTTACGGGGTAAGTTAGTCAATGAGAATATCTTATAATCTACGTATCAAAAAAATCGTGTAATATGGGTGATATGTAGCAGATAACCAGAGAATTTAAATGACAAAATAAGGTACAGTTTTAATTAGGACGGATAATAAATAAAGGTTTGTGCCAAATTGGCCATCAATTCTACTCGGTTATCAAGTTGAAACTTTTTGTCTAAACAAAGCTGGCCAAATTGAAATAAACCTTCTTCAATGCATAATGAAAGTCCTTTTTGTTAGTTTCAAGTTGTGTAAAGCAAATTTTCGCCAAAATTTTTTTGTTCATATATTTCAAGTTATTTTCATATTTAAAACATGAGGAGCTAGTTGGTCCTATGCACATCATCAATGAATTCAAGTAACACAGTATATGCAATTCCTGGAACGGCGCATTTCGTGATGCAAACTAAAACCAAGCACAAACAGCATGTGCTCTGCTTAGCAAAACCATTTATACAAAAGTTGCTCTTTACGCGAAGGATACGTCCGCGTACTTTTCTCATGGTTTGGGATTTCGTAAAGCAAACGTATAAACAAAAAACCGGAAGAGGTTTGACTTCCGCTGAGACGCTACAGGCTGCCGCAAATGCAGTGAGGAAGAATTGTCCTTGCGAAATAAAAATGGTTAATTTACCCCACACCCTGACCAACTTATCCCAACTTGGGGGCTAGTTGGTCAATTTGACATCCATTCAAAAAACATAAAATATTCGCAAAATCGTAGACTATTTCGAGTCGTTCATATTTTTTCTAGAAACTACAGACTTAACGCAACATTTTCATGTAATGAGTTTTTGCCAAAACATTCCCCACAAAAAGTTACAGAACATTTTAAACGAAAATGACCAACTAGCCCCGCTCTACCCTACCAAATATAGCAAATATTTGTTTTGTTTAATCCTGCTTAACACTCAGCTTACTTTTCAACAAACTGAAAGTATTGGAAACTCCAGTTTCTAATGAAATGTAGCAAGAGATGGAATTTGTGTTTTAGAAGTATTATAGAAATCAAACACCAGCGGTGATTCAGCGGACTTGAGCAAAATTTTACAGAAGGATATTGAATTATTTGGGTTTAACGGTAAATTGTCAGTGGATCCGAAGCGATTGTTTAACGACATAAAAACTCATTAAGCTACTCTTCTGCAATTCTTGATGTGAACTTGAATAAGTTTAATTTTCAATTTGTTTTTCATGCGAATTGATAACGTAAATGTAAACGATTTTTTGATACCTTTTATTAATACACTTTATTTGAAATCTCATTTTTGCTAAGAATTTTTTATGCATTCCCGGTTCCCGGGAAACGAGATTTTTCATTCCCGTTTCACGGGAAACAAATTCCCGGGAATATTGCAAACCCCAAAAAGACCCCTTATTTGCAATTAATTTCATGAAAATCCGTCCACCCATCTCTGAGAAAAGTGAGTGAGAAATAAAATCTGCACACACACACACACACACACACACACACACACACACACACACACACACACACACACACACACATACACACACACACAGAAAATGCTCAGCTCGTCAAGCTGGGTCGATTGATATATGCCATTCGGCCATTTGGAACACGTTTATATCTCCGGTTTTGCAAGACCTTTCTAGGAGAAAGGCAAAACTATTTTATAAACAATGTTAGGGGAGCCGGGAGGCAGTGCCCCGAAAATTTGAGGATCCCCACAAAATTAACTAAGTAATTTTAGAGTCTAGAGAATTTTTCCTGTACGATTAGATTTTGAAATGTGTAAATTTGTATGTAGGGGTTTTAGAGGCCCGGAAAGGTTACTATGATGGTTTGAGACCCCTCCCCCACATCTCGAGAACTAACCAAGTAAATAGAAACAAATTCGGTAGGTGGATGTTTTTAGGGGTAATAAACATATCCATAATGGTTTGACACCCCTCCCTCTTCTACAAGGGAGGGGTCCCATACAAATGAAACACGAATTTCGCACAGCTCGAGAACCAATCAAGCAAATAAAACCAAATTCGGCAAGTTAATGTTTTTAGGTGTAACAAACCTGTCTATAATGTTTCGACACCCTTTTTTCTTATGGAATGTCTCCAAATACCATCTCAAAATCCAAGATGGGACTTCCGGTTTCCGAAAAACAGCGGCAAATGACCAGATACCACCCAATATGGGTATTTCCGGAATTGTTATGATGCACTGAAGCCACAAATCGACCTATCAATCTCAGACAACATTTTGAATTATAAGATGGCGACTTCCGGTGTTTGGAAAACAGCCGAAAATGACCAAATACCACCCAATATGAGTGTTTCTTCCACCAGATTGACGCTCAGAGGCCAAAAATTGTCTCCTAATGCCATTTAATTTTGAAATTCAAGGTGGCGACTTCCGATTTCTGAGAAACAGCGGCAAATGACCAAATACCACCCAATATGGGTATTTCCGGAATTGTTATGATGCACTGAAGCCACACTACGACCTCAGACAACGTTTTGAATTGTAAGATGGCGACTTTCGGTGTCCGGAAAACAGCCTAAAGTGACCAAATACCACCCAATATGAGTATCTCCGGAACCAGAATGATGCAAGGAGCCAAAAATTTACCTCAGACACCATTATGAATTGTAAGATGGCAACTTCCGGTTTCTGAAAAACGGCCAAAATGGCCGATTTCCATACAATTTGAGTATCTTCGGAACTACAATGATACACAGAAGCTAGAATCGACCACAAACCCCATTTTGAATTCGAAGATGGTGACATCCGGTTTCTGGAAAACAGCCGAAAATGACCAAATAACACCCAAAATGGGTGTTTCTTAAACCAGAATGACGCTCAGGGGCCAGAAATTGTCTCCAAATGCCATTTCAAAATCCAAGATGGCGACTTACGGTTTCTGAATAATAGCTGGAAGGGACCAAATACCTCCCAATATGAGTATCACCGGATCCAGAATGATGCAAGGAGCTAAAAATTGACCTCAGACACCAGTTTGAATTGTAAAATGGCAACTTCTGGGAACCAGCCGAAAATAACCGAATACTACTACATACAGATATGTCCGTAATCGAAATGATGTAAAGAAGCCAAGCATTGACCCTGGACACCATTTTGAATTCGAAGATGACCACTTTCAGTATCTGGAAAACAACGAAAATAATTGAAATGCACCCAATAAATTTCCGGAATAGTGATGATGTACAAAATCCAAAAGCCGAGGATTGTCTTCCGATAAAACCAATCATTTCAAACGATATAAACAAATCGCAAGGAATCAATGAATTTGAAATGTTTAAAATTAAATAAAAAATTAATAAATTGAAATTAAAAAATTAATTAGGCGGGACGAAGTTGGCCGGGTCAGCTAGTAGATCATAAAATTTTGTGGATCCTTGTTGAAATTTTCACCTATCCAAATTTCAAAGATATATGAGTTTTTGTAAAAATAGTCTGAGTTTCATGTTTTTTGTGATAATTTTATGAGTTTAATTATATTTTTTCCTGGAGAAAAATTTTAAAAAATCCGTCCTTCTCTGCCAATTATGGAAGTACAAGTACTTTCCTGAATTCAACGAGCGCAGGTTAAACACCAGAAACAGATCACCGGTCGTTGATAACCGGGCTAGAACAACTTCAGAGTTCCAGTTAACACTGAAGTGAATGCAGATTTCAGCTTTTTTGATAAAAAAAATGAAAAAATAAGCAGTGTGATAATTATTGTTACAAAACAATTTGGTATTTTTCACGACTTTTTTCGAAAATCCATAAGACGACATCCATAACTTACGTAACGCAAAAAAAACTATTTTTGGACCCCCACACCCCCATGTGTAACGAAACGTAACGCCAACACCTACCCCCCCATAAAAATTACGTAACGCTGCAGAAGGATTTCCTTGATAAAAATGCTCGTTTTTTGAGAGTCTGTCCAGAGATTTTTCGTTACGTAACGCTGAACTCACCTCCCCCCTCCCCTGTGTAACAAATCGTAACGCTCAAGCATACTCCCCCTCCCCCCTATGAGCGTTACGTAATTTATGGATGCCGCCTAAGATATAATTCCAGATGTAAAAATTTCATGCATTCTAAGTATTTTCCAACAAAAACATGAAACCAAAAAAAAGGCAAGCAGTGGCAGTAATGTTTATGATATGCTTGTAAATGAATGTCTAACAATATTCTCCTCTCAACACAGAAAAATGATTTTTTAAAGATAGACAACTTCAAATTTGCTATATGCGTTTGTATTTTTTATCTAAAGGACAAAGTAAATGGGCTATAAATAATAAAAATAGTCATCTAGCTCTATTTGATTTGAACATGAACGATTGTAATCCAATAGTTTAGAAAACAATCAAACTCTCATGCTATTAAAGCTCTACAAAGATTTAATTTTTATTCTAATTTTTCTCACTAGTCTTTACTGTAAAAAAACTATTTGGACAACATTAAACTTTCATTGTAAGGAAAAACTGTTTGAAATTTATAAAAATATGTGAATTTTACAATAATAATCTAATGTTACAAATCTTCAATGAAAATTGCTTTCCGAAATTATTTCTGCTATCCACAATCCACATTCACAACTATTTTTTTCGGCATGGCTCTCCACGGGAAGGCACTAACTCTACTATTTTAATCTTCACGTTTTAAAAACAACACACAGCATACACAAACAATAAGAAAGAAATGAACTAATAATTTTAAATCGGAATAAATGTTCGAAATTGAGCGGAATTCACACTACGTAAATAAATTGTTACACTAGCACTAACTTTTGCTGCTGCTCCGTGTCTGCTGATGAATTTCGCCAATGTAAATATATCGAATTATACTAACCGTCCTACAGAGCCTCTATCTACGACAGAATTTAATTGTTTTAGGTACAATTAGGGGGGACCCTACTCTAGAAGGTCAAAAAATCATCAATTTTTAAATTTTTCTTGGCTGTCTAGAGTAAAGTGAAGTGTTTGGCTATTTTGGCTATTGATTAAGGTATTTTCCATGTCGTGAATGTAAATATAGTGAGTATTACACTGTTGGCAGCTGGGAACGTGGATACTCTCTCTAAATCAGTACCTAACTGGTGGTAAATTTTTCTCAGCTTCTAGTAGACCGATCGGACTGAAATTTTTTTTCAGTATATAGAAACATATTATCTATCTTGTTACGTAGCCGTTTTTGAAAATTCCAAAAATTGCCAAAATGGCGGCCATTTTAGTAAAAAAATTATTTTTTTTCATGAAAAATCACTATTTAAAAAATCATAAAACATTGAAAAACTCAGATATCAAAAAACGGCTACGTAACAAGTTAGATAATCCATTTTTACATGTTAAAAAAAAAATTCAGCAAAATCGGTTCAGTAAATTTTTTTTTTCTTCATCTATAATTTATTTGACACGGCACAAATACAATTTAATGTTTAACGGCGCCAATTATATCTGGTAGCTTACTTTCTAAAGTATCTTAATAACTAAAAGCAAATTTTTTATCCTCGCTGCCGACTACGAGCTGAAACTAAATCTAACTTAAAGCTAGAATGTTTTGCATTAAAAGCACTGATTTGTTGTTTGATGGTTTTCCATCGCGATAGGAAAGCAGCATATTGAATATGTTCCGCTGCTGGGCCAAGATATTACGGACTGGCATATTGGGTTGTCTCCCTCGGGACCTGAGAGTATCGTGCGGGTCTAGTTGCTGTTTCCGGATCCGGGGTCTTAACGTGTTCTTGTCGTTTGGTTGGATGTAGGCGGAAGGGAATAGGATTAAACTGGGGCGTGGATGGATTTCAGGAAAACGTATATAAGGGACATGTAGGATAGGTCACGGCTCGCCAAGACATCACGAACAGGAACAGCCGGCTGCCTACCTTCGGCCTGCAGGGAAGCTATAAAACTAGACCTGGCGTCACGGTGTACAGGGCATGACCAAACAACGTGCTCTATGTCGTGATAACCTTCACCACAGCCACAGATACCACTCTTCCCGAGCCCAACACGACGGAGATGCGCGTCAAAGCTATAGTGATTGGACATAAGCCGGGACATCACGCAAATGAAATCCCGACCTACATCCAACCCCTTGAACCACGGGTTCGTCGATACCTTGGGGATTATGGAATGTAACCACCTTCCCAGTTCCCCTTGGTCCAAGAATTTTGCCAACTGATGATCGTATTCTGACGTACAAATGCGAAAAATTCATTAAAGGCAATTGGTCTTTCATAAATATCACCGTTTGTTGCGCCCACCTTAGCCAAAGAGTCCGCTCTCTCATTACCCGGTATCGAGCAGTGAGAAGGGACCCACGCTAAGGTAATCTGAGTAGATTTTTCGGATAAAGCACTCAGATGTTCCCGTATTTTCCCCAGGAAATACGGAGAGTGCTTAACATCTTTCATCGATCGGAGAGCCTCAATGGAACTGAGACTGTCCGTAAAGATGAAATAATGGTCCGTGGGCATTTTTTCGATAATCCCTAGGGTGTACTTAATTGCAGCCAATTCTGCGACGTAAACAGAAGCAGGATTATCGAGCTTATGGGAGACGGTTAAATTGTTATTGAAAATACCGGAGCCAGTGGACCCATCAAGAAGTGATCCGTCAGTGTAGAACATATTGTTGCACTTGATGTTTCGATATTTATTGGAAAAAATTTTGGGGATCTGCTGCACGCGTAAATGATCCGGGATTCCACGAGTTTCTTCTATCATGGATGTATCGAAAAACACAGTAGAATCAGAAGTATTTGATAAGTCGACACGATTTAGAATATTCGAAGAAGGGTTAATATTTTGGGACATGTGATGGAAATACAATGTCATAAAACGGGTTTGAGAATTAAGTTCGATTAACCTTTCAAAATTTTCAATCACGGGACGGTTCAAGACCTCACATTTGATAAGAATACGAGAAGACAGGCTCCAAAAGCGGTTTTTCAATGGTAGTACTCCAGCTAAGACCTCCAAACTAATCGTATGGGTCGATTGCATGCAACCTAAGGCGATACGCAAACAACGATATTATATTCGCTCCAGTTTGATCAGATGTGTGTTTGCTGCGGAGCGGAAACACCCGTATTCAATAACAGACAATATCGTTGTTTGGTAAAGCCTTATAAGATCTCCTGGATGGGCTCCCCACCATTGTCCGGTTATTGTACGGAGAAAATTCACTCTTTGTTGACATTTTTTCATCAGATACCTCACGTGACAACCCCAGGTGCCTTTAGAGTCGAACCAGACACCAAGATATTTGTGTACCAAAACCTGAGAAATCGTTTTACCCATTAATTGTGTTTGAAGCTGAGCAGGTTCATGCTTCCTAGAACAAACTACTATCTCAGTCTTCTCCGGAGAGAATTCGATACCTAGCTGTAAAGCCCAAGCAGACAAATTGTCCAAGGTATCTTGCAATGGTCCTTGCAAATCGGCAGCTTTGGCTCCTGTAACAGAGATTACACTGTCGTCTGCAAGTTGTCTTATCGTGCATGAATTTGCCAGACATTCGTCGATGTCATTTACATAAAAGTTGTAAAGAAGGGGGCTTAAACATGAGCCCTGGGGAAGACCCATGTAGCTAATGCGAAAAGTTGCCAAATCGCCGTGCGTAAAATGCATGTGCTTTTCGGACAACAAATTGTGCAAAAAATTGTTTAAATTGGAGAAAATCCTTGTCGGTGAAGTTTGCCCGAAAGAATGTCAATAGAAACGGAATCTAAGCCCCCTTAATGTCCAAGAACGCAGACGCCATTTGTTCTTTGCGAGCATACGTCAGCTGAATATCTGTTGAAAGCAGCGCAAGACAATCATTCGTCCCTTTGGCACGGCGGAAGCCAAATTGAGTATCCGATAGTAGGCCATTTGATTCGACCCAATGGTCTAAACGACGGAGTATCATTTTTTCCATCAATTTCCGGATACAGGATAGCATTGCAATCGGCCTATAAGAGTTGTGATCAGAAGCTGGTTTCCCTGGTTTTTGGATGGCGATCACCTTCACTTGCCTCCAATCCTGCGGTACAATGTTTTGCTCCAGGAACTTATTGAACAAGTTCAACAAGCGCCTCTTGGCATTGCCGGGTAGATTCTTCAACAAGTTGAATTTGATTCTATCTAACCCAGGCGCGTTATTGTTACAGGACAGGAGGGCAACTGAAAAATCTGCCATCGTAAAAGGTGATTCTATCGCGTCGTGGCCCGGAGACGCATCACGAACAACATTTTGCTCAGGAACAGAGTCCGGACATACTTTCCTGGCAAAATCAAATATCCACCTACTTGAAGACTCCTCGCTTTCGTTGACCGTTACGCGATTCCGCATTCTTCGGGCCGTGTTCCAAAGAGTGCTCATCGATGTTTCCCTCGACGTCTCGTTCACGAACCGACGCCAATATCCGCGTTTTTTTGCTTTAGCCAAGCTTTTAAGCTTGGTATCAAGCTCCGAATACCGTAAATACTCGCCAGGTATACCTCCCTTCTGGTAGGCCAAAAACGCGTCGGATCTTTGCGTGTAGACATCGGAGCACTCTTGGTCCCACCACGGAGTGGGAGGCCGTTCTTTAATCGTTACGCCGGGATATTTCTTCGTTTGGGCTTGCAACGCGGCGTCGAGAATCAAGCCCGCGAGGAGGTTGTGTTCTTCAAGTGGTGGATGATGTTGAATCGAATCGACCGCCTTTGAAATCATTTCCTCGTATAACTTCCAATCGACATTCCGTGTGAGGTCATACGGAATGTCAACTGGTCGCATGCAAGTTGACCCGTTATTAATTGAAATAAGAATAGGCAAAAAGTCGAGCACCTTTACATCGGGACAGGTTTTGTTTTTAAAGCACCCTTTGGCACTTTTCAGTATACACTCGACGGACAGACTCGAATCGGTTATGACACCGTCGATCTTCACGTCTCGTGCGGGTATGTAAACGCGATACTCGCGTGTGAAGAGCTCAGAGCAAGCTATATCGTTGGCCTCTTTCAGGTTACTGACCACGACACGGAGTTTGTTAGGCCGGACCTTGGAAATTTCGGTCACGCCCTTGTACTCCTTCGTCAGGTCTTTAGAAATCTGCAAGAGGTTCAACTGTTTCGATTTCGGTCCCGCCTATGGCCGAAAATAGACAGTATAGCTGTCCTGGGCTCCGTCTGGGTAAAGCCTGGGGCGAGGGGGGACTGAAGAATGAACAGGGGAGGGGGTAACAGAAGGGTCAGGGTCAGAGGGGTTCGGGGATGGTGGCGCGGGAGGCGAGGGATCTACATCCATCCCGCTAAGTCTAGCGCACTAGCGCCGACAAGAGCACGTACCTTTTTACTTCTCCCTTCCAGTAAGGTTGGTTGTCCGATCGTTCGAAGTTGCAGCCGTTACAGCCAGCTGCACCAAACAGCCACCAGCAGCGAGCCAGGTGTGAGATCACTCCACACAGCGATACAACTCACTGTCAACTGATGGCTTCTTCTTTTTCCTCTTTTGTGTCTCGTCCACTGCTGTAGCACAATTCAGCCAGCAGCCAAATCGGCTTACGCACCAGCTGGTAGTCACGATGCGAAACAGTTGCACAAAGGCGCGACCTTGAACCCGGATTTATTTCACTCGACCAGGCAAACAATGCCAACACTTGTTCACACGTCTTTTGTTTTATATTCTATCGGAGCGATCACCGATCACACGTCCGATACTGATGCGTGTTCGGCACAGAATGATCGGTTCAGTAGATGCTAAGAAAAATTTACCACCAGTTGAAAAAACCAGTTGAGAAAAACGCGTTTAAAGTTTTAAACAACGATGATACTGTAATCAATGAAGTAAATTGTTTAGAAATGTGTTACTTACTATTTCCATGGACGCAGAAGATGTATCCGGTACAATATTTAAAAAAAAAAATGGCGGGTGCAATATGGTGGAACAAAAATTTAAAAAAGGTATTTGAGTAAAAAAACAATGGGTTGCTGTCTTTCACCATTCGATAAAACTACTGATTAATTCTCTTCGATTTATCACACTTTGTGTGTGTGTGACCAATCAACAAACTACAAGAAAATTCGTACAATTACGTACTTTATGTGTATGTATGTGTGTGTACATGTATGTATGTGTGAGTTCCAATATGTCGGTGTGAATATATTTGTGAGTTTAGGTCCGACTAAACGTTACTTATTGTATATATTTGGTCAGAAAATGCGCGTGCATTGCTCGAACAGAGCAACATAAAACGTCTCCGCTAATTCTCTCTAGGTGACCCCATACTTTTAGCTGTAACTTTTGAACGCGATCAGATATTAAAAAATTCTTTTGGCACAACATTTCTTAATGTGTAAGCATTCCAAAAAAGCAAAAAAAAATTTCGATTTCTTCGACTTTCTAGAGTAGGGTCCCCCCTTAATGGTTGGTCGCTTGTCTAGTATTGAACCTGATTTAGAATTGTTTTCATCAACTTCAAAAGAAGAAAGATTTTAACATTGCTACCAATACACTTTTCACAAAAATGTACTGTTTTTGAAACGAATTTTATATCTTTAATACCAAACATTGAAACAGACACGGATGTTTTAACAAAACCGCTTTGAAATATTAGCTTTATTATGATACCCTAAAACATCACACTTTCGGTTTCCCGCAAGAAGTATTGCTAACAATAAATACTATTCTCTAAGAAGGATCTTCCAGAAACCCAGTCGTAAAATATACATATTTTTTCTTTATCTCCAGAGGCACGCATTGAAACATTTGCTCCTGTTTAACCATCACGCTCGAAGATAATTTAATTATATCACTTAAACACGACCGTGAATTCAATTCGACTTTCTAGAGCAGGGTCCCCCCTTAATGGTTGGTCGCTTGTCTAGTATTGAACCTGATTTAGAATTGTTTTCATCAACTTTAAAAGAAGAAAGATTTTAACATTGCTACCAATACACTTTTCACAAAAATGTACTGTTTTTGAAGCGAATTTTATATCTTTAATACCAAACATTGAAACAGACACGGATGTTTTTACAAAACCGCTTCGAAATATTAGCGTTATTATGATACCCTAAAACATCACACTTTCGGTTTCCCGCAAGAAGTATTGCTAACAATAAATACTATTCTCTAAGAAGGATCTTCCAGAAACCCAGTCGTAAAATATACATATTTTTTCTTTATCTCCAGAGGCACGCATTGAAACATTTGCTCCTGTTTAACCATCACGCTCGAAGATAATTTAATTATATCACTTAAACACGACCGTGAATTCAATAAAAGCTTCCGCGCTATGTGTCCTTTATTGGTTGTAATCCTTTTCCAACTGCTGAACGCGATTCACATTTTATCATTTCTATATTTATCACACTTGAGTCCTTAGGGGGTCTAAGAAGATGTTTACATCACGACCCTAGGGTTCATTTCTAATTAAAACAGTGCACCATAAAAAAAAATCACTTTCACCTGCAATTCAACATATTAACAGTATTCCATAAAGAAAGTGATAAATATAAGGTGCTAACTGATTTCCTTGGGACCACACAAACCAGATCCTAGAACCGTTTCCGTTCCGTTCGAAACCAAACCGAAGTCACCGACCGACTGAGAACAGAATGCTCGATACTTGTTGCTTTATATAGCGGCTCGATGCCAGCAGGACTGTGTCTATACGTTCGCACATAAACGCAATCAACAGGCTCAGACGATTCCCCCCGAGCTATGGCATGGCGAGGCAGAAAGAAAAATGATCGTTCTGATGATGGCGCTTACTCTCAGCTAGCTTTCATCGTCATTATTCTCGCGCGCTAGATGCTCTCACAAAGGATATAAACATATCAACCACGTGGATGCTCCTTCCGTACGAAGCGACGTTGTTGACAAACAGCCGACTTATAACCGGTCTAATGTATTTATATACGGCGAAATATGATAAATTGGGTGCGGGACTGAAGAAATTTTCGCATTTGTGATAGTTTAAGATGCCTCATGAGTGAATTGCGCTATAGGTGACAATATTAGCTAGAAGAAGTCCAAAGCAGTTAAAGTAAATTTAAATCGTCAGCAAAAATGACAATGTCATAACCAGTGGAGTATTTATTTGAAATTACACCGCAATGGAAGATGACAACTTGTGTTATTTGGAATTACATTGAAGATTTTTATGCTAACGTTTACAAAGGATAACTTTCAAATAGCGCACCGGTCGTTAGTTGTTTGTATGACGCTATCGCATTACGGTGTGGATAAATGGCCATTTTTGAAGTAGAATACTTCTCTCAGGAAGTTCGGCTACATAGGGATGTGAAATGAAAATCTAAAACTGAAAAAAGTGTGAGAAATATGTCCAATTTCAAATGCTAATAAATCGGTTAGTTTTCGATGGATTTCCTTCGTTTTTGCAGCAATCGATTAGAAAATCTTCTAAGATTCCTACCAAATGCATGAAATTGCAATTTTATCATTCGAACTATTGTACTATTGAAAATTCTTAAGCCTTGTCAAAACACAAAATTCGACCTCTGATTGGTCGTTATACCGCGCTTTCCCAAGCACGGTCGGCAGAGTTACGGTCCTAGTAAATTGGGAATGCATCATTTGGCCTATATAAGAGCTTCATCAGATAATAAACAGACATTTCATCGGATATTAAATCGAACAACTGAAATTTGAAGAACACAAATGAATATTTGAAGAGTTAATATTTTCTCGTTTTGCGCTATAATCCAAAGTTAATTATCTTCATCTACATACTTACTCTGACTATTATTACGTGTTTGCGTCGCTTAGTGTTTGGCTACGGTCATGCAGAACGCAAACAACGGCGCGATGCGATTCGGCAAGACGAAATGTGTTGAAATGTATAGCTCTACTTCGCCTTAGAAAGAGCTGTACATTTCACCACGGTAAGGCGAATCGCATCGCGCCGGCATTCGCGTTCTGCACAACCGTAGCCTTTTTTCCGTTCCTGTTTAATGATGTCGTATTAAATGTGCATATTACAATTCGGCAGCACTTCAACTTCTCATTTGCACAAAATTTAAAAATATTCAATGAACTTCATTCAAAATATCAAACAAAAAGAAATTACAATACTGCCAATGAACGGTCAACGTTTATTTACTAGAAAAAATGACTGACACGCAAGCAGCCGGGTTATCTTTCTTGTAAAAGTATTCTACTTCAACCTTGCGGTCGTGGCTTTGCATACAACCTTCCTGTGATTTTTTTGTTTAAATACCTCACCGGTAGAAATGGTGCAATAGTGTCATACATTTTTTAAATTTGCACAATGAAACAAGGCTGAACATCTCCGGTATCACACCAAGGAGATAATATTATAGGGAAGATTACATTTCAAGAATATAGGTACACTAGCTGACCCGGCAAACTTCGTCCCGCCTATTTTTGTGTTTAATTTAATAATTTCAAATATCCCAAATCTATTGATTTCTTGCGATTTGTTTATATCGTTTGAAATTATTGGTTTTATCGGAACGACAACAATCTCGACTTTAGCCGTTAGTAGATACCCTCTATTCCGGAAATACTCATATTGGTGGTATTCAGTTATTTTCGTTGTTTTCCAGAAACTGGAAGCGGTCATCTTCGAATTCAAAATGATGTCCAGGGTCAATACTTGGCTTCTATACATCATTTCGATTACGGAAATAGCCATATGTAGTAGTATTCGGCTGTTTCCCAGAAGTTGCCATCTTATAATTCAAAATGGTGTCGGAGGTCAATTTTTAGCTCCTTGCATCATTCTGGTTTAAGAAACACTCATATTGGTATTTGGTCACTTTAGGCTATTTTTCAGAAACCGGAAATCGCCATCCTGGATTTTTAAAAGGCATTTGGAGACAATTTCTGGCTCCTGAGCGTCATTATGGTTTAAGAAACACCCATAATAGGTGTTATTTGATCTTTTTCGGCTGTTTTCCAAAAACTGGAGTGTCTATGGTCGATTCTAGCTCCTGTGTATAATTATGGTTCCGAAGAATCTCATATTGGATGGAAATCTTTCATTTTTGGCTGTTTTTCAGAAACCGGAAGTCGCCATCTTGCATTTCAAAATGGCATTTGGAGACTTTTTCGGGCCTCTGAGCGTTATTTCATCCATATTGGATAGTATTTGGTAATTTTCGGCTGTTTTCCAGTCACCGGAAGCCCCGTCTTACAATTCAAAATATTGTGTGAGGTCGATTTGTGGTTTCAGTGCATCATAACAATTCCGGAAATTCCCATAGTGGGTGGTATTTGGTCATTTGCCGCTGTTTTTCAGAAACCCGAGTTCGCCATCTTGGATTACAAAATGGTATTTGGAGACAGTTTTGTCCTCTGAGCGTCATTCTGGTTAAAAAAACACCCATATTGGGTGGTATTTGGTCATTTTCGGCTGTTTTCAAAAAACCGGAAGTCACCATCGTATAATTCAAAATGTTGTCTGAGGTCGATTTGTGGTTTCAGTGCATCATAACAATCATGGAAATTCCCATATTGGGTGGTATTTGGTCATTTGCCGCTGTTTTTCAGAAACCGGAAGTCGCTATATTGGATTTTAAAATGGCATTTTGAGACAATTTCTGGCCTCTGAGTGTCATTTTGGTTAAAGAAACACTAATATTGGGTGGTATTTGGTAAATTTTGGCTGTTTTCCGGTCACCGGAAGTCGCCATTTTACAATTCAAAACTTTGTCTGAGGTCAATTTGTGGCTTCAGTGCACTATAACAATTCCGAAAATACTTATATTGGGTGGTATTTAGTCATTTGCCGCTGTTTTTTAGAAACCAGAAGTCGCCATAATTGGATTTCAAAATGGCATTCGGAGACAACTTGTGGCCTTTGAGCGTCATTCTGGTTGAAGAAACAATCATATTGGGTGGTATTTGGTCATTTGCCGCTCTTTTTCAGAAACCGGATGTCGCTATATTGGATTTTAAAATGTCATTTTGAGACAACTTCTGGCCTCTGAGCGTTATTCTGGTTAAAGAAACACTAATATTGGGTGGTTTTTGGTAACTTTTGGCTGTTTTCCAGTCACCGGAAGTCGCCATCTTACAATCAGTGCTGATAAAAGTCATTTTCCCCAGCAAAATTCTTCAAAAATTACAACCAATCATTTTCAATTTTCACTTCCAATGATCGCAGCACTCTTTCAGATACACTAGATTTTCGTCCTAGTAACGTGCTGTTATACTCAGATGAAATAGATCGCGCGCATCGTTCCCGGTTACGGAATAAAATTTGACGACAAATCCAACCAAATGATCTTCACTTCAAAGCGAAAAAGAAAAACAAACAGTCCACTCAACCAAAATGAACCCCACCGAAACACTTTTTCACTGACACTGACCGATGCCTTGACAATCTTCGTTAACTGATAAACTGATGTTGTTGTCTTGCTTTCATCGCATGAAATATAATGAGGTGTTTTGACAGTTCACTTCCATGCAAAAAGCGGGAAGGGAGAACATTGAACGGATTGTAAAAAATCACAGGAAGGTTGTATGCAAAGCCACGACCGCAAGGTTGAAGTAGAATACTTTTACAAGAAAGATAACCCGGCTGCTTGCGTGTCAGTCATTTTTTCTAGTAAATAAACGTTGACCGTTCATTGGCAGTATTGTAATTTCTTTTTGTTTGATATTTTGAATGAAGTTCATTGAATATTTTTAAATTTTGTGCAAATGAGAAGTTGAAGTGCTGCCGAATTGTAATATGCACATTTAATACGACATCATTAAACAGGAACGGAAAAAAGGCTACGGTTGTGCAGAACGCGAATGCCGGCGCGATGCGATTCGCCTTACCGTGGTGAAATGTACAGCTCTTTCTAAGGCGAAGTAGAGCTATACATTTCAACACATTTCGTCTTGCCGAATCGCATCGCGCCGTTGTTTGCGTTCTGCATGACCGTAGCCAAACACTAAGCGACGCAAACACGTAATAATAGTCAGAGTAAGTATGTAGATGAAGATAATTAACTTTGGATTATAGCGCAAAACGAGAAAATATTAACTCTTCAAATATTCATTTGTGTTCTTCAAATTTCAGTTGTTCGATTTAATATCCGATGAAATGTCTGTTTATTATCTGATGAAGCTCTTATATAGGCCAAATGATGCATTCCCAATTTACTAGGACCGTAACTCTGCCGACCGTGCTTGGGAAAGCGCGGTATAACGACCAATCAGAGGTCGAATTTTGTGTTTTGACAAGGCTTAAGAATTTTCAATAGTACAATAGTTCGAATGATAAAATTGCAATTTCATGCATTTGGTAGGAATCTTAGAAGATTTTCTAATCGATTGCTGCAAAAACGAAGGAAATCCATCGAAAACTAACCGATTTATTAGCATTTGAAATTGGACATATTTCTCACTTTTTTCAGTTTTAGATTTTCATTTCACATCCCTATGTAGCCGAACTTCCTGAGAGAAGTATTCTACTTCAAAAAGTATGGTGTGGTTCAAAATCGGTTGCTAATTACAACCTTTGAGCTGCCCTAACATTGGGGGAATTAAGATACACGGACAACATGCACTGTGGAAGCTATTTCACATTCAGTAAATTAAACGGGTGCGACAAATTTAAATTGCTAGGATGCAACACAGAATGCTTGCTTGCGTTGACAAAAATTATTAACTTTCAATGACTTGTTTATTTGCCTTCAAAAAGGCATTTTGATTTCCGAAACTGGATTTCCTGATGGCAATCATCATGCTGCCCCAACACGGGGGGAATAATGGCTGTCTGGCGACACACGCTGAGAAAAACCGCGCTGCTCCTGAGACGTGGTGACCAACCACAGGGCTAGTGCTGCTGCTGAGGAAGGACGACTGCTGTTGTCGCTGTCTGATGCTACGCTATGCCACAGTTGTGGCCGCTATACGCTGGCCTATCCACAGCCAAGCCACAGTTGTGGCCGCTTCCGCTATCGATGGTACCCACTGCTGCTAAGGGAGGACTGCTGTCGTCGCTGTTCAGAACTGTTATGAGCGGCTTGGACTAAAACAGGCTCTTATATAGGGATGAAAATAGGAATGAATTATTTCACGTACGTGGTGGAATGATATAGCGATCATTTGATAAGCTCCACCTCTTTTTTCAGTTTCTAAAGTTTTTCCTCAGTTTCGTAGCACGGATGCACAAAAATGATTTCTTGTCGAGCCGGACCGATAGCACTCTCATTGAAGCAACAAAATAACATGTTTTGTGTCGTGTTGTGCAGCTTGGTTGAAGAAAATGTTCCCGTCCCCGTGTCGCATGTAAGCAGATTATTGCGTTCAGTAGACAGTATAGAGATAGTGTATCCAGCGAATAAACACCGATGGTGCTCTCACACACGCAACGGTTTTAACCCGTATCTTATTGCGGTTTGTAACATCAAGCGATTTCGTTTGCTCGCTGTTGCGTGTTGCATCATGTTGCAACTTGGCAGCTGGGAGATGACGAAATTCTGTTTATGCTGATTGATTGAATCGACTTCATATTAGCTCTGCATAGTCGGACTAACTGCTTTTGTGAAGGCGTACTAACAGGGAAATTTATTATTCAATGTCGGTTATGCTGATCGCAGCCTTTGCGCTGCCCCTACAGTGGGGGGTTTACTAAATAAAGTGAAAGTAAAAATTAGACAACTACAACAGAATTTGATTGCATCCCGCACAGAATGTCTGCTTGTGTTGATGCCAGAAAATTATTAACCTTCAATTATTTTTTATTTGCCTTGAAAAAAGCATGGTGTGGTTCAAAATCGGTTGCTAATTACAACCTTTGAGCTGCCCTAACATTGGGGGAAATAAGATACACGGACAACATGCACTGTGGAAGCTATTTCACATTCAGTAAATTAAACGGGTGCGACAAATTTAAATTGCTAGGATGCAACACAGAATGCTTGCTTGCGTTGACAAAAATTATTAACTTTCAATGACTTGTTTATTTGCCTTCAAAAAGGCATTTTGATTTCCGAAACTGGATTTCCTGATGGCAATCATTATGCTGCCCCAACACGGGGGGAATAATGGCTGTCTGGCGACACACGCTGAGAAAAACCGCGCTGCTCCTGAGACGTGGTGACCAACCACAGGGCTAGTGCTGCTGCTGAGGAAGGACGACTGCTGTTGTCGCTGTCTGATGCTACGCTATGCCACAGTTGTGGCCGCTATACGCTGGCCTATCCACAGCCAAGCCACAGTTGTGGCCGCTTCCGCTATCGATGGTACCCACTGCTGCTAAGGGAGGACTGCTGTCGTCGCTGTTCAGAACTGTTATAAGCGGCTTGGACTAAAACAGGCTCTTATATAGGGATGAAAATAGGAATGAATTATTTCACGTACGTGGTGGAATGATATAGCGATCATTTGATAAGCTCCACCTCTTTTTTCAGTTTCTAAAGTTTTTCCTCAGTTTCGTAGCACGGATGCACAAAAATGATTTCTTGTCGAGCCGGACCGATAGCACTCTCATTGAAGCAACAAAATAACATGTTTTGTGTCGTGTTGTGCAGCTTGGTTGAAGAAAATGTTCCCGTCCCCGTGTCGCATGTAAGCAGATTATTGCGTTCAGTAGACAGTATAGAGATAGTGTATCCAGCGAATAAACACCGATGGTGCTCTCACACACGCAACGGTTTTAACCCGTATCTTATTGCGGCTTGTAACATCAAGCGATTTCGTTTGCTCGCTGTTGCGTGTTGCATCATGTTGCAACTTGGCAGCTGGGAGATGACGAAATTCTGTTTATGCTGATTGATTGAATCGACTTCATATTAGCTCTGCATAGTCGGACTAACTGCTTTTGTGAAGGCGTACTAACAGGGAAATTTATTATTCAATGTCGGTTATGCTGATCGCAGCCTTTGCGCTGCCCCTACAGTGGGGGGTTTACTAAATAAAGTGAAAGTAAAAATTAGACAACTACAACAGAATTTGATTGCATCCCGCACAGAATGTCTGCTTGTGTTGATGCCAGAAAATTATTAACCTTCAATTATTTTTTATTTGCCTTGAAAAAAGCATGGTGTGGTTCAAAATCGGTTGCTAATTACAACCTTTGAGCTGCCCTAACATTGGGGGAAATAAGATACACGGACAACATGCACTGTGGAAGCTATTTCACATTCAGTAAATTAAACGGGTGCGACAAATTTAAATTGCTAGGATGCAACACAGAATGCTTGCTTGCGTTGACAAAAATTATTAACTTTCAATGACTTGTTTATTTGCCTTCAAAAAGGCATTTTGATTTCCGAAACTGGATTTCCTGATGGCAATCATTATGCTGCCCCAACACGGGGGAATAATGGCTGTCTGGCGACACACGCTGAGAAAAACCGCGCTGCTCCTGAGACGTGGTGACCAACCACAGGGCTAGTGCTGCTGCTGAGGAAGGACGACTGCTGTTGTCGCTGTCTGATGCTACGCTATGCCACAGTTGTGGCCGCTATACGCTGGCCTATCCACAGCCAAGCCACAGTTGTGGCCGCTTCCGCTATCGATGGTACCCACTGCTGCTAAGGGAGGACTGCTGTCGTCGCTGTTCAGAACTGTTATGAGCGGCTTGGACTAAAACAGGCTCTTATATAGGGATGAAAATAGGAATGAATTATTTCACGTACGTGGTGGAATGATATAGCGATCATTTGATAAGCTCCACCTCTTTTTTCAGTTTCTAAAGTTTTTCCTCAGTTTCGTAGCACGGATGCACAAAAATGATTTCTTGTCGAGCCGGACCGATAGCACTCTCATTGAAGCAACAAAATAACATGTTTTGTGTCGTGTTGTGCAGCTTGGTTGAAGAAAATGTTCCCGTCCCCGTGTCGCATGTAAGCAGATTATTGCGTTCAGTAGACAGTATAGAGATAGTGTATCCAGCGAATAAACACCGATGGTGCTCTCACACACGCAACGGTTTTAACCCGTATCTTATTGCGGTTTGTAACATCAAGCGATTTCGTTTGCTCGCTGTTGCGTGTTGCATCATGTTGCAACTTGGCAGCTGGGAGATGACGAAATTCTGTTTATGCTGATTGATTGAATCGACCTCATATTAGCTCTGCATAGTCGGACTAACTGCTTTTGTGAAGGCGTACTAACAGGGAAATTTATTATTCAATGTCGGTTATGCTGATCGCAGCCTTTGCGCTGCCCCTACAGTGGGGGGTTTACTAAATAAAGTGAAAGTAAAAATTAGACAACTACAACAGAATTTGATTGCATCCCGCACAGAATGTCTGCTTGTGTTGATGCCAGAAAATTATTAACCTTCAATTATTTTTTATTTGCCTTGAAAAAAGCATGGTGTGGTTCAAAATCGGTTGCTAATTACAACCTTTGAGCTGCCCTAACATTGGGGGAAATAAGATACACGGACAACATGCACTGTGGAAGCTATTTCACATTCAGTAAATTAAACGGGTGCGACAAATTTAAATTGCTGGGATGCAACACAGAATGCTTGCTTGCGTTGACAAAAATTATTAACTTTCAATGACTTGTTTATTTGCCTTCAAAAAGGCATTTTGATTTCCGAAACTGGATTTCCTGATGGCAATCATTATGCTGCCCCAACACGGGGGGAATAATGGCTGTCTGGCGACACACGCTGAGAAAAACCGCGCTGCTCCTGAGACGTGGTGACCAACCACAGGGCTAGTGCTGCTGCTGAGGAAGGACGACTGCTGTTGTCGCTGTCTGATGCTACGCTATGCCACAGTTGTGGCAGCTATACGCTGGCCTATCCACAGCCAAGCCACAGTTGTGGCCGCTTCCGCTATCGATGGTACCCACTGCTGCTAAGGGAGGACTGCTGTCGTCGCTGTTCAGAACTATTATGAGCGGCTCCGGCTGAAACAGGCTCTTATATAGGCCAAATAGCATGTTTTCAATTGCAAGGTATATGATTCTGTCGACCGTGCTTGGGAAGCAAGCATATAACGACCAATCAGGGGTCGAAATTTTCGTTTTGACAAGGCTTGACTATTTTCAATAGTACAATAGTGTGAATAATAAAATTACAATTATCTTATTTTGGGAAGAATCTTAGAAGATTTTCCAATCTATTGCTGCAAGAACGAAGGAAATCCATCGAATACTAATCGGTTTATTAGCATTTGAAATTGGACATATTTTTCACTTTTTTCGGTTTTAGATTTTCATTTCACATCCCTATGTAGCCGAACTTCCTGAGAGAAGTATTCTACTTCAAAAATAATGTTTTCGGATGCTTTTTTTCACTTTCACTCAAGAGTGTCAACAAATATCAACCCTGCTTACAATTCAAAATGTTGTCTGAGGTCAATTTGTGGTTTCAGTGCATCATAACAATTCTGAAAATGCTCATATTGGGTGGTATTTGGTCATTGCCGCTATTTTTCAGAAACCGGAAGTCGCCATCTTGGAATTCAAAATGGTATGTATTTGGAGACATGCCAGAAGAAGGAAGGATGTCAAACCATTATGGACATGTACCTAAAAACATTCACCTGTCAAATTTGGTTGTATTTGCTTCGCATTTGGTTCTCGAGCTGTGCGAAATTTGTGTTTCATTTGTGTGGGACCCCTCCCTTATAGAAGAGGGAGGGGTATCAACCCATCATGGATGTATTTGTTACCCCTAGAAACATCCACCCGCCAAATTTGGTTCCATTTACTTGGTTAGTTCTTGAGATATGCAGAAATTTGTATTTCATTTGTATGGAACCCCTCCCTTCCAGAAAAGGGAAGGGTGTCGAACCAAAATGGACATATTTGTCACTCCTTAAAACATCCACATGCCAAATTTGGTTCCATTTGTTTGGTTAGTTTTCGAGATGTAAATGAATTTATGTTTCATTTGTATGGGACCCCTCCCTTCCAGATGAGGGAGGGGTCTCAAACTATCTTAGTCACCTTTCTCGGCCCCTAAAACCCCTATATACAAAATTTCACGCCGATTGGTTCAGTAGTTTCCAAACCTATATGAATCAGACAGACAGACAGACAGATAGACAGAGCTGCATTTTTATATGTTTAGATTCATTATACTGGTAAACACAGGTGTGGTCCACAAGCTCAAACTGAAAAAAAGTGAGAGATTATAGCTTCTAACCATTCCTGTGAATTTTAGTGCTACCCTAGCATCCAAATTTATTTCAGAGGCTTAAATGAGTTTTCTCGTAAACATAACGTTGGAGCGACGAACCTGGTGTACACTTACACTATGCGACACTTTGACGTTTCTCTGTGTTGCGTATTTTGGGTACAAATGGGGTCGAATGGTTGTTCAAGAACATTTGTATTTTCCGCTGCAATGTGATGATGCTTTATTCATCTAATACACGTACTAATTACACAGTGCAACTATTTTTTTGCCTTGGCTTCTAAGTATGATTTTTTGAAGTATTTTGATGTAAAAACAAATTTCCTCGAGTTTGAACACCTTTCACCTTAAGGGGCAACAGTGGCGCCATTTTGAATTTTTTGAAATTTTTTGATGTTTTTTCAACGCCATTTTGTTTTGTTTTGCAGCCAAATATTAAAATTCTAAGAGTTTGTCCACATATTAGCATTTTCTTACCCATCTATAAAAAAACAGTTCTCAAATCGGACAAAAACTGAGCTCAAAAAGTGGTTTAAGTATATTTCACAAAGAGAAAAAAATAACTTGTCAGGTCTTGTCAGGTCTTTTATCATTATCTCGTCGTTTGTAAGACCGCGCACGGTGGTCGGATCTTGCACAGATTCACGGTGCATTGAAACGACTACGAGAGAGGTGTTAGGTATGACGCGTGGAGGACAACGTAATAGCTGGTTTGATACTGAGAGCGACAGACGGGAAGAACCGTGCAAGGAGCCGCAGGCCATACGACAGAAAAGAAAGAACTACAGGGAGATAGAGTCCACCGTCGGAAAAGAACTAGAACGAGGAGCAGGTGCTTGCCAGTGCAGAAGACGACTTTGCTAGAGCTTTGCGGAGCTTCTATAGAACAGTCAACAGAGTTCAAAGCAGGAAAGTCCCTTTGCCAGTAATGACAAGGACGGCAATTTGCTTACGGATAAACCGACGGTTGCAGCCAGGTGAAAGTTGCGCTTTCAGGCGCTATTGAACAGTAAAAAGCTAGATGAGCAAAACAAGTAATGATGGATTAGGATGAGGATCATGAGCGACGAACATGCTGTGAAGCCACCAACACAGGAGGAAGTTAAACGGCTGCTGGGAAGGATGGTATCCAAACCGAACTTCTGAAAGCGGGAAGCGAGTGGCTGTACTATGCGATCCACCAGATCATACTGATGACCTGGGTGGATGAACAAATGCCGAACGACTGGTTGGAAGGACATCGACTGGATTGTTGCAACTATCGAGGCATTGTGTTACTCAACTCCCATTACAAAGTGCTCTCCCGTATCCATTAATTCAGATCGAGAACGGAATTCTTCGTTACAGGCTGGTTTTTCGACAGAGGCGTTCCACGACGGATCAAGTTATCAAGATCCTCGAGAGGCTCCGGGAATAAAACTTGCAGACTCACCATCTGTTTGTGGATTATTAGACTTACAACTCAGTGAAAAAAAACGAACTGTGGCACATTATGCTGGAACACGGTTTTACGACGAAACTAATTGAGCTGGGTCGTATGACTGTGGAGGGATCAAAATCATGCCTGAGGATAACTGACGAGACTTCAGTCGAGTTCGTAACTGGACTGGATCAGGGGGATGCGCTCTCCAACTTACTATCCAACATTGCCCTTGAAGGTGCGGTACGAAGATTAAACGTGCAAAGAAACAGTACGATTATCACGAAACCTCACATACTCCTTGGTTTCGCGGATGGCATTGATATCATCGGTATTGACCGAAGAACCGTGGAAAAGGCCTTCAGAAAGTTGGGTCTCAGCATTAACCCTGCCAAAACCAAGTACATGGTAGCTGACAGAGAGCGTGGGAGTTCCCGTGGTGTTGGTGCTGAAATAGAGATTGATAGGGAACGATTTGAGGTGGTTGATTAATTCATTAATTTTGGTACACCTGTGAAAAAATATGAGCCGCGAAGTTAAACGACGAGTTGCAGCTGCGAGCAGGGCCTTCTGCGAACTACGTAACCAGCTAAAGTCGCGTAGTTTGCTAACTAACGCTGTATAGGACGCTGATCCTCCTACCTTTACCGTCAAGAAGCATAGACGCTGACGGTAGCTGAACGACGAATGTTCGATATTTGGTGGTAAATTGGAAGATGAACTGTGGTGCAGACGCATGAATTCCGAGTTGTATCAAGCATATAAACATGCTGATATAGTGAAGGCAATACAGCGGAGCAGATTTCTGTGGGCTGGACATGTGGCCAGAATACTTGACGAGAGAGCCACCAAACTATCTTCAAATTCCTGAGTGGTGATCTGATCATACTTTTGTGATACTTCTTTTCCAATAGGACTCTTTACGTTCGAATTGAAACTATGAACGCTCTCGAACTGCTGAGCAACTGTCACTATGAAGACTGAAAGGGACTTCAAAGGTTTCCTAAGTACCTTCGGAAGCTTCGAGAAAGGTTTATAATATGGTTTCAATTTTTCAACTTTTTGCATGAAATTTTGTGAGTGTATCTATCTGTTTGATTTCCCTCTATAAATCTCTACAAATAACACTGGACATCATTCTGTGCCGAACACGCATCAGTACTGGACGTGTTTGGTGATCGGTCCGATAGAGTATAAAACAAAAGACGTGTGAACAAGTGTTGGCATTGTTTGCCTGGTCGAGTGAAATAAATCCGGGTTCAAGGTCGTTCCTTTGTGCAACTGTTTCGCATCGTGACTGTCAGCTGGTGCGTAAGCCGATTTGGCTGCTGGCTGGATTGTGCTACAGCAGTGGACGAGACACAAACGAGGAAAAAGAAGAAGCCATCAGTGTCAGCGAGTTGTATCGCTGTGTGGAGTGATCTCACACCTGGCTCGCTGCTGGTGGCTGTTTGGTGCTGCTGTATTGGTGCTGCTGGCTGTAACGGCTGCTACTTCGAACGATCGGACAACCAACCTTACTGGAAGGGAGAAATAAAAAGGTACGTGTTCTTGTCAGCGCTAGTGCGCTAAACTTAGCGCGATGGATGTAGATCCCTCGCCTCCCGCGCCACCATCCCCGAACCCCTCTGACCCTGACCCTTCTGTTACCCCCTCCCCTGTTCATTCTTCAGTCCCCCCTCGCCCCAGGCTTTACCCAGACGGAGCCCAGGGCAGCTATACTGTTTATTTTCGGCCAAAGGCAGGACCGAAATCGAAAAAGTTGAACCTCTTGCAGATTTCTAAAGACCTGACGAAGGAGTACAAGGGCGTGACCGAAATTTCCAAGGTCCGGCCTAACAAGCTCCGTGTCGTGGTCGGTAACCTGAAAGAGGCCAACGATATAGCTTGCTCTGAGCTCTTCACACGCGAGTATCGCGTTTACATACCCGCACGAGACGTGGAGATCGACGGTGTCATAACCGATTCGAGTCTGTCCGTCGAGTGTATACTGCAAAGTGCCAAAGGGTGCTTTAAGAACAAAACGTGTCCCGAAGTAAAGGTGCTCGACTGCAAGCAATTGCGGTCAGCATCGATCATCGGTGGCAAAACAGTATACACTCCGTCAGACTCGTTTCGAGTTACGTTCGCCGGGTCTGCACTACCAAGCCACGTCTCGATCCACCGGGTTCGTCTCCCTGTGAGGCTCTACGTGCCCCGCGTCATGAACTGCCTGAATTGCAAGCAGTTAGGCCATACAGCCGCCTACTGCTGCAATAAGGCACGTTGTGGCAAGTGTGGGGAGTCTCATGCGGAAGATTCTTGCAGTGTTAACGCTGAAAAGTGTATTCACTGCGGAGAAAATCTGCATGAGCTCTCGACATGTGCGGTGTACATGCAGCGCAGGGATAAAATAAAACGGTCTCTCAAAGAGCGTTCAAAGCGTTCCTACGCTGACATGCTGAAGAAGACCGTTACCACTTCTCCCGTTACTTCGAACCCCTTCGATCTGTTGCCCTCTGAGGAAACCGATTCTGACGATTCACCAGCGGGAGCATCTTACGCCAATCCTGGGGAGTCTAGAAAGAGGAAAAATATTTCCTCTCCTAAACTTCCCAGAAAAGGTCCTAAGATTTCTCAAAGTGAAATGAAAGTTACAAACAAACCAAACAGTTCTGCGGAAAAACCGAAGCAAACTCCTCCTGGGCTGGCAAATTTAAAGTCCCAGAAGGAGTTCCCAGCACTGCCAGGAACATCTAAAACCCCAGTTGCTCCTTTTACACTCCCAGTTGATGAAACAAACTCTGGATTAGTGAAATTTTCTGACATTGTGGACTGGATTTTTGAAACTTTCAATGTACCCGATCCAATTAAAATTTTTCTTACAGCATTCCTCCCAACAGTTAGATCATTTTTGAAGCAGTTGACTGCCCAATGGCCTCTCCTTGCAGCGATTGTATCCTTCGATGCCTAATTCAACTGCGTATATGAAGGATTCTATCTCTGTCTTACAGTGGAATTGTAGAAGTATTTTACCAAAAATTGATTCGTTTAAAGTTTTGATAAATAAAAACAAATGCGATGCATTTTCCCTTTGTGAAACTTGGCTTACTTCAAATATTGATCTCAACTTCCATGATTTTAATATTATTCGCCTTGATCGAGACACCCCATATGGAGGAGTACTTTTAGGGATTAAAAAGTGCTATTCTTTCTATCGTATTAACCTCCCCTCGATTCCAGGCATCGAAGTTGTCGCATGTCAAATGACAATACAAGGTAAAGAGCTTTGTATTGCCTCAATATATATTCCCCCCAGAGCACAGGTTGGGCAACGGCTGCTCTTTGATTTAATAGAACTTCTTCCCTCGCCACGTTTGATTTTGGGAGACTTCAACTCTCATGGCGTGGCTTGGGGTTCCCCATACAATGATAACCGCTCCTCTTTAATCTATAACCTTTGCGATGACTTCGACATGACTATTTTAAACAACGGTGAAATGACACGTATCCCGAAACCTCCAGCGCGCCCAAGCGCTTTGGATCTATCCTTATGTTCGACGTCGCTACGGTTGGATTGCACATGGAAGGTAATCCTCGATCCTCACGGTAGCGACCATCTGCCTATTCTTATTTCAATTACTAACGGGTCAACTCGCATGCGACCAATTGACATTCCGTATGACCTCACACGAAATGTCGATTGGAAGTTATACGAGGAAATGATTTCAAAAGCGGTCGAGTCGATTCAACATCATTCACCACTTGAAGAATACAACCTCCTCGCGGGCTTGATTCTCGACGCCGCGTTGCAAGCCCAAACGAAGAAATATCCCGGCGTAACGATCAAAGAAAGGCCTCCCACTCCGTGGTGGGACCAAGAGTGCTCCGATGTCTACACGCAAAGATCCGACGCGTTTAAGGCCTACCAGACGGGAGGTATACCTGGCGACTATTTACGGTATTCGGAGCTTGATACCAAGCTTAAAAGCTTGGCTAAAGCAAAGAAACGTGGATATTGGCGTCGGTTCGTGAACGAGACGTCGAGGGAGACATCGATGAGCACTCTTTGGAACACAGCCCGAAGAATGCGGAATCGCGTAACGGTCAACGAAAGCGAGGAGTCTTCAAGTAGGTGGATATTTGATTTTGCCAGGAAAGTATGTCCGGACTCTGTTCCTGAGCAAAATATTGTTCGCGATGCGTCTCCGGGCCACGACGCGATAGAATCACCTTTTACGATGGCAGAACTTTCAGTTGCCCTCCTGTCCTGTAACAATAACGCGCCTGGATTAGATAGAATCAAATGCAACTTGTTGAAGAATCTACCCGGCAATGCCAAGAGGCGCTTGTTGAACTTGTTCAATAAGTTCCTGGAGCAAAACATTGTACCGCAGGATTGGGGCAAGTGAAGGTGATCACCATCCAAAAACCAGGGAAACCAGCTTCTAATCACAACTCTTATAGGCCGATTGCAATGCTATCCTGTATCCGGAAATTGATGGAAAAAATGATACTCCGTCGTTTAGACCACTGGGTCGAATCAAATGGTCTACTATCAGAAACTCAATTTGGCTTCCGCCGTGCCAAAGGGACGAATGATTGTCTTGCGTTGCTTTCAACAGATATTCAGCTGGCGTATGCTCGTAAAGAACAAATGGCGTCTGCGTTCTTGGACATTAAGGGGGCTTTTGATTCCGTTTCTATTGACATTCTTTCGGGTAAACTTCACCGACAAGGATTTTCTCCAATTTTGAACAATTTTTTGCACAATTTGTTGTCCGAAAAGCACATGCATTTTACGCATGGCGATTTGGCAACTTTTCGCATTAGCTACATGGGTCTTCCCCAGGGCTCATGTTTAAGCCCCCTTCTTTACAACTTTTATGTAAATGACATCGACGAATGTCTGGCAAATTCATGCACGATAAGACAACTTGCAGACGACAGTGTAATCTCTGTTACAGGAGCCAAAGCTGCCGATTTGCAAGGACCATTGCAAGATACCTTGGACAATTTGTCTGCTTGGGCTTTACAGCTAGGTATCGAATTCTCTCCGGAGAAGACTGAGATAGTAGTTTTTTCTAGGAAGCATGAACCTGCTCAGCTTCAAACACAATTAATGGGTAAAACGATTTCTCAGGTTTTGGTACACAAATATCTTGGTGTCTGGTTCGACTCTAAAGGCACCTGGGGTTGTCACGTGAGGTTTCTGATGAAAAAATGTCAACAAAGAGTGAATTTTCTTCGTACAATAACCGGACAATGGTGGGGAGCCCATCCAGGAGACCTTATAAGGCTTTACCAAACAACGATATTGTCTGTTATTGAATACGGGTGTTTCTGCTTCCGCTCCGCAGCAAACACACATTTGATCAAACTGGAGCGAATACAATATCGTTGTTTGCGTATCGCCTTAGGTTGCATGCAGTCGACCCATACGATGAGTTTGGAGGTTTTAGCTGGAGTACTACCATTGAAAAACCGCTTCTGGAGCCTGTCTTCTCGTATTCTAATCAAATGTGAGGTCTTGAACCGTCCCGTGATTGAAAATTTTGAAAGGTTAATCGAACTTAATTCTCAAACCCGTTTTATGACATTGTATTTCAATCACATGTCCCAAAATATTAACCCTTCTTCGAATATTCCAAATCGTGTCGACTTATCAAATACTTCTGATTCTACTGTGTTTTTCGATACATCCATGATAGAAGAAACTCGTGGAATCCCGGATCATTTACGCGTGCAGCAGATCCCTAAAATTTTTTCCAATAAATATCGAAACATCAACTGCGACAATATGTACTACACTGACGGATCACTTCTTGATGGGTCCACTGGCTTCGGTATCTTCAATAACAATTTAACCGTCTCCCATAAGCTCGATAATCCTGCTTCTGTTTACGTCGCAGAATTAGCTGCAATTCAGTACACCCTAGGGATTATCGAAAAAATGCCCACGGACCATTATTTCATCTTTACGGACAGTCTCAGTTCCGTTGAGGCTCTCCGATCGATGAAAGATGTTAAGCACTCTCCGTATTTCCTGGGGAAAATACGGGAACATCTGAGTGCTTTATCCGAAAAATCTACTCAGATTACCTTAGCGTGGGTCCCTTCTCACTGCTCGATACCGGGTAATGAGAAAGCGGACTCTTTGGCTAAGGTGGGCGCAACAAACGGTGATATTTATGAAAGACCAATTGCCTTTAATGAATTTTTCGCACTTGTACGTCAGAATACGATCATCAGTTGGCAAAATGCTTGGACCAGAGGGGAATTGGGAAGGTGGTTACATTCCATAATCCCCAAAGTATCGACGAACCCGTGGTTCAAGGGGTTGGATGTAGGTCGGGATTTCATTTGCGTGATGTCCCGGCTTATGTCCAATCACTATAGATTTGACGCGCTCCTCCGTCGTGTCGGGCTCGGGGAAAGTGGTATCTGTGCCTGTGGTGAAGGTTATCACGACATAGAGCATGTGGTTTGGTCATGCCCTGTACACCGTGACGCCAGGTCTAAATTAACAGCTTCCCTGCAGGCCGAGGGTAGACAGCCGGCTGTTCCTGTTCGTGATGTCTTGGCGAGCCGTGACCTATCCTACATGTCCCTTATATACGTTTTCCTGAAATCCATCCACGCCCCAGTCTAGTCCCGTTCCCCTCCGTCTACACCCAACAAAACGACAAGAACACGTTTGAACCTTAAGCACAAAACCAGCAACCAGACCCCGCACAATAGAACCAGGACCCAAGGACTACGAGCCTCTGTCCCAACTCACGACATCGTGGCTCAGCAGAACGAATCCATACATGCCATTCGACGATTATCAGACGACCATTGAACAACAAAACACTGATTGGAAATCCCATGCTAGTTTTAAGTTAGACTTAATTTCAGCTCGTAGTCGGCAGCGAGGATAAAAAATTTGCTTTAGTTTTTAAGTCATCAGATATAATTGGCGCCGTTAAACATTAAATTGTATTTGTGCCGTGTCAAATAAATGTTATGTGAAGAAAAAATCACAAGAAGGTTGTATGCAAAGCCACGACCGCAAGGTTGAAGTAGAATACTTTTACAAGAAAGATAACCTGGCTGCTTGCGTGGCAGTCATTTTTTCTAGTAAATAAATGTTGACCGTTCATTGGCAGTATTGTAATTTCTTTTTGTCTGATATTTCGAATGAAGTTCATTGGATATTTTTAAATTTTGTGCAAATGAGAAGTTGAAGTGCTGCCGAATTGTAATATGCACATTTAATACGACATCGTTAAACGGGAACGGAACAAAGGCTACGGTTATGCAGAACGCGAATGCCGGCGCGATGCGCTTCGCCTTACCGTGGTGAAATGTACAGCTTTTTTTAGGGCGAAGTAGAGCTATATATTCAACAGATTTCGTCTTGCCGAATCGCATCGCGCCGTTATTTGCGTTCTGCATGACCGTAGCCAAACACTAAGCGACGCAAACACGTAATAATAGTCAGAGTATGCATGTAGATGAAGATAATTAACTTTGGATTATAGCGCAAAACGAGAAAATATTAACTCTTCAAATAATCATTTGTGTTCTTCAAATTTCAGTTGTTCAATTTAATATCCGATGAAATGTTTGTTTATTATCTGATGAAGCTCTTATATAGGCCAAATGATGCATTCCCAATTTACTAGGTCCATAACTCTGCCGACCGTGCTTGGGAAAGCGCGGTATAACGACCAATCAGAGGTCGAATTTTGTATTTTGACAAGGCTTAAGAGTTTTCAATAGTACAATAGTTCGAATGATAAAATTGCAATTTCATGCATTTGGTAGGAATCTTAGAAGATTTTCTAATCGATTGCTGCAAAAACGAAGGAAATCCATCGAAAACTAACCGATTTATTAGCATTTGAAATTTTTCTCACTTTTTTCAGTTTTAGATTTTCATTTTACATCCCTATGTAGCCGAACTTCCTGAGAGAAGTATTCTAATTCAAAATTAAATCTTCATTAATTCATTTGATGTCCTTATAAGGACAATTGTTCAATTTATCATAGGATGTAGTGTTTATCTTACATCTCTGTGTTACCTTGATAGTGAGGACTAAGGCGCACGGTGAACACAATGAGAAAGGTGTTTTCACATTGAAAACGGCTTTACTGGAGGAAGTGTTGGCAAATGCATCTACCGCTAATACCACCGCTATCATACGAAAGCGCGTCGTTTCATCTGGGGAATATCAACAACGAAAAATGACGCGCGTCTAAGCATAACCCGAACTGTTTCGCTGTGCTGCTCCCATTTACCTTTACATCGGCCTCAGGGAAGTACCGGCTGCATCTGCATCTACCGCTGAGGCTGTCACTATACTGCTGTTGGTACCAAAAGCTATTAACTCTTCAAATAAGTGAGTTATTTGTTCTCAAAAGAACAATTGTTCAATTCAAAATCGGATTTACGCAATCGCATCTCTGTAATATTACCGACAATAATATTCTTCTGAACAAACTGATACAACTTTCCCATTAGGCCTCTGCCATAATAGACGCGAACCGATTCGCTCAGCTGTAGGTTAAGGTACAGCCATCAGTAGAGCTGTACATCAACCTACGGCCGAGTGAATCGGTTCGCGCCGCTTTTCGCGTCTACTCTGGCAGAGGCCTTAGAGAAAGTTGCTGGCTGATGTATTCACTTCATGCAAGCCTGCTGCTGATGCTTCCCGCTACCACACTGAAACAGCATTTTAGTGAAGGGAGTGTCGTTGCATGAGCTGACCCTGCTACTATCGAAGCTGATATACCCGCTGCAACAGCTATGCTATGCATAGCCATGCCACAGTTGTGGCCGCTATACGCTGGCCCAACTGCTGAGCAACTGCAACGCTATCCGTAGCCATGCCACAGTTGTGGCCGCCATTGGTATCCGCTGTACCTGCATCTGCTGGCCCTGCTGCTAGCGATGGTGAGATCCGCTGAAACTGCTACGCTTATTCGCAGCCATGCCACAGTTGTGGCCGCTATCCGCTATCGATGGTACCCACTGCTCGCTCCCGCTGCTGCTAAGGGAGGACTGCTGTCGTCGCTGTTCAGAACTACTATGAGCGGCTTCGACTAAAACAGGCTCTTATATAGGGATGAAAATAGGAATGAATTATTTTACGTACGTGGTGGAATGATATAACTTGAAAAATATGTGTGACTTCATTCTGGTTCAGAGCGATCATTTGATAAGCTCCACCTCTTTTTTCAGTTTCTAAAGTTTTTCCTCAGTTTCGTAGCACGGATGCACAAAAATGATTTCTTGTCGAACCGGACCGATAGCACTCTCATTGAAGCAACAAAATAACATGTTTTGTGTCGTGTTGTGCAGCTTGGTTGAAGAAAATGTTCCCGTCCCCATGTCGCATGTAAGCAGATTATTGCGTTCAGTAGACAGTAGATAGTGTATCCAGCGAATAAACACCGATGGTGCTCTCACACACGCAACGGTTTTAACCCGTAGGTATCTTATTGCGGTTTGTAACATAAAGCGATTTCGTTTGCTCGCTGTTGCGTGTTGCATCATGTTGCAACTTGGCAGCTGGGAGACGACGGAATTCTGTTTATGCTGATTGATTGAATCGACTTCATATTAGCTCTGCATAGTCGAACTAACTGCTTTTGTGAATGCGTACTAACAGGGCAGTTATTTATTCAATGTCGGTTATGCTGATCGCTGCCCCTACAGTGGGGGGTTTACTAAATAAAGTGAAAATTAGACAACTACAACAGAATTTGATTGCATCCCGCACAGAATGTCTGCTTGTGTTGATGCCAGGAAATTATTAACCTTCAATTATTTTTTTATTTGCCTTGAAAAAAGCATGTTGCGGTTCAAATCCGGTTGCTAAGTACAACCTTTGAGCTGCCCTAACATTGGGGGAATTAAGATACACGGACAACATGCACTGTGGAAGCTATTTCACATTCAGTAAATTAGACGGGTGCGACAAATTTAAATTGTTTGGATGCATCACAGAATCACAGAACGGAAGGTCATCTGTGATACGAAAACTGCTAAGTGCTCAGTGAATTTTCCAGCGCTCCCTAGGGGTGGAAAGAACGCTTTTTACACGGAAAATAAACAGAATTTATACTACTTTTATCAAAATCAATCAAACACACTGGTATAAATCTGTCGGCGAAAACATTACAGGTTAACCCTGCTAAGCATCTGTAAGAAGGAAAACACATTATTTCTAGGGGCTTGACAACTTTATTTCATGAAAAATATTTCGGTAATATTACACGATATTGGTCGATATATATATTAATATCTATCATTTTTTTATCACATTAACTTCCCAACCATAGCGTATAGGACACGGTGAAACGGTTTGATCAACAAGTAGGCACGAGTTGTGAATTGCTTCTAAAATAAATGAATATCAGTAGCAAGGTATGTAGCTTTACCGGATTTATAATTTGAATGCATCGAAATAGTATATTATAAGATGCGATGAATTTTGGTCATCGGTTGTTTTAATAAACATCTTTAGTCTTTGGCATTTTTTTTTTGCAATATAGCCGATTGTACTTTTGACATACCGTTTTACTATGTTTCTATACACCAACATCACAACGACGATAATATGAATTCAAAGAGTTTTGATGTAACTAGAGGAGTGTCTGAAAATGCAACGATAAACACTTAGTAACAATGAATAAAATCGAATTTTGCTCGTTGCACTAAATTCGTAGCCCAACTAGTAAAGGACTTTCACTCGTTGGGTTGAGCTATCTAGGCTGCAAGATGACACCGGTTGTTTCTTTTTGTTAGGATTACTAATCACCTATTGGGTTACGCAGTGTCTTGCCCCTAGCATCCTTCAAAACAGCTGACTCAGATACCGGCATAGATAATTGTAGAACTGTTCCTTTGTTGTTTTTCAGTAATCTACTCCTGTGAAAATAATCAGATTATTAACACGAGTTACATGAAGTGAGAGTCGCATCTTTTGTTTCAAGTCTCTAATTACCATCTCGTTTAGAGTCCTCGTAATGAATATTCGTATATTACGTAACGTGAAATTTGGCAATTTTCAAAACCCCCATCAACTAAGTAACGCAAATTTGCATGGTGGCAGTGTAACACTTCGCTGGATACCTTTCCTCAACCTCTCCCCTGAGCGCGTTATGTATTATAGGAATGTTTCCATATATGAACGAACGCTAGGGGTAAGGCACTATTGATATACAATGGTGATTCGCTCACCGGTTGCTCCTTAGTCGGGGGTTTGTTAGTTGGGCCCTAATCCATCTAAAAAGCGCTCTATGTCCATCTAAAAAGACGCTCTATGTCAAAATTGAACGTCATTCAAATGATGCAAGAAACCCGAAAAGTGAATAAATAATAAAATAAATTTTGACTTCTCGTACTTGAGTTTATTTGTCATTGATTGTTGATGGTTACCTTTGATTACTCGAAAAAAATGACATTGATTACTTCGGAGTAATCTCAGGTTACGACGCATTTCGAAACCCCTTGAAACGAACCTCTTGAGATCCTTTTTTAGTGTTCTGTAAGGTTGTCACTTTCGGTTGTCAGCAGGGATACCAGATTTGTCAGCAAAACGCTGATTTGTTTTGATTCGCAGGTATGTGCTTTTTTTTCAATCTCCATCCCGCATAATCAATAACCATAAACGGATGATAATCCATATGGTTTTACGATACCCCATACAGTCGAAACTATATCCCGAACTAGTTGTTAGGCACGTTTTATGGTTATTGATTATGCGGATGGTTAACTACATTTTTTTCCCTATGACTTTCTCAAAATGTGTGCAGATTTTTACAGTCTTCTGCCTGCTCGAGCGCATTTATTCGAATCACGATTAGATTTTTAACAGATTTCAAAAAAAAGACTGCACAATGAAACTGGTACCTCTTACAATCGCATTATTCGTTGCCCTAGAAACTAACCTGGATTTACTTAACCGTATTCTACTTATTTTTATTTAAATGGCATGTCGCATGTCGCATCAATGAGTAGAAAATCTATATTCTCCAGAATGGACTAGAGTCAATCGGCAAAACATTTTATATAATCTAATAAGAGGATGAAACTAGTCATCGGCAAACATTTTATATAATCTAATAAGAGGATGAAACTAGTTTTTAAATTTCATTTCCGAATAAAGATGTGATTCATTTATTATAAATATTCGGAAAATTTGCGTTAAAAAATCCATCTGTGCCATGATTTTTAAAAACTCAAAGTACTTTCTTGAGTTGAAAAAAAACTAACGAGCTGCATTTTATATTCTAACAATTTTCAAAAATAACCGTCTATAACACATGGTACAATTGTAAATGGAAGAATTGCAACATTAACGGTTTAAAACGCACGATTTTTCAATAACATTAATTGTGGTTCGTGTTTCAAATCAACATTTGTCGATTACAATATCTTCGTTACACTATTCTAATATGACAAACTCCACAAATGTGAATAATTGCGATTTTTTTCCAAAACGTTTTTGCATCGAACCTAATAGATTGTATTAAACGGGTTAAACTGTTGAAATAACCGTCAATTCAAAACATCGAATAAATTATGCCACATTATACCACTGGCAAAGCGGCATAAACGTATACGACAAATATATATTGCCCGAGAGCACAGAAAATTCAATTGTCATTTTTCAGTCCTTTTTGTGTGCACTTTCTGTTCGATCATATACCTGAAGTAGACCTTCCGTTCTGTGACAGAATGCTTGCTTGCGTTGACAAAAATTATTAACTTTCAATGACTTGTTTATTTGCCTTCAAAAAGGCATTTTGATTTCCAAAATTGGATTTCCTGATGGCAATCTTCATGCTGCCCCAACAAGGGGGGAATAATGTCTGTCTGACGACACACGCTGAGAAAAACCGCGCTGCTCCTGAGACGTGGTGATCAACCACAGGGCTAGTGCTGCTCCTAAGGAAGGACGACTGCTGTTGTCGCTGTCTAGAACTATTATGAGCGGCTCCGGCTGAAACAGACTCTTAAATAGGCCAAATAGCATGTTTTCAATTGCAAGGTATATGATCCTGTCGACCGTGCTTGGGAAGCAAGCATATAACGACCAATCAGAGGTCGAATTTTTCGTTCTGACAAGGCTTGACTATTTTCAATAGTACAATAGTGTGAATAATAAAATTACAATTATCTTACTTCGAGAAGAATCTTAGAAGATTTTCCAATCTATTGCTGCAAGAACGAAGGAAATCCATCGAATACTAACCGATTTATTAGCATTTGAAATTGGACATATTTTTCACTTTTTTCGGTTTTAGATTTTCATTTCACATCCCTATGTAGCCGAACTTCCTGAGAGAAGTATTCTACTTCAAAAAAAAAAAAACACTGGACAACACAAGTGCACTCCAAAAGTTCAACCGGAAAAATAAAAGATTATAGCTATTAAACCATTACTGTGAATTTTGGTATTCCTAGCCGCTACCTTTTTTTCAAAGATCCAAATGAGTTTTCTCGTAAACATAACGTTGAAGCGACGAGCCCGGTTAACAATTACTAAAAGAACTCTCACGTAAGTTGATGCGTTTTGGTAATGGCTAGGGACATCGAAATTCATAGGAATGGTTGATAACAATAATCTTTAATTTTTTCCAGTTCGAGCTTTTGAAGTCCAATTTTTTCATTTTGTTGACCAGTGTAATCTTAAAAGCAGGATCACGAGATTTTTGGTATTAACGTGTCCATATGTTCATCGAACGTATAAGAAGTTGAAGTTTATCGTCAATAATTGGTGTATTAAATTTCACTCGAGCCTTAGAAGCTATTTTGTAAAACAATATCATAATTCAAACTTTTTCGATAGTGAAACTTTTTCACAGTGAGAGGAAAATTCCGGCCTATCTAACCTGTTTAACGCGACAATATTGTTCCGAACAAAAAAGCGCACGATTTGAATCGAAATAAAATAAATTTAATCCATATCGCTATGGTGCGAAAGTGGTAAGCAGTTGTCATGTAAAGTGCACACTCGTTCAGCGGTACTAAAAATCGGGATTATTTTACTCAATGCTGAGATTGCAACCGCAACTAACGTTGAATTTAGTCTTTTGACTGCATTCTCAGAAAAGGTGTAAAATGAAATTCTAAACATCGAGAGCGTCACGGAAATTGTCTTATTAAAAATGCTTAAAACTTAGTGAGTTTTCAACGTATTTATTATTTACTATTACCAACAGACATAAAATAGATTGTCCTAATGGCTACTAATACAAATATCTCCGGAACAGTGAAAAAATTTAGAACGTATAACTCTATATGATAAATGGAAGTCGAAGACAAGCGACACTCTGTTGAAAGCACGTTGGATACCTGTGATGGCACTGTTTGAGCTATAGTTGGCTCGGCGAAAGGGCAAGTGCAGAGCTGGCATCCTTCGCAGGGTTCTAGTTGGAGCATGTAGGTTGATTTGACGCAAAATGGCAGGGCAGTCGACCCGTGACGTCAGGATATCGGAGACGAGCATAGCGCGTGCTGTTTCCTGACGTAGTTGGAGAGTATCGATTTGAAGCAGCTGACATCGGTCCTCATACCTGGTATTACGCATGGGCTGTTGCCAGGGAAGCATTCGAAGGGCATAACGTACAAACCGGCGCTGGATGTTTTCGATTCGGTAGATAGCATTGTTATATTGAGGTACCCAGACTGTAGAACAGTACTCCAATGAAGACCGAACAAGCGAACAGTAGAGCGTGACTAAGCAGTGGATGTTTTTGAAATCACGTGTCATTCGGAAAATAAGTCCTAGTTGTCTAGAAGCCTTCGCTACTATGAAGGATATATGTTGTTTGAAGGTGAGTTTTTCGTCCAGGAGTACTCCAAGATCCTTTATGAAATCGACGCGCTGTACTGGAGAGCCGTTGAGGATGTAGTCAACTTGTAATGGCCTGTGCTTCCTCGTAAATGTAATAACGGAGCATTTGGACGGGTTCAGTACCATACGATTTAACTCGCACCAGGCAGCGAATATGTTGAGTAGTTCCTGAAGAGAAGCGGCGTCGGCAGCCTGTTTGATTTTGTTGAATAGCTTCAAATCGTCGGCAAATGCAAGACGGGGGCATTTTAAAGAATAGTGTACGTCGTTGAAGTAAATCAGGAACACTAGTGGGCCAAGATGACTGCCTTGCGCAATCGCGGAGAAAGCCGAGAACGATTTCGAGATTTTGTCGTTAATTTTCACACTCAGAGTCCGACCCACTAAATATGTGATGTGATGTGATTCAAAACAGCAATCCAATCTACGTTGCGTAGCGCGGATTAGCTCTAGCAGTAATCGAGGAAACAGACTGAAGATGAGTATCGATCAGCTGCTTGTCGCGGGTGCGGTCCGGTGGAAAGTAGACAACGCAGAACGACGAACGGCAATGAGTACACCTCCACCGGTCCTTTTCAGGCTGTTGAAAGAGCTCCGATCACAACGGAAACCTTCGTACTCGTTTCCAAACAAATAGCCTGACTCGGTACGATCGTCCAACCAAGTTTCAGTAAATGCGATAACATCGTAACAGTCATCCGAAAAAACGAGCACATAGTCTGCGATATTTGAATTCATGCCGCAAGTATTCTGGTAATAAAGCTGAACCATCGAATCCGGGTTGCGGGATCGTATCGCCCTGGGACTGGTAGGCAGCGGAGCTGACGGCGCGGGTGTTGAGTTGAGTATGCTAGAACACGAATCGGAATGTTGGCATTCGTTGTCAGGGGCATAAAACGAGGATGGATACTTAACTTGTGCGAGAATCAGTTGACTCTCGCTGTCCAATAATAAAGCATGAGAAAAGTTCGAACTATTGACGAAATCTATCGGGTCGTATCTTACCTCATTATTGCAGTAATCTATTAAGAAATTGAGTTAGGCATCAAGCAAAATGCAGGAAAACGTAATTTTATAATGCTGGTTATGACAATTTTGAAAATTTATAACCTTGTCGCAGATTTTGAGACTTTGCTGCCAACTGTTAGTGTACAGGACAATGAAAAGGTGATCCACCGACAACTGTGGTCCAACAACCTTCAACATTATTTTCGAATGATCTCCAGCCAAATCAACAACACTCCTCTCCAGGGTTACCAATCATTTAAATAAACAAGAGCTGAAAGTTACCGCTTAAGAGTAACTTCAATCGAGTGTATTCCATAACCTAACATACATTAACATAAAACAGACTGTCGTAATTCTACGTTAAGCTTGCGGTCGTATCTAATAATGAAATTTATATTTTAATGCCTTGTTGAATTAATATGGAGTCTTCAGCAAAGCTGTGCAAGACTGTCATGGAATGGTTTATAGTGAAATTTAAACGCCGCAAAGTGAAATTTGGGTTGCTATGTGTGTCATATGACCGAAGTGATGTTCTGCGTGGAATTATTTCACGGCTATTTTGAACGGTGAAATGATTCCATGAAAATGAGATAAGTCTTGAAAATCTACTGATTTGTGATCTTATGATAAATTATATTGAATTTATGTTTCAGTAACAAAATAAATCAGAAACAGATCAATTTTCTAATTTCTTATGAAAGCTTATTGTAAAAAGAAAATGGCAAAGATGATATGACGGTTGAGGAAAAAATGGCTCGAATACCAAATGTCTTAGAAAGGCATTAAAAGTCGAGACCTGGTGTTATCTAAAAAAATCGGAAAAATAGATTTTCTGCGACTTAGAAATTTTTGAGCAGAGAAACTTATTTGACATGTCCTATTCTCATTTTCACTGCACTGTCAATCTCACTTCACGGAGCTTATTTTTGTTACCTCACTTTAGGTGAAATCGGGAATAGGTCTCAAAAAGAGTAATGAGCGTAAGAAGGAAATATATTTCACCGTGAAGTGACTCCCGTAATAAGTACCAGAGAACTATTAGTACATAGAACAATTGCAAGCCTAAAAATCGTTTTTGACCCAAGATTCCTACGCCTACTATTCCAATTTTGCACAACATCAATATGATTTTACGCCATTTAACATTTGCGTGTAAGGATAAACAGGGTAAGACTGCCCACCGTAGTTTTACACCCAAGTTATAATGGGTTGAAGAAAAAGAAATGTCGTATTTTGTCAATAGATGACAACACTTACTTGTGTTATACTTATCGCGTCGGGTCATACTAAACGGCTATTTAGAGACGAAAATCTGTGCTACAAGTGACGTTTTGACAGTGTTGCGATCAACCCGGTGGCATCACTGACGATTACGTACAACATAAGTGAAGCCAGCATTAGCTGGATCACTGGATCAATTTCACATGCAATTTTACAGCTGATTCATCGAAACACGGGAAAAAGCAGTGTTCATACGTGCATACAGTGTCGGTGTTCACCTGCAGTGTGTTTATGTGTTGTTTCCGGGTGATGTATTTATTGCACATAACGTCGAGTGCTTTGCTTGATGAAACAAAAAAGGAATGCGTTGCATCATTATAGAATGTACACAACGTTTATTCTTGCCGATTTCGAACGGTGGTGTTTCTTGCAGGCGGCTGACATCGCGCGATGATTTAGAGATTAACATCTCAACGTATATGTAAATGAGATAGTATATCAACGCTACCTTTAAACATTAACAAAGTTAAGCTAAGCTTTTATTTACATGAATAAATTGATTCGAGCGCATAATTCTGTACAACATATATAATGCTTCGTTCGTCATGCTTACCATGCTGTGTGAACAAACCTTCAAAAACATAGATGAGACTAGCGCCACTGTCTTTCACGGCAGCTTCAGGAAACAAGGCCGATGCCACCGGGTTGGTTGCGATCGTACGTTTTAGTCTCGAGTTATAGCGCGCCAAAGATGGAGTTCACCAAGCAAGAAATTCGTCATGTTTTACGTTTTTACTACCTGAGAGGTAAAAATATAACGAAGGCGGCCAAAAAATTTGTGAAATTCATGGGCCCGATACTGTAACGATTCGCATAGCACAGCGTTGGTTTGATCGATTTCGTTCTGGTGTAGTGGCTGTCGAAGATACACCCTGTACTGGTAGGTCAACCGTCGTAGTAACCGATAAAATCGTGGAAATCATCCAAGTAGACCGGCAGGTGAGCATTCGCTCGATTGGCCAGGAACTGGGTATAGACCATACCACTGTTTGGAACTATTTGCAGAAGATTGGATTCCAAAAAAAGCTGGATGTTTGGAACTATTTGCAGAAGATTGGATTCCAAAAAAAGCTGGATGTTTGAGTGCCGCACGAGTTGACGCAAAAAACCTCTTAGACCGAATCAACGCCTGCGATGCACTGCTGAAACGGAACGAACTCGACCCATTTTTGAAGCGGATGGTGACGTACGACAACCTCAAGCGAAAAAATTCGTGGTCGAAGTGCGGTGAATCGGCCCAAACCATCGCCAAGCCCGGATTGACGGCCAGGAAGGTTTTGCTGTATGTTTGGTGGGATTGGAATGCAATCATCCACTATGAGCTGCTCAACTATGGACAGACCCTCAACTCAGTTCTCCATTGTGAGCAGCTCGACCTTTTGAAGCAGGCGATTGACCATAAGCGGCCAGAATTGGTCAATAGGAATGGTGTTGTTTTCCACCAGGACAACGCTTGGTCTTACACATCTTTGATGACCCGCCAGAATCTACGGGAGCTCGGATGGGATGTCTTATCGCACCCACCGTATAGTCCGGACCTGGCACCGAGTGATCACCATCGCTTCCGGTCCATGCAAAACGCTCTTGGTGATACTAAGTTGGCCTCAAAAGAGGCTTGCGAAAGCTGGCTGTCTGAGTTTTTTGCATATAAGGAGGGGGGGGGGGGTTATAAAGGGGGAATAATAAAGTTGCCTTCTAAATGGCAACAAGTTTGCGAACAAAATGACGCATATTTGACTTGCATCGGATACTTAGAAGTATGTTAAATAAAGTGTCAAATTCCGATCAGAAATTCGACCACATTACGCGACGCGACGCGAGACCAGACAAACAACACTTATTGTTCTTACAACATAAAAAACGCAATAAAAATTACCTTTAGTCGACCGGTTTCGGGCTGCTACCGCCCATCTTCGGGACTTTGTCCAGACTAGTTGTTTTTTTTTCTCTCCGTACGCTGTGGGACTGACGAAACTGAGAGTGCAGTAAATCTCTTCTCTCTTCGAACGCCCACAGCGTACGGAGAGAAAAAAAAAACAACTAGTCTGGACAAAGTCCCGAAGATGGGCGATAGCAGCCCGAAACCGGTCGACTAAAGGTAATTTTTAATGCGTTTTTTATGTTGTAAGAACAATAAGTGTTGTTTGTCTGGTCTCGCGTCGCGTCGCATAATGTGATCGTCGGTTCTTACGTTACACAAAACATCGAAAATACACAGAAATTCGACATTTCTTTTTCCCAAACTCAATATAATGATTGAAAAATTTCCTTAATAGACACGTTACAATATACAATATTAATATTAATATTAACAATATTAACTAACATTCTGCACTCCTTTCTGTTTTGATAGTGCGCGAACGGTCACAGAAATAATCAAAAACAACCTTTCAACTGGCAACCGGTCAATGCGCTATTGTTTTGCGGCCACGGAACTTAAGGTTTTTCTGTCTAAAAATCTATTGTTTCGTTTGTGAATATACGTTTAATCGCTTGCCTGAACCTGTGTTCTTTCGGAAATATCGAAAGCCGTGAAAAATATTGTAATTTTGACTTTTTCTTTGGTGCAAATTTTTCCACTGGAGGGAAAGCCGTCCACTATGCATGGGGTGAAACCGCCACGTACACAACTGTTTGTTGTTTTACTTCAAGACCCAAATGCCTCGACTCTACAAAGGGAATGTTAACAGGATCATATATATTGAAATATGATTGAAATAATTAATAATTATTATTATTACTCTAAATATTTTATGTTTTCGAAAAAATCATACAGACATGTTTAATTTATTTTAAGCTTAAAGGCAGGCATATTATAAATTGAATATCTTGAAAAACCCCAATTCAAAAAAAAATCTTTTTATTATGAAAACCACTAACAGTTACCTGAACATTGTTTTGAACTTAGATAATTAAAAAATGAAAAAAAATATTGAAAAAAAAAATTTTCTTCAGATTTTCACAGTGTATATGTTTTTTAAGATGAAAATATTATCCACAACTTTGCCAAAGACGCTATACCGAAAAAATCAACCGTTTTGGCCCTTAAAAATATTTGTTATCCCTCAACAGATGGTAGGCGATCTTACCCCGCTCGTGGGCGGGCTTACCCCGCATGAGAAAAAAACTGCAAGTTTTCAATGCATTTTTAAATTAAAAAAAAGCTGGAAGATAAACAAAAATATTTTAGTTCTTATTTTTTAGATACGGGTATTGAGAGCCTCTTTCCAAAGAAAAAATGAAATTGCAACCGCATATTTTTTTTCTATAAACAGAATTGCTTAAGGGAGCGGGGGTCTTACCCCCGCTTACCCGTACGCTAGGCATTTATTTGTACATTTGAATGGAACTTGAATACCCTATTGAAGTGCCTATTATACGAATGCGATTTTTATATATATCAGAGTTCATCTTACCTTTAATCCTTCTTCAACATGCTTTTGAAAATAAATTTCCGAAATATCTACCACAAATAAGCTCTATTTTAAATTTTATTTTGATTAATTTCACCATGATTCAGTCATTATCAAAATATCAATTGCGTAATTCATCTTTTAAAAATAACCATAATATTTTTATTGATTTGCTTCCAAGTGGATTACGTAGATCATAGATTAGATTATTCGATCGTTGCTTCTGTTAAAGTTAACCCAATTACCAGTTTGGATTCAATTTAAAGCACATTCTTCAAAGTTTCCCCGTTGACGACACCAGCATACTCCGTGTACTGCTTCGACGTTCCCGTCAATGCGATAAACTGCTCTGCCACCTCAACTGCGACACGCACCTGAGCCTCTGACGTACTTGCGCCTGTTTGTTTTCCGTCGAAAGGAAAAAAAGCAAACGTCAATATAATAAAAACTCACTTCCCCACCCGAACTGATTCCGGCAGGGACAAAAGTTGGCAAATTATAGCTTCACACTTTTACGCACCCAGATGTGGCGTAGCGACGACCTTCGCATGATTGATGAGCTTTTTAGTGGTGTCTGATTTCGGTGGCTCTTCGGGATACACGTCAATTGCCGCTCCACCGCATTGCCCGCTCTCCAGTGCATCGAATAGTGCGCCTTCATCCACAATTCCGCCACGTGCCACATTCACTACCCGGACACCGCTGCGGCATTTGGCTAACGTGTTCGATGAAATAAGATCTGAAAATGAGATGATATCTAGTAATATATCTAGCGAGAAGGGGCGGCTCTGTTCTGGTGGCTGAACATCGCTGCTTAAAAAAATTCATAAGAATGAAATAGACACAAAATGTTTTCCATAACTGTCACAAAAGATTTAAGAATAACTATTCTACTCCTTGTGACAGAACTTACTTCTCGTCGCTGGAATCAGAGGAGTATGTACAGTAATGTAATCGGCTAGTGGCCAAATCTGCTCCAGCTCCATCTTTTCGATACCGGCGGCCCTGGCTTCTTCCGCCGTAGTGATCGGATCAAATCCAATGACACGCATTCCGAATACCTTCATTCTTATGCCGACCTCACGTCCAATGCGTCCAAGGCCCAGGATTGCCAACGTTTTACCATAAAGTTCGCTGCCAGCGTAGAGCTTACGGTCCCAACGACCCGCCTTCATGCTACCAGCCGCCGGGCAGATTGGACGTGCCAACGCTCCAATCAGGAAGCATGTCAACTCGCACGCCGAGATTGAGTTTCCACCGGGAGTGCTGTCGGAAAAACAAACAAAACATATGTGGTTATTTCCCTACTGGATACATACATAAAGCTAGTTTTGGCATTGCTATTATTTGTGATTTATTTTTAGCATATCATGAGAAAACTGATGTAAATTAGTGTTCATCAATGTCTTCCAGTTGGCCTACAAGCAAGCCATCGTATGTTCGAAACCTGACTTGAAAGAGACCTTCATTGTAAGTAGAATTTGACTGACTGTTTGCTGCGAAGACTATATTTGATAACAGAACATAAATTGATCATGGCAGAGCACCTTGAATCTAGTGCTGGATGAGTAAAATAAGAACTGTATACCAGTCAACAAACAATGGAGGTGATAAGCCTAGCTGTATAAAATCATGCAATCTTAAGTCAAAAGTTTGTTTCGTCATTAAGATGGTGAAAAGATTTAACGGTTTTATCCGAAAGAAATAGACATTACTAGGAGTGCAAAAAAATAATAATTCAACTTTTATATTAGCTTACAAACCTTGTGAAAGAAAATAAAAGAAGAAAGTACATAGATTAAAAAAGAACAACAATCAAGAGCTAAAAGTCAAAGGCCAATACATAAATGAAAAGACTAAAGTCAACAATCAAAAGCTAAACATCAAAGTCTAATGTCAAAGCTCAATCGTAAATCTTGCAGGGTGACTAGAAACATGCAAGATTTTTTTAATACAAAAATGAATTGGTTATTGTATCGAAATGGTAGTTGCATTTAATAAAAGAGGGTAAACCCATGCTTTTTAGCTTTCATGTTCGTCCTAGACATTACAGTATTTTTTACACTGCAATATATATCGGACACGGTTTCGTTTCACCCCATTTCACAGTAATTATAATAAATTTGAAATTATTTGAGTTTATACCCAATTTTAAAGTACTGAAAAAGACTGCTATTGGAATGATTACCATTTCCAGTCGAGCTAGATTTTTATTGCCGTCCCCTTTCTGGTGCGAAAATATACTTACTTAAGAACCAGAACATTATTTCTAGTGGCAGCTTCGATGTCAATGTTATCGACTCCTGCACCTGCTCGGCCTACGGCCTTCAGTCGACCAGCACCAGCCTCCAGTATTTCAGCCGTTATTTTGGTGTCGGACCGTACGATGAGTGCGTCATAGCCCTAGGGACATGAAAAGGCATTAAATATATATACCACTGCGCGATGACGAGGAGATCATCAATTTACTTTGATGAAGGAAAGGAATACAATCTATGTCATTTCGCCAGCACTCGATACTAGACAAACAAGCATCTGTTTCCGATGAAAAGGACAAAAATCGTCGATTTGTCACAGTGACAAAAATATTCACCATTCCACCAATGCTGTTGACACATGTTGGTTGACAATTATTGCGGTTAATATATTTTGGTAATCTGTGTTTGATGGATAGGATGTTTTTCCTGTGGTAATTGTAGTCTTAGAAACAATCGAAAACGTGCGAATATTAGGATTGCATGCGGCTCTTCTTTTTAATTATACCATTTGAAAAAGAATGAATCCAGCAAAATAAAAATTATCCGCTAGTATGTGCCGTATTTATTTCCGAAGTTTTTATATTTTATTAAGAACTTATTCCAATCGAATTCTTTTTTTTTTTTGGCTTTCTACATACAACAACTTGAATTTTGTTAAATTTTCCTCACTCGCTTTGTAACAAAATATATTGACACATATATGAAGACACAATAAAAGTTTACCCGTTTTTTCTAGGGATTTTGTGACGTTCGTATTCTTTATTCAACTTTTCTCACCTTAACTTCTTTTACTAGTTGATCTTTGCTTAGTTTCAATTTGTAGTCAACCTGAAAATAATGAATCCTGTTTTAGAAACCATATAAGCACATCCACGCATTAACTAACATTAATTCCATGATCCTGGAGCAACTTCACGCACGCATTATCAACAGCATCGCACACAAGCACGTTTTTAATTTGAACCGGCATTTTATTTTACAAAAGCAAGTCAGCAATCACTACGCACTGCGCTCGGCCTTTTTGAATTAAACAGAATTGCAATGCAAAGTCACTTCAATTGAAATCAATTGCCGTTGAACTTGTCGAGTAACTGCTCCGATGCACTTCCAGACTGTAACTAGCGACGCTTCCACTAGCAGAGAAGCCTTGTCAGCTATTCGTACTGCATAAAGAGTAACAAACAGAACCCTAGGAACCGGTCCCATAAGTACCAATACTAGAAAACAGCGATGTGCACTTGCACTATCATCATATGCAAAGAATGTAAAAAAAAGCTCGGTGAAAAGATAGAATTACAAGTTCGAGTCTCGATCACGTCAACAACACATCAACCAACACTCGTTCACTGATATGACGAAGGCAACTACCAACGGACGTCTTTTCCCGCCCGGGACATCTTCCCTTACCAACCGAAGTTTTCCTGTTTACAACTTGTTTTCACTATCACTTTCTGTACGTCTCGTATGTTATCACCAAGGCTGCCACTTAATCGGCAGTTTCTAACCGGCTCTTCAGAGTTTCAGATTATCAGTGAATTGTCTCAAAGATTCATTTTCTGAATCACTGCAGCGTGTTGACCGTTTGCTAAAGAAAAAAAAAGCCTGTTGTTGTTATCGGTTTGGCAGATAATCCTCAAACGACCACTTGAAAACCGATAGGGCGAACAAATTTCTGCCTTTTAATTTTTGTAAAGTATCTGTCCTACCATAAATGAATGCTACCACCATAATACGAAAATTATCGGTAGCAAGTTCCAGGACAGAAACCAGTTCATATGCTCCAATTATTTTGATAATTCTTTATGAAGATCCACCTCTAAGCAGAACTAGTATAATCGCACATTAAATTTTTTATCTATTCACATGTCACATCACATGTTTGCAGCTATCATCATAATGCTACAGTACTGTATGTATACGGATGGTGAGGGGGAGGTTGATTATGGTTGAAACCTCCCAAATGTGCGAAAAGAAAAAGCTCTGCTAATGAAAGGTTTGAAAAAAGACTATGTAGCTATTTATATTATAGGCACAAGCTAATCTGGTAGAAAAGCGCAAATACTCGAAGTGCTTACTGTTTAATGTTTACTAAAACAGAAAAAAAAATTAAAAGTAAAACAACAGCGCTAAAAACTGTGATAATCGTTTTCAATTTTATGGATGAAATGTTGGAACTTTCTGGTTGTTTGTGCGCTGTTATTCCAAATTACATTTTTTTACCGAAACTAAAGTAAAATGCACAAAAGCAAGGGTAATTTATTGGGAGAAAAGAATCGAAACATTGAAAAAATATCAGAGCTTTGAATAAAACGTAAAAAAAACCTCAGAGGGTTGAACATTTAAAATTTTCATCAAGACCTTCAACAAAATATTAGATCGGAAAATAATAATTTTGAGTACTAGCTGAATGTACCCGGCCTTGCTCGTGTAAAATTCTTGCTTTTTCTATAATTTTTTATATTTTTATATTTTTAACCTGCCTTTCATTTCAAATATTTATTTCTGTTTTAGTTACAAACTTATTTATAAAACACATTTTTCGCTTCTCCATCAAAAGCTAACATTATCAATATCATCTTTATGGTTGAACATCAGTCTTCATGCATTAATTAACAATTTGGAGAAATGGGGACTATTTACACATTTTTCTTAAGTTTTGAATCACTTCCAATGCAGAAAAACAACCCTCACCGCCCCAAACGTTCGGACACCTATTTTCGGGTTTGGGGAGTCAGCTCCGATCTATAAACTTAATACAGTGATCACCCGACTATATCACACCCTGATGATTTTTGGCGTGATAAAATATGGAAAGTGATAAAATCGGGAAATTTTTAATTTTTTTTTATTGAAGATGTTGAATCAATAACTAAATACGTAAAATCAGTGATTTTTTTTTTTGGAAAATTTATTTGTACAAACATATGAAAAAGCTGCAGTTGTTTTTTTATAAATCGATATATCTGAATAACGAAATGTAAATAACGGGTTTCAATGCCTTCTCATAGAAAACTTTATGTTGCTTGCAATATGTAAGAGATAGAAACATTATGTTTCTGTAAAGTTTCTTGTTTTGAGATCACCTAATACTTTGCCTGAGACACCAAGCGTCAATCTTTATCTAATGAAAAAGTTAATATTCTATCTCACTTTTAGGAGGATTGATCACTGAGATCACTGAGTTTTTCATAATACATGAACAAACTTGATTTTCTTATCAATTAACACCCCCCCCTCCTTTGGGGGTTGCTTCTTTCTCTTCCCAATATTTCTATGAACATTTCCTTTGTACAAAGAACGCGTATGCCATGTTTGGTTGAAATCGATTCAGGCATTCGAGAGTATACATACATACATACATACATACATACATACATACATACATACATACATACATACATACATACATACATACATACATACATACATACATACATACATACATACATACATACACACACATACATACATACATACATACATACATACATACATACATACATACATACATACATACATACATAGATTCATACATACATACATACACACATATATACATACATACATACATACATACATACATACATACATACATACATACATACATACATACATACATACATGCATACATACATACCTACATACATACATACATACATGCATACATACATACATACATACATACATACATACATACATACATACATACATACATACATACATACATACATACATACATACATACATACATACATACATACATACATACATACATACATACATACATACATACATACATACATACATACATACGTACATACATACATACATACATACATGAATACATACATACATACATACATACATACATACATACATACATACATACATACATACATACATACATAAATACATACATACTTACATACATAGATACATACATACATACATACATACATACATACATACATACATACATACATACATACATACATACATACATACATACATACATACATACATACATACATACATACATACATACATACATACATACATACATACATACATACATGAATACATACATACATACATACATACATACATACATACATACATACATACATACATACATACATACATACTTACATACATACATACTTACATACATACATACATACATACATACATACATACATTCATACATACATACATACATAAATACATACATACATACATACATACATACATACATACATACATACATACATACATACATACATACATACATACATACATACATACATACATACATACATACATACATACATACATACATACATACATACATACATACATACATACATACATACATACATACATACATACATACATACATACATACATACATACATACATACATACATACATACATTCATACATACATACATACATACATACATACATACATACATACATACATACATACATACATACATACATACATACATACATACATACATACATACATACATACATACATACATACATACATACATACATACATACATACATACATACATACATACATACACAACGTTCCAGACAGTGCACACTCAATCAGATAATAAAAGTTGGGTAATTATTATTTCGATCGGTAGGTTTGAGAAAATACAGAGTAGTTTGTAAAATTGATATAACTTTACATATTTTCTGTATTCAACAAATAATTTTACTGAATACTGCTATACTTTCTACTGAACTATTCGGTAAATTAAGCTTTTACCGAATATTGGTAACAACTACCGGACCAACTATAGCGCTGTCAAATTTTCTCTATTCGTTGTTCTCCTTCTGGTTGTCAAGTCACATTCTCGGTTCGTTTGAACATTGAAGTTCCTGCATAAGAAAAAAAAATTGAGGACGTTTTCCAACAACTTCAGCAAGAAGATGATCGCATATTTTTCGTAAGTATATGATGATAAAATTTGTGAATATTTTAGGCATCAAACCATCACAATTTTTGCTTCTACTTCCGTGCATCTGTTGCATGCTACGTAAATAGTTTACACCACCATGTTAATGGACACATCCGGAAGATCCTCGGCTTTGAAATTATGAGCACAACTGGCAAGAAGTTCATGCACAGTCCACAGCAGTAAAAAACGTTTGATTTTCACTCATGCAAATTCGGTGCGACGAACGACGATTTTTGATTTTTTTTTGGTTTTCAATAGTTAAAATTTTTAATAACATTTGAATAAAAATATTAATATAAATTTACGTAATATTTCTGGTTTTCTTAATTAATTAAAAATGAACAAAAAACAAACATCACAGATCTTTTGGTGCTGTCTCACACAACTTACAGATTTGATCGGTGGTTTTGGCAACTAGTTGCATTCACCGTTTTTACATATTAGGTCGGTAATAATGACAGAAAGCAACAACAATTTGATTACTGATCGGTCGGTAGTGGTTTAAATTACCGAACGTTTTACCGAGCGCTCAGCTGTTGAAAAGTCGGTGAAAAAAAAACGAATTCGGTGATTAAATGAAAGTGTGCATATCAATGCGGCTCTGCTGCATAGTCGAGGACAAGGAATCAAGGCGGCTCTAAGTCAATGCTATTCCATTTCAATTGAAGTAAATTAGGAGTGCATACTGTTTGACAAACGGGTTCTTGAGTCGCATTTTTATCGGTGCTGTCTAAGATTGTCATTTTCGGTTGTCAGTTGCGGTTGTCAGTTAAAGCGCAAAAATCCAATTTTTCTCTGAAATTAAAATATTTATTCGCGTAAATCGCGGCACTCTTGACTTATCGGCATTTTCACCTGTTACAATGCGTAGTTTCATCGGTGCATGTAAAGGTAAACCCATGACAAATCGGATATTTTATTCAATTTTTCTTGCAGCGAACGTTATCGAACGTCTTCGGCAGGTTTTCGGCAACATTCTTATGCAAAAACCTGCGAAGAAAATCATGGTATACTAATTAATTGGCTGCAAAGTTTGTATCCAATAAACCGAAAGGTAAAGTTTCGACAGGGAAACATTCGTACCAATGCTTTGCGTTAAAGGGTCCAATTAGGCTTTAATTCAGAAAATTGAAATGCTATTTGTTCGTTTCTCGGGTACACAGTGAAGCTTTTCACATCGACAGGAAGGCAGTCAAAATTAAGAAACAATTTACTATTACCGTCACTTTACCTTGGCGAAAAAAAAGAAAAAAAGGTTGTGGGTATCAGTTGCATACAGAAAAAAAATAGTTTTCTAAATACCACATTATTTTTTCACTGTTCACGGAACTAAAATCACTGAAATTACCAGTCAACATTATTTTTTTTATGTTTAAAATTTACTTCTAGCGAAAATTCGCAGCTTCTGAGCCCTACCGCTATACGAAATTCGAAGGCCTAATTTCCCCATAACTTCTGTTGGCCCCAGCTCAAGAATTCCTAAGCTTCAGAGTCTTTTTTTTTTTGGAAATTTGTATCCTGAGATAACATAAATGTTTTCCAGTACCGCAAAAGTGTACAGAGCATCGTTTCTATGTCTGTTTCTTGCATTTTCAAAATTGAGCTTCATAGCGTAGCGTTATTTCTATCATAACATGTTCGACATAATTGTCTCACGACTTTTATTTTATATATCATGGCATTGTTGTGATAAATATATCAAACCGCCAAAAGCATGCGAACTTTAACAAACTACTACTATGTTGTCGTATCATGTTCACAAACCGATCTAATAATAGGAGAAATGGTGCCCATCGCTGATGGCAATAAATCGTACATGCCTTTGATGATGAATATGATATTCTATGCTCGATAAAGACAAACGAAAACCTAAGAAACAAATAAAAAGACCCTAATTAACTAATGAGGTGTAGAGAATAAAACTTATTCGGATATTTTTGTATTCCAATTACGAACATTTCACTATCCCCAGTTGAACATATATCGAGTGCTATTCCTTACAGCACTTTTTTACCAGTGTTTGAGATGTCTGACAGTTGCGGGTGTTGCTTCTTCTTTTTCTTGAAAATACCCTGCATTCTATTTTTTTTGTGAAAGGACAATATTTAAATGATGAGAGAAAGGGTCAAGTAATCCTTGAATTAGATAAAAATGGTACTATCAGAAGTCAGACGTTTACGAGATACACCTAGTCGGCACCAGGAGACACACTCCGTGAAACGATCACGGGAGCGGAGGCGAAAAAACCTTGCTAAAAGGTTAAAAAAAGTTTAAGGCTGAGTTAAATTAGAAAAAGAGAAGGTTGGAAGTGAAGTGACGGCATCGTGAAAAAAGAGACTGGTCAATCTGGTGCGTAACCTCTCAAAGGAAAACAGCCTCCAACCGACGCCCAAACACCATTTTGAAATACCAAGGGCCTCCTCATAATGCCCTCAGGACCTCATGTTCCTGTATGAAAGCTGCTAGAACCCAGCCATTTAACCTGGATTATTATCACTACTGGAGTTAGTCAGTTCCTTGGAGCATCACGACAAACTAGGACACCGGGAAGGAGAGTGGCAACGGTCTCAGGGCAGTGGCAAAGCTAAGAAGGAGAACGGATGCAGACGTCGAAGAAGGGGCCATGAATGCAAAAAGAGTGAAGAGACGAGGTAGGAGATAGATACTAAGGAAGTGGGAGTGTGGACAGACCAAATAAAAGAGTTGTTTGAGACGAAGTTCAAATGTTCAATTTGACCAACACACTAGAGCGTTAGTCGACCCTGAGGCGGTATAGAAGGGAGTCTCAGCATTGCTTGCTCTACCGGCCCCTTAGTTACAGCATGCAGCATCAATCATATTAACCCTTGAGTCAGCACAAAAAAATTTACAGCTCTATCAGTCAAACTCTAACCACCGTTAGTAACCGTGATGGCGAAAACAGTGAAGCTACTCTGTTCAGAAGTGTGCGCGTTCAAAAAACAGTACCCCGTTACGTACAGAAAGGACATCGTGCGGCAGTTCGTGGACACCGGATACGTCCGTTCCGGCATCTACAACATCTTAGTATAATTGGATGACAATCAGAGACGTTCAGAGGTTCTAGACGGTTCATCAGAGGTTCTAGACGACCGACGACCCTGAGTGACAAAAAGCTCCAAAGGATGCTTAACAGGAAAACCGAGGGAAAAGTGGCTACATCGCTGCGTCAGTTTTACCAGCCGAACAGCGAAAATGTACCTGACCAAGTAAAGTTGATTTTCCCGGCAAATCACGACGGGGTGGAGGTGATGGACGACCAGACCTGTCTCACCCTGGATAGCAACGACTGGCAGGGCACTTCGTAATTTACTTCCCTCACGACGGAAGTGAGCACCGAAGACAAAGTTTATTTCACAAACCAGGTATCTCATGATGGTGCTGCTGTAGCTGACAACCAACGAGAAGGGGATGTCAAAGCTGCCTTATTTTGCTCCGGACTGGCCGTTAACGGGGAAATTTATAGTACGAATTGTCTGCCGGAAGTTGCGTCGTTCATCAAGAAACGCCATAAGGCCGAAGACGCGGTGTTTCGGCCGGATCTGGCGATGGCCCTCCACTCGAAGCGATTGTTGGAGGAGTTGGATCGGCTGAATATCGATGTGGTACCCAACGCCTCCAAGTTGCATCCCTTAAGGATTTCTAGTCAAGCCTGAACCGTAAGATCTACTCCAACAATTTTGTCGCGAACACTGACATAAATGAAGCGAAGAAAAAATTCAAAAGCATGCCTGCACGCATGTTTTCGTTCGCCATGACGAATGTTCCGGTTAACTGCCGAAAGGCCGGACGCAAGGCTGCAGAGTTTTTTTGCAGGGTTGATGCTCATATGCTCCTGCCAGCTCCCATGTACTTTGTTTTGGCAGGGCTGATGCTGAGTCCCAACCTCGGTGTTTCTCTCTTAAAAGGCCTGAAAGCTTCCTTCATGGCCCTACGATGGATACCGATAATATTAATGTCATCCGCAAAACCAAGGAGTATGTAAGATTTCGTGATAATCGTACTGTTTCTTTACACATTTGCTCTTCGTGTTTACTGCACCTTCAAGGGCGATGTAGAATAGTAAATTGGAGAGTGCATCCCCCTGTTTCAGTTCATCTAACATTACGAACGCGCTTGATGTCTGGCCATCTATCAGCACGCGTGATTTCGATCCCTTCAGCGTCGTATGGCTCAGATTATTAAATTTCGTTGAAAATCCATGTTCCAGCAACAGCTCGTTTTTCACTGACTCGTATGCCGCCTTAAAATCCGCAAACAGACGGTGAGCCTGAAAGTTATACTCCCGAAACTTATCGAGGATCTGTCGCAGGGTGAAAATTTGTTACATCGTGGATCACCCTTGTTGAAAACCAGCCTGGTATGCGCGGACGAAGGATTCCGTTAACGGTGTCAATCTGAAGATACTATCCATCCTAGCGGCCTTGCCGTTTTCAGCTCACTAATTGCCTTTTTGTGTGTTTGCTTGTTCGTCGCTCATAATCCTCATCCTGTTCCTGTTTTGCTCTTTACCGTTCAATAGCGCCTGAAAGTGCTCCTTCCACCTGCCTGCAACGGTCGGTTTATATGTCAGCAGGTTGCAGTCCTTATCATTACACATCACTGGTACAGATAAATTCCTGCTTCTGACTCAGTTAACTGTTTTATAAAAACTACTACGCACGTCGTTACTAGCAAAATTGTCTTCTGCGCATGCGAGCACCTGCTCCTCGCGCTCGCGCTACTTCCGGCAGCTTTTGTCTCCCTGTATATCTCTATGTTCTAACGTGTAGCCACAGTGAACATCCGACTTCTGGCACGGTTCTTCTCGTCCGTCGCTTTCTGGTCCTCAGCATCAAACCAGCATTAACGCTGTTTTTCACGCATCGTACCTAACACCACTTCAATGGCACCGTAAATACTACTCCACAGCGATCCGTTGATCCAGTCCGTTGGCATATTCTTTTGCCACGACATCAGCTTTCAACCTGTATGTTGAAAAGCATCTTCCTCTCTATGCGAGATTTCAGTACGTTCAGCCGTTCGTGGATCTTACTAACGACGAGATAATGGTCAAAGTCAATGTTTGGTCCCCGGAAAGACCTAACATCAGTAACATCCGAAAAGGGCCGACCGTCAATCAGTACGTGATCGATCTGGGAGCAGGCTTTTCCAGCCACCTTTAACGCTGCGTGCTTCGTCGCCTCATTCCTGTCGAGTCGTTTTTGCGAACCACTTTCACCGGGCTATCCGACATCCTTATGACATGCCCAGCCCACCGTAGTCTCCCGATTTCCGCAATGAGAACGATGAGTGGTTCTTCATCTTCCATCTGCACTCCACCACAGATGGTACGCAGCACCTTCCGCTAATATGAATGGAACCTTTTCCTCTCATAAACTTAGTCTTCGATGCGTTTATGGCCATTCCAATTCGTCCGGTTTCAGCCTTCAGTCTGATGTACGTCTCGGTCATCTCCTCAAAGGTTCGTGTTACGATATAGATGTCATCGGCGACGCCAGAGAGCTAAACGGGCCTCCTGAATATCGTGCAACTCGTGTCGATACCCGCTTTTCGTATTACAGCTTCCAAAGCGATATCACATAACAAGCACGATAATCCATTACCTTGCCGTAACCCTCGTCGAAATTCGAAGAGTCTCGAGACTGCCCCGAAACTCGAGCTACACACATCACACGATCCATCTTCAACTTGATCAACCATGTCAGTTATCCGGGAAACCGTAGTCGTGCATAACCTGCCATAGCTGGCCTCAATCGGTCGGGTCGTACGCCGATTTGAAATCGATGCACAAATGGTGTGTGAGCACGTAACATTCACAGCAATTCGGTAGAACCTGCCGTACCGCGAAAACTTGGTCCGTGTCGGCGCGGGCACCCATAAATCCTACCTGGTATTGCCCCACGAACACCTTCGCAGGTAGTTGCGGTAGTTTTCGTAGATGGGGCACACTGAACCCTCCATCCGCTCCTCCGGTACTGCATTCTCCTACCAATTCTTCAGCCATCTGCGCCAAGCTGCTCTTCTGTTGGTAATGCTGCTTCCAGCTGCTGCGTGTACTCCCGTGTAACATCGGCGCCCCGTAGTTTTCCAGTGTTTGCTCGCGGTGGGCGACTTTAAGGCGTGTTTCGCACTGTCAAAACTTTTGAGCGCATGCACACTGCAACGAGGTAATGGTCCGAATCTGTATTCTCGCTGCGGTAGGTGCGAACGTGGATGACGTCTCAGAAAAATATACAGTCCTATAAGTTAGGTGATCTCCAGGTGGCTTTGTGGATGTCTTTGCGGGGGAAGAAGGTACTTCCGACTACCATACCGCGGGAGACTGCGAAGTTTACACATCATTGGCCGTTATCATGTGATGCTTCGTGCAGGCTATTCGGTCAGATCACCGGTCTTCACATTGCCTTCCGTCCTATCTGAGCGTTCATATCATCGATAACGATCTTAATGTCCCGCTGCGAACAGCTATCATATACCTGCTCCAGCTGAGCGTATAGAACGTTTCTTTTTCGTCGTCGGGTCTTTTCGGGTGGGCAGTGTACGTTGATGATGCTGTAATTGAAGAACCGGCCCTTAATTTTTAATTTATACATCCCCGCACCGATCGGCTGCCACCCGATCACGCGTTGACGCATCCCAAGTATGGGGTTTTTCAATAAGAGCGCTACGAGAGTAGACCGATAGGGACAGCAAACGACGCCATATTTTTCCACGCTCTCTTGACACATCCCTTCAACAAGGTTTGTCATTTCATAATGGAAAGATCCACATCCAACAACGAGTCGAGATTAATTAAATTTACTACCAAATTCGGAGTCAGTCGGGTCAACTTTAAGAGCGCCACGTCCAATTTATAGTCGTCATAATCGTCCTGCCAGATCAACGTCTAGTAGAAAAGTTTGAATCAACAGACACACTGTGCCTGTGGATTCTAATTACACAAATTCTAATTATACAAATTGACTGGTCTGCTTCTATGGGTTAATGGTAGTGCTTAGTATGGCAAATACTTTCTCATGGCAATAGACCAGCGGTTCTCAACCTTTTTTTGTTCGCGTACCCCTTGGCGATATTTTACAAATCAATTGTACCCCCAGGCTTGGAATGTTCACGCAGAGTGGAAGAGAGTAGTGGTAGATCATGTTGTGGTAGTCTAGTTCAGGTTTCAAATTAACCTGTGATTTGTTTGATTGCTACAGTCATGTTTTAAGAGTAAGTTTGAACAACAAGTGAAATATTTAAATAGTAGGAGGGTGGTATTCAAGACACGACCGCATGACGTTGACTACCGTATTCTTATATTCCATTAAAACAAATAGTAGAGGGAATTGCAACTCCAGTATTTGTTGCAATTTTATCTAACAGTGCATTTCTGAATGCTGAGACGTTAAAACGTTATGAATAATAATATATACTAGAAGAATGGATCGCTCTTATTTAATCGCTGTCATTTCATACATATTCGAATCAAACCTTTGTTCGTAACTGCACTACCAAGACAATCATTTAATTTAGCGAATTGGGTAAAATTTTCCTATCCGAGCAAAGAGCAAACTCAACGAAACTATCTGAAATTGGAGACCAGAACGATTCAAGCAAAAATTTTAAATTTAAAAATTGTTTGACATTAAATAGATAAAGCTCATGCTAGGTTAGCTCCAGCCCAGCATATAACTTCATGTATTTAAAATAGTAGGAGGGTGGTATTAAAGACCCGACCGCATGACGTAGGACTCTATATTTTTCATCTAACAGTGCTTTCTTATTTGCTGACATTAGAGCGCTTTGAACAATAATTAATAAATAATATAAATGACATATATGGATGTAACCTTATTTATATTGGCATCCCCGCTTCCCAGGTATTCGAATTAGAAAAGCATTTGTTCGTAGTTTGAAATGACAAGACAAACATTAGAATTAACAAATTCGATGTATTCCGAGAATTGCGCTTATAGATCATGTTCATGTGTCGAGACATTGCGAAGATTCTCAATATATTCGTTTTAGCACTAGACGAAACTGCTAGCAAATTACTATAGCTGTAAACCTTCATTACAAAAATCCGTATCGTCCGTATGTTACTGGTGCGGTTTTGGAATCAAAATGATGGGGTGAAATGTTCGAACGGTACGTTTTATACCAAGGCTTCGTCAGGTAATTAGAAAGAAGGAGGAGCTAAGTAGATGATGGAATGGTAAGGAAAAATTTTTCTTGAAAGCTGCGCCGGCCGCTGTCGTAATATTAACACTAGCACAAACATGCATTTATGCAAGGTTTTTTCCGCTAGCAACAGCATTTTGTAAAACAGAAAATTCAATTAACCGCTTCTATTATAAAACTTCGAGGCACCAAAAGGGGCCAGTTGCCGAATATAACCTTGTTTTTGGTTAGTCCGTCCAGAATTCTTTCAAGATAGCGTCCGTATGTAACCGGTACGGTTTAGTAATGAAACTGATGGGGTGAAATGTTCGAACGATACGTTTTATACAAAGGCTTCATCAGATAATTAGAAAGAAGGAGGGGCTACATAGATGATGAAATGGTAGAGACAAATGTTTCTTGAAAGCTGCGCCGGCCGCTGTCGTAATATTAACACCAACACAAACATGCATTTTTGCAAGGTTTTTTCCGCTAGCAGCAGCATTTGGTAAAACAGAAAATTCAATGAGCCGCTTCTGTAACAAAATTTCGAGGCACCAAAAGGTACCAGTTGCCGATTATCTGATGTACGTCTCGGTCATCTCCTCAAAGGTTCGTGTTACGATATAGATGTCATCGGCGACGCCAGAGAGCTAAACGGGCCTCCTGAATATCGTGCAACTCGTGTCGATACCCGCTTTTCGTATTACAGCTTCCAAAGCGATATCACATAACAAGCACGATAATCCATTACCTTGCCGTAACCCTCGTCGAAATTCGAAGAGTCTCGAGACTGCCCCGAAACTCGAGCTACACACATCACACGATCCATCTTCAACTTGATCAACCATGTCAGTTATCCGGGAAACCGTAGTCGTGCATAACCTGCCATAGCTGGCCTCAATCGGTCGGGTCGTACGCCGATTTGAAATCGATGCACAAATGGTGTGTGAGCACGTAACATTCACAGCAATTCGGTAGAACCTGCCGTACCGCGAAAACTTGGTCCGTGTCGGCGCGGGCACCCATAAATCCTACCTGGTATTGCCCCACGAACACCTTCGCAGGTAGTTGCGGTAGTTTTCGTAGATGGGGCACACTGAACCCTCCATCCGCTCCTCCGGTACTGCATTCTCCTACCAATTCTTCAGCCATCTGCGCCAAGCTGCTCTTCTGTTGGTAATGCTGCTTCCAGCTGCTGCGTGTACTCCCGTGTAACATCGGCGCCCCGTAGTTTTCCAGTGTTTGCTCGCGGTGGGCGACTTTAAGGCGTGTTTCGCACTGTCAAAACTTTTGAGCGCATGCACACTGCAACGAGGTAATGGTCCGAATCTGTATTCTCGCTGCGGTAGGTGCGAACGTGGATGACGTCTCAGAAAAATATACAGTCCTATAAGTTAGGTGATCTCCAGGTGGCTTTGTGGATGTCTTTGCGGGGGAAGAAGGTACTTCCGACTACCATACCGCGGGAGACTGCGAAGTTTACACATCATTGGCCGTTATCATGTGATGCTTCGTGCAGGCTATTCGGTCAGATCACCGGTCTTCACATTGCCTTCCGTCCTATCTGAGCGTTCATATCATCGATAACGATCTTAATGTCCCGCTGCGAACAGCTATCATATACCTGCTCCAGCTGAGCGTATAGAACGTTTCTTTTTCGTCGTCGGGTCTTTTCGGGTGGGCAGTGTACGTTGATGATGCTGTAATTGAAGAACCGGCCCTTAATTTTTAATTTATACATCCCCGCACCGATCGGCTGCCACCCGATCACGCGTTGACGCATCCCAAGTATGGGGTTTTTCAATAAGAGCGCTACGAGAGTAGACCGATAGGGACAGCAAACGACGCCATATTTTTCCACGCTCTCTTGACACATCCCTTCAACAAGGTTTGTCATTTCATAATGGAAAGATCCACATCCAACAACGAGTCGAGATTAATTAAATTTACTACCAAATTCGGAGTCAGTCGGGTCAACTTTAAGAGCGCCACGTCCAATTTATAGTCGTCATAATCGTCCTGCCAGATCAACGTCTAGTAGAAAAGTTTGAATCAACAGACACACTGTGCCTGTGGATTCTAATTACACAAATTCTAATTATACAAATTGACTGGTCTGCTTCTATGGGTTAATGGTAGTGCTTAGTATGGCAAATACTTTCTCATGGCAATAGACCAGCGGTTCTCAACCTTTTTTTGTTCGCGTACCCCTTGGCGATATTTTACAAATCAATTGTACCCCCAGGCTTGGAATGTTCACGCAGAGTGGAAGAGAGTAGTGGTAGATCATGTTGTGGTAGTCTAGTTCAGGTTTCAAATTAACCTGTGATTTGTTTGATTGCTACAGTCATGTTTTAAGAGTAAGTTTGAGCAACAAGTGAAATATTTAAATAGTAGGAGGGTGGTATTCAAGACACGACCGCATGACGTTGACTACCGTATTCTTATATTCCATTAAAACAAATAGTAGAGGGAATTGCAACTCCAGTATTTGTTGCAATTTTATCTAACAGTGCATTTCTGAATGCTGAGACGTTAAAACGTTATGAATAATAATATATACTAGAAGAATGGATCGCTCTTATTTAATCGCTGTCATTTCATACATATTCGAATCAAACCTTTGTTCGTAACTGCACTACCAAGACAATCATTTAATTTAGCGAATTGGGTAAAATTTTCCTATCCAAGCAAAGAGCAAACTCAACGAAACTATCTGAAATTGGAGACCAGAACGATTCAAGCAAAAATTTTAAATTTAAAAATTGTTTGACATTAAATAGATAAAGCTCATGCTAGGTTAGCTCCAGCCCAGCATATAACTTCATGTATTTAAAATAGTAGGAGGGTGGTATTAAAGACCCGACCGCATGACGTAGGACTCTATATTTTTCATCTAACAGTGCTTTCTTATTTGCTGACATTAGAGCGCTTTGAACAATAATTAATAAATAATATAAATGACATATATGGATGTAACCTTATTTATATTGGCATCCCCGCTTCCCAGGTATTCGAATTAGAAAAGCATTTGTTCGTAGTTTGAAATGACAAGACAAACATTAGAATTAACAAATTCGATGTATTCCGAGAATTGCGCTTATAGATCATGTTCATGTGTCGAGACATTGCGAAGATTCTCAATATATTCGTTTTAGCACTAGACGAAACTGCTAGCAAATTACTATAGCTGTAAACCTTCATTACAAAAATCCGTATCGTCCGTATGTTACTGGTGCGGTTTTGGAATCAAAATGATGGGGTGAAATGTTCGAACGGTACGTTTTATACCAAGGCTTCGTCAGGTAATTAGAAAGAAGGAGGAGCTAAGTAGATGATGGAATGGTAAGGAAAAATTTTTCTTGAAAGCTGCGCCGGCCGCTGTCGTAATATTAACACTAGCACAAACATGCATTTATGCAAGGTTTTTTCCGCTAGCAACAGCATTTTGTAAAACAGAAAATTCAATTAACCGCTTCTATTATAAAACTTCGAGGCACCAAAAGGGGCCAGTTGCCGAATATAACCTTGTTTTTGGTTAGTCCGTCCAGAATTCTTTCAAGATAGCGTCCGTATGTAACCGGTACGGTTTAGTAATGAAACTGATGGGGTGAAATGTTCGAACGATACGTTTTATACAAAGGCTTCATCAGATAATTAGAAAGAAGGAGGGGCTACATAGATGATGAAATGGTAGAGACAAATGTTTCTTGAAAGCTGCGCCGGCCGCTGTCGTAATATTAACACCAACACAAACATGCATTTTTGCAAGGTTTTTTCCGCTAGCAGCAGCATTTGGTAAAACAGAAAATTCAATTAGCCGCTTCTGTAACAAAATTTCGAGGCACCAAAAGGTACCAGTTGCCGATTATTCTCGTTTACTGGTAGTCCGTCCAGAATTCCAGCCATTTTAGTATTTTGCAGTGCCATTTATTACTAACAGCCACCAGCATAAAGGGTGAAACCGGCACAAGATGACCGGTACTCTTTTGTCTTTCCTCCTTTCAGCTGCTAACACCTAGCGTCCACATGTCACTGGTGCGGTTTCGGAATCAAAATGATGGAGCGCCGGCCGCTGTCGTAAAATTAACACCAACAAAAAGATGCATATTTGCAAAGTTTTATCCGCCAGCAGCAGCATTTTGTAAAACAGAAAATTCAATTAGCCGCTTCTATTACACAATTTCGAGGCACCAAAGGGGGCCAGTTGCCGAAAATATCTTTGTTTTTGGTTAGTACGTCCAGAATTCTTTCAAGATAGCGTCCGTATGTAACCGGTACGGTTAAGTAATGAAACTGATGGGGTGAAATGTTCGAACGATACGTTTTATACCAAGGCTTCATCAGATAATTAGAAAGAAGGAGGGGTTACATAGTAGATGGTGAAATGGTAGAGACAAATGTTTCTTGAAAGCTGCGCCGGCCGCTGTCGTAATATTAACACCAACACAAACATGCATTTTTGCAAGGTTTTTTCCGCTAGCAGCAGCATTTGGTAAAACAGAAAATTCAATTAGCCGCTTCTGTAACAAAATTTCGAGGCACCAAAAGGTACCAGTTGCCGATTATTCTCGTTTACTGGTAGTCCGTCCAGAATTCCAGCCATTTTAGTATTTTGCAGTGCCATTTATTACTAACAGCCACCAGCATAAAGGGTGAAACCGGCACAAGATGACCGGTACTCTCTTGTCTTTCCTCCTTTCAGCTGCTAACACCTAGCGTCCACATGTCACTGGTGCGGCTTCGGAATCAAAATGATGGAGCGCCGGCCGCTGTCGTAAAATTAACACCAACAAAAAGATGCATATTTGCAAAGTTTTATCCGCCAGCAGCAGCATTTTGTAAAACAGAAAATTCAATTAGCCGCTTCTATTACACAATTTCGAGGCACCAAAAGGGGCCAGTTGCCGAATATATCTTTGTTTTTGGTTAGTCCGTCCAGAATTCTTTCAAGATAGCCTCCGTATGTAACCGGTACGGTTTAGTAATAATACTGATGGGGTGAAATGTTCGAACGATACGTTTTATACCAAGGCTTCATCAGATAATTAGAAAGAAGGAGGGGTTACATAGATGATGAAATGGTAGAGACAAATGTTTCTTAAAAGCTGCGCCGGCCGCTGTCGTAATATTAACACCAACACAAACATGCATTTTTGCAAGGTTTTTTCCGCTAGCAGCAGCATTTGGTAAAAGAGAAAATTCAATTAGCCGCTTCTGTACCAAAATTTCGAGGCACCAAAAGGTGCCAGTTGCCGATTATATTGTTGCTTTCTGGTTAGTCCGTCCAGGATTCCAGCCATTAAAGTGTTTTGCAGTAGCCATTTACTACTAAAAGCCACCAGCATTACGGGTGAAACCGGCACGAGATGACCGGTACTCTCTTGTCTTTCCTTCTTTCAGCTGCTATCACCTAGCGTCCGCATGTCACTGGTGCAGTTTTGGAATCAAAATGATGGGGCGCCGGCCGCTGTCGTAAAATTAACACCAACAAAAAGATGCATATTTGCAAGGTTTTTTCCGCTAGCAGCAGCATAAACATCGGAAACAGAAAGTGACAACAACAATAACAACAAAGTCAGATCGATTGTATCCGTTAGTGTCGACTGTGCTTGGGAAGAGAGGTAGTGATTGGCTGCGCAGTATGATTTAGACAATCGATATTGATTACCAATTTTTCAATAGTGTATCTCATAAAATAGTTTGTTTTTGTTACATAAATTTAACCGTAAAAGAATTTCTGATCGATTTATGCCAAATCCTCGAAAACCTGATTATAGATGACTGCAAAATAAGCGCTCAAAACCTGACCACTTTTCCCTGGTTTTCCCTGGTTGAATTACTAGATTTTCAAATTCAGGGGCCTAACTTCGATATAGACGTTAGTCAACGTCAAAAAAACTGGTTTGTCCGCCATTACTGATTTTGTTTTCACGTTCCCCAAAAAGGCACTCGCGTACCCCTAGGGGTACGCGTACCCCAGGTTGAGAACCGCTGCAATAGACTATACGTTGAATGCTATATAAATATTTGTGTCATCACTACAAAAGCTGTAATCAACAAATCAATTGTCCATGTGAATTAATTTTTTTATCAGTTAATCCATTTGACATATGTTTTTGCTGTCATTTTAAAGGTGGACGGAACGGAACGGGCTAGGGCACCAATAGATTTCAGAAAACATAGATGATACATGCATCGTAGAACAAAACTCATCAAGATATCACGAACAGATAAATCAGATTATCTGCCTTCGGCCCAAAGAGATTTGATTAAATTAGACTTGGCGTCACGATGTACTAACTATAACAAAGCAATGGGCTCTAAATTGCCAAGTTGTTGCAAATATTATCCAGATCAAAGATATTCTGTTGAATAAAAAAACCTCAAGTTGAAACCTGCCATCATCAGATATGGCTAAGGCAGAAATTCTATTGAATCGAACAGCAATCGTGAAACAATCTATATTTCTCTTTAAAAATATATATTTACATTAATTAATTTTCGGAGTGATTTCCCCACCCAACTGTAAAACAGACAATCCTTCACTTCAACCGAAGATTACAATTCAAGTGTAAGAGGAATTTGTGGTGGTTCTCTATTGCCGTCGAGATTTACCAGCAATCATTAGGTGAACTATTTTTTAGCTTTTTAGAACCAACCGCAAGAACCAACACAGCATGTTTCATCAAAGCACTGCATTTCTGTTGTTGGGATTGTTGTGAGTCGCACATCTTCATCAATGTAACAACAATCTTATCCCAAAACAACAGATGATAAACAGCTGGCGTGCCTACGAAAAGAGATCGGATGCAAGGAAACCGGCAATGAAGGTGAACAAATAAAACAAAGTGCTCGTTTGTGATATACAATGAAATAAATATCAGTTTATTAATGTGTCTATGTATCATGTATGATGTGCGTACAAACAACTTTCCACATTTCTCATTATATTTTTTTATTAATAATAACAATCGAATATGGTTATATGATCGCGTGTTTGTGTGTTTTGATATACAAGACAATATATATATTAAAAATGTATAATTTTCCAAGCATATTAAATTTTTGTTCGTTCAGCTCAACCGTATTCTTTTTCGCATTTCAAAAAACTGCATTGTACAAATCAAAATAATAACATTCATGATTGCCAAACTAAACAAACATCCTTTTCGAAACATTAAGCTGTAAGTTAATAAATAAAAACAAAAAAAAACGATGGCAGAACACAGTGCTTTGCTTGTGTGCAACGGGTACTTACAATACAAATTGGTATGTTGGCATACTTTTAGCACATGAAAACAATTCATAAAAAACTTGTAAGTTTGTGTGCAGAACATCAATCAATCGAGAGGCACGGGAAACAGGAGTTGTAGGTTTTCATATATGCTTTACTGACGCAAGAAAAAGTAGAGCTTTCTTTTACTTTCATGGTAGATATTTGGAAGAACGTGTACATAAATACAATTATTTAATTGGAACACTGGTTTATGTACATATGGAGACAAAATCGATTCCCTCATTATACCTAGCATACAGAAGAGTAGGATCATATGAATAAAAGTTCACAGATGAGTAAATCTCGTATTATTTTTATAGGAAAAAATTACGCATGCACGTTTATTCATATGAGCAATTGAGTTAGGAAAGATCTATCTAAAAACGGGATTTGTTTCGTAGACGGAGCGACATACACTGATGAAGCAAAGATTATTTAGGAGAGTAAAAAGTAATAAAGAGCTGGTTTGGTAACTAAGCGAATTAGTTGGAACACTCCGCTCGCTTGGGAAGAAATTTCCAACACTTAATAAAGGTTGATCTTCTTTGTGATGGTTTTCCGGCACATGTGACAAATCTTGAGCGTTTCGGCACACTTCGAACAGGCCCCATGTCCACAAAGAAAAGCAACATTCCGACGGCGCTCCATGCATATACTACAGCAGTGCGTTTCTTCAATTTCCATTATCTTACTTTCGAGATAGCGAAGTCTGTCAGCCGATGGAAGGCGGGTATCCTTAGGATTCAAGAGTTGTTTTCCTCCTAGAGTAAGACGTCTTTCGATGTATAATCCACACGATAAACATTTTTTCATCCGGACGCCGCATTCTTCGCAGGAAATTTGGTGCTGGCAGGGTTCAAATACAATCAGAAGAAGCTGTTCGTTACAGACGATGCATTCCTGAGGTGTGGTAGTGATGACTGGCGGGCTAGGATTTGGAGGAAGAATGGCCACTGGAGAACAGGATGAATTCTTATCCGAGTACTGCCGACGGCTGATATGTTTATTTGAAGTGCCGCCAGTTTCCGCTGGAGTGCCTGCAGCAACAGTAGGCGATAAGGCTCGAATTGGTGATTGAAAACGTGCTGGGCTATCTAAAGGTGTATTGATACCTCCCGGCTGTAGCGGCTGCGGTTGTTCATTACATGATACAACTGCTTCTACAATATTCATTCGCATAGAATCATCATCTAGAACAGCAATATTGTTAGAATGGCTTGGAACCGGTGGCGGTGGGGTACCGATGGTTGCTTCTCGATTATGACCCCGATTTCTTCTTGCTGGTGTGGGAGGATTTGATTGTCCAAGTCCGCTGGTTCCTGGACTCGCAGCTCCTTCAGGCTGTAAATTGTTGCCTTCATTTTCATCTAAATTATTTCCTACCAAAGTCATCGCCTCTAAGTTCGATTGAACTTGATTTGTTGATTGATCATCTTCCTCATCTCGCGAATTGTTGAGTGATCGGTCTGTTGCAGGTGGACCTGCTGCGGCTGCTTTTTCTCGCGTTATTCTACTTCGTTCATAACCTATGATAATATCCTTGATCTGTTGACTAGGAATCCAATCCAACACACGCGCTCCTTTATAGTTTATATCCACCGGACAGCCCTCTTTCGCCAAAAAGCATAACAACGCATACATTAGTCGATTTTCACTAACCACTGGTAAAAGTGATTGATACATTTCGAAAATCTTAGGCGAATCAGTTGCAGACACTTCCTGCACAAGATTGGCTTTTTTGATGATACACAAATGCATCGCATTATCCCCATCTTCGTCCTTGGCAGCAATATCGCATTTCAGTTCTACCAGCTTTTCAATAGCCGCGGTGTGACCTTGCGAAACAGCCAACAAAAATGGTGTTTGTCTCCTATTATTTCTAATGTTAATATCAGCTTGTCCTTCCTTCACTAAGACTTCCACCACTTTCGAATGCCCATTGAGTGCAGCCAAATGTAGGGCAGAAAAGCCATCATCCTTTCGCACGTTGACTAGCTGTCGCGCCAGACGGATTATGTTTCTCGCTGCATGGACGTTGCCTTTAAGCGAAGCATGATGCAATGCATTGAAACCACGTTTATTACGAATAGTCAAGTCCAGCGTCGAACTGTTGCAAAGCAGCTCCACAACTTCTGTATTCTCCTTCCCGATCGCATCGTGCAGGGCCGTATCTCCGTACGCATCCTGCACGTTCACATTCGCTCCAAATTCCAGTAGCACCTTAACGCAGTACGGTGGCTTCTTATGCGCCGAAATGTGCAACGCGGAACAGTGAGACGAATTTAGCACATCGATGTTGGCATTGTTTTGCAGTAGAATTCGCATCACTTCCGGCTGGTTACCAAAAGCAGCATAGTGCAGCGTCGAGTCGCCCTCCTTGTCGACCACGTTTACGTTGGCACCCAGCGCTAGTAGATGTTTCACGAGGTCCACGTGGCCCTGGTGGGCAGCGACTTGCAAGCAAGTTTTGCCCCCACTAACGCAGTCTACTTCCTCCGCATTGGCACTGAAATGACAAAAAGAATGGAATAAACAGTTTGATAAGCAAATATTTTTGGAAATAAGCAGTTTGCATTTCAACTATTCGTTTTGATACATAACTATAAAGCAGAAATTCTCGTTTTTGATTTTTTTTTTGAATAAGGCCGTTACAAATTCTATTTTCATTTTATGTCAACCCCCCCCCCCCCCTTCAAAAATTTTGAATATTGGAAGGGGAAGAAAAAACAGCTCATAACGTTTTATTCATTTTATTTGTTTTCCGACAGCATTAATGCTTAATTTAACAATGAACAAGTCCAGGGATAGAGAGAGTGTCGTCAAAAGGCAAGCGAAATAGATAATAATAATAATAAAGTGTTATTTTTCAACATTTATTTGAGTGCATGTTAAAAACGTCATAACTTGCACACAAACTTTTATCAAAGATATTTCTTTTTTTTTTTCGTCTCGGTGTTATTTATTTTTTGCCACCCCCTTTGCTAAGTTTGATAACCTTGGACATAAAAAGAATTCGAAATTTGTATCAGCCAAATTGAAACTAATGTTTCATAAAAAAAATTGAATGTATTTACCCTATGTGTGAAAAAACTTATGGTTATATATCATTTTTCAGCACATTACAGTACTTTGATAATGCCGTTTTGTAAAAATAGATCCGTTTCATTTTTTTACACATAAGTATATAACTACCTTTTCAGTGTATGACGATCAGGGGCGACTCGTGACTTTTAAACTTACTCGTTCAACTATTAATTCACAGTTTAGGGAAGTAATCACAATCATGTCCGCGAAAAACGCAAGCTATTATTTTTATTACTACTTAGAATTAACACTCAAAATAATGAAATATAAATATAAATTTAGTTTTAAAATTCAGTTTTTGGGTGGTGTCCCCGTGTGCAATGCACAGGTTGCACCTACGGACGAGTCGCCCCTGATGAAGATTGACTCAATTTGTATCAATCGGAAACAGCATTTTAGTTTATCTATTTAAAAGCATCTATTTTATATAACGCGACAACAATATCATCTATGAGAAGTGAGTGAAACAAATGTGCAAGACATGTGCGTACAAAAATAACCTACCTCAGATAGTTCTGCACGAAATCCATATTTCCTTGTGCGGCTTCTCGCACGAGCCGATCGGCAGCTGATGTCCCAGACAGGCCAGACAGTGGCGTCATATGGTGCTCATTTGTACGTTGATTACTTAAATCCATCATACTATTCGATCGTTCCGTAGCTGTCGCCTGCGATATTAACGACCGCTCAAGCTTCACGCACTTTGGATTCACCGTCCATGCTAAGTCATCGTCGCACTGTTGTACTCTTAAATCACCGTCCCCATAGATCTTAATTACCTTACCCGACTTTCCCAGCACATTGTGCATAGTCTCAACCCATTCACCGTGTCCTTTCTGCAGTTGCTGCATTTTGGTTGCATCTGTGATGAAGGTAACAATGTCTCCTACATTAAAACTATAAATCCGAATGAGAGCCGCCGGATGAAACGTCCACCGGTTGGCGCATCCCTCATACTGTACACGAATGTCACCCTTGTCTGTGATCCTATGTACAATGCCAATTTTGGATAAATATTCGGCCATCCGCGGATTCCAGCCTCCGTGGCCTTGTTGAAGCGCCATGAGTCTTTCTTCCGGGATGGCCACCTGAACGCGATCGCCAACATTAAAGTGTGACCGAACCGGCGGCGACACCGGCTGTTGCTCTTCGGGTTGTCCTGCGAAGATAAAATGCCGTTAGTATTTATTTTTATTTGAAGCGTTGTTATAGGACATCTCGTTTCAACTCACCTAGAACCGGCATGTGATCCTTATAGTAATATCCTCCAACAGCAGGTTGAACGTACCGCAAATCTACGTTGCCTTTGTGTCCTAACCGGTACACGTTCGTTGACCCGGAAGCCCAAGATACGTTTGCTACACTTCGACACGATTCGTTGTCCCAGCCACGAATTTCCATAACACGCCCAGTCTTGTTCGGCCCACCGTCTTGGTTATTCCATTCCCAGTCCGGGCCGCGGACAACTCGAGCTCCTACGAAAATTCCTTTCAGCTGTATTTTGATTGCACCTTTACGAGGCGGAACACGAACACTGCAATTGTACAAAAAAAGTATTAATCATGTTGAATCCATACACAACAATCCAATATAAGACAAATGAGTGGAAATTGAAAATCTATGATACCATTTGCGAAATCACTGGTTTAGGAAAGAGAAAACTGCCCGTAGGTGTTAACCCTTCACTATAGGAAACAAAAAAAACACCTAACTAAGCAGCGATGCGAAACCACTTATACTTTTTGCTCGCTACTGTAGATAGAGCATTGTGTAAATAATATTAGTTTGGTCAGCAGCTAGTAAACAACAAAAATCACTCAGCAGACAAACAACATTCGACGTTATGGATGTAAACTAACTTTCTTCTCCGATGTGTTGACCTCCGACAGTCTACGATAATCCGGATGTTTATTTGCCTCTAACAGACAGACATAAGCATTTTTCACATGATACTTCCGATGTTGTTTCTTGAAAAGACACCCATTGATACACTTAAGAATCGAGTAACTGTGTGGAATATGAGGTGGTAAACAACACCACGTTTAGATTCACGGAGGAATTTTTATGTTAGCGCACTGCTAATTTGATACAGCTTATCAGAGCGCCTTGATAGCCCTTATTCCCGAGTTTCGTTGACATCCTAGACAAATTTATTGAAGAATTATTTGCTACAAAAGCTACTCCTATGAACTATGTGGTGCCCTGCAAATATTATAATGATTCAAATTAAAAATTGGTTCTTACCGAAAAAAGTGCAAATTCTGTTCACCCAGATATAATTGCCTTATCTGTTAAACGACGAGTACTCTCATAATTTACCAAATGAAGATTTCAATTATTTACCACAGGAGCTGTCCACAATTCACGAGGATAAAAAATCGTCATTTTCGATCCCCCGTTCCCCTTATAGACAAACGTGGACATTGACAAAACCCCCTCCTACCTTACCCGTACCCTTTCATTTTTATACAAAAAAAAACTTATATTTCTGTGATTTATTCAGTGATTAACCCTGGAAAGATAATCTGCGTCAATTTGACTCCTCGCTTCCGGAATGTTGCGCTCTTTTTGTCCGACAGTGCGTCAGTTTTTTCTTGTTTTTTCTTAATCAATAAAAAAAATATCAAAATCTAAATTATAGGTTTTGTTACTTATCGTTGTGTTAACACCGTAATGATCATTCATCGATAATTTATGAAGAAAAAGGTGCATTTTCAATCATTTGAAATTCGGGAGTCAATTTGACGCATAATTATTCTTTTACGCATATCAAAATATGATTACCTTTTCCGGGTTAAACATAGATAGGGTAGGGAACGGCTTAAGCAAAAGCACCTATTTTAATCAGTCGCAGAAAACAGGCCTCAAACTCCTGCATTTTGATCAATATCGACAATTTTAATGATGGAAACGAAAACTTTGATTGTCTAGCTGTCTTACGAATATAAGAAACACCGTTAATCACAAAGAAATCTGTGAACAATTGCAATTGAAAAAAAAAATCGACCTATATTGCAGCCATTCAGGAGCCACTTCGGGTGCTGAAAAAAACACCTGCAAAACAGATGGAAACTGCTTAAAACAGGTTCGGGGTGATTGGAATAGCGTCCCTTGATTGCTAACTCTAATTGATGATTGTTAAAGTTTGCTAACTTAGTTTTACAATCTGAAAACAAGTTCTGACAGAGAAAACGATAGAGAACAGATTGATATACTACTGTTTGAGTTTCACCCAACACATTTCGAGTATTTCGTCTGAATACACAGGCGGTTCCTAAAGCTGCTTAGAATATGTTCCCTACCCTATGTCGTCAAAGATCAGGAAAGAACGGCTATGTAACAAGGTAAATAATCCATTTTTACATGCTCAAACAAAATTTCAGCCAAATCGGTTAGATACTTATTTAAAGAGCATCCACGTTACCAGCTACTAGCAGCGTAATACTTACTACACTAGATTCTTTTCTACGCGATTGATGCGTCCCTTAAAAAAAGAATCGCGTAATTTTGAATAAATCGTGAATAAATCGCAAGGATTTTGTCAACATTACTGAGTAAATTTTGTGCCTTCCTGGACCTTCTCAATCGCGGACGATAAGTGACCGGCAAAATCCAAATTCTCACGATCTTATCGCCAAAAATCACTTTTTCCTGCGTAAAATTTTATCAAATGCTTAATATTGTAGAGAATGATTCAGATTTATCAAATCAATGATCAATTGTTTGTATGCTTTGGATAATAAACAGTTTTAAATATTAATCTTCCCATGTGTCCCTTTTTCGAACACATTTGTCCCGTTTTTCCCTTGATAAAATCTGGTCAGCCTAACTATACGTTAAACACATAAAAAAAAAAATCACGAAAATTCATTTTTTTTCGACTTACTACGGTAAAATCCCCCCCCCCTTAATTTGAAAAGATTTTCCATAAAATTTCACTAAGGCGTCGTACACAAATTACGAAAAGCAAAAAATCTAGATTTCCGACCCCCTTCCCCCATTGTAACAATAAAAAACTTAAACCAAATTTTGAGAAAATATCACAGTTACGTAACCGTCTCAACTATTTCCCCCTCTCCCTCCTATGTGACAATAAGTAACGCAAACTCAACTCCCCTCTTCCCCCCTCAAACATTACGTAGTTTGTGCACGACATCTTAGTGAAATTTTATGGAAAATGATTTCAAATTATCCTAAAAACCTTCAAAAGTACCTTTGCCAACAAGAGAAAACAAAAAAAATATCTTATTATACACTGAGGACTTTGTTTTACTCGGGGAATTGTCTGGGGCCACAAAAAAAATACATTTTTGAAACCTGGTTGACTATTATGGTGGTCAACACGAATGCCAAAATTATAATTTTTCAGTATTTACACCAAAAATTATGATTTCTTTTGAAAGCGGATATATGATTACTTTTGGGCTAAAACGAAAACGTGATTGAAATGAGGTCAATATCTTGTACCGTTTTTGAGTAGTGGAGAACAGCAACCCGCGTAAAAAAAGACCTTGGCGTACTTGAAATTCTTGAAAAGCTCTCAACATGTGTTCATATTAGGAATGCATCCGCATCCCCATCTGCAGATGTCAGAAAAATTACATCCGTAACATCCCTGGTTCACATGCCTGAAGAACTTTTCTTGAAAATACGAAAGGACCACAAAAAATGATTCCAAATTTATTTCTAATAGCTAACGACTATAAAATCCAGAATATTTGAAAAAAATTGTTGTTTGCTGATTTACATGTTTTTTTTTTAAAAACGTGTCGTTACTTATGTGGATTGTTTTCTGTATGCTTTCTTTGATTATGTTCTTTTTACTGTACTGTTTTCATCGTGTTCAGTCGAGCTTATGCATATTTAATTACTTTTATTACCTTCATATTATTCTCAATCCCAATTGATCCGATTTTTTTAGTTTTTTTCCCTAATGATTTTTTTTATTCAAATTCCTGAATCACCTCAACAGTCTATTAATGATAGCCTAACAGTTTATATTTTCATCCACGGTTTTTTATGTTCGATTCGAATAAAATTAATCTGTATACCACATTGTTGGAATCTCTTTAAAAAAAATAATGCCGTAAATCTGATTTCAAATTTTTTTAATAAAACTTTTTTTTTGTTTGAGCCAAAATGGTTTGTTGGCTGTTTTTGACGCGGGACTATGTTTTTGTTTCTATATTCAGATGTATCTCCAAGATGGTCTCAAGGTACGATGCTGGCCTAACAAGCCAGTCGTCGAAGGTTCGAGTCTCGGCTCGGGAGAGACTGTTAGCCACAGTAGGATCGTAGCGCTAGCCCCGCAATTGTTCTGTACACTAAACACTAAACTGCGAAGTCTGTGTATAAATGAACAGAAGGTCAAGTTCTGAATCGGAATGTAGCACCACTTCGCTTTGCTTGATGAGATGCATTCTGTAAAACTAAAAGTATCAATATAAAAAACTGAGTCTCCCCGTCCCAATAGGTCAATTTATGTTTGCTTCCATGAACTCAGACTAATTTGATGTCTCAAAAGTAAAGATTTTTTTAAAAAATTTGGACAACCATTTTTCTCGAACAATTTCTTAACCCGCTGTTGAAGCGTAGTAAAAACTAATGTCTGGAAAGAAAACATGCTGGTAAAAGCAAAAGTACCATTTTGTCAACTGATGATCGTATTCTGACGTACAAATGAGAAAAATTCATTAAAGGCAATTGGTCTTTCATAAATTCCACCGTTTGTTGCGCCCACCTTAGCCAAAGAGTCCGCTTTCTCATTGTCCGGTATCGAGCAGTGAGAAGGGACCCACGCTAAGGTAATCTGATACGATTTTTCGGATAAAGCACTCAGATGTTCCCGTATTTTCCCCAGGAAATACGGAGAGTGCTTAACATCTTTCATCGATCGGAGAGCTTCAATGGAACTGAGACTGTCCGTAAAGATGAAATAATGGTCCGTGGGTATTTTTCGATAATCCCGAGGGTGTACTGAATTGCAGCCAATTCTGCGACGTAAACAGAAGCAGGATTATCGAGTTTATGGGAGACGTTTAAATTGTTATTGAAAATACCGAAGCCAGTGGACCCATCAAGAAGTGATCCGTCAGTGTAGAACCTTTTGTTGCAGTTGATGTTTCGATATTTATTGGAATAAATTTTGGGGATCTGCTGCAGGCGTAAATGATCCGGGATTCCACGAGTTTCTTCTATCATGAATGTATCGAAAAACACAGTAGAATCAGAAGTATTTGATAAGTCGACACGATTTGGAATATTCGAAGAAGGGTTAATATTATGGGACATGTGATTGAAATACTATATCATAAAACGGGTTTGAGAATTAAGTTCGATTAACCTTTCAAAATTTTCAATCACAGGACGGTTCAAGACCTCACATTTGATAAGAATGCGAGAAGACAGGCTCCAGAAGCGGTTTTTCAATGGTAGTACTCCAGCTAAGACCTCCAAACTCATCGTATGGGTCGGCTGCATGCAACCTAAGGCGAAACGCAAACAACGATATTGTATTCGCTCCAGTTTGATCAAATGTGTGTTTGCTGCGGAGCGGAAGCAGAAACACCCGTACTCAATGACAGACAATATCGTTGTTTGGTAAAGCCTTATAAGGTCTTCTGGGTGGGCTCCCCACCAATGTCCGGTTATTGTACGAAGAAAATTCACTCTTTGTTGACATTTTTTCATCAGATACCTAACGTGACAACCCCAGGTGCCTTTAGAGTCAAACCAGACACCAAGATATTTGTGTACCAAAACCTGAGAAATCGTTTTACCCATTAATTGTGTTTGAAGCTGAGCAGGTTGCTTCCTAGAAAAAACTACTATCTCAGTCTTCTCCGGAGAGAATTCGATACCTAGCTGTAAAGCCCAAGCAGAAAAATTGTCCAAGGTATCTTGCAATGGTCCTTGCAAATCGGCAGCTTTGGCTCCTGTAACAGAGATTACACTGTCGTCTGCAAGTTGTCTTATCGTGCATGAATTTGCCAGACAGTCGTCGATGTCATTTACATAAAAGTTGTAAAAAAGGGGGCTTAAACATGAGCCCTGGGGAAGACCCATGTAGCTAATGCGAAAAGTTTCCAAATCGCCGTGCGTAAAATGCATGTGCTTTTCGGACAGCAAATTGTGCAAAAAATTGTTCAAAATTGGAGAAAATCCCCCTTAAGAAGCCCCCTTAATGTCCAAGAACGCAGACGCCATTTGTTCTTTGCGAGCATACGCCAGCTGAATATCTGTTGAAAGCAACGCAAGACAATCATTCGTCCCTTTGGCACGGCGGAAGCCAAATTGAGTATCTGATAGTAGACCATTTGATTCGACCCAGTGGTCTAAACGACGGAGTATCATTTTTTCCATCAATTTCCGGATACAGGATAGCATTGCAATCGGCCTATAAGAGTTGTGATCAGAAGCTGGTTTCCCTGGTTTTTGGATGGCGATCACCTTCACTTGCCTCCAATCCTGCGGTACAATGTTTTGCTCCAGGAACTTATTGAACAAGTTCAACAAGCGCCTCTTGGCATTGCCGGGTAGATTCTTCAACAAGTTGAATTTGATTCTATCTAACCCAGGTGCGTTATTGTTACAGGACAGGAGGGCAACTGAAAATTCTGCCATCGTAAAAGGTGATTCTATCGCGTCGTGACCCGGAGACGTATCGCGAACAAAGTTTTGCGCAGGAACAGAGTCCGAACATACTTTCCTGGCAAAATCAAATATCCACCGACTTGAAGACTCCTCGCTTTCGTTGACCGTTACGCGATTCCGCATTCTTCGGGCTGTGTTCCAAAGAGTGCTCATCGATGTCTCCCTCGACGTCTCGTTCACGAACCGACGCCAATATCCGCGTTTCTTTGCTTTAGCCAGGCTTTTAAGCTTGGTATTAAGCTCCGAATACCGTATATAGTCGTCGGGTATACCTCCCTTCTGGAAGGCCAAAAACGCGACGGATCTTTGCGTGTAGACATCGGTGCACTCTTTGTCCCACCACGGAGTTGGAGGCCGCTCTTTGATCGTTACGCCGGGATATTTCTTCGTTTGGGCTTGCAACGCGGCGTCGAGGATTAAGCCCGCGAGGAGGTTGTATTCTTCAAGTGGTGGGTGATGTTGAATCGACTCGACCGCTTTTGAAATCATTTCCTCGTATAACTTCCAATCGACATTCCGTGTGAGGTCATACGGAAGGTCAATTGGTCGCATGCGAGTTGAACCGTTAGTAATTGAAATAAGAATAGGCAGATGGTCGCTACCGTGAGGATCCAGGATTACCTTCCATGTGCAATCCAACCGTAGCGACGTCGAACATAAGGATAGATCCAAAGCGCTTGGGTGCGCTGGAGGTTTCGGGATACGTGTCATTTCACCGTTGTTCAAAATAGTCATGTCGAAGTCATCGCAAAGGTTATAGATTAAAGAGGAGCGGTTATCATTGTAAGGGGAACCCCAAGCCACACCATGAGAGTTGAAGTCTCCCAAAATCAAACGTGGCGAGGGAAGAAGTTCTATTAAATCAAAGAGCAACCGTTTCCCAACCTGTGCTCTGGGAGGAATATATATTGAGGCAATACAAAGCTCTTTACCTTGTATTGTCATTTGACATGCGACAACTTCGATGCCTGGAATACGATAGAAAGAATAGCACTTTTTAATCCCTAAAAGTATTCCTCCATATGGGGTGTCTCGATCAAGGCGAATCATATTAAAATCATGGAAGTTGAGATCAATATTTGAAGTAAGCCAAGTTTCACAAAGGGAAAATGCATCGCATTTGTTTTTATTTATCAAAACTTTAAACGAATCCATTTTTGGTAAAATACTTCTACAATTCCACTGTAAGACAGAGATAGAATCCTTCATATACGCAGTTGAATTAGGCATCGAAGGATACAATCGCTGCAAGGAGGGGCCATTGGGCAATCAACTGCCTCAAAAACGATCTAACTGTTGGGAGAAATGCTGTAAGAAAAATTTTAATTGGATCGGGTACATTGAAAGTTTCAAAAATCCAGTCCACAATGTCAGAAAATTTCACTAATCCAGAGTTTGTTTCATCAACTGGGAGTGCAAAAGGAACAACTGGGGTTTTAGATGTTCCTGGCAGTGCTGGGAACTTCTTCTGGGACTTTAAATTTGCAGGCCCAGGAGGAGTTTGCTTTGGTTTTTCCGCAGCACTGTTTGGTTTGTTTGTAACTTTCATTTCACTTTGGGAAATCTTAGGACCTTTTCGGGGAAGTTTAGAAGAGGAAATATTTTTCCTCTTTCTAGACGTCCCAGGATTGGCATAAGTTGTTCCCGCTGGTGATTCGTCAAAATCGGTTTCATCAGAGGACAACAGATTAAAGGGGTTCGATGTTATGGTAGAAGTGGTCACGGTCTTCTTCAGCATCTCAGCGTAAGATCGCTCTGAACGCTCCTTAAGTGACCGCTTGATTTTATCTCTGCGCTGCATGTACACCGGGCATGTGGAGAGCTCATGCTGATTTTCCCCGTAGTGAATACATTTTTCAGCATTTACACTGCAAGAATCGTCCGCATGAGTTTCTCCACACTTGCTACATCGTGCCTTATTGCAGCAGTAGGCGGCTGTGTGGCCTAGCTGCTTGCAATTGGTGCAATTCATATCACGGGGTACATACAATCGCACAGGCAGACGAACCCGATCGATCGAGACGTGGCTAGGGAGAGCAGATCCGGCAAACGTAACACGAAACGAGTCTGACGGAGTGTACACTTTTGTGCCGTTGACAAGAGACACAGACCGCAATTGCTTGCAATCTATGATCTTTACTTTTACGTCGTGACACAAAGCATTTTTGAAGCAGCCAAAACCGCTTGCCAAGATACACTCGACCGACAGACTCGAATCGGTTATGACACCGTCGATCTCCACGTCTCGTGCGGGTATATAAACGCGATACTCGCGTGTGAAAAGCTCGGAGCGAGCAATAGCGTTGGCCTGTTCCAGGTCGCTGACCACGACACGGAGCTTGTTGGGTCTGACCTTGGAGATTTCGGTCACGGCCTTGTACCCCTCCGTCAGGTCTTTCGAAATCTGCAGGATGTTTAACGGTTTCGATTTCGGTCCTGCTTTTGGCCGAAAGAAAACAGTAAAGCTGCCCTGAGATCCGTCCGGGTAAAGCCTGGGGCGAGGGGGGACTGGAGAATTAACAGAGGAAGGGTTGGCAGAAGGGACAGGGTCGGAGGGGTTCGGGGATGGTGGCACGGGAGGCGAGGGATCTACATCCATCGCGCTAAATCTAGCGCACTAGCGCCGACAGAACACGTACCTCTTTACTTCTCCTTTCAGCAGGGTTGGTTGTCCGAACGGTCGAAGCTGCAGCCGTTACAGCCAGCAGCACCAATACAGCAGCTCCAAACAGCCACCAGCAGCGAGCCGGGTGTGTGATCACTCAGCACAGCGACACAACTCGCTGTCAACTGTTGGCTTCTTCTTTTCCCTCCTTTGTGTTGAGATTCTCGTCCACTGCTGTAGCACAAACCACTTAGCAGCCAAATCGGCTTACGCACCAGCAAACAGCCACGATGCGAAACAGTTGCACAAAGGCGGGCGACCTTGAACCTTCACTCGACCAGGCAAACAATGCCAACACTTGCTCGCGCGTCTTTTGTTTTATATTCTATCGGAGCGATCACCAAACACATCCGATACTGATGCGTGTTCGGCACAGAATCGAGGTTATGTTGTTATTAACGTTCTAAATCTGACGCAACATTTGCCAGTTTCATTTCCAATTTTACAGAATGCATCCCAGTATAGTAAACAAAGACGTAGTCCCACGTCAAAACTTGTCAAGCAAAAAACAAAAATTCATATTTTTAAACTTCAACTTCTTCGGAATTGTTGATTGCTACGATTTTTTGCTGGAACTTGTTGATAATTTTGTTAAACATACCTTCTTATGTTTGTCTTTTAGTGAATCTAAGTAAGAGCTGTAACCTGTGCGGTTACAATTTTAGCATCGAGTGGGAAAGTTACCTAATTTTAGGTAACGCTGCAAGAGCGTGTACGCGTAAAAATAACTTTGATTTGGGTACTGCTGTAAGAGTTTGTACCCAACATGACAACTCTCACCACTTGCGTTGAATATTGTTCACATAAGTTTGTGTATAGACCGTTCCGATAATTATAAATACACTTAGGATCAACCGTCATTTCAAATAACGTGCAGTATTCAACCAAACGTTGGCTGCGTCCTGTTGTTTACATCCAAAAGAAACAGATGCTGTCATTTTTTCTAACATTTAGTGCAAATTTTTGAAATGCATGGTCTTTCTCCCGAGCAAAGAAAGCGGATTGTGCACAAATGGGGCACCGTGAGTGGTCTTTCTATAAGAAAATTAGCCAGAGAAGAAGGTATAAGTGTCGGAGCAGTTCAAACCGCATTGCGGAAGTATTGTAAAGAGTGCACATTTACTGATGTTCCAAGACGTGGTAGAAAACCCGGGCCTGTTGATCCCACAATGGACAAAAAGGTTAAGTAATACTACAAGCGGCATCCTTCAGTATCAGTACGAGATGTGGCGAGAAAGCTTGGAACCTCGGCGAGTAACGTTATGCGTGCCAAGGGAAGAATGAGTCTGCAGACTCGTCGGAAGCAGAAGCAGCCAAAACGAAATCCAAAACAAGCTGAATCTGTGAAACCGAGAGCTCGGAGGCTTTATGACAAACTTCTGACCAAAAAAATGGGGTGTGTTATCATGGATGACGAAACCCACATAAAACTGGACTATAAGACTCTGTCAGGACCGCAATTTTATACATCACCGAAGGGAAAGGATGTCTCTGGACCAGTGAAAGCCATTAACACCGAAAAATTCGGCAAGAAGGTAATGGTTTGGCAGGCCATTTGTGAATGTGGGAAAATATCTCGTCCATTCATTACGAATGACACAATGAATGGTAAAATTTACGTTAAAGAGTGTTTGCAGAAAAGGTTGTTACCCATGGTTAAGCAGCATAACAATCCTCCAATCTTTTGGCCCGATCTTGCTTCCTGCCATTACTCTAAGGATGCACTAGGATGGTATAAAACAAATAATGTCACATGTGTCCCAAAGAAGATGAATCCTCCAAACTGCCCTGAAATTCGCCCTATTGAAACTTTTTCGGCTTTGACCAAGGCAAAACTGAGGAAATATGTCAAACCAGCGTACAATGTTGAAAAATTTAAAAAAAAATTGGCTTAAAGTGGTAAAAATGGTCGGAGAACACACTGTGCAAAAGCTTATGAGTAGTGTTAACAGAAAAGTTAGAGAACTCGCGTATCCTACGAAAAATAATCCCAACTTGAATTGAAACTGGAAAGAAAACACTTATTATCTATATTTCAGAATAAAATGACCCGAAAAATCCTGTATTTTTTGTTTTATTCAAGAAAGAAGATGTATTTATAATTTTCGGAACAGTCTATATTTTCGTTGAAAATCGTTCGTTATTTTGTTTGTTAACGATATGGTCGCGTTAGATAGGTTCGATGTCATGTTTGTGGTAAATTGCTAGGGTTCGATAGGCCGGAACATCGCGGGAATCAGTTTAATTTAACCTCGATCTCGGTACAGGACACGCGTCGCGATTTTTGTTTATTTTGTGCGCGTTCTAACTGCTGTTTTTATATATATATTCATATAAAAAATTTGATTTAATCAGAGTTGAATAAAACAAAATCGTTCAATATTACAACGTAAGTATTATTGGATTTAGTTTTTAAGGAAATAGAGTTAATTCTGATTTAGACGTATTACGAGAAATTCTTGGTGCTTCTTTAACAACAACGAAACGCTTTTGCCTTGTCAAATAAATGATGTTTGCATAAAAAAATCGCTGCAGGCACAATATCGCTAAATGTAAACGAAATTTTTCCGAGTGTTGATATTTTTCCCTAAAAACTGATGAGAGGCTGAGAATTAGGGTTTGTAATCCCGGGAACAATTCCCCGGGAAATATCTTTTCCCGGGATTCCCGGATCCCGGGAATAGAAATCTTGATTCCCGGGATCCCGGGATTTCCGAGCCCCTCGCAAAATTCCATATACAATATTGCAATAAAACTAAGTATCCTATCGAAACACGAAACTTACGTCGTGTAAGTGTAAAGCAGCTTCAAAGTGTGCATTATACAAAGCAAATATTTGCTTGAAATGACGATCAATATTTGCTTGCCGTGTAATATCAAATTATTTGCTTAAACTATTTACTCTTAAACCTACATGCCTAACACTCAACTTTATCTTCAACAAACTAAAAGTATGGTACACTTCAGTTTCTAATGAAATGTAGCAAGCGCTGGAATTGGTGATTTAGAAGTATTTTAGATATCAGCCACATGCGGTGAATCGGCGATCTTGAGCAAAGTTTTACAGGAGGAAATTACATTTTTTGGGCTTGACGAGACTTTGTCAGCTGATCTGAAGCGATTGTTCGACGGCATAAAAACCCTGAAACCTACTCTCCTGCTAACATTTGCGACAAAAATCGATCATGAATTTCTGAACATCAACTTGATTAAGTTTTGTTTTTTTTTTCTTCGTTTTTAAGTGAATTGATAATGAAGTTGCAAACGATTGTTCGATACTTTTTATTGATAAACTTTATTTCTAGATAAACATTTCAAAAGGTCCTATCTGGTTTCATCGTTTTTCCGGAGCGTCTTTCATTTTGGAAATGATTTAGCTTTGGCGACTCTCCTAAGCGTGGTTTTCGTTCAGAGGGCTAGAGTGATTCTTCCGTTATCAACTTGTGCAAATAACGTGTCATAAAAGGTGTTTAATAAGTTGTGGCGATTGAATGAAAGTGTTCCATCAAAAATACGATCAAAGCAGATAGAACCTTTTGAAATGTTTCTCTAGATTTGATATCTAATTTTTGCTAAGATTTTTTTTCCTTTCCCGGCTCCCGGGAATTCCCGGGAAATGAGATTTTTCATTCCCGTTCATTGCAAACCCTTCTGAGAATAAACATACGTAAGTCACCGAATAAACGAGTTGATTCTTTCTGCGGATTCTGTAACCTTTGTAAATCCCTCTAAGCACAGTCATTAGTCCCACGTCACCATTTCGTACAATCCTAGGGCTGTCCCCTTGTAGTATTTCCTGTATGAACTTCCTCACTGCGACCAGAATCGTTGATCTGTTGTGAAATATGCCCGGGTGTCTGCTGTATTCCGCAATTCTATTACTAGCAATACCGCTATCGAGAAGTGGCATGCTTATTATTATTTTATTCGTGTATGTGTGTAATGTGGATTGTACCCTTCTTTTTCTGCTATCTGCTGAGGAATTCCACAAAAAATGGGTTATCGAATATTTTTGATTTGGCTGGAACTTTGCATAGATGTTTCTATGGACAAAAGATGCCATTTTGTGCTATTGATTAAATTTTTTGGAAGAAGACTCATTTTGGGAAGGTAAAAAAAATTCAAGATATCACAACTTTCCTCATTTTTGCCAAATTTTCTTTTACATGAAGTTTTTAAATTTGATACATCAATTGAATTCAAACCTATTTCAACACATAACTAAGTTTGCATGAAAAAGACTACATCTCGCCGCTAAGAGGATTATTTCGTGTCTTTTAATTTTTTCATGTATGTCAGAAACGAGATAAAACCGAAATGCTTTGCATGATGGATTTGAGAGTGATAGAAACGAAACGTGAAAAAAGCGAACCGTAATAAAAACGACACGTCACTGTATTGTTTGTTTTTGATATAGAGAAACAACCAGAAAAATCTCTTTCAATAAATTCCTCTTGAAAAAAAAAAAAAAATAATTCAATTGTCAAGAATAGGGCTATTTTAATTCATCGTTTCAGCGCCCGACTATAGAAATCTTGTCGAAAGAATTGTTAGCGATTGGTAATGGACAAATTCCAGTTGATACCAACTCGTGGCTTCGGATCATGCTTCCCCAAACCCCAGAATTATGAAATGAGACAAAGGAGGGGTTTCCTACAAATGAAATACAAACCTCTGCACATCTCGAGAAATAATCAAGTAAATGGAACCAAATTTGGCATGTAGAGGTTTTTGGAAGCAACAAATATTTTCATGGTGGTTCGACACCCCTTCTACTTTTGGATGGGAGGGCTCTTATACAAATCAAACACAAATTTCTATGGTGGTTTGACAATTCTCCGTACTCTGGAATGGGAGGGAGGTCTCCCATACAATTGAACAGATATTTCAAACAGGTTAACCAGAAAACAGCCTAGAATAATCGAGTCGATGCACGGGAGCAAAAACTCGATTCCAGACGCCATTTTTGAATTTAAGATGGAAACATCCGGTTTCTAATATGGGTGTTTCCGGTGCTAGAATGACGTCCAGAGGGTAGAAAATGTCTTCAAACGCCGTTTTGAAATCCAAGATGGCGACTCCCAGTTTCTGAAAACAGCCGCAAGTGACCAAATACCCTATCCTATATGAGTATTTCCGAAATCGTAATGATGCACTGAAGCCACAAATCGACCTAAGACAACATTTTGAATTTTAAGATGGCAACTTCCGGTTTCTGGAAAACAGCAAAAAATGGCCGGTTTCCACACAATATGATTATATCCGGAGCCGGAATGATACACAGGAGCCACAGACACCATTTTGTATTCTAAGATGGCGACTTCCGGTTTCTGTAAAACAGCCGAAAATGACCAAATACCTCCCAGAATGGGTGTTCAGAGGCCAGAAATTGTCTCCAAATGCCATTTTGAAATCCAGGATGGCGACTTCCGGTTTCTGAAAAACAGCGGAAAGTGACCAAATACCAAATATGAGTATCTCCGGAGCCAGAATGATGCAAGGAGCTAAAAATTGACCTCAGACACCATTTTGAATTGCAAGATGGCAACTTCTGGGAAATGGCCGAATACTACTCCATATGAATATTTACGTAATCGAGATGATATTTTCAGAATATTTTCAGAATAGAGGTGATGTACAGAAGCCAAAAGTCGAGGATGTTGTTATTCCGACAAAACCAATCATTTCAAACGATATGTCTTTTGACTTTAATCATATCCTATGGCCGATTCGTCGTGCATTTGCAGACTTGGAACCAAATCGCAAGGAATCAATGAATTTGGTATGTTTGAAATTATTAATTTAACACAAAAATGGGCGGGACGAAGGCTGCCGTTTCAGCTAGTTTTTAATAACTTTGTAGAAAAGTTTTTTTTAGCTTTGAAAATAACTGATTTAAGTTGAAAAGACATATTTTTAGCTTTAACTAATTTATTTCAATTTTCACATTAAAACTGTCTTTGAACGACCGCTTGAGCTTTTAAGAGAAATAATCTACAAAATTGTAACTATCTCAATTCTACTCAAAGTGTTTTTCACCCAAAAATATGCCTTTTTCATTCGTTTGTCGTTCTTTTGGGGTAAACATAAAAAATATCTCTAGTCGAAAATAATCAAACCCGTATTTTTTGTTGTGTCGTTATGGCGACCAACTCTGAAATAGGGTAACCATAAAAAACGATTTTTTTGTAAGATTTGGACCACTGCGACCATTGTTTTGATCTTTTGTTGTAAAAACGACTTGATTTGACGTATTTTATTTTCAAAAATTCATAACTTTTGAACCAGTTGATCGATTTTCGATCTTTTTGGATCAAATTAAAGGTTCAAAGGTATTCCTAGTTTTAAAAAAATATATATGGTTTACATGCAAAATATATAAATTATTGGCACCTCACTAGATGATACCTTGAATGATTCGATAATTTTTTTCTATTGTATATTTGTCTGGTAGGGGTTTTAACCACCGGAAGCTCTTCATTGTGCACGGATATGATATGAAGATACAAATTAATAATGACATTCAAAAAAAAAATTTTAATGTCTAATAAATTAGGCACATAAGTTCACCAAAATATCGAAATCGCGATGCAGTGCAACGTGCTTCATCCTTACATACCATTAACTACAAATTTTGAAAGAAAAAGTTTTCAAATTCGGATTCCCTGATTTTCCCTGATATTCCCTGAAATATATCGTTAATTTCCCTAATATTTTTTAGCATCCAGCACAAAAAAGTGCAACATAGATGAACGCAACTGTGAAATCCCAGTGAAAAGAGAATTCAATTGGATATAAAACCAAACAGTAGAGGTTCTATTGCTATTGCTTGTTATGCTGAAAAATATAGTTTTAGCGCTAAAGCGCTGTTCAAATAAAAATTCGCGTCTCAGTGAAACATTTTTCCCTGATTGTTTCTCATTTTTTCCTGATATTTCCTGATCGAAAATTGAATTCCCTGACATTCCCTGATTTTCCAGGTTTTTCCAGGTTTTCGCCAACCTGATTATGCGCTTTACTTGGGTAGAAACAATTCTATAAATTCAAGAATAAATGCAGTATATCATCATATAAAGGACTAATCTTGAGGTAATCACGGAGAATTTCGAGCTGAGTTCAATTCAAATACCGTTTCTTTCACTGGAAGAGAGTTGTTTTTTTTCACAACAGTTTAGCATGTCTACAGTAACCGGTAATCCAATTGACGTGCTAGTTGGGAAATCCCACCTCTAATCTAATCTGGTTGGATCTGGTTGTTGTTTCGTTTTGACACGCTATCCCAATATTGCGTTAGACTAAAGTAACTGGGAAAGGTGCGCTACAGTATGTATTATCTTACTGCAGTATATAGTAATCAACTTCCAAGATAAATTATTGATAGTATTTCTAAAGTGAACTTCAATGTTTCTAGAAGGGTCCGCTGTGTCGTGTGTCAAACACAAAAATCGAGCAACATTATAATTTTGACGCCTGGATCGAATGTTTGGCCTATATAAGAGAATCGACTATTACCAAACATCTGATTAGTATGTTATGTATCGATCAGCAGCAAATGTAGCTCGTATTTGCTACAACAGCAACTGTCAAAAACGATTCTCACCCACGGCATAAGCCAATTTGCGTGTATATGTTATTGCCGGATTAGGCTGGTGTGCAAGAAAAATAGCACGAATATACTCCATATTGACATTGATTTTAGACCGAGTAGGTTTGTTATGTTCGTTAATAATCAAGGCCTTGATTGCGTTTTAGTAGAAACCCAAAAGTGCAGTGTATTAATTAAGTAATCTATTTTAGACAATATTTTTCCCAGAAATTGGCAATACCAATTGAATTTTGAAAAATGTCAAGGCTTATACCGGCAATAATTAGCATAAGACATTACTTTCTCTTATAAGCATACAACAATCAACGAATGATTTAAATTTAAATATATATTGCTGATCCTAATCATTACGTGTTTACTGGTTCCCTCAAACCTAAAATTTCCACTGCCGCAAAAATAGACAAAAAAATACGCCAAAATCCATCTATGAACAAAAAAAACCAATAAACCATTATACAAAATTATTCAAAGATTCGTCGAGATGATAAGTTTGATTAAAAAAAAAGGACCCGAGAATGAAAATTGGAACAATTTCGGAAAAACTATTCTAATGCTGCAACAGTGTTACCTTCATAACTAATTTATTTAAACGGATATCTACAAGTCCCTAAATTTGTCTGTAATACTCAGCATACTGAAATAATTTCATGTTCAGCTTTTTTTTATTATTTTGGAATAAAACCCAAAAGAAAGTCATCACATACATATCATACCGAATTGTTTGTTTTTTTTTTTTTTTACAAGAACATAATGCAATTATTCTTAAATTTTATCAAGCGTGTCATATGAATTAAAACAAAAATAGTACTCACCCGACAGAATTCGCCGTCTGGTAGCGGACAAACGAGTGCTCTAGATCGTGTACGTCGTTTCCATAGCATGTAGCACATAAATCATAGTTAGGGCAATCCGCACAGCGAAACCTGATGCCGGCTATTCCCGGTTTTGTACAACCGTCGCAAATGATGTTCGGATGTTTCACTCCGATCTGAGCGTTATCCACCACAATCAGATCGTACTGCTTCTGGTAGCCAACGCGATAGTTAGTCCGGTGACCCGAGTCCCAGTTCACTACCACGGTTTTCTCCGGCGAATGTGTCGATCCGGAACGACCTATTTCGCACAACGTTCCAACATGCCCTTCACCGTCATCTGCAATTAAATGGGAAAGCCCCGAATCAAATATCGCACCGTTACAAGATTGTCCACTACACTTTAGCACTAGAACAGCAAAATGGTAATCGCTTCTACCGTGAGGTTATGGAAAAACCAAAAACGATCCGCGCAACCGATTCGCTCTACGGCGCAGACAAGATTAACATCTTCTGCTAGAAGCCATTCCCGTCTCGCCACTAGAATGTGAACGACCTCGAGCTCCTTGTCCCATACGTAACCCCAATGTAGAAGAGATGCGCATTGGGAAAATCAAGCTACGCCGAACGACCGCGAGAACCAAGAGTAGCAGCAGCAAGTATGTAGCGACGTCACCCTCACATACTCTCTTGCTTAGCTGGCGTACAGAGTACATATATACGATACCCGAAGGAGCAACCATGTACGAGACTCGTTTGTTTTTTTACCGTCTTTCCGGCAATGCATAGCTTATGCACTTCGTATAGAAGAGATTCTAGCTGTTGCGGTACCATGGTGAAAAAACTAGAGTTTACAAAAGAAAACTAAATCTAAAGTAGATAAACATCAATTTCAAGTATTATAAATCATCTGCATTGAATTTTATATTGATATTTAATGTGAATTATCAATATATCTCGCCAAACATGTGAAAAGGTGTCATGTGCCATATGTAAACAAGCCAAATTTTCTCGTTTTTTGATTAATACAAGCGAAATCTCTAGCCTTACCAATAAGATTTATTGATAAAAGAATTTACTCTTAATCGAACAATCTTATTTGTACGGGTAGACTAAGTTTGTATTCATTAAAAATCGTGAAATTGTGACTTGTTTACATATGGCACATGGGCCCTTTTCACATGTTTAGCGAGATATTAGGTAAAACCATTATTTAAAACTAACCCTGAAAACCCCCCATTCCGCTATAAGTCCTTTTTTTCAACCATAAATCAGATTGTATACTTTTTTCTGATTTTCGGCCATTGTCTGGATTAGCTTAGATCGCGATTTAATTATCCGTTTGCTTCGTGCGATCCTTTGGGGATATATATTTAGCCAATGTAACTAACAAACGTCTCGATAGCTGCATGCTGATCATATCTGAAAAACAACACATGCACACAGATCATACTAAATACATTTGCTTTAGTCATCGCCATACCATATGAGCTTTTGTGCTGTGTTTTGCCAGCGTAAATACGACGGTTCTACAGGCTTTTATAAAACACAGTGCATCACAAGTTTGTCTGAACCTGAATTATGTTTCTGTTTTAATTAGCAAAATAGGTCGCCGCGTCCCTAACAGAACTCTGCAAAAAGTCGAGTTCAAATCTTGCTATCCGGAAAAAGTAGGAGGCAGTACGAAAACTTTCCCCATTCCCTGTCGGTATGAGGAGTTGGAGATGCCCAAACAATAAACGTTTAAATGTCTCACACATGCGGTTGATATGGAAATCACAGCCATTTCTCTCATATTCCCCACACAGCAGCAGTGACGCTTCTACTCTGTAGAGCTGAGAAAAGTAAGACAACCGCACATGTTCGAAGTGATGAGGGCGTAAAAAACTTGAGACATTTCCGATGGCACGCGCCCTTTAGAATGTGTTAAAAATACAATTTTTCATCACTATTTTTAGATGACGTCGCAGTGCGCTGCCTCCAACGACTGCTTTCTGTCTCGTTTATTTCCTCTGGCAGCGTTCCTTCTTCCTTCGCCATCTAATAATACACAGACAAATCCACTACCCATCAGAAGCGTTTCTTTGTCGTTCACAGCGTCTGTTAGCATACGATAAGCTGTCTATCACTGTGCATAGTTAGAAGACGGGGTGGTTCCAATCCCTAAGGAAGAAATCATTCCACTCCTGGTAAACAGTCTGTCAGATGACAGTCGAAATAGTTTCAGCAAACATATGCGTCAAACGTGTAGTAGGCAACTGCTATCAGTAGCAATCGAGGTACAATCGAGAAAAAATGTGGTAAATGACATCATTAGAACGCAAAGAATTCGACTACAATAGTTCTTGCTCTAGTGGGAGCCGTCGCGCTTTCTCGGAATACTCTGGCATTTGTTCCGTGTCAGCCGAAATTTAGTAGGACGTGTTTCGGCAGTGTGTCGCCAGGAAGATTTTTCGATCTTTTCGAATTCAGTTAAAGCTCGAGTCATTTGATATCCGGAGGGATCTGTTCATTTTACGGCAACGCTCCTAGTGGTCGGATCTGGAATATTTCAATAGCAGTTTGTTTTGAAATGTTTCCTCTTTTAATGCCGAAAACTTGATTTTGGTACGAAGAAGTTATACTCAATTTCGTACACCCATGTAAAAAATACGACTTGATGATTTTGATATTTCCGGGCCAAATATGACACTGAACCAAAATTTAGTAAAATTTAATTGTGGCCAAAAAATGTACAATATACAAAATCGTGCCAAATGACCTAAAATAACATAAATACGCGAAAATTTAATCGACCATTTGAGATTTAAAAGAAACCTTGCGTTATTACGCAACAAAGAGAAATTCAAAAAATTAGATTTTCCTACACACATTTTCACACAAAATTTAAATGCAATGCGCTAAGCGGAGACAAAACTAATCGACTTCCAGAAAGTTTAGGAGTGTGTGTTACCCCCAAGAAAAAACAAAAAAAACTTGGTTCTGGAAAATCGATCACTTTGCCCCACCGAAATCCTGAATGATTATTTTCAAAAAAAAAATCTAATTAAAAAAACGCCTTAAAACATAACTTTTAGGAAAAACTCATGAGAGTTAGTGCCTACATGCACAAAGGGAGGCGTTTTAGAAAATTCATTACACTCCATTCGAAGTATTGAAACGTCCTAAGAAAGACGGGTAATTCGACTTCACAGCAGCATTCCGAACTTAGAACAAAATTTTATTAATCCACAGTCATAGTCCCGGGATACCGTGATAAACTGTTGCGTGGTAGAGAACGCTGCACTTCTGCTTTATGCCTCCATCCGACACGAGAACTTGAAAGCCCTCCTTCCAACTCGCAACCACTGTTGCCAAGTGTACAGATTCATCTGGGAAGGTAGAGATTTTCTCATTTTTTGGGTACAGATTCTGTACCATACAGATTACGGATTTTCGTGAAAAAGTACAGATTTTCTTAATGGTTAGAAAAGAATAAACAAAACTTTGCAACAATACAATGAATGCGATCTTACAATCCGCACACTTGACATTTACTACCAAGAATTTTACTACCGAGAATGTCAGCTCTGAGTGCTCGGTAAAAAAAGTGACTGTCGCATTTTTCGTGTTGCTGAATCATGGTTACCGAGCTTGAAAATCATTCTTAATTGTACAAACGTTTTATTGACAATCGAGTAGTTTAGAACTAATATTTGGAGAGTTCATTCAGGCACAGTTTTCTTGAAATAATGAACTAACATCGTTAAAGAATTGTTTTTTTTTTTTTCAAAAATATACAAAATAAAAACTATGGTACAGATTTTGGTTCACTTTTTGTTCAGAAATAGTACAGATGCAAAAGGTGTACAGTTGAAAATGTGGCATCACTACTTGCAGCCCAAGAAGTTACACATTACGTGTTATATTTTGTTTGGCTAAGAGCTCTATTGGCTCGGCTTCACTGTCGCCAACATGAAATGACATTTTTTGCCTCAGGGATTTCAACCGTATTTCGGTCATTCATCACTTTGTTATCCATTTTTGTACTTTCTCATTACATGCAGGATAAAGGGTATTTGCGTCTTGCTAAGCGGAGAGAATGATATTATGACTTACAACATGGCTTAATGACTTACAACATGGATATCCCAACAAACAATTTGGTAGTTCAACAGTTTATTGAGCTCTAATTCAGCCGGAATTCACTTAGGCGACATCCATCAATTACGTAACGCTCGCAATGGGGAGAGATCCTTGAGCGTTACATTTTTTACACAGGGAGGGGGGGTGGTGAGTTCAGCGTTACGTAACGAAAAATCTCGGGAGAGACTTTCCAAAAACGAGCATTCTTTTTTGGAAATTCTTCTGCAGCGTTACGTAATTTTTATCGGAGGGGGTAGGTGTTGGCGTTACGTTTCGTTACATTTAGGAAGTGGGGGTCCAAAAATTGAGTTTTTGCGTTACGTAATTTATGGATGTCACCTTGAAAGTTACTTAATAAGTTGCAAATCAACAAAATTGTTTGCTGGGATGTTTATTTCTCGAACATTCTTAACATGGAAAGAAATGTCTTTGTGACGCGCGAAACTGAGAAAATTAAATAACTTGACAAAAAGGCGGAGCCACTCACAATATTAATCTAAAGATATAAAAATTCAGTCCTGTCTGTCTGATCCATATAGGCTCGGAAATAACTGCATCGATCGGCGTGAAATTTTATTAATACGGATTTTAGAGGCCGGGAAAGGTTACCAAGATAGTTCAAGATCCCTCCCTATTCTGGAAGGGAGAGGTCCCATGCAAATAAAATACACAATTCTGCATATATCGAGAACTAATCAAGTGAATGGAACCAAATTTTGAATGGTAAACTTTCTTTCCAAATCCGGAACCAAAATGATGCACAGAAGCTAAAAATTCACCACAGACACCACTTTAAATTCTGGCGACTTTCGGTGTCTGGAAAACAGCCGAAAATGACCAAATACCATCCAATATAAATATTACCAAAACCTTAATAACGCTTAGAGGCCAGAAATTAACTTGCCATGCCATTTTTAAGTCCAAGATGACGACTCCCGGTTTCTGGGAAACAGACCAAAGTGATCAAATACCATCAGAAGCCTCAAATCGACCCCAGATTACATTTTGAGTGCTAAGATAGCGACTTCCGGTTTCTGAAAAACAGCCGAAAATGACCGAATACTATTCAACATAGATATTTCCAGAATTGAAGTGATGAACAGAAACCAGAGAGCGAGGATATTGTCATCCCGATAAAACCGATCATTTCAAACGATTCGTCTTCTGACTTTGTTCGTATCCAATACTCGATTCGTCATGCATTTGCTGACTATAAACAAATCACAAGGAATCAAACAATTAAGAGTGTACAACATTATTTTAATAAAGAAAAAAATGGGCGGGACGAAGTTTGCCGGGTAAGCTAGTATAAAATGAAAATCACGAAGCGGGGTGATTATTTTTATCAAATTGAAACTGTGATTAATATCTATTGTAGATGCACTGTAATGTGATGTTCATCACAATCCGGTAATTCTTTCTTCGTCTTAAAATCAAGACATTGATGTTCGAAATCCGTTCAGTAGTAGCAAGATTTTCAGCATATACAAGTAGTAGTGCAATTCCATAAAATATGACCTGGTTTTCATTTTTTTTTTTGATAATTGACATTTTTGAAACTTTGCACAGATGTTCTATATGCAATAGATGCCATTTTGCACCGTTTTTTTCTAAATCGCGACTGATTTTCAAGAAACTCTGTGAAAATGTAGAAGAAATATTGATGTTTAAAATTATTTTTAGAGCCAAAACGGTTTGTTTGATCGGCGTGATGTCTTTGATAGAGTTGTAGATAGTAATTTTGTCTTGTCGAAAAAATATACACTTGGCAGATAAGTTTTTTCAAAGAAAAATAAATTAAAAACAAATAAGTTACCTAGGGTGTTCAATAAGTTCGCAAATAACCTTTCATCGTTTTTCAGGTACGTACCATATGCCAAAGCCAAAGCTTTCAGCTAATAAGTCGTAGAAGTTCTCAATAAGCACTGCTTCAATAAAAAGTTGATTCCGGAATGAATGTCTCTTATTTTTCTTAGACATTTTCAAAGTGTATCCGAGCTTATTGAACTACAGGGCTTGAGTTTTTTTTTAATATAAATAGCTTATTTTTAAAAAGTATATTTTTTATGAAAACTACAAAAGAATTACTAAACATTGATAGTTGTCTAATCATGGAGAAATGAGAAACAAAACAAATAAAACAGGTATTTTTACATAGTATATTTACACAGCTTCTTAAAAATAAGTCGTGCTTCAAAACAAAAAACAATAGTACAAAATAGCATAGAAGCATCTAGGCAGAGTTTCAGCCAAATCAAAAATTATGATAAAAAAAATATTAAAACTGGGACATTTTTTGTAGAATTGCTTTACACTATACTATTTTCAGCTAACTAAACCAAAAATTGTTGATTTTCAACTCAGTTTTCCATATTTTAATATTTAAAATATACGGTAATTCTTCTATCACCAGTTCAGCACAGTCTTGGCGTAAATAAACATTAATTTTGCTGTTTTTTTTTAAATTTGGTGTTAAATTTCTGATTTTCTTCGCTTAAATTGAAAATAGGGGAGGACCACCAGTTATGACAATACCTAAAAAATGTACCAGTTATGGCATGAACCAGTTATGGCCTGTGGAGTTCAAATGGGGTATTGCCATAACTGGTACCATTGCGCTTATGCGATATAGCCATAACTGGTGCACTTGCCATATCTGGCTCACCTACCCTATGCCATAATGCATACGTCCATTTCCTTTCTACTTTAAGGTATGCAATTTTTACACAAATGAAAAGAGTCAGTTTGTTAAATACATGTGCTAAGTTTCAAAATTAGACGATGGTTCATTTGGTATAGATTTACTTTATAGACCACCGGTTGACATCATCATTTGGCAATTATCATTCAAAAAAATGCAAGAAAAAATAACGAAAATTGGTTCACTTGAATGAACGAAACCAGACTCGAAGATTTTGAAACATCTTAAATCTTAACGCTTCACCGGTATAACCTTTCAAAAACACACTTCAGGGTAACGCGCAACAATCACAAGCGCGGAATACAATCCCTGCGGTAAATGTCCATGGAACGTACTCAACCGCGCTTCGAAGGTAAGCAAATATACGACCGTCCCCAGAACAGCCTATGAAAGTATCTGCAATGCTGCTATTGATTTTTTAATGGTTTTACTCTAGGAAGGAATACCTTGCTGTCCGTGATCATGCTGCGAAACCGCACTAACTTTTAGACCATAAATTGCTAGAGGATTTTGGAAAGGAATAGTAAAATTTCAACCCGATCATAACTTTCTTCCGAGCACGTAATGAATGAATAATGTCTCGAGATTTATAGGCACCGCAGGTAGACATGATGAACCTGCTTAGGTTCTAATGTCTTCGGTGTGATACTTCTTCTTGTGATGTTTAACATTTTAATTAATTTATATCGACTTGTGTATAATAATACATATAGCCAAAAATATTTAGGGCTCAATACCGATAATACTGATACTGATAATGATTTTGTAACAAATCCTTATTTTTTCATTCAGACAAGTCGATTTTTGGGGCGCTGTTTATTCTTCAGCATTAGTAGCAGCTCACCGTGTTCAAATAGGCAGACAATATCATAGTCATGAATAGTTTACGAAGCAGAAGGAATAGTATAGAAACAGTCTTTTTCCTTACACAACACTACTGCTGCTAGTCCGTGCGGAAAAAAACGATGCATTACAGTCATTACAACAGAGGAGCTTTACGAGCTAACCATTAAATACCTTTTGCGATTATCAAAGACACTGCCATAGCTATCGGGTACCACTTGCTCGCATGTTCCCGGTAACGAATTGCTCTTTGAAGTGTTTCCAACGCCTCCCACAATCGTTTGAAAAGAAAAATAACCATTGCTGTAATGTTTTACAACTGCCTCAAACTAGGTTACGGTTTGTTTTCTCTTTAAGTGTGACGATTATGTTTTGGTGAATCAAAACCTACGTCCTTGTAAGGATAAATAATAAGTTTAATGAGAAACTTTAAAAGCTTAATCCTCTAATGGAATCGGTTTGAAGAACGACCTTGCTTTCTTAATACAAGTGCAAACGAGTTCTGAAAATGCAACATTACGTCGAATGAAGATTACGATTAGCGTGAAACATCTCTCGTAACAGATTTTCCTACTAAACCACAACAAGTCATGACACGTAGAACATATGGTACTGCAGATGTTTTCGTATTCTCCTTGTTGCTCCTTTAGGTCGATGACTCTCTGAGGGGGATTTAATTTTCGTTTCCCGTTTCCTCTAGGTATGCTTCCGTACAAGTTTTCTTTTCGGAATAAAACACGAAATCTTGTCTCGTCTGAACTAGCACGAGCCCAACACAACGCTCATTACTCTGTTTATAGTGCAACAATGTATAGCGCACTCCAGTATCTCTGTGTGGGGAAATGCTTGGTGAAGCAAACGCGATGACTCTCCCTCCGTATTTCAATAAATATTTTATTATGTGGAAGTACCGAAGCAATACCAGACCGATAGAGTATCCTTGTGCATCTATCGCTACGCCGGTCTCTTTATGAATCCTCGTTTTAGCCATACACCTCGTGAATTTGCTTTTCCCACGGCCAGCACCCCTACCTTGATTCTGCCAGATCCAGTTAGGTCCACGAACGACTCGGATTCCTGGTGCCAGCATTATTTTGACGCTTCTCTTTCGGCTCCACTTCAAACGCAGCTCACTGCGGTAGCTCTATTCCGGCTCACTTCAAGTGATTAGTCCGGTCTTTCGCACAATCTAAAAAGAGAAAAATTGAAAAAGGTTTATTTTTAGAAATGGAATTGGTAATTTTTAGTCCTTCAAAAGATTGTCGCAGAATATTTCATATCTTGTTGTATTGAATAGGTCCATTACTATCCTTTATTTTCTTCCCAGTTTTTGGACCAATATGGATGACTACATCGACTACTACAAATATCCTTTTATGTCATCCAGAGCAGATAAAAGCCACTATACTATCATATTTAGTGCGGGAAAGCCACCCATCCATTCCGTTCCATTTCCGTTTCCCAGGAATGAGTAAAACGAGGGATAATAATGAAACACAATAAACTGGTTGGCGCCTGGCCATAATTACTATCTCTGGTGAAGGCTTTCATCTCTTCACAGAAATATCAATTCAGGCAAAGGCGACTCTTAGTCTTCGAACGCAACTTGTGCTAACCGATGGAGCAATGCATAAGCCGTCCTAGATACTTCAGTCGGTGTATTATCAGAGTATAAGCAAACGGAGCTCACTCTTTTCATTATGGGTGTTTGAATCATACGAAGCAAAACAATTAGGTACTAACAATGCAGCGGCCGAACCAGATTTCACTTTCAATCGAATGGAATTTAGTGCATTTTCCTTTTTCAATCGTATATTAGTAAATGTGTTGATCGTGTTGAACACAGTAAGTTGTTGGCAGACACGCAACATCGCACCACCTTTTTGTAAATGCAATTATTATTTCACGAAAAAAGAAACAACCATCAGCTTTAGCTACTGCCGACCGAAGACACGCAGCGCCACTGCTGCAGCAGTGCATTGAAACATGAAACACAAAAACCGTTCGTTGCAATGGCATGCGTTGAACTGTTTAAATATCAATAATAAACACCTGCCGACAAACTACTACTCGTAGCGGGGGCCTAGTGTGGTTGGTAACGTCTCCGCCAACCACGCTCGACGCCTGGGTTCGAATCCCACCGCCGACATAGGTGTCGATGGTTGTGAGGTGGCGTGATCCACTCACAACCAACCCAACTGGTCTAGATTCAATCCTAGCCGACACCGGGAGATTTTCTGAGGCGAAAAATCTCTGGGATCACGCCTTCCATCGCATGAGGAAGTAAAGCCGTTGGCGCCGGTCCGTTAATAAACGGGTCGTGAGTTAGGGTCCTGGGTGTGGAGTCGCCTCCCTGGGCGTCGGTGATTGGCCACAACAGTAGCGGAACTAGACAGACGGAAAATAAGCGAAAATAAAAAAAACTACTACTCAATATGTCGTTTAAATGTCACAAGCAATATGGTAAATTGGTTGATTGTGATTGTAGCGGCTGCTCATAAGTATTTTCGACACAATTTATTTTACTACATAAAAACTGTATGTAATTTTTTATGCTTTAAGCCCTCAAGGTTGGGCAAGCACAAGCATCTAAGAAGAAACATTCATATGCATGGAATTGATGGCTATCCATACACCCCTCCTTCACATTGAATTCACATTGTCCCGAAGACTTCCTCTTGACAAAATAAGACACTCTCATAACATTATACTGGCCAGAAGGTCGTAATTTGTCTTCTCCGGTGAATTGTAATTGGTGTTATTGATAGAAGAAAATGGTGTCAGTGTAATAAAGCATTACACACAAGCATAAATAAATGTCACGGTGAGCGTTTCTATCACTACATTGAATAACATTGCTGATATTGTGGAGTTCCGGATTCCTGCGAATACCTGACCAATAAATCGAAAAGTTCTGGTTGCAATTACTGGCCCATAAAATAGAAAATCGTGCTTGTAATTATGATGCTTTGGAGCTAGGCTTGGATCAAATACAACAAATATTATCATTTGTAAACAAAGAAGCTGATGGCGTGGCAGCAGAATACGCCAGAGAGCTGGATCAACGGATCGCAGAACAGCAGGAGGAAGGAGTGGAAGACATAAATGAGCTGTGGAGCAGTATTCACGGCGCCATCGAAACGACTGCGAGAGAGGTGGTAGGTACGACGCGTGGTAGACAGCCTAACGGCTGGCTCGATGCCGAGTGCCAGAGAGCGACAGATGAAAAGAACCGTGCCAGGAGCCGCATGCTCACTGCGGCTACGCGTCAGAACAGAGAGAGATACAGGTAGCAAGAGCTGCCGAAAATAGAACCCACCGTCGGAAGAAACGCGAGTACGAGGAGCAGGTGCTCGCCAGCGCAGAGGACAGCTATGCTCAAAATGACTTGCGGAGATTCTGTCAGAACAGAGTCAGAAGCAGGAATTTCCCTGTGCCGGTCATGTGTAATGACAAGGACGGCAACCTGCTTACTGATAAACCGACGGTTGCAGCCAGGTGGAGGGAGCATTTTCAGGCGCTATTGAATGGTGAGGAGCCGGATGAGCAGAGCAGGAACAGGATGACGATTAAGAGTGACGAACAAGCTGTGGAGCAACCAACACAGGAGGAGGTGAAAAAGGCGATTAGTGAGCTAAAAAACGGCAAGGCCGCTGGGAAGGACGGTATCGTGCGTGCGGATAGCTGGCGAGACATCAGCCGCTTTCGTAACGTTGGATGGACTGAAGCAGGGGGATGCGCTCTCCAACCTACTGTTTAACATCGCTCTTGAGGGTGCAGTACGAAGAGCAAACGTCGAAAGAAACGGTACGATCATCACGAAATCTCACATGCTTCTTGGTTTTGCGGACGACGTCGATATCATCGGTATCAACCGTAAGGCCGTGGAGGAGGCTTTCATACCTTTTAAGAGAGAAGCAGCGAGATTGAGACTTGTCATTAACTCTGCCAAAACGAAGTACATGGTAGCTGGCAGAGAGCGTGGGAGTCCCCGTGGTGTTGGTGCTGAGGTGGAGATAGATGGGGAACGATTTGAAGTGGTTGACGAATTCGTTTATCTTGGTACGCTTGTGACATGTGACAACCATATGAGCCGTGAAGTGAAACGACGAGTTGCAGCTGCGAACAGGGCTTTCTACGGACTGCGTAACCAGCTAAGGTCCCGTAGTTTGCAAACTCGCACAAAACTAGCGCTGTATAGGACGCTGATACTCCCGGTGGCCCTTTACGGACATGAAGCATGGACGCTGAAGGAAGCTGATCGACGAGTGCTCGGAGTTTTTGAGCGTAAAGTTCTGCGATCGATACTTGGCGGTAAACTGGAAGACGGAGTGTGGCGCAGACGCATGAATCACGAGTTGTACCAGGTATACAAACATGCTGATATAGTGAAGGTAATACGGCGGGGCAGGCTTCAGTGGGCTGGACATGTAACCAGGATGCCTGACGAGAGAGCCGCCAAAACTATCTTCAGTAGAGAACCAGGAAGAGGCCGTCGACTCCGTGGTAGGCCTCGCACGCGGTGGATGTGCGCGGTGGAAGAAGATGCACGATCTGCTAGTGTACGTGGAGACTGGAGAACGGCTGCCCATGACAGAAGAAGCTTGACATCTCTAATTCGTTCGGCCCTGGACCGGTGAACGGTCCGTTAGCCAAAAAAGTAAAAGTAAAGTAAGTAAACAAAAGTGCACTCCTATTCCAATCATCATATTCAAATGCTTCCGAAAAAAAATATTCTAAATTTTTATGCTAATGTACTTTACCAATCTTAGGCAGTGTAAGCAGTTAGGGAACATACTGGAATGACGTAGCACTGATGAGAGGAGGGGGGTATGTCATTTTGTGACAAGGAAGAGGGGGGGAGAGGGTATTGGATCGAATTCGACGTAGCATTTTTTTGAAAGGCCAATTTTTTTACCCCAAAACATCGCACGAAGCTTTGCAGTGGGAGCTGTCGAAATCTTTCTATCTGTGGCATTCAGCAAACTTCTGAGAGCTCTTCTAGCACATAAACAATAATTTGCATTACCAACGCGTGCCTTTTACTAGTGAAAATTTTAAGATACTCGTTTATTCTCAGAGCTGGTAAGTGTAGCGATTTTTTTGGCGAATTCGTGAATATTTTCTGTGTTTTCTACAGACAGGCACCGTACGTAGTTGTATAAACAACTTTTCTTCCCGTACCAAAAGACAAATTTTGCAAACGAGAAGGCAATTGTATAGAGCTTAGTGGTCAATGTTGTCACAAATGTTTATTTATTTTATTTATTTATTTGGCATTCCGTAATTTCTCCAATTCACTCGGTTATTGGCTGCTGCTTTCCAATCCCTGTGACACCGTGTACTCTCCGCCAGATCTCGCTCCACCTGGTCTACCTATCTTGCTCGCTGCGTCCCTGGTCGTCTTCTTCCTGTCGGATTCGAGGCAAACATTATCTTCGCAGGGTAGTTGTCCGGCATTCTTGCAACGTGCCCTGCCCAGCGTATCTGTTCAGCTTTGGCCACCTTTTGAATACTGGGTTCGCCGTAGAATTGCGCGAGCTCATGGTTCATCCTTCACCTCCATATTCTGTTCTCCTGCACGCCGCCAAAGATCGTCCTTAGTACCCGTCGTTTGAAAACTCCGAGCACTCGCAGGTCCTCCTCGAGCATTGTCTACGTTTATGCCCGTAGAGAACAACCGGTATTATGAGCGTTTTGTACAGGTTACACTTCGTACGGGGGCTTAATCTGTTCGACCGGAATTGCTTGTGGAGCCCATAGTAGGCACGACTTCTGCTGATAATACGCCTCTGGATCTCACGGCTGGTATCATTGTTCTCGGTTACCAGTGAGCCAAGACAGACAAGCTCGTCGACTACCTCGAACTCATGGCCGTCGATCGTACTGCTACTGCCTAAACGATGTCGGTCGGCTTCGGTCCCGCTAGCTAGTACATACTAGTACATATACATATACTTCGTTTTAGACGTATCTATCTGCAATCCAATACTCGCTGCTCCGCGTTTTAGTCTGGTGTACTGTTCTGCCACCGCCGCAGTTGTTCTGCCGACAATGTCCATGTCATCAACAAAGCAAACGATTTGGCTGAATTTGTTGAAAATCGTACCCCGCGTGTTGATGTCCGCTCGATTAATTACACCGTGTAGCGCAATATTGAATTGCAGGCAGGAGAGACCATCACCCTGTCGAAGCCCCCTGCGCGATTCAAATGGACCCGACAATCCACCCGAAATCCGCAAACAACCCTGCGTCCCATACAACGTAGCCTTTATTAGTCTAATCAGCTTCCCCGGAAAGCCGTTTTCGTCCATGACCTTCCATAGCTCTTTTCGGTCGATAGTGTCATACTCGGCTTTGAAGTCGAGGATGGTGGTGCGTGAGGATATTGTATTCACGGCATTTCTGAAGGATTTGCCGTATGGTGAAGACATGGTCCGTCGTAGACCGTCCTTCCACGAAGCCGGCCTGATAACTTCCCACAAAACTGTTGGCTAGGGGTGAGAGGCGGCGGAAAATGATTTGGGAAAGCACTGTGTAGGGGGCATTCAGAATGGTGATCGCACGATAGTTCCCACAGCCCAATTTCTCACCTTTCTTATAGATGAGACAGATAACCCCATCCTTCCACTCCTCCGGTAGCTGTTTTGTATCCCAAATTCTTGCAATCAGCCGGTGCAAACAAATGGTTTCCGCATTATCAAGGTTACCCGCCAGCGAAAAACGGGTCCACGGTGCCCCACTGGACCGTTATTTTAGAAAAAATGTCCATCAAATCCGAGTAAAGGGGTCGATTCTAGAGGTCATTTCACACCTCTAGGTAAATTTGAAAAAAATCCACTGGCTATGCCGCGAGAAATCCCGAAAAGTGGCTACATCGGTGCGTGCGCTTGGGCGGGAGTTCGGTGCAATCGGTTAAACAGTGAAAAAGAACCTGCTGAACATGAACACGCAGCGGCTGCGCCTGAATAAGATTGTCAAGTCGATTTTCCCGGCGAACGTGGCGGTGGTGATGTACGACATAACTTATGTCACCCTGGATGGCTACGGCGGGCAGGGCACTTCGTATTTTACTTCCCCACGAAGGAAGTGAGCCCCGAGATGAAATTTATTTCACACACCAAGTTCCCCAAGAAGGTGTTGCTATGGCTGACAATCGGCGAGAAGGGGATGTCAACGCCGCCCTTCTTTCGCTCCGGCTGGCCGTAACGGGAAAATTTACAATACGAAGTGCCTGCCGGAACTTGCGTCGTTTATCAAGAAATACCATAAGGCCGAAGACGCGGTGTTTTTGCCGGATCTGGCGTTGGCCCACTGCTCGAAACGATCGTTAAAGGAGATAGAGCAGCTGAATATCGATGTGGTACCCAAGTTGGCGAACCCGTCCAACGCCTCCAAGTTACGCCCCATCGAGGATTTCTAGGCAAACTTGAAGCGTAAGATCTACTCCAACAATTTTGACGCGAAAACTGTGGAGGATTTGATAAATAAAACGAAGAAAGAACTCAAAAACATGCCTGCACGCATGTTTTCGTCCGTCGTGGCTAATGTTCCGGTTAACTGCCAGAAGGCCGCTAGCAAACTCACAACCTGTCGATAATACATGTGACCTGATGAAACCGTTAACTACCCGATATGTATTACTCGTTTTTTTATTTGAAAATGTATTCACTGATTAACATATTTTGTTGGTTATATAATACGAATAATTTATTATGGGTCTTCCAACATATACTAACAATAAGGAAGACATTAGCAACGCGTAAGCCAAAACATAAAACGACATGTTTTACCCAAGTTTTTTAGTTAGTTTAAAAAGCTAAGGATAATATAAATATATGTTTTTACTCGATTGATAAGTTTTGAGTTCAATCAAAGTTTGCAATCCCAGGATAACCGAGTCCCGGGAGCAGAAACATTGATTTCCGATTGAATTATACGGAAAATTTCTTATGCATCGCTGTGATTTCCTAACACCGTTAATGAACACCTGCACCAAAATGAAAAAATTGGACAATTCAATTTTTTAAATTTCTAATAAAATTTATTATTTATATTATTTATTAAGAAAAGAAAATCGGGGAGCGACGGAACAAAGAGCTTGTATCGATGCTCTTGAACAACAAGAGTTGTTCTTCCACTCACACAAAATTATGTAATTTTTCAAATTTTGTGTAATATTTTCACTTAAGTACATCAAAAACTTCTGTACTCGGACGAAAACGACGAATTTATTCAATTTCTATAGAGAAAAAAATTGTAAAAAATTAATTCGAGTGAACTCAGAAAATTATCACAATAAAACGTGAAATTCAGACAAAATTTATAAAAACTCGTAGATCTCTGAAACTTGAAGAGTTAGAAATTTTATATATTCTGTGAAGTTTCATGGAATTTAGAGATCTACAACTTTGTCGGATAACGCAAGGCTCTAGCGTGTAAGAAAAAGAAGAAGGCATCGCAACGCCACCTTTACGGCTAAATTCGGAACTAATTCAAACATCCAAAATGAAGCCCTAACTATACCAAGAAACTTTGTAGAGTATCGGAAACCGATTGGTTAAACCCTAAGAGCGCTATCAATTTCGTTCCGCTAGATTCCATTTCTGGCCCAGTGTGCATTGGTAGGCAGTCAAAGAGGTTTATAACACCGAACGGTCCTATGACTCGCAAAATACTGGAGCTTTCAAAGAAAGATTTAAGCACATATACTGGTCTAATAACAGGGCATTGTCCGAGCCGTTATCACTTGAAGCTTATGAAAAAACTTCAAGATGATACGTGTCGCTTATGTGGCATGGAAAAAGACGACTCGGAACACCTGTTATGCCGATGTCCGGCAAATATTGATAAAAGACATAAGTTCTTCAATAGGGGGCTGTTAGAACCCTCTGAAATCTGGAGAACAACTCCCAGTACGGTTATTCGCTTCATGCGAAGTATAATACCAGACTGGACTAATGCTATTGGTCATATCATGACGGCCACTTCCAATAGTGGTACGTTATCCTGACTTAGCAAATCTAAAAAGGGCATATGTCACAAAAGTTGAAAAAATTGGTCGCAGTGATAAAATACCCAACACGGAAAAAAATTGTCTTTCGATGGTTGGATACCCAGAAAACAGTGATGTTCCAATATCATTTTTCCTGTAACGGTTTCTGAACAGAAAGTATCATAATTTACTATATCCCTTCTTCAATTGATCTGTGATTCTCTAGCATTATTTTGATAATTCTAATTCTGTATGCAACTTTGATCGATTTCAATTAGGTACGGGCGACTCTTGGGCGACTAAAATCTTGAACGTCAAAATACATAGAGTGTAGTTCGTTGTTTTGTATGGACCGTGGACATTTCACTATTTTTTTGGTCTTGAAAAGTGTATTTAAAAAAACATTTCTCGGTGAAAACCAAATCTCGATGTTTCATGTATTTCTAAGACATTCAGTATCGATTTCATGCGCATGTTTTTATTGGTAAAAAAATGAAACTCTGACCGCTTTGAGGCTCCACTTCCCGAAATCCAGTAGAGTCAAAGGCCATTTTTGCCTTTCTCCTAGAAAGGTATAGCAATCACTGGAAAAACCAAAGGTATAAAAGTGCTCCAAAGGGTCGAATCTCGTATATCAATCGACTTAGTTTGACGAGCTGAGCATTTTCTGTATGTGTGTGTGTATGTGTGTGTGTATGTAACGCTCTCCCAAACTCACTCGATTTTCTCAGAGATGGCTGGACCGATCTTCATGAAATTAATTGCAAATGAGAGGTCTATTTACCCCATAAGACCCTATTGAATTTCATTGAAATCGGATTTTTAGTTTAGAGGTTATGTTTAAAAATGTGAAAATCACGAAACATCATTATCTCAGAAACTACTCAACCGATTTTAACAAAATTGGTTTTAAATGAACGAGCTACTTAAAAAACCCTTAACTTTTGAGTTTCATGGAGATTGAACGTGTAGTTCAGAAGTTATTTGAAGAAACGTGTTCTGGAGAGTGTTTAATCTCACTCATGTTTCTCAGAGATGGCTGGACCGATTTTCATAAAATCGGTGTCAAATGGAAGGTCTAGTTGACCCATAAGACCCTATTGATTTTGCAATCGGACTATTACTTTGCCTGTTATGTTTAAAAATGTGAAATCCAGGTATGAAAAGAAACATATTCCAAAGACTACATAAACTCACTCACTTTTCACAGAGATGGCTGAACCGATTTCCACGAAATTAGTGTCAAATGAAAGGTCTAGCTCCCCCATAACACCCTACTGAATTTCAATGTAATCGGTCTGTTACTTTGTCTGTTATGTATCAAAATATGAGAATCACGAAACTTCATTATCTCAGAAAGTACACAACCGATTTGAACAATATTGGTATCAAATGAACGGGCTAGTTAAAGGTTAAACGATGAATTTTATAGTGATTAAACACGTGGTTCAAAAATTGTGAAAAGAAACATGTTCCGGTGACTTTTCAAATTCTCTCGTTTTCCCAAAAATGTCTGGACGAAATTCAACAATCTTAGTGTCAAATGAAAAGTTTGGCTTTCCTATAGGTTCCCATTTTATTTGACTATAATCGTATTTTTATTCCAACCGTTATGTTTTAAATTATAAAAACAAAGAAAGTCTATTATCTCAAAGATCACACGATTTATTTGAACATATCTATTGTCATTTGAACGGGTTGTTTCTCAAACTCACAAGTAAGAAATTTCATAACAATTTGATATGTGGTTCAAAAGTTATGAAAAGAAACGAAATTCAAAGACTATTTAAAACTGTAACTGCTTTGATCAAAACATATGGCCTCAACAAAATTTAAATTCGGTATTGTGCTATTCGTACGTTCCCGGTATTGCTCGTGATTGAAGTGTACAAAATTCAAAGTCATTTCTTCGCTATTTATTCAGCAACTTGACGCTCAGTGAACTCAGAAAATTATCACAATAAAACGTGAAAATCAAACAAAATTTATAAAAACGCGTAGATCTCTGAAACTTGAAGAGGTAGAAATTTTGTATATTCTGTATAGTTTCATGGAATTTAGAGATCTACAACTTTGTCGAATACCGCAAGGCTCTAGCGTGTAAGAGAAAGAAGTTGACATCGCAACGCCACCTTTGCGGCTAAATTCAGAACTAATTCAAACATCCAAAATGAAGCCCTACCTATACCAAGAAACTTTTTAGAAGACTGGAAACCGATTGGTCAAACCCTGAGAGCGCTATTAATTTCGTTCCGCTAGATTCCATTTCTGGCCCAGTGTGCAATGGAAGTATTTGTTCATTTGGACTCCACCTTCGAAATTTCCCATGCTTTCAGCTCCAATTTGAGTGAAGAAGCGGATAAGCCACAGAAAGGTTCTGGTCCTATGAACCGATGAGACAATCCAAGTCTTGCAAGTTCATCGGCTTTTTCGTTCACATCGATTCCACAGAGACCAGGAACCCAATATAAATTTACTTGATTATTGCAACCCAGTGTTTGAAGTGATTGAAAACACTCCCAAAATCGAAAGACAATAAATCCTATGTTGTATCATTCGTTTTCGTGAATTTGCATTTATGAATATCATTACAAATTGGTGGTAATGTCATCGCGAATATTCTAACGTGGACTGGAAGCGCATTTAAAATTACAAAACTCAAAATGGGTTGCAAGAAGTAAACCAGGGAGACGAAAAAGTTTTCACAAATAAATTCCCTGATTTTCTCTGATATTCCCTGAAATATAACATTAATTTCCCTGATATTTTTCAGCACTCAGCACAAAAATGTGCAACGTAAATGAACGCAACTCTGAAATCTTAGTGAAAAAAGTGTTCAATCGGATACAAAACCAAACAGTAAAGGTACCGCATTAACCTTTTACCCTAAAAAACCGTTTTGGTGCTAAAGAGCCGTTTCAAAAAGAATCGCGTTTCGGTTAAAAAAATGTTCCTGATTGTTTTTTAGATATTCCCTGGTTTCCCTGATCGAGAAATGAATTCCCTGACATTCCCAGATTCTCCAGGTTTTTCCAGGTTTTCGACGCCCTGTAAAATCTCAAACCGCAACGTCAACCTTATAAAATCATTGTACATACAAGGTTGATCATGCTTTGCAAGAATTTTGAAAGAAGTTATTAACACATGGATACTAGTTACATATTTTTAACCCTATCCCCGTGGAGAGGAATCAGTTTTTTCATCGAAAAGTGATATTCAAACTCACATTACTCAGCAACCGCATGCATAATTGGCACAAACTAAATTGCATGTTGAAGATAAATCTGTTCTCTAACTGCTTAAAATATTTTCATCGTTAAAAATTTCATGTATAGTTGTTAAACTGTTATCAAAGTTTATATGTCACATGATGCCATATAGCATCACACGCGGGGAATGGGTTAAGAAGCTAAAAACTATTAAGCTGGCTGTAATAAACTTGAAGGTATATTTTAACCAATGCTTTTAGTTATTTAAAGAACCTCTAAAATTTAATTCACACCGACATTTCTCAAATACATAAGTTATCAACTCGATTGTTAGTATATTTCACTTAAAGAGCGCTTAACCTTTTGGTTGTTAGAGTCTTCATTTCTGTGCAGTAAGAACATATGCAGTAAGAATTAATAACGTTTTAATCCAAAAAAATTTTTGAAATTAGGTTTTAAAGATAGGTTTTAAAATAGGGGTTTTTTTCGGTTTTGAATACATGAAAATAAGAACCAGGATGAATGATATGTGATAGTAGACATAATTTTAAAAGTAAAAAAGCTACTCTGTTGCAGAAGAAAGTTAATTTATATCACAGTTTCGGTTAGGTGTGTTACACAAATTACGTAACGCATGAAGAGAGAGAGAGAGAGAAAGATGGGTTGAGTTTGCTTTAGTTAATGTCACATATGGAGGAGGAGAAGCCGTACCGCAGCTAACTTACAAAATAAAAATAAGGTAATTTTCTCAAACTTGAAAAGTTTGCGAGGACATCTCTTTTAGTGTTACGTTATTTTAAGATAGGGGGGTCCTCTTGAACGCTACTTATTGTTACATAAAGGGAGGGGTTTCGAAATCTAGATTTTTTCCGTTACGTAATTTGTGTACCACACCTTAGACCAAAAGGTTATCTGCTATCGATCAAGTCACAAATGTTACCGTTAGGTGCGCGGCAATTTTCCAATCATCAACTACTGCCAAGAAAACTGATATTCAATTAGCCAATTCAGCCAGCGCGCAACACTCACCGAGCATCACACGGTCTCAAGCACCGATTGCGGTTTTGACTTGTTGCCAGCCATACCTCCTCCACCCAAGCCTGAGTGGTAAACTGATAATCAAGCTGATTGCGATCAATCGGTATCCATCTCTTGAAGACACAGGTAAAGAAGTCGATACAAAGTGTATACGATGAAATCAATTAGCGTAATTGATACACTCTGTCGGCGGCCAGGTGCCTGCCAGGCACATTGAGTGCTTCACGTACTCGAGCGTCGTTGAAGAATACTGCTTTTTTGTGAGTGCACAGTTTATCTACGAAACAAACAAACAAACAAAACCGAAGATGCACAGGTACAAACACTGCTGCAATCAGCGCGATAACGAAGTTGAAGGCCACTCTCGCAGTCGTTATACGGTTGCATCTGCGGCACGTTTGTCTGTTAATATTTCGTATCTATGTTGATCCGTGACAGCGTACATTTAAACTTGGTGGGTTACAACTTCAATCTTTCTACTCGGATTATCTCATATATATGTCAGCGAGAGTGAGGTTACCTTCGCCATTAAATTTGATACTATTTCCGTAAAACTTTAGTGTTATCTCTTTCTGGAACGACTCAAATTACAACTAATTGCTCTCGAATGTCATTCTGGTTTTTTACAATTAATTTGATTGTAGGAGACAAGATTGACAAGACATCCTAATAAAATGTTGATCCACATAGTCATCGCATGACGTACCAAATATCCTACTATCTTACTGCACTACCGAATAGACCCATATCGTTATACCTGATGGAAAATAACTTCTCTGGCGACATAGAACAACTAACGGCCTAATTTCCACACTCTCATCCAATAAAAACTGATTTCGTTAGTTGTCGCCTCGTCATGGTGCGAGTTTTTGGCTGTGAATACGCAATGCATGCCGCCAGCCAGTAGTGCCACACATACCCGGGGCCAATGTGCGAATCGTTTACCGTGTCTGCACGTGGTGTGTACAGTTACAGTTATAGACCGCACCGCATTTGAGATTCGCTTGACAAGTCATACACCAACATTGAGTTATTTTCACCGGTGCGAACCGACCTCTACCATAGAAGGGGAGCAAGGTGTGAGGGTTGTTAATTATTACTGGAGTCTCGGTAGATATAAAATGGCTTCGTGTGTTTTACTATTAATATAGTTTGCCCAAAGCTGTTCGTTGGTTTTGTGTGATTGCAGGTTTCTAATTAATACAAAATGAAGGTTCATAGAGACTAGGATATTTGGTATAGCTAGTTGTAAATTTTAAAATTCATGGTTCATATTGTTGCCGATTGCATTTTTTAATGGTAGGCCCAATATAGTGACGAAAGATTGCAACCTTAATTCGAAGTGAAATGCTATTGCATATCAAAATATATTGTACATATTGAAACGGTGTTTGAAGTAATTTCATAACGAAGAAAGAAAAAAAACAGTAAAAAACAAGTATAAAGAACAAATATTTTAAAATCATGGCGACAAAGATGAAGACATGATGGAACTTAAAGTTATTCCTTTTTTTGCTTCGAACAAATCGAGCATTTTTTTCTAACTTTCATAAATGCCTTGTTATACTGAAAATCTACAGTCTCAAAAAGAAACAAAAGTACAGAACTTCATTAAATTCAACCCTTCAATGAATGGACAATTCTGCGTGGAAAGCCCGATAGTGAAAAACAGTGAACCATTACTCATCACAGCACGCTAGCAGGAGCGCTTTATCGTATGTACCTCATCTGCATTTCTGGCTATTCAGAGCATAATGAGTGTATAAGCAAGCGCGAAATGACCGGAACCGCGCAATAGAGGAACACAACCGAAATGTGGGTGTTACTCGGACAATCACGCGATGTGCCTTAAATTCTAACAATAGTTATGTTTGCTAGAGACGATTCATTCATAACACAGAGTGTGTGTCGAAGCCCTGCTGGCCACTCTTACATGACTAATAAGCTTATTCCAACTCAACTGGGTAAGCCGCACGCGGTATGTGAAGTAGCCCCGCATTTTTTTTTCATCAAATTATCCCTTTCAAATACAACACAAACAACAGATGCGGAAACGGGCATGCAACAGGTTCTGTAGCTTACAGAGCAGAGCAATCTATGCACTTAACTGGAGCAAGTAGAACGAAAGAGCAAGCTTCAAGCATGAATGATGGACTTCCTACATGTACACATACTACACTGGCAATCACGAAATTGCAGGATGAATCAGCTTTGATTCGAGTGCCTCTGGTAAAATAGAGATGATAAAAGTGGTTTTTGAAGTTCTTTATCTTCCTGGAGCTGATAAGGCTATCATCATCGGCAAAGTGTCAAATATTGATACATTACTCATGCATGCCCCTTGACCGTGTGCGACAAGCGTCAGTTAGCCTGGCGATGACATCGAGTTAGTTGTGGATTAGAACTTCTCAGAATTTTGGAGTACAAACAACGAGACATTTGTTTTTGTAAAACTGTTTTGTATCAAAAAGTAATTTGATTTTCCAAAGTGTATTTTCAGTTTTGACTTTTGATGTAATATTTGAAAATAGTGTTTACCAAATTCTAAGCTTCGCAACAAAATTGACGTTTTTTTCTGGATACCTACGTGAATAAAATAAATCTCTTAAATATTGACCGTCCAGTAGGACGGTTAAGCTGGACACCTAATTTTTAATTAGTAACTGTAGCAATTGACGAGCCGATTGATTCAAATTGATAGAAGATTTTTTCAAACTGCCTATTGACTGATATTGTTAAGGTGCAAATTTTATTATATTTTGAAAAGAGAGAGTATGCTAAATTATGATAGTTTCATCCATTGTTTTTCAATTAATTGGAAGAAGATTTCCGAAAAACTACTTTTTTCCAAAGCACCTGCCGAAAAACAATCAATACAATTTTTGGTGCTCAAACGGTACAGGTATTCGTACGCAAAAAACTTAGAAAAATTATCGTTCACAGATACAATTCTAAACTGATGAAACTTTAAGTTTTATGATTTCAGTTCACCAGTTGATCCTCCGTCGTAACCATCGAAACTCTGCTTATAATTGATATTTTTGATAGCCAATTTTTTTTTTCCATTTATTGATTTTCGCATATTCTTTTTGAATAGTAAGCAGGCGCGCAGTCGGAAGTGAGTAAAGAACAATCGAATGGTTGAATATGCACGATTTTCAACTCAACCTTTCTCTAGTATACCACTGAAAAGATATTCCATTTGTTTTTTTTTTTTTTTGTGTTGGGTATTTTCGTCCGTATTTTGGGCCGTGCGACCAATTTTTTGATATTTTGTGACAAATTTGTTATACTATATACCACAAGATTGGACAAACTTTTACCATGATCGAACAGTCATTATTATTTGGGTATTTTTTGTAGTTTTTATGAAAAAAATAGTTCTTTAAAATATGAGCTTTTTCAGATAATTAGTTTTCAATCCTTCTTTAACCTTTTTTAAAAAAAAAAGCTTTTTAAAGTGTTTTTTCGGAAAGACAAAATTATTATTATTATCCAGATAGGTTAGGGAACGGCTTAAGCAGTGGCGCCTATTTTAATCAGTCGAAGAAAGCAGGCCTTAAACTCCTGGATTTTGATCAATATCGATCATCAATACCTTTTCGAAATAGCATTTTTAAATAGCTTCTTAAAAATAACTCGTTTTTCAAAAAATTAAACCAATAGCACAAAATGGCATCTTTTGCCCATAAAAACATCTATACAAAGTTTCAGCTAAATCAAAAATGGTCGATTGAATTGGTTGCCCTTTTTTGTGGAATTGCACACTATTTTTAACCCAACTTGCAAAGATAAACCAATCATACCTTGAATTTGGAACAAACTTCATCTTTTGATTGAAATATTGATGTTCAAAATCCGTTCTGAGGTAGTAAGATTATTTAGTATTTGAAGAGGGTTCATTTCCGTTACTTTTTACAAAGCATGCCACCCTGCTCAAGTAAAACGTCAAAAAAAAATCGAGATGACATTCACCCTTTAAGCTAGGCGAAATAGGAAAAACTAAAAACGATAAAAATAATTAATTATCTTAAAATAAGAGTTATATATTTTCAATTTTACTTAAAGCTCAACACAACTTTGAGCTTGACCTTGAGCTTGAACGACCGCACATTTCACAGTTGCTTCTCCGTAATGAATCTGAGCTAGTGAGGTTGCACATTGATTTACATTCTTCAATGTACAACAATTCAGTAGCTTCCGCTTTAGTAAAAATCGATAACGGCGTCGATTACGTCCTAACTATCGGTTAGCGAAGGAAGAAAGTGCTACAAGCGTTGTGGCCAGATCGAGTTTACCGCTGCATCTCAAATGATCCTGTTCGCAGGTTATTTTTCTAACAACGTTGACAGTTCAAACGATAAGGTACTGCGATTTATCCAGAATCACAACGACGGTATCTCTGCACTGGAGCGGCACGTAAGGAACCGCAAGGTACCAGTGAAAACCGTCAAACTGTTTCTAAAGATCGACGAACAATCCGCCGACCGGATCACCGAGCAGCGCTTCTTACTATACTACATGTTTGGTAAAGCTCGCATGCGCCGGGTGGGTAGGCTGACAACCAACGCACGGAAATTCTGTTGCGAAGAATAGGGAGGTACATGCAGAACGGTCAGTTCAGGCATCACCACCTACTCAACGCAATCTCGCAACGAGCAGAAAAGTACAGATGGAACCTCCAGCTTCGTCATCACTACCTGCTCAACGCAACCCTACAATGGGAGATAAGGTTCAGCAGACGGCTAGCAATAGCCCGACGCCTCAACCACTCCTCTTTCGCAAACCCGCGATCGAGAGAAAGGTTCCGCAGAAAACTCCAAGGAGCACACTGCCTCAACCATTCTCAGCTCGCAAACCAAGGTCCCAGAAACTAGGGGTGTGCGAAACTGGCTTTTCTGGTGTCGAAACGAAACGAAACGAAATTAACCCTTAATTTCGGTTTCGCCAAATTAGTCGAAACGAAATCAAGGTGGATTTCGAGTTCTCGAGACGAAACGAAATTGGTCTCTAAATTTCGCGAAATTTCGCGAAATTTCGAAAAATAAAATAAATGATTCTGAAACATACCATTACAATGATTTGAAACGTTGGAGCGTACGCTAACGAAGTACCCTTCAGTAGCTGATCGCAAGGTGCTTACCTGGTCGACGAAGTGTAACGTAGGTATTCAGATATCGATAAACCGACAATGACGAGAAAATCAAAAATGTTAAAAACTGAAATCTTGATGCATTCATTTATACAGATTATATTGCAGGTAATAGTAACGCGATAGATACAAATGATATAAAGGTCAAACTCGAAATGTCTTTGTAAATAATAATTTAATAAGCTTCTGAACTGATTCTTTTGGTTTGAATGCAACTATGTTTAAAATAGTAATCCTTCTTTCATAGCACTTTCATCATTCAAAATCCAAGTTTTGTCCTAGAGCTCGCACTGGAAAACATGAAAGATGGTAGGTAGGATTTCAACCATTCCTGTGAGTTTTGGTGTTCCTAGCAAAGATAACTTTTCCAAAGAGTTTTTCCCTATGCAAACGTAAAAGCGACGAATCCGATAAGCAGTTCCTCGGTGGCCTTCTGATGCATTTCTGCATTCTCTAAAAGCTGTAAAATTCACAGGAATGGTTATAAAGCTGTAAAACCTTTGGGGGGCAATCATTTTTAGCTTTAGGGCAACTTTTTTTCGCTTTTGTCGACCAGTGTTATTGAATTTTTTTTAACACCGTTTAGTCAGACTAGACTAAGTGACATCTTTATCAATTCGAGGAAAACAAAATTTAAGTTAACTATTCTGTAAACTTTGAAGTTTTCAATATGTTTGCACATTTTTTAATATAACTTAAAATTACTTTTTAACTGAGCAGTTCCACAAAAAATGTCCAAGTTTCAATATTTTTTGTCATTTTAGATTTGGCTTAAACTTTGCATAAACGTTTCTATAGGCTGAGAAGCTATTTAAAATGCTATTTTGGGAGGATTATTGTGATTATAAATATTTTCAGAGCCAAAAGTTTTTTGATCAGTGTGACGTCTCTAGAAAAGTTTTAGATAGTAATTTTATCTTTCCGATAAAAAAAAATCAAAAATTTCATTTTTTAATGTAAAAGAAACATTAAAATTAATATAAAAAAGCTTATTTTCAAAAATCTTATGTTTTTTGTATAAAAATTACAAAAAAAATACCGAAGCGATGTCTTCAATAAAAAAAAGTTAAATTTTTTCAAAAAAAAAAAAAAAATTTACAACATGTTTATTTTTGGAGGGACAATATTTTTATCTACAACTTTGCCAAAGGCACTATGCCAATCAAACCAACTGTTTCGATTATAAAAATATTTTAATTACCCACAGAGTGCCCAATTGGAGATTAAATTATTTTTTCAGCTAAATCGGTTTGTTTGACTGGCGTAACTAGTGTCTCTGGTAAGGTTGTAGAAAATAATTTTGTCCTAAAAAAATATGCCCTGTGAGTTTCGGCGACACCAAAAAAAAAAATCCATTTGGGACCATTCCTAAACTACGTGGTCATATTTTGATCCCTTTTATACCCTCCTACTCTCCCGTGTTCTTTCGTGGTCTTTTGTTTTGTGATCTTATTCTGCAAATATATGTGGGTCATTCCATGTCAAGTGATCAGGCAAATGCAACGACCCTCTCCGATTCGCTTCAAAATGACTAAAATGACTTGTTCTAGGTCGAAACTGAAAAATCCAGAGTATTGGGTTAATCGGACACCCCCCCCCCCCACCAATTGCGGGGTCCTCCAATTTTGTATTTTTTGATAAAAAAGTTATTTTCCATGTTTTAGAAAAACATCATATCTCAAAGGCCGTAAGAGCTACAGACAATATTAGATACTCTTTTTAAAGGTTATTAAATTTACAATCGAATGGCATCATCAGATTTTGCAAACAGTGTTGCCAATATTGATATTTTTACGTTTAAAAACTAAAACTTCGTTTATCTCAAAACACCTCCTATTTTCTTTTAAATCTGATGTCACCAATGTGTTCAGCGGAAAATTTTACATAAGAATCACCTATCCACAAAATGCAATATGCGCCGTTGCGGAGATATTCAACTTTTAAGATAACGAGTACGTTAAATTTCAACAATACGCCTACAAATGCGACAAGCCTTATTAAAACGTATCCCAAACTAAATCACCACTTCAAATCTCAAAAAGTGGTTTCTCATATTCTACTTGATGGTACCTGAATTAACAGCCATTAAAGTACAACGTGCGTTTCATTAATTATAATTATTTAACAAGTTTGTCAGAAAATAACGTTTGATTTTTGTAGCACGTGACGACTTTTGTTTAACTTTTGGCGTTACATTGAAATAGGTACCCGGTCAGAGCTTGACAATGTCTTCATTAAAATGGTAACGTCAGCTTGAGGTGTCGCCGAATGCATTCCTCGGATCCCTGGAACAGATTTAATTGAATCTAACCTGGCAGCACTGACAACTGGTGGATTTTATTGCTCGTTTTATCAGAAATTTGAAATTTCCGAACCATTTCCTCTCCAGCACTTTCTAGACCTTCATTTTGCTGACTAGAAACAGCCTCAAAAGATTTTTTCTAAGGTTTTGATGCCTTTAGCAGTTTTTCTCTACTGTATTTATTCGATCGTTTGACCTTCGACTCACTAACGGGTGATTGACCAAGAGATTGCAAAACCATGTTAAGGCAAACCAGCTGTGTCTTTACTATACAAGTAAACGATTAAAACAGGTTCAAAACAATTTCAAATAAAACAAAACAATAATGACATCGCAGAAGTGAGCTAATCACTTCATTTCCAACATTTTCATGTTGTAAAGAATATAGTGTGAAAAACCCTTTTACTCCGCTCATGCGGAGTTTCCAATTCTTCAGCTAAATGATCCAACACACCAGTATCTATAACAAGGAAATAATGACTGTTAACTATAATGCTTGTAACAATACTTGTGCTGAGGTATACTATTTTCATCGATTGCTACACCTGTTTCCTGATCCATCATTCTATCTTGCGAATTAATCCTTACAACCTCCGCTCTCAGTGCTGCATCATATTGGATGCATGTCTTTCGACCTTCTACTATTTCCTGATTGTTTTCATGAAACCTGTCATGAAAACATGACGAAATGATTATTAAATTTTTCTTACGAGCACCGCCATGGCAACTCAGCGGATTGCAGCATTGTTTCTGTCTAGCTGCAAAATATTGGCCAAACTGTTTTTCGTGCCTTCCGCTTATAGTTTGCAAACGTTGAACACCAAACTTTGAACAAAATCCATTTTCGTGATGTTAAGTGCGATCGATTGTGATTTTCAGCTGTACACTTACTTTTTAAACTCCAACCTATTGAACACACCATTTTTTTCACTGTCGTGAAAGCTCAAATCAACTTGCGTATGTTTTGACGGCAACCACGTTATGAAAACACAGGAATAAACCATCAAAAAGGCCATGAGAAATCCACACTTGAGATGTGAAATAGTGCTTTTGTTTCGAGTGCGTTTCAACATTTGGTTACATTTGTTGTGTGAATTTAACGAACTCGTTATCTTAAAAGTTGAATATCTCCACAACGGCGCATATTGCATTTTGTGGATAGGTGATAATTTTCCGCTGAACACATTGGTGACATCAGATTTGAAAAAAAATGGGGTTGTTTTGAGATAAACGAAGTTTTAGTTTTTAAACGTGAAAATATCAATATTGGCAACACTGTTTGCAAAATCTGATGATGCCATTCGATTGTAAATTTAAAAACCTTTAAAATCGGTATCTAATATTGTCTGTAGCTCTTACGGCCTCTGAGATATGATGTTTTTCCAAAACATGGAAAATGATTTTTTGTCAAAAAATACAAAATCGGAGGGCCTCGCAATTGGAGGGGGGTTGTCCGATTAACCCAAAACTCTGGATTTTTCAGTTTTGACCTAGAACAAGTCATTTTATTCATTTTGAAGCGAATCGGAGAGGGTCGTTGCATTTGCCTGATCACTTGACATGGAATGACCCATGTACAATAAAGTATGAAAAATTTATTAAAAAAATGAAGGTTTAAGAAAACGGATTATTAGTTATTGCGCAAATAGTAAATAGAATTGTCAGTAATATCATTTTATCAAAACCAAAATAACAAATAGATAATGGTTGTTTAATTTTTATTAATATTTCATTGTCTTTAACAAATATAACAATTTCCTTACCTGAAAGTAATTTAAAATACGCTTTTCTGTTGAGTATATTCAAAATGATTTTTAATTTGTTGTTGAGTATAAATGAAATTTGTTTAAGCAGTTTGATCTTAACTTAGTTTTTTTAAATAAATTACAAAGTTTTGGAATGTCGAACAATATATAAACATCTTTCTTTCTTCCTTCAGTTCACGAACATCCAGGTCTTATATATTTTTTTGAGGACCAAAACGTTGATTTTTTTTACCGGTCGTTGAGTTCCAGGAAAAATGTCATAAATCCCGACGCATTGCAAAATAGAACTATTATTCTAAAGAAGCAAATGCCATATAAGACAAAGCCTATTTAAATAAAAAAAAAAATTTCTTCGTTCGGATAAATTTGAAATATGTTTCAAAAATTTGATTACAGTAAATTGCTGACAACTCTCAAACTTTCCGTGACACTTATCAATTATTAAGTCGTGTCAAATAAATTTATTAATTAAAAAATTGCGAAAGCTTCGTCTTATGTGGTCCCCGTGGTTCTGTGGTTAGCGATGTCGGTCGGCTAGCTCTCCCACACGGTTGTGATATCGGGTTCGATTCCCGATCAGGTCGAGGAACTTTTCGAGCTAGAAATATATTCGACTCAGCACTGGGGCACGGTGTATCGTTGTACTTATCCTACAACATGCAAAATGTGCCGAAAACAATATCGATAACGAATTCTCTCAACTAATCTAGTTGATCGAGACCGCATTAGCCCCCAGGCTAGCGTGCGATATTGTTTATTGTTGTTCGTCTTGACTGAGTGGCAATAATAAATTATATGTCAGAAAAAAGACTCGTGGTCTATTCGTTAACCCCACACCCCCCGCGTGATATTTCGTGGTCTTTTGATAACCCCCCCCCTCCCCCCGTCTCCCTATATATGGCTACGTCGTTTGGGAACGGCCCCTTTGAAACAAACCAAAAATTATTTTTCTTTCATCCAATCAACAGTTAGAATGGAATGTTATAATGCAACAAACAAATAATTTTCTCTTTACTCAACTAAGTTGTTCGTAATCATCCTCGTTCTCTTATTTCTCGTTCTTTCTATCCTTTCTTTTCTTCTACCTTGTATATTCGTCAAGTGCAAAGTCAGAATCACTTTTATGCTATAATCTGAACTTGTTGACATTGTAAAATTTTGTGCCCCCTAAAACGAGAGTAACATTTCTCAGTTATGTGTTCAACGAGAGCGAACCATGTACTTTTTATTCATTCATTAATAGAGTATACTTTTTTGGTTACACGTTTAAAACATTTTTGATAAGGTACCTGGCAATTTTGAAACCTATGCTGACTTTGAAGTCAGAGTGTTTTGAAACAATACTAAAAACTCAGGCAATTACAACTTTTTCTGCTTGACACATCGATCACTCTGTCTGCAACTATTTGAAAAAACACATTTAAATACACTACGGTGTGCGAAGAGGAGTCCTCTAACACAGAGAAATCCGAAAAAGCGCTTAAAAATTTTTACAAGTCGAGTAGCATAGAACATTTGGCCTGTAAGATAGAGCTTCAGAGTTTTAGTTTTGACAGAAATTGCTATGCCCTCCTAAACGAAAGACAAAAAGTGACCTCTTTAATCTTGTGCGCTGCAAATATAACCACATTTTGATGTACGTAAAAGATGCGTAAAATTTATTCCTACAAACAAATTACTAGATACCTTGTAGCGCATTTGGACGGCTTCATATTCCTCGAATATGACTTCAGTGATGACATGAATTTTATGCTCTGCGTGAATAAAAAATACCTCCCGCATGATGTTACGGTTTTGTCTTTAGAAACAAAAATTACCGGCTGAGAGTTTATTCTTCTATGTCTGACTTAGTATACCAGATATCTGTTGAGATATATTCAATTTAATTTATAGTCGCAATGAGCACAAACCAAAATAATGTAATAATCTGCATCGGAAATTTGGTCCGAAACTTCGCGAAATTTCGTAATCGTCGAAATTGGAAGAGTAATTTCGCGAAATTTTAGGTGGAATTTAGCGAAATTCAACGAAATTTTTCGGCAATTTCGCGAAACCGAAATTTCGCGAAATTTCGGGAAATTTCGAGTTTTGCGAAATTATACGAAATCATTCGAAATCTCGCACAGCCTTACCAGAAACCACCTTCCGATGTTAACCATGTGTCTGTCGCCCATCGCCTACAGCAGGCAAGGCAAGCCGGTGTCGGAGTAAAGGCAACCCGAAGCAACAGTTCTGCTAATGGCAACCGTGTGCAAGGTACCGGATCCTCTGATCCAACCACAAACGGATCCAACACCCAATGAGCAGCTTTTGCTGCATCCAGATGAATCTTCACCACTTACTAGAGATGGTCGGGTTTGGCATTTTTCAAACCCGTACCCGAATTTTTTTTTTCGGTTGAAACCCGAACCCGACCCGAGCCCGAAACTTTTTTTTCGATCAAACCCGAACCCGATCCGAACCCGAAAATTTTATTTTTGTGAAACCCGAACCCGACCCGAACCCGAAACTGTGAAACCCGAACCCGAGTTTTTTTTTTTTTGAGGGGTTGATTTTTTGTACCAATTTGAGGCTACCCTGAAGCTTTGGGCCTCGAATGGTATTGAAATGCTAATGTTGCTGCAATTAGACATCATCATCTTACAAGAATGCTTATTTGATATAGTCGGGTTTCGGGTTTTCAGACCTAAACCCGACCTTTTTTTAACCCGAACCCGACCCGAACCTGAAATTTTTTTTCCCACCAAACCCGAACCCGACCCGTACCCGACACCTTCAAAAATTTTCAAACCCGAACCCGACACTTTCAAAAATTTACAAACCCGAACCCGACCATCTCTACCACTTACCTGCTTACTTCCCCAGGGACATGGACGATATTCCGCCGCCCGAGGTCTGCGCATTCGCGAGGTGAGGTCGTGAAGCCAGGCATTTGTTCAACAGGACAAAAAGTACATCCAAGATAACTAAATACAACGCTGAGTTACGCAAGGCAGAAAGAATTTGTAGGACCAAGCTCTGCGAGGCCATTCAAACGTTGCCCGAAGCCTCACGACTCCAGAAAGCGATGTCAGTAGACCACACCAATGCTCTAGAGCAGTTGAAAAGAGAGGACAGCAGTTTTACCGTCATACCCAGAGAATCAATGCAGGCTCTATGAACACGCATTTCCCTTGGTCAACTTGCATAAACGAACAGCAAACACCGAAGCAGCAGCGTCCAAGTACAAGGCGTACAGCGTCCAACGACTCGATTCTGCTCTCTCGAAGGCTGTACACGGAGGCTTCAATTAATTGGGCATTAAGCTCCTTTGAACCAATCAACTCTCCTGGGCCAGATGGCATTCTACCCATCCTTTTACAAAAATCAAACGGTGTTATAATGCCCGAACTGATACATCTGTTCCGTGCAAGCTTCACCCTGAGTTATATCCCAGATAGCAGGCGGAAAGTCAAGGTGATCTCCATACCGAAGGTAGGGAAAAAAGACAAAACTTTACCTAAAACCTTCAGGCCTTTAAGCCTCACATCTACACTCTTGAAGTTGATGGAGAGAACTGTAGATAGCTATGTACGCAATGAGTTCCTTAAGAAATCACCACTACATAAAGATCAGCACGCTTAGCAACCTGGTAAATCAACGGAAACTGCTCTTCATGGCATAGTTAATCTCGTCGGAAAGCCGCTGAAGTATCAAGAACCGGCGCTATTTGCATTTCTTGATATTGAAGGGGCTCTCGACAATACACCCTATGCTTTAATCAATACAGCTCTTCTGAATAGAAGAGTTGACAACACCCCAATAAGCTGCATTCAGAATATGCTCTCGAGCAGAGAAATCACAGCTACATTGGGAGATGCTACGATCACGGACGAAAGGCTATGTGGAAGTCCTCTGCCCCTTGTTTTGGTCGATGCGTTATTAAACAAGCTAACTCAGCTTGGCTATGAGATCGTTGGCTATGCCGATGATAATGTCCTCATAATTCGCGGAAAATGTGACGTAACAATGTCGAGCCGCCTTCAGACGGCACTACACATTACACTGAGTTGGTGCTGAACATAAATCCCGCTAAAACAGTTATTGTCCCCTTCACCAAACAGAGGAAACACGCCCTGTCTCCTCCTACACTGAATGGGTTCTTACTGAACTTCTGTAAAGAATTATTCTGGATAGTAAGCTGAATTGGACGGCTAAAATTGACTACGTAGTCAAAAAAGCTACAACGGCAATTTGAGCCTGCAGCACACTATTTAGTAAAACCTGGTGGTTGAAACCACAATTGGCTCTTTGGTCTTATGAGCTGACAGCTCAAGCAAAGCCTAACAAAGTTCAGCGACTGGCCTGTCTCTCCGTCATGCGCACTACACCAACGGCAGCCTTGGAGGCTATGCTCTGCTTGCTACCTCTACATCTACATGTGAAGAAAGAAGCGGAGCTTGGTGCACTAAGGCTTCAACGAAATAAAACAATATTTGAGGGCGATCAGGTTGGTCATCTTCGCATTCTAAGAAAGTTTGAACTTACACCTATAGTCACCACCAGTGCCTTAGAATATCAATGTTTATTCATGAGTATATGGATTGAATTAATCTCAGTGTCAGCACATTTATTCTCTGATGCAACTCATTAATCTATGAAGAACAGTGGAATGAATATCAAAGGCCTCGTAATGATATTCAAAGAAGCTTCGGTGATTATCAATCCAAGTAGTCCAAATCTGTTCAGACCAGGCTTGTTAATGCGATAGATTATCGTCGATAATCGTCATCGCCGATACCGATAACGTCTGCTATCGTTATCGACGATGACGATGGTGTCTTCAAACATTAACGTTATCTACGATAACGATATTTACCTGACGTTATCAGGTCACTAACGTCTATCAGAGCAACTGCACTAGTGCCTATATTTCGGTTGCTAAAGCTGGCTTGATAACCAACAAAATAACCGCGCCGAGCGTTGCTATTTACTTTTGGAAAATAACAACTCAAGGAAGGAAAAATTTTCGAGTATCAACGAATCCATAAGTTTGGCAATGCAATAGCAACGAACCGATCCGTTGCTATTGAACCAAATGCAGCTTTGTTTGTGTTGCTATCCAAGACAGCAGCCAAAGTGAAAACAAACTGCGAATTCGTTTTTCAGACGTTATTGATTCGATACCGTCCAGTAGCTATCGTCCTTGGCAATGACGATAATGTCTGAAGACGTTAGCGTCATCGTCGATAACGATAGCAGACAGTATCGTTATCGGCGTTTACGATAAGTTATCGATTAACAACCTTGGTTCAGACGCTGTACACTGCCCAGTACAGTATAAATGGTCGAAAAAGGTTAATATTGATTTTCACTATTTCGATATGATTTTTATTTTTGACGATCAAAATATCAACACGAGTGTTAAAGTTTATCTTGTCGGTGTTCATCGGGTGTTTGGTATCATGAATATCAACGGTCGCATGGGTAATATGATTATCAATATGATAATCTGAAAATCGTTGCTTTTGAATATCATGACAGTGAATATTCTCAGCACTGGTCACCACAGTATCAGACTGCAAGGCGGTTCAGAACACTATTGACGTTCCAGATAAGGTGATCGAAACCAATCGCCACATGTGGAGTAGGGATGGTTCTGTACATCCATCAGGCATCATCTGTTTCTATACAGATGGGTCAAAAATAGGACTCAACACTGGCTCCGGAGTCTACGGGTCCGGTAATAAGGAAACTAGGGAAAAATTGGCATCTTCTCGGACAGCCAAGCTACACTATTGGCACTAAGGTTCACCAAATGCGGGTCCTAATTAGTTTGGGAGTGCAGCGTAGCACTACGATAGCTAGCCCGGCAGAATTAAGTTCTACTGTACTGGAGACCTGGGGTGGCATTGCGCATGTGATTATTGTTCGTTTCGACCACATTTGACATTGGCGATTTCGATTCGAGCTCGAAACGAGTAGATGGCGTATTATTGCAGTTGATCTTCGAGCAAAAATGGCATTACGTAATGGTTTGATCGAGCATTTTTTAGCTCGAAAGTGATAAAAAATGGTCGATAAGTTGAAGGCGTTCGTTTGTACCTAAGTTTGTTGACTAAAACATAAATAATTTCACTAAACATCTGTGGAGCGGAAATACATTAATTTGGTAGGATCCACTAGCGATTAGATTTAAAGTAGGAGCTAACTTTAACGGAACAGGAATTGTACTAGTGCAGTTTGGAGGAAAATGAAATATTGTACTTCAAATAGGTTTGAGTGCTCCCCGCCTTATCTTGAAATGTTGACGAAACCATGAAAAAAAAATCTTTTGCATCAGAAAATAACTAACTTTGTTTCATTTAATGTAAGCCTAATACTCATGTATTATTGTTTACGTCTTTGTATATTCCTAAAACCATTTTCATCACTAGAAGAATCGTGGTAAAACATTCAAAGATTGATATGTTGTTTTAAGGACAAATCTTATTATAAACGTGAAAAATACCAATCTCTAGGGGCAAGACACTATTGATATATGGCGGAATATTTCCAATATTAAATATTATAAAGTATTTATCGTTGCATTATTAGGCGCCGGTGTGATATCAATGTGTCGGATAAACGATAAATATCAAGATTTATCAACCGATATCGTATAATATTACCGAAATATTTTTTATGAAAATAAAGTTGTCCAGCCCCTAGACAAATCTGACATTTATTTTCGAGTCAATGTTTGCTCGAAATAAACTGCAATAAAATTGGGGTGTCGAAAATAATACGCAATACCAACTCCACCTCGAAACGAGTTTGATTTCTCTCGATTCGAGTTACTCGAAGCGAAATGCGCAATGTCACCCCTGGACACTGTGGCATCGAGGGCAATGAAAACGCTGAGTACCTCGAAAGACAAGGATCAGCACAGCAATTCATTGGACCTGAGTCACTGGGCACCTCTAAATCCGCCGTCAAGTGTGAACTTAAATCAAGGGAAACGCTAGAAATCGGTAACCGATGAAACAATACACAGGGTTACAAGCTAAACAGTTTATCTCTCTAATCCATGCTATAACCAAGAGGTTTCTCAGTCTCAAGCGTGATGAGCTACGTTTCTACACGGGAGTTATTACCGGACACTGTCCTGCTCTTTACCACCTGAGGAACATCGGAATTGTCGGATGTGATAACTGTCGCCTCTGCAACCTTGCAGTTGAACCGTCCGCATACCTGCTTTGTCATTGTGAAGCCCTTGCATTTGCAAGCTACTACTTTTTCGGACGTTACCTTTCATCTCCATATTAGATATGGAACTCTAGTCCCAAAAAGGTCGTTAGTCTATTTGACTATGCGATACCAAATTGGGGTACAGCATGACTACCAACCAACCCTACTTCATCAATGAGTACGGGTACCTCGTAATCTGTGTACAGCAATCAGAATCAGGGCCTGCCACAAAAGATAATCAATATGATGGTCGCAGTGGCTATTTTAGTCCCAATGCCCTTCAGGCATACAAAAAACTGACTAAATAACTAACGATTGTTACAGAAAGGAAGTGCACTTTTGCCACCTTGGTATGTAATGGCTAGGTTTATCTCTACCTAGCCTCGTTAGGTACTCATGCCAAGTATCGGTAATTCTAATTACCTATGTCTACTATGTCGAACTGACTTTTTTTAGCGTGAGGGAAGGGTTAAAGTGGGTTATGCGATGGAGCATAAGATAAACCGATGCGTAAAAGTCCCTCTCACGCCGAACGGTCTAAATCTACTGAAATTCGTACTCATGACCAATTGCTTGCAAAGCAGATCTGTAACCTTGAGACTACGAGATCCCCATTGAGGGTAAAACGCTACTTATGACAAAAAGTATGTAATGGAGAAAAAAATCAATTTGACAACAACTCTCCAGTCTAAAAAATTTCTTTATCTGTGTTACTTAGTTTGCTAAGCCAAATACGTGTGCAAAGTTTCATTCAAATAATAAAATGTTCCATTAAATTTATGCATTCTTCCCAAATCATTTGACGTGATTTTGTTCAAATCAACACCTTGAAATTGTGGACGCGACGCAGTAACTCATGATGTAAAGTTTGACAACGTGGAACATTGACTCCCCTGAGGAAAACATTTTTTAACTCCCCTGTAGATTCGAACAGCGGCCACATGCATCGTTTTCTAACCGAAAAAAGCAAAGTGAGTGGTGTGGATTTCTCATTTCAATTGAAGGATTTTGCCGCCGTAAATCATTACGCATACTTCCGGTTTCTGGTGTTACAGATGGACAGCGAAAAATAAACCATTTTCGTTTCCTTTCAACGTTCATAATCTTCCGAGAACCTTTCATTGCTTTATTGCGGTTTTGGAATTACAAATCATCTGAGTGTTTGTTTATCAAAACCTCATTGTTGTCGAACTCCAATTCTATTTTGTAATTTTTCTCAAAATTATTGCATATTTCTAGTTTTGCTTGAAAACGTATTGAAAAAAAAAAAACAAATATTTGTCATATTACATCAGCTGGTTATTCAGCTTTTGTTCATTCAAACTCGCTTTTGTGCAAAACTAGAAAATTATAAGGGATTGAGGTAAATTGCCTTCCAAATGCTACACTTACATTCAAGGGTGTTTTGCATTTTCTATTTATAACATCCCATAAATAATAAACTCTCCTACCTTCATCTACAAAAACCGAAACACATTTGCAAACTGAACAAGTTCTACAAACATATATGTGAAATTGAATGTCTTGTTTTTTTTTACTGCAGTCATTATGTTAAGGCAGATTAAACTCATTTCATGAATATAAATTCATCACAACTTCACTTACTTTCCATCCACTATAACTGCGAAGGTATAGACAAGTTACAATCCGAAGAGAAAAGAAACCCCCCACAAACAAAGCACTAAATAGCGAGGTTTTCAAATGGAACGGTAACGCACACCAAGCGTAAACATAGGTTAAATTTGGATACAAAGCTGAAGCAATATAGCAAGTAAATAAAAAACTGAAAAAGCAAAACTGCACAGCTTTTGACTTACATACAGCGATACACGACGATGCTCCAGGGAATCGCAGTGTGTATTGAGAAAAAATATATGAGCTGTTTGAGAGGATTCAATTTTTCGAAATGTGAAAGGGTTTTCAAATTGCTAATAAACGTTGTTCGCAACAGCTACGACAAAATCGACTACTAAACTTTTACCCTGATCACATTCACCATTTCCATCAAAATTATCCTTCACATCCATCTCATGCAGTAGTAAGTATTACTCATCTGAAGATCTTTTTTCCACTCACAATGTTCTACAATTTTCAGATCTTTTCAAAACTTAACCAGCGAGAAAAAATCTCGCCATCAAGCTAAGCAGAGCCTTTTATGTGCCTCTCAACGGCCGCAGATGAATTCTTGAATAGCACTCATTGCAATATTTACATTTCTGCCAAGCATCAAACCGCCGCTCAAAATGAAACATAGTCCACAACGCATGCACTCGTATGTATGTATATGCCACTATACTAGAGAACCAGCCTGCAAACCACAGCCTCCTAAACATCGTCTATCGTCACTAACAATTTTGTAACTGAGAGCGTAGACGTAGCAAAGGCTTACGTAAACAGAAAAGGTTTTTATCTGTTCGTCCACAGGTAATTTGAATCAATCACAAATAATTACAACCAAAAATAAGACACATTATTAACTTAGAGAACGTGCCGCTGCAGTTTTAAGGCGATGTACTGATAACTAAACCAAAGACAGCCAAGGCTACTACAACTGCACGAAAACTAACACCACACAAGTGTTCCGGTTGTTCGCAATCAGTGCCCGCCTTGGACACGACACCGCTGGAAATATCTTTAACTCTTTTGAAAAACGAAAACAAACACTTCCAATTCCGAGCGAGCGATTATACGAGGATTTTCATTTCCACCATCCAATTCCACTTTGGCGTGCATCAAAGGACGGTAGAGCAGAACGAGCAAAGCTTCGAATCTTAAACTATCCATTTTAACGTGCAGATTTCAAGGCGTCTCTTCGCGCTCCAACTGTTTATTGCTTACGGAGGCGAGCAAATGGTTTTTGGAAGATTTTGGACGTTAAAAGGAAACGAAAATGGCTCAATCTCCGCTGTCTGCCGGTAACACAAGAGGCAGGTCGGCATCATGCGTGGTGATTTTCGGCGGCAATATCCTTCAATGGAAATAAGAAATCCACCCATCATCACCTTGCTTCATTCGGTTGGAAAACACGGCGTAGGGCCGTTTACTGAATCCACAGGGGAGTCAATAAATATTTTCCACGTGTTGCTAAACTTCACAGCATGAGTTACTGAGTTGCGTCCACAGTTCCAAGGTGTTGATTTGTTTTGTTTCTAAAACGCTTGTAATGGTTTGGTGCAATGGATCGTGACATTGCTTACAGGTTGTCGCAATTTCAATGGTGGTTGGTTTGAAATGAGTATTACAACATAAACATATTATATTATAGATTATATTAATCAATATATAAAATATATATATAGAATAAAATGTTGGACAATTTTGTGGTACGTTAGTTAGCAATGACGAAATTGCTCAACGGTTAAAATTAAAGGAAAGTTTCAAGGTCGAATGTCCGCGAACACTGAACCAATCATGTGCGGGCACGCCTTGGCACATACTTTATGAGAAGATACCAAATATCTAGAGTTATACCCCATACTTATATCAGTGTAAAGAAAAGATTTATGAGAAACATGATAATAAACCCATGCATAAGTCACAGGGCTAGTAGCGAACTTGGAGCAAAATAATAGTGACTTTAGTGACTTTTTTCATTAAAATAGTGACCAAATAGAGACTAAATAATGACCAAATAGTGACCACAAATATACAAGAGGGTTTTGAAATTTATTGTTGAACCATGAATGAATTAAATTTTATCTGAAATTTATGTCTTTAGAACATAGGATGTGCAATGATTTGTTCTCATAGAAAAAAGTGTAACTAAAATCTGTATCATAATTTCACATTGAAATGGTTGTAATAACACCTTGTTCAATACAATTCGAATACAAGTTTTCGAGTTATAAGTGTTAATGGAAGTACGTGAACGAATGTATGCACTCTCGAATACGCATTGGTGTGTTGATGGTCTGTCAGTTGTATTTAGTTCTTGATGTGCGATGTAACAAATCCGGAAAGTAGGGGTACTGGGGGTAAGCCCGGCCCCCTAAGGAAAATGATTCTTTAGTAGCATTTGATGGCAAATATTGTTATATTTTTTTTCACAGAATCATTGCCCAGATTGTTTTCTACAAGATATGAAGGTTTTCAGTACTTTCAAACTGTTATTTTACAAGGAATAGTGAAGTTTTGAAACTAAGATAAAAACGACGAAGAGATTGAGTGCACGGTTCTAAGTCGATTAAATAATTTATTTATCAGCGAGACATCAGTAATAGATGAGAAATATGTGTCAGTAACATCCAACTAGCCTCAGACCATGTCGGGCTTACCCCACTCACTGGGTGACGGTGTTACCCCGACAGCACACATTTTTTTAAAAAGAGTATTTCTACAAATTTATCGCTTCAATTTACCTCAGATCGAAATCCTGTGATTGCTATCAATACAGGCAATAAATTGTAGAGCAACGAAAAATTACTTTAGTTTTTCAAATGAATAAAAGCTTAAGTTCCACTCACGAAAAATTACATCCGTTTACGCATCAGCTGCAGTAGCGTATGTTTTGACTATTATTTTGACGTTTGACGTTTCACGGTGGCTTCGATGGCTCATTTCAAGATGGCTTGACAAAGTTTTTTTTTTTAATTCTTTTAGCACCAATATTTAGTGGTTAATTTGTGGTTTCGAAATCCAATTTGTGGTAATTTGTGGTTGAGTAATTTCTGAGAAATTTTCATAAAACTGAGTCAAGCCATCTCTGAAAATGATTTTACTTCAAATGAATCGGACAACGATGATATATACATCAATCGAAAGCTCTTAATTTGTGGTTCACGAAAATGTAGTTGTTGTAGGCATACTTCATAATAAAATAATTAAAAAACTATTATTAAAAATTTTTAACATTGTTTACCTCTTGTTGTCAACACCGACCGTACGCGGCGCTGGTAGACCATCAAGATGATTTTTTCTCAGAAAGCTTTCGTGTAGCGATGAGTATGGTGAAACTAGAGATACTCAGAGGGAGAGATATGCGGTTAGCCAAACGAACCTGCAAAATTGGAGCCAAACGAACAAGAAAGGTAACACCACATTGAGAGGTATTGCAATCAGGTACAAAAAAGAACGTGTTCATTTCTATACGATTTTTTGTTCTATTGCCAATGAATGAGTGATTTTCACCCGGAGTTCTACAAACCTTGTGTATAGGTAACAAAATAAGTGAAGGTATATAAAATTAAACATAAGCATAAAATATATCACCTTAACATTTTTCGCGAAGCACTTCACTATTCTTAAGGACTTTCACCGTCACCACCGATTATACAAGTCGAATGTTAGTCAACATTGCGCTTTGAGAAGAGATCTGGCACCTCTGACATATGAAACCCACTTGCCGAATTGGCGATTTTTTTCACCGCGAATCTCTTCCTCTGAGTATTTCTAGGTGAAACAGTATGTAAACAGCAGGGATACTATATGTGCAGATTTGCTGCGAAGTGCAAATGTTGATCAATTAGCAGATATTTGTAGTTGACAAGCCTCCGTGTGTTTTACGTAAATTTCCTTAAAATAAGTGAAGTTTTACGTAGACATGCGAGCGTAATTTTCTCGATCTTCGAGGGGTGTGATCTGGTCTTTCTCATACAAAATCTATTATATGTTAAAATCTATTAGCACATACGTTTTAACTCTTGGAATAAATTACAGCCTGATAATAATAAAGAACAATTTTTAAATCTAGAAAATCTATAACGAGCGTCTTAGCAGAGTGATTGAGATCAATCAAAGAAATAGTTATCGGTTTCCGTTATACTCTACTAAATTTTTTTAAATTTTTAGTAGAGTATAACGGAAACCGATAACTATTTCTTTGATTGATTGAACAATTTTTTGTTTCGATAGATATAATAATATTTTGGTAACCAACTACGCAACTGTATTCGACTGTTGGGTATTTTAGATGCCTGAAAATCGGGAATGGGCCTTAGAACTGTAAGGAGCGGTTGAAACGCATGGTAAATGTCCAAAGGTGTGAGTCCTGACTAGAATTAAAATTCGATATTTTCTCGTCTCAGGAATATGCTACTACAACTACCCCCTGAATAATAAAACAAAAAAGCTTTCAACGGCAGCGACAACTGTACGTCGTATACAGTAAGGTCGCTTTTTACGCGGTTTTTTTTACGCGGGTTGCTTTCCTCCATTACTCAAAAACGGTACAAGATATCGACCTCATTTCAATCACGTTTTCCGTTTAAGGCCACGAGTGATCATATATCAGTTTAAAAAAAAATCACAATTTTTGGTGTAAATACTCAAAATTTAAAATATTGAATTTTGGTCTCTAGATTGGCCACTATCATATTCAAACGAGGTTTTAACGTTTTAGGACGGTTTTCTTTGTTATATTTGCAACTCAAAAAAGTCGTTTTTTACGCGGACCCATACAAATTTGGAACACATCCCCCGCGTAAAAAACGACCTTAGTGTATATGAACGACTGTCGATATGTTCTAGATAACCCACTAGCACTAACATCGGCAGGTGCCAGTACTATGTTCATCCAACGCCGCGTACGGTCGGTGTTGACAACAAGAGGTAAACAATGTTCAAAAATTTAAATAATAGTTCTTTAATTATTTTAATATGAGCTATGCCTACAAAAACTACATTTTCGTGAACCACAAACTAGGAGCTTTCGATTGATGTATATATCATCGTTGTCCGATTCATTTGAAGCAAAATCATTTTCAGAGATGGCTTGACTCAGTTTTCTAAAAATTTCTCAGAAATTACTCAACCACAAATTACCACAAATTGGATTTCGAAACCACAAATTAACCACTAAATATTGGTGCTAAAAGACTTTAAAAAAAATACTTTGTCAAGCTATCTTGAAATGAGCGCTTCGATGTGTCTTAAAATGTCTAAAATATTAAATACCAACACTTCACATATTCCAAAACACAGTTAAATAGCGTTTTCTAGTAAAATCATAGGGGTGACGGTCTTACCCTCAGTGCAGGGCTTACCCCCAGTACCCCTAATAGTAAAACGATTTTTGGTCAGTGACTGCCCTTGCACAATATTCAAACATCTCAAATCATGTGAAGCTAGGCGAGATTTCGTTTATTAAACCATCGAAAAATACAAGGAAACGTTCTCTTTGGCTATCGTTGAAAATTCTGTCGGCCACGATCAGCAAGGATGCCGCAAGTCGTAAAATTGTGACTGTTATGAAGAAGCGTGTCCGGTGAAATGATAACGTTCAGTTAGTAATTCCCACCCATCTGAGTATTTGGCCGATTATTTTAGAAAAAGAGGCTTGATAGAGTGAAAATGATACTTTCACAACTCGCTGTGCGCGAGTTTATGTTTCTGATGAGAAACTATTTGGCCTGGAGTGTGACTGATTACACAAAACAATCGAATGTGGGCAGCAGCAAGAGACAACATTTCAGAGTTCTAAAGGAGTGTTCCTCGATTGCAGAGTACAGCTTTAGTGATGGTCTCGGGAGCAATTTGCAAGCGAGTAAACTTCCTCTGATTTTCGTTTACAAAGACGCCGAATTTAATGCTGTTTATTATAAAACGGTAGTTTTGGAAAAAAACGTTACCCCGTGTCTTGGAAAACTCTTCAGAGCTAATTACTATATGTTCTAGCAAGACGGTGCATCAGCGCATACTGCGAACTTGACTCAAGGTTGGTATAGGGACAATTCGAGGGACTTTTTGAATAGAAATAAATTGCCGTTAAGTTCACCTGATCTCAACTCAATAAACTTTTTTTTACAAAATCTTCAACTTGTAAAGCGGTTAAAGCGGTTATCCAGAAAATCTGGGAATCCGTGCCGCCTGTGACAGCTTCGAAAAGCGTTTGAAGTTGGTTAAGCTAACTAAGGGAGGGGTTTTTCAAAATATATTAAAAATAGCATTGTTCGTTCCGAAAATCTGCAAAAACAATACTAAGCCTGTTTGTCCCATCAATGATTTTCCACGCATATTTACCCCACTTGACATTTTCTAATCAAATTCGTCCCACTAAACACTCGTTTGTTTGATCTGGAGCATGGGACAAATATGCGTAGAACGGGTTATCATTATAGAATTTCGAAATGGTATCTGGTGAACACCGGAAGGTTCGGATGATTGAAAGCAAAATCCTACGAATTGAGACCTCAACACGACTATGCACAATATAAGCTTGAAATTTTTGAATCCACTTCAACCAGGGAAACAGTTGATTTGAGATAAGCAGATCAAACTACAAACGGAATTTCACGCACAACACTGGTTTAAGACGCGAGTAGCTTGTAGAATAATAAACCTTTACATTCCTTTGCAGCTCTTAGACAATTCGTTCGTAACTATTCTGCACTGTTCACTTCGATGAGAAATTTGAAAACATTGCCTGGCATGAAACTTCTATGATGGAAAAGTTAACAAAAATGCCTTACAAACCGAACTGTCCAAATATTCTGTAAATGAGAAGCAAGCTTTCTAAAGTATGTTGCAATACAACAATTGTTAATTTATACATTTAAAGCTAAAAAAGTGACTTTAGTGACCATTTTGTCGTAAAATAGTGACTTTAGTGACTTTTTAGCGTAAATAGTGACTTTTTAGTGACTAGGCTCAAAATAGTGACAAAGTCACTAAAAAGTGACTCGCTACTAGCCCTGAAGTCACTGGACATCAAGAGGCCCGCTCCAAGATTCGAACCTATAACTTTAGGATAAAATATTTAAATAAACATATAAAAAATAACAACAAAGTTTCACAGATGACGTTGAATTTGATGCTACAGCATTACCATCGTCTTGCAATCATCGTCGAACCAGTTCATCCACATCCGGAAACGCCGACTTCACATATGTGGAAGTAACATCCGATTGCTCAAGCTCGTAATTATATCAAGGCGAAAGACGGTACATTATGAATGTACATTGTTGATGGCCAAGAATGTTGGCCGAAGTTTTACTAAGTAGGGGAACTGTTCCATTATCTCATACAACATGAAAACACAATTGACAATAGGGAAAAAAGCGCTTATTTTCTAGCTAAACCAATCCGCTGATCTATGGAATGGATTTTTCTTAGTTCACTTTAGATTTCTCATAAAGTAGAATCCTCAAAAACACACTTAAAAGCTCTTAATCTGATATTATAGTCAGGCATCTGCACTCGAAAACTCATTTATTTCAATCACCTACCTCAGAAAACAAAATCCGCGCATTGCTCTACACGGCTACAACGGGAGTTGTTCAGCAGCCAACCAAAGTTTTTTTTCCATCACTAGCGGACCACTTTTTATTTAATCACTAAAAAAAATCACTCACTACAGTAAAAATACTTTAATCTTTCAAATGTTCACCTCAAATTTCCAAAAACAAGCTTGAATTAGCAGAAATATATGAGATGAATTTCTACAAATCCTAAATTTCAACTGCATGCATTTTCATCTGTTTTCACTGCCTTGAAGAAAATCAAAAGTTGGCAAATCAGTTTCTGTCAATATGAAAATATCATACTGAAAATGTTAAATTATTCCGACATAATTGACATAAATCGACAACACTGCAGTGGTTACCTAGATTACCAATTTAGGACGTGAACAACTACAACGGATATCTAGGAAACCTACTATGACGGTTTGCGGTTACGTTCATTCATGATAATGTGATTCATTCATGATTAACAGTGTGATGAATATGGGATGAATAATTGAGCAGTGATTCAAGTTTTGAGATGAATATGAAAGCGTTGTTAAATATTGTTTGTTTTATAAAATTCAGGATAAATCTAGCTAAGTTTACTAAATGTACAATGCTGGGCGATTCCATAAAAGCACGTAAGCGTATTTTGTTTATTTGTTCAATGATTTCGTGAAAATTTGGTATTTAATCCTTGCATTCTTCGTGAACATCGGCTTAATGAGATAAATAATGGAACAGTTCCTTAACTAGTCACGATACAGCTAGTAGTAGGTAGGTGGTACAAAATGTTTGGCATTTCTGTCATTGGAACCTAATTTTTACGTTTGTGACCTTTTTTTACTCCTGCTTAATCAAGAACGTAACACTATTGGAAGTGGTCGTCGTGATATGATCAACAGCATTCTCCCATACAGAATTACACTTTGCATGAAGCACACAACTATTCTGGGAGTGGGCCTCCGAATTTCAGAGGGTTCTATGGCCCTTTATCGAAGAACTTATATCTTTTATTAAAAATTTCCGGACATTTATGCTCCAAATTTTTTTTTCCATACCACATAAGCGACATGTTTCATCTAGAAGTTTTTTCATAATCTTCAAGTGCTAACGGCTTGAGTAGCATCCTGTTTTTAGACTAGTATATGAGCTTGGATCTTTATTTGAAAGGTCCAGTATTTTGCAAGTCATACAAACGTTCAGGGTGATGAACCACTTCGACTGCCTACCAATGGAAGTGTCTGTCCAGATGGACTCCTCCTTCAAAAACTTCATTCTTAGTAAAGAAGCGGATAAACCACAGACAAATTCTGGTGCCTAGAACTAATAAGACCATCCACGTCCAGTTCATCGGCCCCTTCGTTTTTATTTATTCTGTAGTGACCAGAAACCCAGTATCAAGTAAATCCAGTTACATACCAGTGTTTGAAGTGATTGAACACACTTCCAAACAAGTTTTGATGCGCATGTTGCAGACTTCAAAGCATTCAACGCTGTTTGACTGTCGGATATGATGTAAATGTTTAAGTGTATACATTTTTTGCGTAGGCATTATAACAGAACATTCTAGAATTGCTTGGACTTCAGCTTATAAGATAGATGGCCATTAACCCATTGGAATTGATAGGTCTATTCCTGCACCAGTTTCCCCTGCTTCTACACGATTGCTCATTCTTGACCAACTGTGAAAATACTACAAGGTATACAGCCCTAGGGTGGTATGAAATGGTGACGTGGGACTAAACACTGTAATTAGGGGATTTTTTGTTACAAAATATACAGAGTCTGCAGACAGAATCAATGTGTTTTCTCAGCGACTGTACGTATTTATATTTTCAGCCTCCCCTGGAAATCAATTTTTGAAATATATTCAACAACACTCGAAAGAATATCGTTTATATTTGGCGATATTACACCTGTAGTATTTTTTTTGTGCAAACAACATGTATTTGATAAGGCACAAGCAAGAAGCACCAAGAGTTTCGCGTAATGCGTCAAAGTCAGAATTAACTCTACATCCTCAAAAACTAAATCCAATAATACTTACGTTATCATGATGAATGGTTTTGTTTTATTTAACTCTGATAAAATCAAATTTATAACATGGATCTTAGTTTCAAAATAATATGGAAGCCTTTACAAAGGTTCATTAATTGGCAAACATAAGAAGATATGTTCAACAAAATTACTTATAAGTTCCAGCAAAAAATCGTAGCAATCAACAATTCCACTTTTGTTTTTTGCTTGACAATTTTCATTTGCCTACAACTGCTGTTCGCAATTACTCAACAATTCTTGTTGTAATTTATGGTAATCATATTTATGAGATAGATAAACTTTCAATCACCATCAGTAGCAGCATTGCAGTTAGAAATGTACGAACAAAAGTGTGCCACTGCAATACGAATAGTACCGCTGCAGTACGAATAATACCGCTGCAGTACGTATAGTACCGCTGCTGTACGAATAGAAGTGTACCGCTGAAATGTACGAATAGAAGAATACCGCTGCAATCATAGACGACATCCGTTATCCATCATGTGGTTATGCTGTTATTGACGTTTGAAATCTGACGCAACATTTGCCAGTTTCATTTCCAATTTTACAGAATGCATCCCAGTATAGTAAACAAAGACGTAGTCCCACGTCAAAAATAACTGATTCTAAACGGAGACCACCGCGTTCACAAATATTACATTCAGGTTTCAATATTCAAAACCGCCTTTGAAAGATATAGCTTTCCTCCATCCAGCCTTCATTGTTGATTACCAGGAGATTGATACAAATAATTATCGGAATATTCGGATGAGCTGTTAGGTCACCTTCAAAGATATTCAAAGATTTTTTAATCTTTACAGCAGTTAAAGCAAAGCTTTGAAGTTTTTCCAACTTATCTTTATGCTACATCGTTTTTGGCCACCAGACCAGTAAACCATAGGTAATTCTGGGTCTCACAATAGCCGAATAAATCCAAAGAATCAATATCGGTTTTAGTCTCCCCTGTTTACCAAAAGTTTGGCATGAAATAATTCTTAAGTACATAGGTATATAGTTAATATAAAGTACTAAAACATCACTCGTTTTCTTAGACGAGGTTAAAATTCACGTACGTAGGAAGACAAACGTGTACTATATGAAGTTCATCCGCATCGAGTTGCTGAAGGAGTTACGCTTGCATAAGCATCAATATGCTTATCAACACAGGGTGAATCTACTGAAAATCTACTGCTTCTTGATATTTAGCGAGTTTTCGATAACACGTCCTTTGCATCAATTTACGCAACTCTCAAAATAAAAAAAGGAATGGACAATAATGCAATAAGCTGGATTCAAACAATACCTCGAGCTCACTCCTCCACCATTAAATGGAGTGGGACTGCGTTTCAGCCATGAGACGAATATCTCGAATCAATCCTGAATAAGAAGCTGAACTGGACTGCTCAACTAGACTACGCTATCAAGAAGGCAACTTCAGCGAGGTAACGATTGGCCTTTTTCCAGTGCCATGCGCACAACGCCGACTGCAGCCATGTAAGCCATGCTCTCCTTACTGCCTCGCCATGTGAAGGAGGCAGAGCTTAATGCAGCCTGCAAAGAACTACAACGATGCTCGAAGGCGACCTAAGCAGGATGGTTAGACCTAACAAGGAGCTAACACCTCTAGTAACAACAGTCTTGGACTGGATGTAAGCGAAGCCAAGCATTGACGTTCTATATAGGGTAATTGACACAGATCGTGTGGAACAATGGAGGGCCGAGTCTTCACCGGGCACCGCTGGGACTGGATCAGGGATCTACGGATCAGGTCTAAAGCAAAGGCGTCGCGTGACTGATTTCGTCACATGTGCACCAAACATTTATTTAAGTTTTTCATCTCCAAGCATAAAAAAAAGGAAACTCAAACCAAAGTGTTTGTTGCTTCAAATTGGAGGGTTTCGCTAGTAGGCTCGCATATGCCCGGGTATTAGGGAGCAGGGTACCTGTGCAGTGCACATGTTGCACAGGTGGACCCGACGCCACTGGTCTAAAGGGTACTATTTGTGGCCAACCGTCTTTCAAACAAAGGTATACGCAATATACATCTGTGCTACGATATATCTAAAGCGCAACTACAGACATACCAAAATCGGAATCTTTTCAGACTGCCACATGTGTTTCCAGACTAGTCTAGGAGTGCATTGGGTATCCGGTCGCTGCGGAATCGAAGGAAATGAACATACCGACAGCTTCCTAGTCTTGATCTGCTCAGCAATTCATTGGACCTGAACCGTTTCTGGGTACCTCCACATCCGCTATTAAAGGTGGGACTTGAATGTTGAGAGCTATGAACCTCCGCGGATGGACACTCTCAAATTTCAATGACGTTGGGAGAAGAAACGATGTAAATAAACAGACACTGATGAGCGGTGTTGTGTAAAGAATGTTTTCTCTTTTTTCATTGGGTTTATTCAGCAAAAAACTTTGAACCTAAAGTGAACATAGCAGACCACGTCTGCCCTGTCACACTTGAAGATGCAGAGAAGTGTTTGAACCAGAGTTGACAATGTTCCATTTTGAACTGGATTCTTCCAGTTTTTTTAGTGATTCAGTCAAACGGTTGAATCCTAGATTCTACCAGTTTTTCGTATATTTCCCAATTTTATCCAGATTTTTTATGTACTCGGTTTTTTCGGAAATATTTTTAGAACATAAATGTTGTAGAGTGATAAACAATTCTCACCAACGTTTCCAGCCTACTCTATTTTTTCGCACGAAACCCGGCCAAAATATAAACTACATAGCATTGCTGAGATGAAAAAGGCAAGTGGGATTAGCTTTATTTACAAACTAACAAAGAGATTTTACCAGATGAACCTCCGCGGATGGACACTCTCAAATTTCAATGACGTTGGGAGAAGAAACGAAGTAAATAAACAGACACTGATGAGCGGTGTTGTGTAAAGAATGCGAAAAAAATCAATTCCAATTGATTCCTAATTGGTTGACTGTCAAAAAGCGTGCTAAGCCTGGAAGGTTCATAACACCAAATGTAAGTCATTCCAAAAAGCTCCTAGAGCTCAACAAATGAGCTTTTTGTACATTCGTAGGTCTAAGCAACGGGGCACTGTCCGAGTAGATACCTTCAAATAGAACTTTGCCCGGGTGCAAGATATCTCACGCGTTTATAATATGGAAAGTGAGACCTCGGAAATCTTTCGGTACTTTATTTAATCGCAGTTTCGGTACTTTATTTAATCGCAGATCAAAGTTTCTTGATAGTGGGTGCTTGCAACCCAAAGAGATTTGGTCTTTGATTGAATCCCTGAAGGGTTCACATCGTTTGACAACGTAATTCTGTTATCCCAATAAAAAATAAGTGCTGTTACAGACGAGATACTTTTCTGTTATGCAAATTGATATTTGCTAAGAGGAGTTTCAGAAAGAAATAATGACTTGATGTGTTGTGTTGACTTAAAATGTGTTCCATTATTTTAAGGGCTGACGATATGCTGTTTGGCCTAAAAGATTTTGGCAAAGTTTTGTTCCTTTTATTGGTCTTAGGGTTATAAATAACCCGTACTTGTCGCCACACTCCAGGGATGTAACCTGAAATTAAGCTTTATTGAAAGAGTTCTGTTAGAATATATAAAAAGTGCTTCACCCCTCTTTGGTAGTACAGGAAAAATTCCGTCCCAAGCAGGTGACTTGAAGGAGTCGATTGCCCTCCACCATCAACATTAGCGACTACTTGCTTGTCAAAGCGAATTTTGTAACCTTACTGTTGCGATGCTCCTACACGTGCTTCTGCATGTCACATATCAGTATGAAAGCTGTTTCAACCTCGTGTGGGAACAGCTGATAAGTAGCTCAGGCAAAAATTGTGGTTACGATAAACTTTCAAAAGACATGCCTCCGGAAGTGCCACGATGACGAAATCGTAACTCATTACCAGGGGCGACTCGTGGCTTTCAAATCTGCCTGTTCAACTACAAATTCTGAAAATCGCGAAAATCACGCAAGTCATTCTATTTGTTACTATTTGAAAGTGAAATTAAAAACCACTAAATATGAATATAAATTTGCGTTTGAAATATATTTTTTTTTATCTGCCGTCCCCGTGTGCAATGCACAGGTTGCACCTATGGACGAGTCGCCCCTGGTTTATCGTGAAGTGTAGTCAAGTTCCGTTTATGCATTTGGTGTTAAAAATTTTTTCGTAGAAAAACGAACCAACAGAAAATGAATAGAAAGTTTGAGAGTGCATCAGGAAGGAACGACATGGTGAAAGTATCATTTTTTCGAGAATGACTTTTTAAACTTACTCAATATAATAATTTTTTTTTTATCTGCCGTCCCCGTGTGCAATGCACAGGTTGCACCTATGGACGAGTCGCCCCTGCTCATTACTCAGTACATCGAAAAGTGCACGGTTGCTTCCGATAAAGATGGAGCGTCGAGATATTGTTCAGTAAATTAACTAGAAGTTAAAAACCAAATTTCACTTAAGGTAAAACCCAAAGAGTCTCAATTTTATTTATCGCGCAATGAGGCCGAATACCAATTGAAAATCAACGAAATAGCATTGATAACAGCGTGAATGGGCCCACACCCGTCGATGTGACGCTGGAATTGATGAATCAGAGCGTATTTCTACTGAATTGGTCTGATAATGTGTTATTATGATTAGGCAAAAAGGGATCATGTATATATAAGCTGATAACGACAAAAGATCGTCACGTGTGAGTGGGTGCGTATATAAATTTGACGAAACTATAAAATTATAATGGCAAAGCCTGAGTCTATCATATTCTGGACGTTCGGTATTGCTTTTCTTTAGTCCTTACACACCGGCTCATTGCGGCTGGAAGTAAGAGTGGCGGAATCTTTTACTGAAGACGCTACTTGAGGAATCTTTTTAAAGAACAGAAAATTCTTGCAAAGTTTTTCAATCGAAGACATATGGGCCCAGAAAAAACGAATCTCTGGTACACGCCTCAGAGAAAACGTAGGACAGTTTCAAATTGAAAACTTTACTGAACTATGAACTGTCAACTGGTCAAACAGATTCTCTGCAACATGCACTTCAGCTTGCTAAAGAACAAACAAATGAGGCTCCAACTGTCTGTATATATATTTCTTCGATATTTCCTGAAAAGACCAGATAAACCTAGACTTGAGTAAAAAAGTTACAATAAAAAATGACCATACGAAATGATTTCGTTGACTTTATTCAGTTTACATGAAATTTTAATGAAGATTGAAAAAAAACCTAAACTAATCCACCTAGCGTTCAGACCCAGCCTTTCTCATTCAAACTTTTATTTGCAAAAAAAGATTTACATGAACGCTTCAATCCAATAAATGCATATTCACTCTTAAAAAATATTGATGTTGTAATCTATACATATAAAAATGCAATCCGGTCTGTCTGTCTGTCTGATCCATATAGGCTCGAAAATTACCGAACCGATCGGCGTGTAGGGGTTTTTGGTGCCGATAAAGGTTCCCATGATAGTTTGAGACCCCTCCCTTTTCTGGAAAGGAGGGGTCCCATACAAATGAAACATAAATTTCTGCACAACTCAAGAACAAACCAAGCAAATGAAACCGAATTTGGCATGTAGATGTTTTAAGGGGTAAAAAATATGTCCATAATGTTTTGACACCCCTCCTTCTTTTGTAAGGGAGGGATGCCATACAAATGAAACACAAATTTCTGCACATCTAGAAAGCTAACAAACTAAATGGAACCAAATTTGGCAGGTGAATGTTTTTGTGGTAAAAAATATGTTCCATAATCGACCTTAGGCAACATTTTGGATTGTAAGATAGCAACTTCCGGTTTCTGGAAATCAGCCTAAAATGGACGATTCCCGTTAAATATGAGTATCTCCGGAACCAGAAAGATGCACAGAAGCTAAAAATTGATCACAGACACAATCTTGAATTTTAAGATGGTGAATTCCGGTGTCTGGCAAACAGCCGGAAATGACCAAATACCATTCAATATGAATGTTTTCGGAACCAGAATTACGCCCAGATGACAGAAATTGATTTCACAGGCAATTTTAAAGTTCAAAATGACGACTTTTGGTTCCTGAAAAACAGCCCTAGGTGACCAAATACCATCCAATATGAGTATCTCCGGAGCCAGAATGTTGCAAGAACACCACTATAAATTGTAGGATGGCAACTTCTGGTTTCTGGAAAACAGCCAAAAATGGCCGATTTCCGTCTGACATGAGTATCTCCGGATCTAGAATGATACACAGCAGCTGAAATCGACCACACATCCCATTTTGGATCCTAGGTTGGCGACTTCCGGTTCCTGGGAATCAGCCGAAACTGATCGAATAACACCCAATATGGGTGTTTCTTCAACCAGATTGACGCTCAGAGGCTAGAAATTATCTCAAATACCATTTTGAAATCCAAGATGCCGACTTCCGGTTTGTGAAAAACAGCCTAAAATAACCAAATACCATCCAATATGAGAATTAGACTGGGACACAATTGTATGGGAAAAAAGCGTTGGTGTAATTTTTTCGCTCCCATGCACTTTTCGTGTTTTTTATGGGTCCTGTAACAACTGTGTAACTTTTCAGATCGATCGGTGGAACCCCTGATTTGCGCCCGATTTTTTAAGTTTCCATACGATTTTATATGGGAAAATCCACTTTTTCAAAACTTATCCTCTAGAAATTTCCAGTTGGCTCCTAAAAATATAGCAATACATGATATTTGTAGGAAATTTTCCTGGGAATAATTCTTCTGAAGACTGTAAGGCGCTACAAAGTTTGTAGAAAAAGTTATTCACCTTAAACTGATCGAATGTCTGACGAACGGCTCAACATTGAATTTTTCCAGCAACACTGCTGCAGCATGCTGCTGTTGCAAACTCAACAACGTGATGAGAAACAGTTTCGCGTAGAATTAAGCTTGAAAGCGTGGTTTTTTGTTCATAGTATCTTCGGAGAAAATGCTTAGAATATCAATCCCTATATTTTGATAGTATTCGTTGTGTGATTTATACCCCTAAAAGTGAGAAATCAGCTTTCTAAACACCCCTACGTAGTGAAAAACATTTTCTTGTGGGATTAAGCTTGAAGGTATGATATTTTACTCACGTTATCTTCATTATCGGAGAGCTTGCTTAAAATAATAACTATCAAGTTTTAATGTAGATTGATTGCTCCCCCTAAAAGAGGGAAATAAGCTTTCTAAACACCCGTGTCGTGTGACAACTTGGGTTCTGGTGCCAATTTAATAGATCATACCCTGGTGTCTCTTAGAAAGAAGTTTGGTAGATACATAGCTACAATTTGTGCAGATACATGCCTGGTTTCAAATGGCATTTGCTTGTTGACCGAGATCTACGTCACAATCCAAACACCTGCTTCTGTTTACCTTTTTTCGCTACTAGAACAGACGAATGTCTTCTTCTTCCTCACCTGTGTATACCTCATTGGTTCGTAGTGACCTGCTGGCCATGTATCTGCGGAATGGCTTGACTATCATTCCAATAACTACACGAATCACTAATTTATAGAGACGTGTTAAAATGAGCTTGACTGTTCAATATTTTTAATATGCAATAACGTTTTCGTTTAACTTGCGTAAGCTTGATGAGCACCGATGACTAGGAAAGGGTTTACAGCATTTGGGCTTGGTGTATTCCATTTTCACTTTATCCATCTTCACAAAATGCAAACTGTTACTAACACATCTGGAGTAGTGCAATCGTATTTATATACGAAAACAGATATTATAGGTAACTCAGTAGTTATTGGTTGCGTACTTTCCAAACAGTTATTATTAGTAAACAAGTAGGTAGTGTAGCATGACAAACATATTTTTTTAGAAAACATTCGGCAAGGGGGAACGTGTAGATAGGCTAAGGTTAAGCGCTTGATCATTTATCCAATCGTTTTGTTGTCAAAAAATGATTTGTATATTTTTGATGAAGCATTCCAATGAACGTAACGTTTTTGCTGGAGAACCATGGACAAATTAAAAAAAACCGTGTATTTTCCGAAATATTACTAATTTTTTCGAGCTTAAATCAAAAATAACTCGAAAACCGATGTCTTTAGAATGTTTACTACCGAAAGCTTTTTGATTCAAAATTACTCTCTGCATCTTTTGAAATCATCAGAGTAGAAATATTTTGAAAAATGTTTAAACAAGAATTTTTATAAAAAAAATTAATCTACCATAAAAAAAAATATTTTTCATTTCTCCATCCTGGACTTTTTTTTAAAAGTTGCGTACTAACGTCAAGTTTCTTGAAAAATAAAGTAAAAAAAAATCAACTCTTTTCTTTTAAATTGAAATTTAATGTTTATTTTTAATTTTTTTTGGTCAAAAATTTTTTTTTTTGTGCGGTGTATATTTTTTTTATGGTGCATTTTTAATTCCCTACAACTCATTCTCAGACAGTTTTTCTATACAACCAATGCTTCGACAGTTTTTCTGGGCTACAATGCTTCGAATAAAACCTATGCCAAAAGGCATACGCCCTTTTAGAATGTAACTCATGGGTGTAAAAAATCTCTCCATCTGTGAAAAATGCTCAGTTTGCTAAGCCAAATACGTGTGCAAAGTTTCATTCAAATCAAAAATGGTCGATATTCGACAATAGGTCATTTGGCGCGATCTTGCTCATAGTTATTATTTTAGGCAAGCTCTCCGATAATGAAGATAACGTGAGCAAAATATCATACCTTCATTCTTAATCCCACACGAAAATGTTTTTCACTACGTAGGGGTGTTTAGAAAGCTGATTTCTTACTTTTAGGGGTATAAATCACACAACGAATACTATCAAAATATAGGGATTGATATTCTAAGCATTTCCTCCGAAGATACTATGAACAAAAAATCACGCCTTCAAGCTTAATTCTACGCGAAGCAGTGTTGCTGGATAAATTCAATGTTGAGCCGTTCGTCAGACATTCGATCAGTTTAAGGTGAATAACTTTTTCTACAAATTTTGTAAACAATCAAAATATAGGGATTGATATTCTAAGCATTTCCTCCGAAGATACTATGAACAAAAAATCACGCTTTCAAGCTTAATTCTACGCAAAGCAGTGTTGCTGGAAAAATTCAATGTTGAGCCGTTCGTCAGACATTCGATCAGTTTAAGGTGAATAACTTTTTCTACAAATTTTGTAGCGCCTTACAGTCTTCAGAAGAATTATTCCCAGGAAAATTTCCTACAAATATCATGTATTGCTATATTTTTAGGAGCCAACTGGAAATTTCTAGAGGATAAGTTTTGAAAAAGTGGATTTTCCCATATAAAATCGTATGGAAACTTTAAAAATCGGGCGCAAATCAGGGGTTCCACCGATCGATCTGAAAAGTTACACAGTTGTTACAGGACCCATAAGGAACACGAAAAGTGCATGGGAGCTAATAAATTTTTTTTGTCCCACCCTAATGAGTATATCTGGAAATAGAATGATGCAATGAGCTAACAATTGACCTCAGGCACCATTTTGAATTGCTAAATGGTAACTTTTAGGAAACAGTCGAAAATGACCGAATACTACTCAAGATGAATATTTCTGTAATCGAGATGATGCATAGAAACCCAACATTGACCCTGGACCCCATTTTGAATTTAAAGACGACCACTTTTAGTTTCTGGAAAACAACCAAAATAACTAAATACCTCCCAATATGGGTATTTCCGGTGTCAGATTGATGCCAGAAAATCTGCTAAAAATGACCGAATACCACCCAATATGAATATATTCAGACTTAAGGCGATGTACAGAAACCAAAAGTCGAGGATATTGTCATTTCGATGAACCCAATCATTTCGAACGATTTGTTATTTGACTTTGATCTTATCCTATGGCCGATTCGTCGTGCATTTGCAGACTTTTAACACATCGCAAGGAATCAATTAAATTGGAACGTTCAAATAGTACGATACCACATTTAAATTATGTTGAGGCCACATATATCGATCAAAGCAGGTATAGTTTTAAATAGTCTTTGAATTTCTGTTTTTTCCATAACTTTTGAGCCACATATCAAATTGTTATGTAGTTTGTTATTTGTAAGTTCGAGAGATGACTCGTTCGTATGACACTAGTTATGTTCAAATAAGTCATGTAATCTTTGAGATAATGTTTTATTAGCAATTTAATACATAACGGTTGCTTAAGTTCGATTTTAATTAAATGAAATGGGAACGTATAGGGCAGCCAAACTTTGAAACCACGTGTTCAATCATAATTCATTAGTTACCTTTTAACCAGCTCGTTCATTTTATATCAATATTGTTCAAATCGGTTGTGTAGTTTCTGAGATAATGAAGTTTCGTGATTTTCACATTTCGATACATTACAGACGAAGTTACAGTCCGCTTACAGTAAAATTCTATAGGGTGTTATGAGGCAGCTATACATTTCATTTGACACTAATTTTGTGGAAATCGGGTCAACCATCTTTGAGAAAAGTGAGTGAGTCCAAGTAGTCTTCGGAATATGTTCTTTTTCATAGCCTGATTTCACATTTTTAAACATTACAGGCAAAGTAACAGTCCGATTGCAAAACAAATCAATAGGGTCTTATGGGGCACTTAGACCTTCCATTTGAAACTGATTTTATGAAAATCGGTCCAGCCATCTCTGAGAAACATGAGTGAGAATAAACAGTCTTCAGAACACGTTTGTTTTCATAACTTTTGAACCACAAGTTCAATCTTTATGAAATTCAAAAGTTGAGGGTTTTTCAGGTAGCCCGTTCATTTGAAATCAATTTTGTTCAAATCGGTTGTGTAGTTTTCGAGATAATGATGTTTCGTGATTTTCACATTTTGACACATAACATCTAAACTAAAAATCCGATTACAATAAAATTTAATAGAGTCTTATGGGACAACAAGACCTTTCATTTGCAATTAATTTCATGAAAATCGGTCCAGCCATATCTGAGAAAAGTGAGAGAGAATAAAAATCTGCACATACACACACACATGCAGAAAATGCTCAGCTCGTCGAGCTGAGTCGAGTGATATATGCCATTCGGCCCTTTGGAGCACTTCTATACTTTCGGTTTTGCAAGTGATTGCTATACCTTTCTAGGAGAAAGACAAAAAGTTAATACGGACAAAAGTGACTTGAATTCAAATTGGCTATTTATTCCTAAATAAACACATAACGGTACACATAACGAACGAAACAAAAGTTTGTACGTCACTAGACGAAGCAATTTTGAAAATGGGCCCTTAGATATAAGCAAACCAATTCCATAAACGGTCAAGTCTCGTCATAATGCAACAATCTACAGAGCATATCCGAAAAATAAAGTAAAATAAAGCGTAAGTTAAAAATAATTTAGTACCTTTAGCTCACAAGAAAGAAAGCTAAATTAACTAAAATTAAAAAAAGCTGTTCACTCTCCAAATCCTCATCCTTCTCAAAACAATAGATTAGCAATATATAAAATTATCGCTTTCAGAGCACTCATCAAGCACTGAGACGAGAGACGGACGGATGAAGCAAACGTTGAGTCATCGGAACAGCATTTATCTCTTGCTCTTTTTCCTACCCGCTGTGGTCGTTGCGTGAGCACAGCCAGGCACTCGTTCAAACTCTGCCACTCAACCACATTCGACGCTACAATCGGAGCGCTAGTGTTGCATTCTATCCGATCCGGGCCGAACCGATTACTACGACTACTAAGTGAAGCTGCGAACAGTTACAGTTGGTTCAGTTGGAGAATTGCTTTTTTTATTTGCTGCTGCTGCCAGTCGCTTCCGATAATTTGTGACGTAAACAAAGCCGTGTATATTTTTACACTAACTGCAAATAATGCAACGTCACTTGGATATTGGAACGAAATTTTAAAACTGAAAAACTGATATGCGAGAATATTATATAATTGATGATGTTATAATTGTCGATTACTCTTATCACAACTGAACAAATCTTTCCGGACCTTAAATTAGCTCGTTAGGGATTTAACTATCGTTTGGCTAACTCTAGTTTTAATTGAATTAAAATGGTCTAAGTTTCGGTGTTTAAACCTTGGTCTCACTAATTCTGAAGTACGTTGAGGGTCATTGATCAATCAACCGGCAATATTAGCTCACGGAAGGATCAAAGAAGAAAATCTGTTATGAATTCTTGAATGTCAAATTTTCAATCAGTTTCTACGTAATACGCATACGTCAGAAAAATAGGAGTGGGCTTATCACTGCTCTTTCAGACCTTCAAAACCTTATTGCCAATTAAAATCAAGAACTGTTTTTTTTTTTAACTGACATATGTATAGGTACCACTTTCTCAAAAACTAAATCTGTTTACAGCATCAAATCCTCGGACTTACGAGAGAGCAAAATAAACTCATCTCTAATACAGGTATTTCTTTCCGGGATAACCGGTAACACCAGCCCTATTTGCCAGATACGATTCAATAAAAAGAAAATAACACGCAAACAGGTAGCCATAGAGATAGGTTCTTCGTTGGGACTCGTATTCGATTCGCATCCTTCGCAGTCACGTCACACGAGGAAGATCAAAATATTCGACCCCCTTGATAAATACCACATACTTCCCAGACAATGCTACTTACCATAATTTGCCGAAACAACTCAAACTCGTCCCGCGCCTTGGTTGATCGTCGTCTGTCTCTGTTCAACTGTCCTCTAAAAACTGGGTTGTATTTACATTCCTTATTTTTAGCGCAACTGCGGTCACTGCGGTGGTTTCCACAACTTCAAAATTTTATTCTTTGTGCTGTTTTACGTATTATTTGATAATACTCACTCAAACTTAATCGCTTCGAGCTCAGATATATTTTGTTTTCGGAAACTCACTTTTCAGTGTGCTACGCAGTTATTACTGTACTCCCAAATAACCAGGCCGGAACCAAACTGTTAAATCACTAGTAGCCACTTGATTATTCAATTTCTTCCTTATTTAGCAACAAATTCATATTTCCATTTGATTTTTTTGAACTTTACTTTTCATGCTTCTTCTTGAATACTACTCTTTTTGTCAGGCCACTATTTATGTTGTATGTGTCACCATCCAACTTCGCGCAGTTCGCAGCTATGGACGACAGATAATAGAAAACTGATTTTTCATCTTTTTCTCCCTGAAAACGGATAAAATTTGTCGGAAAACATCAACTTGTAGCTCACAGAAAACTTTTATTCATGATTTAGCAGCAAACATTATAAAAAACACACAGAAAGGCAAATTTTTCACTGCAGCAATCAGCTTGAAAAGAATCGCGAACAAGAAGCCTAGAGCCGACGTCGTCTTGCAATCCACTGTGCACAACCACTCTGCTGCGAATTTGCCGTCGTCGCCATCGTCGGTGCCTCGCGTAGTAAAAAATCGGACACGCACACATACTCATCCGCAACAGGGGACAGAAGGAATCATGTATCGGTGAAAAGGTCCTAAGCTCATTATTTATTTTAAATCATTTATGGTTGTTGTGATTGCCGAATTGGTTGCGCAGCCAAATATAAAATATCTCACGGTTTTTTTATACTTCTAGTTTTTATATAAAAGGAAATTTTCAAGAAAATCATTCGAAATCCTGCTTTTTGACAATTATTCAAGTATATTTTTATTACAAACAAAGTATACACGATCGGAAGAATTTATCCAAATCCATGAGTTACTTAGGGCTTCGTATACACGGTAAATAGGGGCAGCTTATATATACACGATAAGCTACTCATAATTATTGGAGGGTTAGTTAAGACGTCTGTCTTTGGTAGTGGTTAGAATATGAATAACTGTATTTCTGTCATGTAATAATAATTGCTAAAACTCAAGGCTTGCTTCAGCTTCAACACTCCTCCTCAAGCCGCAGAGAGTCCCATCAACTTGCAACTTTCTTCAAACTTTATTCGTTGCAGTGGTTTGGTGAGACCATCCGCAATTTGCTCCTCTGTGCTAATGTACGTCAGGTTTACCACACCACGGCGAAGAGCGTCTTTTATGAAATGGTGGCGTATGTCAATGTGCTTCGTGCGCGGGTTATAACCACCATTTTTCGCGATCGCAATGCAGCTTTGGTTGTCGCATCGGATCTCAATCGGTTCATCGTTGTTTTTATTGAAAAGTGCTGACAGACCACGCCACCAAGATGCCTCCTGCACGGCAGTCGAAACGGACATGTATTCGGCTTCACACGTTGAGAGCGCCACTGTTGATTGCTTCTTGCACATCCACGAGATTGCACCACCCTGTGCCATGAAGATGTTGCCACTTGTGGACTTCCTTTCATCTGGATCCGCTCCCCAGTCAGCATCGCAATAACCGACCACGCTAGAATCTGCATCCTTTCTATAGATCAGCTTCATACCGGAAGTTCCACGTAGGTAACGCAGAACATGCTTCACTGCGTTCCAATGTTTGACCCCGGGATTGTTGTTGAACCGGCTAAGAGTGTTCACTGCAAATAGAATATCCGGTCGAGTGCTCTGCGCCAAATACATGAGACACCCGACTGCTTCCTGATAGGGAACGTCCTTCATAGCAGTGGATTCATTGTTATCTTTCGGGCTCGCTTCTTTTGTAAGCTTCTCACTGCTGTTCATCGGCACCTTTACTGGTTTGCATCGTTCCATGTTGAACCGTTTCAGAATCGACTCTGTGTAGGCTTCCTGATCCAAGCTGATGGAATCATTGGCTCTTCTGATTCGGATTCCAAGGCAGTGTTGCGCTTGTCCAAGATCCTTCATCCGGAAGCAGCTAGAGAGATGTTGCTTTAGTTTGTACTTCCATGCTGGATCGTTGCAGAAGATCATCAGATCGTCGACGTATATTGCAACAATCATCATTTTGCCTCCTTTGTTACCAATATATACACATGGATCGTACTGTGTTGGTTTCAGGCCAAAACGTCGAAGAGCCGCATCGAGTTTTTGGTTCCAAACTCGGCTTGACTGCTTCAAGCCGTACAATGCCTTGTTCAGTTTGCACACCATCGTTTTTTGATTATTGTCCGTGAAACATGGAAGCTGCTCCATGTAAATCTCTTCATCGAGATCGCCTTGTAGAAAAGCCGTCACTGCATCCATCTGGTCAATCATAAGGTCGTGTTTGATTGCCAGGGCGAAAAGGTACCGCAGCGAACTATACCGAACGACGGGAGCGTACGTCTCATCGTAGTCTTTTATCTTCGGCTTGATGGCATCCCAGAGGCCTTCCAGCTGAAGAAAAGTTTTCGCAGCAAACTTCCATGACGACCAGTTTTCACGTCCTCTCAAACGTTCAATGGCTGGAATGTTGGATGATCCGGAAACTCCGTTGGAACTTGAAGTGCTATTTGAACTCGTAGTCGTTTTCTAGCATTGACTGGGCCCATAACCTATTGGAGGGTTAGTTAAGACGTCTGTCTTTGGTAGTGGTTAGAATATGAATAACTGTATTTCTGTCATGTAATAATAATTGCTAAAACTCAAGGCTTGCTTCAGCTTCAACAATAATCTACGTAGACCAAACGCACAAAATTTAAACAATTAGTGTAAAAATTTAAAGACGAAATTAGGAAATAAAAAACTTCGAATCGCAAACTAATATGAAATACCTATAACAGATAGAGTATTTATTTTATTACCAAAGTTTGATTTGCAGTGCTTACACGGTAAGAAAAAAACCATTAATGGATACTTTTTCAACCGTTTCGCTAAAAAGTGAGCCTACCCGGGGAAACGGGTATACCGATCAAACGTCCAAAAGTGGGTACAATTTCACTCATTTAGAAAAATCAATTTTCTCAAGAAAATGGGTGAAAATTAAATAAAATCTGCATCCATGCAAAAATGGAAATTTTGTGATTATTATTAAAAAAAGTGAATAGAAGTGAAAGTGGAATCAATTATTTTTAATTATTTGCAAATGTATAAAAATGACTCTTATTCACGAAAAAGGAGTATTTTATCTACTATCATCAATTGTCAGAATCTCAATTCTCTGTAACAAAGGTATTGCACCCAGATAGTGGACATTCTAGACCTAATATAAGAAACTCTCAAATTGTAAAATTCAATACTTGGTATTACATACTGTTTACCTTGGAACTTCTCAAACGACGCACCATCGAGTCTCTTTTTGAGTTCTTCCATGGCAATTATTGACAAAACAGATCGTAGAAGTAAATAACGCGTGCGAGAAAATCGACAGAGCAAACAAAAATGGGTAAAAAATGACCCATTTTTTTCTAAGAATATGTCTTTCTAATGCGTGCAATTCTACCCTTTCACATTTTGGAATTCACCCATTTTTTTGACAGCCGCATATGGATGGATACAAAATTATCCATTAATGGGTTTTCGACTTTTACCGTGCAAAGGAGATTTGAGTAGTTTCAAGGCAGGAACATTTACAAGCATTACTAAAAAGTTTACTATCAAAAATTGGGTTATTTAGCTTTTTACGGATTTTTGATTTTCATATATCAGCCAGAAGAGTGTAATTTTCCGAACAAAATGTGATATTTTTTAAATTTTATGTCGTTGTTCTCCGATCGCTTTAAATCTAAAATCTGTCATTGTAGACATTTCGAGCAGACATCGAGCAGTTTTAATTCGTATTTTAAAAACCGAAAAACAACGATAAATTTTTTTTTCGGAAGATTACGTTTTGCTTAGAAAACGCAGCTCTTTCAGATGGTATAAAAACTGGTATAGCTTAACAGTTAACAACTGCGTGATCACTCCACTATCATCCATAACCCATGCACATTGCAACCCGCATAATCAATAACCATAAAACGTGCCTAACAACTAGTTCGGGTTATAGTCCCAACTGTATGGGGTATCGTTAAACCATATGGATTATCATCCGTTTATGGTTATTGATTACGCGGGAATGTAATTCACCTGAATCCAGGCCTATGGAAAGACGCTATCGTTTCATGACCCAAAATGACATGTGACATTAGAGAACATTCGTATATTATGTATTATTAGTTTTTATCATAAATTTGAAAATACAAGTATAAGAACCCGAATTAATCCTAGCGATATGACCCGTTCGATTTGTCTCTTCCCTTTCCTTTGATGTCTGGTTAGGAGAAGAAAATAAACTTTCAACTATAACAAGAATCGTGCGAATCGGTTGGACCACTCTTATATCTTTGGTTTGGCAGTGATTGCTATACCTTTCTGAGAGAAAGGTAAAAATATCGCTTCTGGTAATCTAATAACTTCTCTTTTTAACAGATTCATTTGAAAGTGACAATTCATCATTTCAACAATACAATAGCGAGATGCTGCGGCTGCAGGCAGAGAACTACGAGCTACGAAACCGAGTGGAAATGAACCGGCAAGGTATTTTATTTCTCAATAAAGATTCTAAATGCAGCTATTATACAGGTATTGGAAGCCTAGCTGTGATTAGCAAACAGTTTGAATATGTTAAGTCCCATTTAGATGAACCACACTGTAGTCTCACTACAGACCAATTGTTCGTCATGACTCTGACTAAGCTCCGACTCAATACACCCTTCAGGTCAATGGCTTATAACTTATCATTATAGTCATACGATATACAAGTATTTCAATCGGACGTTGTAAGCCTTATAACGTGTGAGGAAAACAATCCGAACAACTTTTAAATTGGTCTACGATTTCAAGGTGCTGCACAAATCGAAAAATCCTTTTCCACAAAATGAAGATCCACTTTTATATAACTGGTAACACGACTAGTCGATTCGGTCAAGTGACGCTTAGTTGGGAAAAAGGCGTGGTCGAAAGAAGATCGTCGTAAATTAGTTTGCAATTTTTGTGAGCGAAATGAAGAAAAATCTATAAGTGAAGTGTTCCACTATTCATAAGATCTTGGATATAGAAAAAAAAAACATTTATATACATTATTGAAAAACTCTTCGAGAATGGAAATACCTTCAAAAAAAATCTGGTACCGGACGAAAATGCACTTTGCAAGAGAGCAAAGTTCGAGCGAAATTAAGGATGGAAACGCCTGGTCGGTCGGCGTAATCATATCGTGAGCTGGGCAATAAATATCCGATTGATTAAAAAACGATGAACTAGTATCTGCATAAAATGGGTTTAAAACTATAAATATAAGCACTATAAAAATGACAAAGTAGTGTTTTGGCCAGACCTTGCATTGTCAAACTATGCTAATGCAACTCTAGCGGATTTGCGGCAAGGCAATATCGGATTTGTTCCGAAAGAAAACAATCCTCAAAATGTGGCACTGCTGCAGTCTATTGAAATTTTCCGAGCAAATTTGAAGCGAATGGTCTACCATAAAGGTTACAGAGCAAAAAACGTCGATTGTTTGAGAGAAAATCAAGAAAGAGCTCAAAACAATTGAAACATCCGGAATTCAGGAAGCTATATAGCAAGTACCCCAGAGTATCAGGAAATCAGCGCGATGTGGAGCTGAGTTTTTCCTATGAGGTTTGTAAATGAGTTACATTACTAGAATAAACAAACAAGTATAGAAAAATAAGTTGCGCAAGGTTTTAAATTGGAATTGAAAGTTTGTTCGGATTTTTTACCTCATACGTTATCACAGAATTATATGTTTGCTTTAAATGTGCTATCGAGCCCACTCCGGTGAGCAACTTGGCCCGTCATACGCCTGAAAAGTTCAAAGTCACCTACAGAGAAGTGCGGGTTTTCATCGTTGACTGTTTTGGGGTTAAGTGTGAAACCCCAGGCAACCTAAAAGCGGCGGCAGCGCATTTCAGCAAATACAGAAAAGGAGAGACAGTCAAATTTTTAATTAGTGCCTACCCGGACGGCAATATTTATTTTCCTCAGAAGGTTTTCCCGGGCGTTTATCCGATAGAGAATTTTGAAGCAAAGCGGCTTTTTAAACTGTATTGAACCGAATGACGTGGTCCTGCCTGACAAAGGTTTCAATATAGGGGATTTAGTGAGTCAGAGACAAGCGGTACTTAATATCGCAGCATTTTTGCGCAACGAAAAACAGTTCAGTGTCTTCGAACTACAGGCTGATAAACAGGTAACATCGTTGAGAATCCACATTGAGAGAATAATCGGAAATCTTCGCACAAAGTACCAGGTTCTGCACGAGGTGTGGCACTCGTGCGGTTTCGAAATAAAATGAATATAGTAGATCTTATCGTTAAAACGGCATGCCTTCTGTGCAATTTGAATAGGTCGATCTTCAAGCAATAGAATACAACCTTTTTTGACGTAGGACTACGTCTAACCGCACTATATCGAGATACATTCTGCACTAAAACCAAGATGTAACGTCGGAATGAAAGATTTCAAATGTTAATACTGATGTAACCACTTGATGGATCACAATAATCAATATGTCGTTGGATTGATAAAATGATGGACAAATTTGTGATTCTTCAGTTATCATTATCATTTCATTTTTAAACAGTGAAAATTTCATAAAAGTTTCAAGGTCGAATTTTCCCGAACAATGTACCAATCACATGCGAGCACGCCTGGCACAGACTTCATGAGTAGACACCAACTGCCTGCTGTGATATACTGTATAGCAGTGGCAAAAAACTGACAGAATCTCCCCGTTTCAATAGGTCAACTAATGTTTGCTTCCTTGAGCCTAAACTATTTTGATGTCTTGAAGGTGAAGCTTTTTCGCAGAAGTTCGTAACAACCTCTTCTGTCGGACATTCTAACGATCTGCTGTTAGAATGTTATTGAAACTGATATCTTGAAGGAAAACATGCTGACACAGACAACAATACTGTCCCGAGCAATGTATGATTAGAGCGCTGGCCACTCGTCTTCTATCAGCGCAGAAGAACTACGCCGCCGGGGACCACAAAATATAAAAAAAAATTGGTGCATTGTACATATAAAATGCGTTGTTTATTTTTGAACTCTACACTCTGTTTTTCTCAGATTTATTAAAATAACTAAATATAGGGTATTTAAAAGACAATAGAAATCCAAAATGCTCCGTAAAAATCTTTGAATAGGTAGTTAAACGAGCTGTGCTGATGATTATATTTTGATAGCTGAATGAATTCAATATGACGCTGGCGGTATAGAGGAAAACTAAATTCATTTCATCTTGATATTAGAGTTCCGACATTTGTATTTGTATATTTCAATTAATTTTTTTTGCAATATCTATATTATCGACAAGAAAATATTACTTTCCATAACCTTACTTGTAATTGAACAACACTATGCAAACATCAATTACTGGGACTTATGTGCATCACTCTAGCCCGATTTATTTATTAAGATACCGTGACTGCGAATAATTCCGCGCAGTACATTTTTCCGCGCACTCATCTTAAAAAATTATTTTTAGTACAGTAATTCCACAAGACAAATAGATATAAAAGGAAGTTTAATTTCTACTAAATCGTACTCAATTTATCATTATACGGAAGGTTGCCTTCTCGCGTATTAAAGAAAACTGACTGTATTAGAATGAAAGGTATTCATCAATGTTAAAGAGAATATTTTTTATTCTAAACTAGAGTGCTGCAAAAAAAAATAATCAAAATACAGACCCGTTCGATTTTGACAACACACCCGAATTTTTACTGTAGCCAAATTCGAACCATGCCAAAAATGAACGGTTCTATTTTCATGACAGATCGTACATTTTAAGTGGCCAAAGACTACCTCAACAGTAGAAATGGCCACCAATGAACTAGTTTTAGTTACAAGTTGTTTGAGGTGTCACTTGATAAATTTAGGCTGACGACCTAGATACTTGATATGACCACCCGAGTAATTTTAGGCATAGTACTGCTTTGATCATAATCATTATATTAGCAGAACATATTCCAGTCTAGTCAAATCAAATAGCTTCAAAAAGAAATATAAAACTGTTGTAGTCCTACGTTAAATATGCGGTCGTGTCTTGGATACCACCCTTCTACTATTTTATATTTATTTGAATATATCTATCCGTTATAGAAATAGAATAGAAAAAGAATATATAGAATCTACACATAGTGGTTGGGACCAAACAGCATTGGGTAGTGTGATGTACTTAAAAATAGCCAGTGTTACGTACATACACATTCATGTTTGCTGAAAATCAGCTAAAGTTCGCTAGATTTTTCCGAGCTGTAAGACCAGCAATTCATCCAGCGAAATAAATTTTGCTTTTTGACGTTGGACTACGTCTTTGTTTTCTATACTGACATGCATTCTGTAAAATTGGAAATAAAACTATCAAATGTTGCATCTGATTTCAAACGATAATAACAACCTAACCACATGATGGATAACAATAACCAATATGTTTTTGGATAGATAAAATGTTGGACAATTTTGTAACACGCTAGTTTTCATTATTATTTGATTGCTTTGCGGTTAAAAATTGATAAAAAGTTTTAAGGAAAAATTTACGCAAACTATGAACCAATCACATGCGAGCGTTCCTAGCACAGACGATATGAATGGACACCTTCCATTTCCTGTGATATTCTATGTATCAATATCAAAAAAAAAATTGACAATGTTTCTCCGTCCCAACAGGTCAAATTTTTATTGCTTCAATGAACTTGGACTAATTTGATGTCTCAAAGGTTAAGATCTTTCGAAAAGTTTGAAACAACTCTTTTCCTTGAACAATTGGGTCCTTTAGTTTTAAACGATTTCCTGATTTTCATATATCAGCTAAAAGAGTGCAATTTTCTGAGCAAAACGTGATTTTTTGAGAATGTTTATCGTCGATTTTTAAATGAATAATAGGAGGCTGCTCGAAATGCTTTAAATGACAGTTCTGTCGTATACCATACATGGGCGAAACGTCAACTAAGACCTGTCGAGCAGCCTTTTTACTCTTCATTTGAGAATCGAAGAAGAGCGATACACTTTTTTTATATGTCGCCTTTTGCTCAGAAAACGCAGCTTTTTTGAATGATATATAAAAACTGGTATAGCTTTAGGACCCAATTTCTATGCCTGCTGTTAGAGCTCAATGAAGATTTATTCAAAATCTCTTTTTTACATTTGAACATTGTTAGATAATATTTTTTCATTTTCTACGTAACAAATAATTTACGTATACTAGCTGTCTTCGTGATACAGTGAATGTAATTGTTAGCAAATCAAAAGAAACTTGTCGGGCAAAAAAACAAAAATGATTTTTTTTAAATTAACCTTCGTTGTAATTGTTCATTGCTACGATTTTTTTATGGTTGATGGTGAATTGGTTGATAATTTGGTTTAACATTATAAACTTGATTTAATCAGGGTTAAATAAACAAAACCATTCGTTATGATTACGTAAGTATTATTGTATTGGATTTTTGAGGAAATAGAGTTGATTCTGATTTAGATGCAATACGAGAAATTCTTGGAGCTTTTTCAACAACAACGATACGCCTTGCCTTGTCAAATAAATGTTGTTTGTATAAAAAAAACAATCACAATATCGTCAAGTGTAAATGATATTCTTTCGAGTGATGTTAAATATATTTCTAAAAAATAAGTAAGTTACTGAACAAACGAATTAATTCTGTCTGCGGATTCTGTAACCTTTGTAACAAAAAATCTCGTTTATTCCGGTGTTTAGTCCCACGTCATCATTTCATACAACCACAGAACAGATATGCAATTTCGAACAAAACTCTGCAGCAAATCGGTGCCCAAGCTCTCGCATTCATTTTTTGCTGTTCCATCCTACATTGATTTTACAGTGCATCGAAAAGTTCACTCTAATAGTTTGAACATGCACCAAAATACAATTTTTTTTTTGCTTTAATGACCAGGCAAAAAGGTGATCTTGAATCTATCAAAATCAAGTTAAGACAGGACCGCATTCAAGAGATCTTTAAAGTGGAAATTCAGTAACAATTCACAATCAACGTCAATACAACAAATTAAACTGAAAATCTTTCAACCATTCAAACATTGCCTAACAAATATTCTTGGATCGTACACCTCACGACTGTTGAAAGTATTTTAACCTGTTAATTGGACTTGGAAACCGAATTTCGCGACCAACGACAATATTTTTTTCTCGTACCGTTTTTTATACCTAACATTGCTAGAAATGCATATCAGACGCGCTGTACCAACACTGCTTACGCCTGATGTCGTACAATGTAAAAAAATGATTGTAGTTAGTCGAGATATTCCGTTTTCAACTTGGGCAATAATGAAATTCATTAAAAATATATCTACATAAAAACCGTTGCACGTATGCGGGTGGTACTGTACGTTTATTATGAAAAGGCACCCTCGCTATACCAGTACCGGGGAGAACAAAGGATTCTGTCGACGAAAAAGCGGCGAGATCTCATACAGTCCTTTTGTTGAATGAATGGAATATAAGCGTAATGAAATTTCGAGTGTAAAATGCGTTCTGTCCACCGCTATTCGCGTTGACGGTGTTGCTGATATTTGTTTGGTTTTTGCATGCGAAAAAGAAGGAAGGAAATATTTTTGCTTTTGTCATCACGCACATTTTGACAATTACATATGAGTTTTCACGTAGGTGCGAACAGCCTTCAAAATCTCTTTCAACGCGAATAACCCGAATATGTCGATACTTAAAATAAAGAGAATTTGTCTCGTTTTTGGTTCTTCAGTTGAACAGATGTGATACAACCCTAGGGCTGTATACCTTGTAGTAGTCAAGCAAAGCAAAATTACATCCAACTGAAGCGCACTGTAAAATTTGTCAGCTTCAACCCGCCACCGCACGTACTTAGATCCAGTGTTGCCACATGTACAGATTTATCTGGAAAGGTACAGATTTTTCGTTTTTTCTGGTACGCTAAAAATATTTTTCACGTTATTGTTACGTGAAAGTTACTGTAGAGGTTCATTTTCTGTCATTTTGCATGATTTATGTGACAAACATAACATCTACGTGAAAATCACATGCATACTATGTTTTATCACGTACCATCTACGTGAACTTGACAACGTCAAACAAATGTACTAGAAGTAGTATCGCGTAAATTCTCTGTGCGAAAATACCCAGAAAAAAAATGGCGAAGTCTGATTCAGTTCCAGAACATGAAACAGAAGTTCTCGATGACATGTTAATAAGTGAGTTTTTCGAAAACCATAATAATTCGATATCGAGTTTTGGCTTACAGGTTTAACAGAGATTCAGTTCAGAGGATGACCTGAACATGCAGCCGACAGTACCCGAAAAAATTTAGGATGTATTTTGCGGTGAGAACAGTAAACGGACAATGTTTTTTATTGTAACCATAAAAACATGGTATTTTGACTGTAAGCTTGCAAACAATTTTCGTCATTACCATCTTTTAACAACGTTTTTCGTTGTTGCATTTACCACCGACAATATTTTTACCATGAAAAACATTGTCAGTGACTTCTAAATGTATGAGAAAAATGCCTGAAAAAATGTTGTTAAGATACATAACAACACCCCTTTTTCATGGTAAAAATGACAAAAACAATGTTTTTTATTGTTCAGGACAATGATTTTTAATGTAAAATTGATGTATTTACAATGAAAAACGTAGTTAAATTATGATATAACTATGTACAATTACAACAACTTTTAAGGTCTTTTTTATGTTATTTTTTTTTCGGGTAACTATCGCCAGCGAATGTCATTCTATTTACCAGTTTTTAAGTGGTTTAATTTATTTTCGAATGGACGAATTGGCATACCCGGCCGATATATTATGTAAAATATTTTGATAATTTCTGAAAACCATCTCCTGTATCTCAAATATTAGAAAAATTATTCGTTGTATAAAACATAATAGTAAGGAACCATTCAAATATTACATAACGCAGAATTTGGCAATTTTCAATACCCACATACCCTCATGTAAATTATTTTACATATTTGCCACACGCAATATACCGCTTCGCTGAATACCCCACCACCCCTGAGCGCGTTATGTATTATTTGAATGATCCCTTATCAGATACTCAAATGCTTTACACTTTACCGGTAAGTAAATTCTACGTGAAACTCAAATAAAATGCATATGTCTTTTGAATAAAAGTCACAGGATAATTCATCTAACCAGGTCATGATGGACTCAAATCATGTAGAATTCGGGTGAAAATGACAGTGGAAAATATTCACATAACTGTAACGTGAAAAATATTTTAAGTGTACTTGCGTCGTAAATCGCGATGTCGCGATGTATAGACCTTTTTACGTACGAATGTTTTAGTGCACCTAGTTGAGGAAAGTATTTACAAATCGCTTTTTTGTTTGCTATGCTATGTTTTTGGCAGCTGGACAAATATTCAGTTGAATACTTATTATAAGTTCTAAACTCGTTTCTGAATGAATTTTTCATTCGTGATCATGAATCGGGGGAAGCTGCTGAACATTATCGACCAAAAATGGTAAAAAGTGATAAAAAGTCGTAGCAACGAGATGCGATGATTTACAGTTTGGAGGAAACAAAAGCAACTTTACATGACTTTACACGTTCATTAGTGTTCGTAGGTGAAAAGTCACTTATCTCTATATCAATTTTGACACTTTGAGTGGAATCAAAATTGAGTATCTTTCATTCAAGTTAGAGAAGATTTGAACGTGCGTGTACGAATATTTATTATACTCAACCCCACTCAACCTACAAACACTTGAAAAATCGGTAAAATAAACCTTGACTCGGTTTGTTTACATTTGAGACGACACTTTTTTGTCGATTTCAATCTAGTTGAGGTTGCGGGTAATAATATTGATATATATTACTTCTCTTTGATTAAATTCAACCAATCAATTCTTTCAGTTAATGGCACAAAATGAAAAGAATGTCTACTACACCGACCGCCGAAGAGTATCAGGAAGCAATGTCCAAAGTAACCCTGGTAGAGCGCAATCCGGAACCAAATGGAACCCAGATCGTGAGCATGTATAGAAGTGGCCGTCGTGAGGCTACCGATATTGTAGAGTTAGCCAAACAAATCCAGGAAACAGACATCCAAGTTACCAATAATGCCTGCGCCAAACTGTTGGTTATTGCCGAACAAGTAAAGTTTCTACAGAAACAGGCTCAAAAAATTCTTGAGGAAACTCGAACCGCTCAAGATCTGCATCATGCCGCATGCAATTTCCGTAAAATACCTGGGCATATTTACCATCTCTATCGAAGGGATTCGGGGCAAACGTATTTTAGCATGCTGTCACCGGAAGATTGGGGACCGAATGGCTGTGCGCACAGCTTTGTGGGAAGCTATCGACTCGAACATGATCTGACTTGGACTCCGATTGAACAGTTACAACAAGTAAGTAGCGATCTGATATGGGCTAAAAAATTGTTAGAAACAAGCTCGAAGCAAAACGATTTATTGTCAATTTGCAATCCCTTTGGAGAAGAGATGGAGACCTAAAGATCCAAAGTGATTTAACCATTAAACTGTTATTATAGCAAAGCTGCTGGTATTTTATCAAACATAATGGCACACCGATGTTCTGAAGACTTTTCAGCCGGACTAGTACAATAAATATAAACGACATTTGGGTTTACTGATAAATATGAAATATATTTACACAATTAGTTCATACACAATGTCGGTCAATATAAGTAAAACCAACTAAACGCACGCGGATGAATAATAAATGTGGTCATGCACGATTCGTAATGCGAATTCCGCTAGTAAAAGCTACTAGCAATAATGAATGTAATTATAAAATTAATCATATTTATGTATGATTACTATAAGGCGCATCAAGTGAATGCCATTTGCTTTCTAACGGTGGCTTATAATAAGCTTCTATTTCTTGCCGAATGTCATATTCATAGGCTTCCTAGGTGCTGGCGTACGCTGTCGGGAGAGAAAACTTTGGCCAGGTCCACTAAGCAAAGCGAGCCGTGAATCGACAGCTTCTTGTTGGCAAGTCATTCCCAACCGGTAGAAAGCGGTTGCAATCAGCTGCTCTTCCTGGGCGCCCATTGGAGCTCGTACTGTCGACGATGATGCAGCCGTCAGGGTTGATGCATCACCTCCGCTGACTGCTGTCGAAGTGGACGATGTAGCTTCGGAGTCTTGATGAGATGGCTTTTCCAATAACAAAGCCTCTATAAATGAATAAAAACAGTTTGAATTATCGTTTTTGACACAAGTACCTTCTACTGGAAAGCGATCTATTCTGCGTTAGAATCAGAAAACATACAAACCTAGAGGATCTTACCATTAACAGCACGTGGATCCAGGGTTTTAATCACCTCCTTCGCCTTTTCTACGCACTTCTTGTAGCGTGTATCGGCAGCTAGCAGTTCGTGCTCTTTAGCTGCCAAAGATGCTTCCAAGTTAGCTATTTTCGTATGCAGCTGAGTCATTTGTAACTGTGCTTCATCAATTTGGGATGAACGCTGCTCGTTTAGTTCCAGTGCCTGTTTCAGTTGTATGTCCATGTCGCTTTTTGCACTGATATCGTCGCTATGATTCTGACTCAACAGTAATATGCGTTGGTTGGACGTTTTTAGTTGGTCACGTAATTTTTCGTTTCGTTGGTTTGCGTCATCCAACAGTTGCTGCCAATAAAATTACAGTAATATAATGCCATCGATTTCATCCTGCTATATAAAACTTACCGCAAGTGCTGTTTGTCCTCCTTGCCCTTCCCTCAGCGCTTTGTTCTCCTTCTCCAATCGTTCAATCCTATCCCTTACATCACTTGGTTGAAGTTCCTTAGACATGGTGTTCCCACTTTCAGAATCGTCTGCCGCCTGGCCACATTTGAGCTCATCGCAAGTTTCGCGTAATACATCCCGCTCACTCAACAAATTTTCCTTTTCTCGCTGAACAGCTTGAAGCTTAGCGTGAAGCTGATTGAACTCAAACTCGATTCGTACCGTTTTGCTCATCTCAGTGTCTAGCTTCGTATGCAGGTCCTGGATTTCTTTTTTGTACAGTTCCACCTGTCCTTTTAGACCGGAATATTTTTTCGCTTCTTCCTCGTAATCCAAGTTTTGTTTCAAATAATCGGCGCTTCGCTCTTCTAGCATCTTGATTTGTTTCTTAAGGTCATTGTAGTCTTCCAGCTTTTTCTTATACGTGTGCAGCTGGGTCTCGCATATTTTCATTTTATCGTTCGCTTCCTTCAATATATCTATTTCGTCCTTCAGTTGAGCGATCTCGGCAGTAGCCGACTAGAAAAGTAAACGAAATAAATAAAGCACTCAAAATACATAAGAGTATAACTTACGTGTAATTCTTCAATTTTACTCTGTAGTTCGACAATTTCTTTCTCCTGTATAGTGGATTTCATCTTCAAATCATCACGCGCTGTTTCCGCCTGCAGTAGATCGTCTTTTAAGGTGTCCACAATTTTGCGGAGATCGTTATAACGCGATGAACCCAGCTGTATTGGTCCCAGTGAGGTTCCGTCGTCACCGATGATATTGGGGTTTTCGTATCGCTGAACAAGGGTTTGTAACCTGTTCACTTCCTGCTGGAGAACCGATTTCTCCTCAATGAGAATCAACATTTTTTTGTTTGTCTCGTGACATTTCTGTGCCAAACTGTCCCGATCTTCTTGTAAAGTTTTAACGTCCAAACTCAAAGCGTTGATAGAGTTCCTGGAAGGAGAAGCACCTTGCCAGACGTACTCAATGTCCTGCAGCGCTGCCATTATGTTACGCTGCAGTGACTCTTCCAGTTCCATGATTTGCGTGATATATTTCTGTTTTTCCAAACAATTAACCGCACAACCCAAAATCAGTTGTAACAGTCGTCCAAGCTCAAAACCGTCGCACTTTTCCGCAATTTTCATCGCATCTGGTCGCAATTCTTCCGACAAGTTCAAACTCAATATATCTTGATAGTACACGTAGACACCGTCGATGATTTTCTTCAGATTACTCACTTTCAGTCTCCAGTTGTGGCCTACATCCACTTTAATCTTCCCGAGCCAACCTTCGCTGAATATTTCCGGGGCGATTTGATGTAAGGCCTGAGCTAGCGCTACGCCATCACTAAGTTGTTGAACATTTTCGTGCGAAGCAGTGAGCTGTAGCACTCCAAGCCACCGTATCAGCGATTCGTAGATTCCCATTTTATCACTTTCCATTTTACGAAATGGCTACGATTCAGCGCAAGCAGCTAGGTACTACACGCAATGTGAAATTAAATAGTAGAAAATGAATCACAAAAACAACGTAGGTTATACTTTCTATTAGTCGTGATTATTTTAACATAAATACGGCAAGTGAGAGACTTTTTCGTTACTGCAATAATTATTCCTGCTTCTGTGTTTATTATTGGACTAATTCAGGCAGATCTGTCAAACTCAAATTCCATTATTTTTTTTTTTCAATACACGTGTAAATTGAAAAGTCAGTTTCGGATCAATTGTACCCATATATGTTTTGCTTCGGTTTTCGCTGTCTTCATGCGCATTTTGAACATTTTATATGAGGGTTCGCGTTGGTGCAAACAGCCTTTTAAATCTCTTTAAGCTTCGCCATCGCAAATATTTACCGCTCTTTTGCAAAAAATGATATACATGTCATGTAGAAATGAGGAAATTAAGGGAACATCGTATATAACGTAACGTACCGTAACGTGGAATTTGGCAATTTTCAATACCCCCTCACATCACACCCACAAGATTTGGTCCGTGGTCGCACGGGCTCCCATGAAGCTCACTTGGCCCACAAACCTCCTGGTTAAAAATGATAGACGACGGAACAGGATTTATGAGACTATTTTGTAGGCGGCATTGATGAGTGCGGTAGTTGCGGCACTCTAGCTTGTCGCCCTTCTTGTAGATGGGGCCTTCCAGCTGTTGACAACCTCCCTGGCATCCGTGAGAAGGTTCCCATATGCGTCGTTGCACATGTCGGCTTGCGGCACTGGCACGGTACAGCTGCTCCAGCTCCTCATGATTACGATCCTCTTGCTGGCGCTTCTTTCGTCTGATAATCGTGTCGCTCCGTGCCCGATTGTAATTGGCTTTGTTCTCTCTCGTTGACCTGCCCAGGTATATCACCCAGGTCCGGTTCTTCCTATTCACCGTTACCACGCACTCCGCTCCATACCAGCCGTTTCTGCCACTCGGTGTTTCCACCCCTAGTGTCGTCGTTGCGGTCTCCCCGATAGCTGTGGGAAGGCTGCACCAGCCGTCCTCGAGAGGCGATGCGGCAAGCCTCTCCCCCGTGGGTAGTATCGCTTCGAACTGTTGCGCATATTCTTCCACAGCCTGGCAATCCTGGTGCTGCTTGATATTCAGCCGCGTGTTTCGGTGTTGTCACGCGTGGTATACGGTCGACAAAGATACTGCAACTAGGTAGTGGTCCGAGTCAATATCAGCGATTGGTGCGTACGTTTGTAATGTCGGAGAAGGCCGTCGATGGGAACATGGTCAATTTGGTTTGCTGTATATTGGTCAGGTGATCTCCGGGTGGTTTTGTGGATGTCCTTCCGGGGAAAAAAGGTACTTCGAAGGCTGTGCACAGTGAGGATAGTGTAGAACCGGCCTTTCATTCTTAATAAACACAACCGCCGCCGCCGCTCTGGTAGTGCTGTGTCTTGCTACAAAAAATCCTACGTGCCTTTTCTAGTTTCCGGCAAAGCTGCTGGAGTGCAACGATGTCGAAGTAGCGAGGTTTTAGCTGATCCAGCAGAAGTCGGCCGCCACCCGGGACGCTCAGCGATCGGGAGTTCCATGTACCGAGCTTTCAATATTCGTCCTTATTTCGCCGACTAGGTCACTGCCGGTTGTTCCGGTTCGTATTCAATAGCTTGTGCTTCGCTATCATGTTTCAACAGCTGCTTTGTTGTTTTTTAATCGACTAATCTCCTCTTTATCCCCGTGGAGGTCATGCTGGAAATCTAGCATCCTCCGCACTTACATCAAAATCTACTGCCACTTCGACATCGCTGTTAAGGTGCGTGTCGTAGTACTATTTAAACCTTTTCATCACCTCACACTTGTTCATGACAAGGTGGTCGTCTAGATCAGCGGTTCTCGCTACAAAAGTACTACCTGATCGAATGTCAGAATTTGATAAAATTGACTAAATCTTTTTGTGAAATGGTTCGTTTATGTCTCCTTATTGACCCTAGATTGATTAGAAATAAATCCTTCATTTGTAAGATTCAATTTGCAAACACAATACTTTTGCATATCCAATTTCTGCTGTTTCTCTCACAATTTCGAACTCTCAATTCATCGAGTTAACCCTCTAGTGCCCAAGTTATTTTTAGACGGACTTCAGTAAAATCACTATGAATCTTTATAAACATTTTTTGAGTTTTTATTGAAGCTTTATAGAGGTTTGACTGAAGCCCGTCTAAAGGTGGCATTGGGCATCAGAGGGTTAAGTTGAATTTCGTTAGGTCATCGAGTTCGTATTTATATGGTTTTTCATATTTTATTTAAATTCTATTATTTTAATCATGTTTTGGTAGATGGATCGAAATAATAACAAGGTTATCTTCTGTTCAAGTATGACTCTATAATTATTTTTAATAACAATAAAACTTGCATATGTGTACGACGATGAACAGAAAAACATGTTTAGTAATTGACGTTTTCAGTTCACGGCCTTAGTACTTTCTTCCTCCGGGGCTAGCACGGTACAACATGAACTAAATGAAGTTCATTTGCAGAGGATTACAACCCATTTCTATTTTCGCTTCATTTTTTTATTTTTATTAGACTTTCAACCCATACGATTTGTATAATCTATTATTCCTTTTGAAACGTTTGCAATGGTTCCCCGCTTTGACCGTCGTCGTAGCAGCCTTTACAAAAAAAAACCTGTTTGCAAATCTTACGTTTATTAGCATTCGCCTTTTCTCTAGCAAATCATTCATGCAGTTCAATGCCGTCGCGTTGAATCAAAACTGATTATTAATGCGAGTTTTTTTATCACCCGAATCGCATAGGCTGGAAGTTCATTGCTATCTAAATACGTAAAACTTGACTTGACTCAAGTCGACGTTATATGTACAATAAATAAGTTTGCTGTGGTTAAGGACTTCTACTGACTTATAATAAACCTACTAATGGCTTACTTCAATAAAGAAGTTAGACAGGTATCACTGACTCCAGGGCAAAAGTCTGGACGAACTTATTGTTCTAGTTGTGTTTCAAGACGACTTCCATTGAGTTTACTTCAAACTGCTTCAAGCTTCGAATTACTTAGATACTTTAATTGCTTCCGGTACCGATTTTTCACTAAAAATGTCATGCTTAGTATCGCCGACCTCCTCGGACTGGTTCATTAGGTGAGGTGTGTTCCAGGGTTGCACTTTGCCGGAAGCTCCCAAACAGTACACTATATTGGTCGCGTGGAAAATGGCAAATGAGATCCAAAACACGATTCGCCATTCCTCCAGAGAGTGCTGAAATAGATGTGCAAAAAATATCACATAAAAATCAATTTGTTTGCCATTCAGACAGAGTGTGACTTACATTTGGAGTCATTATACCAACAACATAAGGAGCAATAATACCCGTAATGGCACCGATGCCATTCGTAACAGCCATTAAACTTCCAGCATAGTTTGGACTAAGATCCAATGGATTGACCTTCATACCTGGATAGAAGGTACCCATGAAACCCATTGCCAATGTGAAAAGCGCCACGACAAGTGCCTTATCACAACCAGCGTATGAAGCTCCCACAATGAAGAAAGCCGGTCCTGCGGATGCTGTGGAACGAGTTCTCAGGTAAACTAACTATGTTTGAAAAAAAAGCGCCTCTTACCAATCGTGGTAAACAATTTCCTGCCAAACGTGATGGACATCCTTCCGGTGGTAATCAACCAATCGCTCAACACTCCGGTTGACAGTGATACGATCCACATTAACAGATACGGAAGGGAGGAGTATAAACCATTATCTTTGATTGGGAATCGCATCACATCGCTCATGTACTTGGGTAAATCAGTAACCATAATGAAGAAACCCCAATCGTGGCCAATTTGGGCGCATACTAAGGCCATCATCGGGATACTGGTGAAAATAGCACGCCAGGGAGTAGAAGGCAGTGTTTTGTCACGCGACAATGTTCCCATTTCCTGCTTGAGGTATTCCTTCTCTTTATCACTGATGAAAGGATGTGACTCCGGGTCGCTGTAGCAAAAAAGCGTCTGAAAGTATGAAAACCGGTTAGCTGTTTATCAGCACAGGGTGTAGAAACTTTGTGGCACTTACGAATAAAATAAACCACAAAACTCCCATTCCACCGAAAAAGTAGAACACCGACGACCATCCATCAATGTTATGAAGCAAATATCCAGAGATCAGGTTACCGAGAATCGTACCCATCTGCCCTCCACCAAAGACCAAAGAGCCAAGTTTACTTCTTTCTTTCAGGGGAATCCATGAAGCCAGTAGCGCGCTCAAAGCCGGGAACGTCGTCCCTTCGCCCAGGCCCATCAACACTCGAATTATAATCAGCGCTGTCGATCCTCCCAGATTGACTGCCCATGGAGTAATCAGCGTGAAAAAGGCTGTCGAGAGGATGCCCAAACTGAGCGTCCATTTGCCACCAAACTTCTCTGCCAGGACGCCACCCGGCAGATGTGTAATCACGTAACCCCAGTAGAAGGAGGATAGAATGATACCCTGCAGTTCCTGGTCCCAATTGAATTCACCGCCATGGTTGTCATCCGATCCTAGATCGCTATCGGCTGGACAAACACCTTCGTCCTGCTCTGCAGTGGATGTTTTGTTGACCATCTCAGTGATGGCGATCGAGAGGCTGATCCGCATTGTATACGCATTGAGGATCGCTAGGAAGCCAAAAATCGCCAGCACCACCCGCTGAGGGATGATGAAAACTGGAAGAAATGCAAAATTAAGATTGTTATTGTTTCTTGAATTTAGTGTTTAGTTATAAATTTACTCTTTGACATTGCTAACTTGAATACCATTTTTGCTGGACTATAGTAAAGAAAATCACCGGAGGAATGAATAGAAACAGCAGAGGGGTAAGCGCAAACATTAATCCAGTATGATCGCAATATTATTTAGATTCAACCGGAATTTCGATTCATACTACCATTGAAAAGACTGCTTCCCAAATCCAATTAGCACCGATGGGCTTTTTACTATGATGTTTACGAAAATCGTTCCGCGTATAATACTTTTTGCTAACGATGTAGGAACAACTCGTTAATTCAAATCCATGGCACCACGTGGTGATGTGAATAAATTGCAAATACGGCGCGTTCTAAGAGAAGCGGCTACGCATCAAAGCTTACAGAGCAAGCCAAATTATCGTGCAACTTATTTATAATCAGGTAAAAGCACCTTTTTTGGCTAAAGCACCAATTTTTACTATACTACGGTTCAATTCAAGGGTATTTTTTCAGTTTATGGTTTAGTCTGGTTGATTGTGAAGTGTTAAAATGACTTCGGCTTGTTATCAAATATTTTCAATATTTGTGTTAATGAATATGTGCTTCTATCCAAATATAAACGAACATAGCAGGTGACAACGAATAATGCTTGTTACCTCGAAACAGTTCTTGGTAAAAAATATCATAGCACTGAGTAAAGACTTAACAATTCTATTGGCATAGACTTTAAATTTATAGGGGGAGTATTCATAATAAGTAAATATTATTGTAATGATATTGGTATAAAACATATATTACATCAATTTGCAATTTGATATTATATATAAAAAGACATAACAGTGACTATCCACTTGACGAATCTATACTGCAAGCCAGAATTTTTCCGTTCCTTATCAAAATCTTGGATTATTAACTAGATTGCTGTCGTAATTGCATAAGATCGCGAGCACACCGCCTTGTCTCGTGATGAGACAACAATCGACTGCACGCAAACTTACATTCCCCTTTCTCCTAGGCTGGCTGCGCAGCAATTTGCATAATTTCTCACGTCATCTTAATAATAAGCCCTGTCAGAATCACCCTCCGCGAATTATAGAATAAATCCACTGCAACTAAATCCCCAAATGCCCGTTGGAGATTGTCACGACTGAGCATGCCCAGCTAATATTATCATTTAACACCTGGCTGGAAAATGAGAACAATCGACTGCTATTACGAGCAGCGAATTCACAATACAGTTTTGATTGGATAATGATTTTATCCACTATCAAAACTACGACGCTTTGTGCGTACCGCGGCGGGCTTTTTACAACTCAAGTTCAATGCCTAATCCGTACGTGGTTCGCATCCAATTTACCGTTTGCAACCTTCTCGGTTGAACGAATCATTTGTCCGTTTGTTCAACTTTCCTGACCACCTGATGGCTTGGTTTATTTTGCTATACCGGATTTGGTAGCTCAAGTTCAAACCAAGAGTTGAAATGATAATTTTTGCACGAAAGTTTAGCCAAAGACGGACGTTCAGGCAAGAACAATATTGATCGAAAATACCGTATAAATTTTTAAACAAAATTCGTTATAAACCAACTTGTAAACTAGCGCCACATGGTGACTTTATAGCTGCAACAAAATTAATTCGTAGATGTACTGGGTTGGCGTCGCTGGTAACGCTCTCTGATAATATATTGCTAGTACTAAATATAAAATTTTACATATGATGGGAATTCAGCTTTGACGTCTGTCTACGGTTAACCCGAATTAGCACTAAATTCCCTGTGAATATTAGGGTTCCAATCACTTATATGGAAAAAAGTAATCAGAAAATTAAAAAAAAAAACTCTTCACATAATGTCCACCTGCCCGAAAAAACAGCCTGTGCGAAATTTCAGTTCGATAGGACTTAAAACGGGGTGACGCATAGCGATTGAAGTTTGCCCTTGAGAAATTCGAAAAAAGACCAAAATCATGAATTTTTCCTTTTGATGATGTGTAGGGGGGGGGGGGTGTGGTTCGGGCTGATGAAAACTTTTTTATAGGGTTTTTCAAAATGACCATTTTGATTGGTACCCTAGTGAATATATTTGACTTTTTTTAACTTTGAATAGCTACTGCGCTCACGTACAAAATTTAACTAACTTGGTGTGATTTTTTCTGTCAAGTGGCATCAATTGGAGTTCATAAGAGTATTTTTTAATCAGGAACCAATTTTTAAGAAATGTTTATGTAAAAATGATATTGATAATACAAATATCTTCAGAGCCAAAACGGTTTGCTTGATCGGTGGAAGTCTCAATAAGAAAATATTTTGAGGGAAAAACTCAATCCTTTTTATGTATTGTACAATCTTAGTGTTTATTTTCTAATTTACTCAAAATAAATTCAAACTAACTTGAAAACGGATGTATTTACGAAGTCATTTATTGCAAACTTTTCGATTTGAAAAGACTATTTCACTTGTTCAGAATCGTTGGAATATTTTTTTAAAAATTCAACCTATCATAGGTTTTTTTTTCGTTTCTGCATCTTGGATTTTTCACTAAAAGTTACTATATATATATAACTTTCAGGAAATCAGTCTGCAGTTTGAAAAATACCTCCATCTGTGAAAATTAATCAGTTTGCTTAGCCAAGCACGTGTGCAAAGTTTCATTCAAATTAAAAATGATCGATATTCGACCATAGGTCATTTATCATGGAATCGTTTCAGACTCAAACGCATACGAAATGCAATCTTAGCGTTTACAAATACATTTTGCATGTTGTAGTTCAAAGCCAAATTGTTTATTCATTTTTTTTATGCGTAACGCTCCAAACAAAGTTATAGCCATAATGTGCTTAATATTAGTATATCTTTCAATGTACTTATTACTACGTTTTTTGGTGTGAGTTTTCTTGAAAAACAACTTCATCGTGTAACAATCTACGTGTATCTCAAAAACTTTATGAATCAGTTCATTCTCGAACGAAGCTAGTAATTTTATTTTGTCAATAATATACTGGATATCAATCACTCTTATCTGTGAAATGTCACAAAAATTAGAAACGAAAATGTTTCCAATTAGGCTGTAATGGCAAGGTCACTTGCACGCTGCGACGACTACTGAAGTTTTTACAAGTTGTCCAATAAGTACAGCTATCAGTAATCATTTCAATAGCGATAAATTTGTCATGAGAACCCCCTTTTTAAAGGTTCCGCGTTTTATTTTCGAATAAGAGTCTCAGTTTTGACGTAGAACTTTGTCTTACTGCTTGGATTTTCTTTTCCCGCTTTGACACGTTAGTGATTTTATTGCAGCGTCATATACTTTTAGTTGTGTGAAAATGTCTGATTTCGTGCCAAATAATAGTCCTTTCCGCTTAAGATGCAAGTGTTGCTTCTTTTTCATTTCATTTAGAGAAATCGGCGGCTTAAACGCATCGAGAGTTAAAAAAATTTGAAATGAAATAACTTGCATGGATTGGTTCCGTTACTTGAAAGACAATAATTTCGATGTTGACGATTGACCGCGCGAGAAAGTAGTTGCGCACCTAAAGGGTGTCCCACATGCTCGGAATTGTCGATGGAAAGACCGCGTTGTACTACGTATCCAAGCCTTTATTTCACGTTCACATTCTCCCACTTTCTTAATCTATCTAACCTTCTTTATCACTGCTGGATTAGCCTACGGGGCCCCGTTTCCTGCAGCAGCTTCGCTTTCCTCCCAATCTGCGCAATCCAGTTTGCTGAGTAACGTCGTCTCCGCGTTTCACTTCTGCCGTTCCTGCAACGCATTCTGTGGCCTTCACCTAAGCCCGGTAGCTTAACTGGGCTGAGAATTGGGATGCTGATGTTTTTTTTTTCTCTTAGCTAAAACCATGGGGCTCTATTGGGGGAAGTTGAAATCCGTTTTAATACCTCTGTCGAAGATAACATTGACGAAAGCGAGGGGGGAGGATTCACCTGACGAACAATGAAGCTAGGGCACGCAATTTAATCCTGTTTCTCAAACTGCAAACATTAACTTCAACTCAGCGGATTAAAACGACTGTATTGCTTGACTTTTAGGATACAAATGTCCAAGTCAATTCTGCAGTGCCCACTCAATTGTCCAGGTCATTCCCCTCCGCTAGAGGTCACTGCCCTCGCCCCGTTTTTTAATGATTGCCGATCGCGTTTTCGTTACCTCCGATCGACTGTGAGCGGTCTCCCACATGTCGCTGCGAATACGCGGGAAACCCGATGGGTGATGGGCTGCGTGCTAAGGGTCATCTCCGCACTTCTTGCCCTCGATTAGTGGTTGTGCTGCTAGAGCCTCCCTCCCACCGGAAAAAAAAACAACCATTTCCTTTTATTGTAAAAAGCACATAACATTAAAATATACACAAAAAAATCCATAAAACCTTCGTAACAGAGGCTACCGACGCTTACATAATATATGCCAGTCAATTACTATACGTGTCTCTTTGTAAAATACAATGACCACTATTGTTGAGTGATCAGGTACCTGCACCGACCCGCTCCCAGTCAGACAAAAAGTTTATGAAGCCAATCACCTTCCCAGGATTCAAAGACCAAATCTCTTTGGCCTGTGAAGAGCCACAGCCAACAATCCTTGATCTGAGTTTTAATAACGCATAACAACTACACAGCAAATCTTCCGATATCTCGCTTTCCATATTACAAAAGCGACAGATATCATCCTGAACCCGGCCAATGTTCTTTAAATGATATCTACTCGAGCAGTGCCCCGTTACTAGGCCGACGTATAAACAAAGAGCTCTTTTCTGCCGGTACCCGCATAACTGTCCCATACTGATTTTGGTCACTTTTGAGTTATCAACGGGAATCGACTTGTTATTGACTTAATTGTTATAATATTTTCTGGAAAAAAATTAAAATTGATACTTTTGTATGGAAAAACATGGAAAAAATAAAGTTGTTTTTGTCCCATATTGAAAGTACCCGCATTACAGTCCCACTGCACAGTGGTACAAACTGCAAACATATTATTTTGCTCCAGATTAGTGTATATCGGATTATTTTAGGCATATAGAAGTATGCCAGTAAGTCATTTACAGTCAGGTTTTTTTTTACGCGGGATATACGTACCTCGTAAAAAACCGCGTAAAAAACTCGCTTTAATTCGAAAATCCGCGTAAAAAACCGTACTAATTCAAAAATCCGCGTAAAAAAACCGCGTTAATTCAAAAATTCGCGTAAAAAACACGTTTTTTTCTAAATCCGCGTAAAGTAGTCCAGCAAGAAGGGCTTTAGAAAAAAACCCGAGACACTCTAGAACCAGTATTTAAAATTGTCCGGTCATTCCGGATCTTTTGGTGGGCGGAGAGTATTTTTTGGACGACGAGTCTCTTACTAGATAAACACTTAAACGTTTCTGGTTCCAAACCCACGTTAATTCGGAAATTCGTGAAATTTTTATTGAATTAGCGCGGTATCGCGTAAAAAAAACCGCGTTAATTCAAAAATCCGCGTAAAAAAAACCGCGTTAATTCGAAAATCCGCGTAAAAAAACCTGACTGTAATTAACTAGACTAATGTTGTTTTTCTGTAGTACAATCTACGTTGCCAATGATACCGCCGGTTGCTGGTTGAATTTATATGTGATGGGACAAAATATGCGAGTACTTTTGAAAGGTACCCGCGTATTTTGTCCCATTTTGTCTTTTTTTTCAAGTTATATAACGTAAAACAATTCCACCTATGGTTTTTTGTTCTCAACGATAAACTTGTGGTGCGATGAAACTGTTATGGTCTTTGGTCCTGGATGTAATTGCTGGAAATCCGAAAATTCACGGATAATATTAAATCGCCGTTTTCTCAACATGTTGTTTTTCATTATGGGACAGTTATCCTCATCACTGGCCCTCTTTTAAAAAAGTTCAGTATAGTCAGGTGACCCACAAGATCACTTGAAAAGATAGATTTTGTTCTTTTAAGCCTCAAGGCACTCTTTTCTGCTTCTAGTTGCACGTACAATGGCAGCAATGGCAATGGCAGAATTGCATCAAGAGCTTTCGATGGGGTGCTTCTCATTGCTCCTGTTATAGTCGTTGAACTTTATCTAGCTTTGTTCTAGCGAAGGACACTTTGGTTTTTGGCCACCATACTAACGCAGCGTAGGTTAGTTCTGGACGTATAATCGATGTGAATATACACATCACCATTTTCGGTCTCAAACCCCTCATACATAGCACCCTTGATGAATAATGTTGGATGGTGATAAAAAAACTAAGACCAATAGTTGAGTTTGACAAATGTTGGAATGATGGAAAGTAATTATATCACCTTGCAAAAAAATGCACCTTGCACCTTGCAAAAAAAAAAAATCCACGTGGGTGGAGGCCAGGCTTATTTAAATGACTGTAAGCCAGTGACAGCAAATTTTCAACTAATTCGGCTCTCATTGTATTGCACACCTCTCTCTGCTCCACACACGTTCGGTAAACAGTCCGACAGCAATTGACGACAACACACATGCAACTCCAAACAGGCTGTTATTTTTCATCTCCTCATGAATGTTGGTTCTTCTAAGCTGTCGCTAATGACAGCCTTTACATCGCGAACTATTTCGTCACAAATCTGACTGGGCTGTCATGTGATTATGATTCACGAGAGTAAGGCCGATGCTATGATGCAAGTGAGGCAGTGCGAAACCCGTTTTTACTTGTGTGGGGAATAATATCAACAATGGGAAAATTTATGAAACCATTTGCTTCGTGTTCATCATGGCATCGGCCTAAGAAAGAGGAGAAAAGAAGGAGTGCGAATCAATACCATTGATGACAGCCGCAGCCGATCAGCAGGCTGTCAACAGCGTAGGCCAAACCAACAGGACATCCTCAAAATGAACAAAACTAGGCTGTCATGTTCGAACGAACAAAATACATGCGCAAGAATGAGCTGTCGTGTGCAACACAAGATAGCTTCGTTGCCGGTGTGAGCTTTAGTTGTATGTGAACTCTCATAAATAGCTTATGATGAGGCAGTTAGTGTAAAAAAGGACATTTGACAGTATGGTGTCACATCGCAGTCATTTTACTAAGCCTGGTTTAGGCATGTTTTGAGTTTTTTCTTTTTTTTATTTATCAATTGCTCCTCACTTTTCACGACAAAATTGTTGGAGTAGATCTTAAGCTTCAGGTTAGCCCAATGCCCAAAAATTCTCGATGAAACGCAGCCAGGGAACGTTGGGGGGGGGGTCACCGGCTTGGGTACGACATAGATATTCAGTCGCTCCATCTCTTCCAACGATCACTTCTAGTAGTGGGCCAACGTCAGATCCGGCCAGAGCAGCGCGTCTTCGCCCTAAAAAACTTTCGGCAGGTACTTCGTACTGCAAATACCAGTCCGGAGCGAAAGAAGAGCGGCTTCGACATCCCTTTCTCACTAATTGTCAGTCACAGCAGCACCTTCTTGGGCAACTTGGTGTCTGAAATGAACTTCACCTCGAAGCTCACTTTCTTCGTGGAGGAAGGTAAAATACGAAGAGCCCTGCCAGTCGTTGCCATCAAGGGTGAGATAGGTCTCGTCGTCCATCATCATCGCCACGTCGCGAATTTCTGACTTGACGCTGTCGCTGCGTCTTGCCTGCAGCTTCGAGACTAGTGGATGGAACTGCCGCTTCCAGACATGTATGTCCATGTTAGCCAGGTACTTTTCCGAACGCTCGCAGCGATGTAGCCAATTTTCCCTCAGTCTTTCTCTTCATCATCCTTGGGAGCTTCTTGTAGCTCAGGATCATCGGCCGGTCGGAACCGGGATTTTTTGATGCTCTGATTATTGTGCAATAGTGCCAAGATGTTGTAGATGCCGGAACGGGCGTATCCGGTGTCCCAAAATGCCGCACGATGTCCTATTTCGACGCAGCAGGGTACCGTTTTTTCTGTACGGAGTTGCGTCTCTGTTTTTGCCATTACGTTTAAAGTTCGACTGACAGTCACTTTTTTCTGCTGACTCATGGGTTACTATGGTAGTTTCGTCCGTGCGTGTGAAGGTAAACCCATGAAAAATCGGCAATTTTTGTCCATTTATTTTAATGTAAACGGTAGCAGTTCTGCGCCTATAAATACGATTATCATATTTCCAATACAGTAATCCATCAGCAGGCATAAGGAGCAAAACAAAGTTTTTTTTTCTTTTCTACTAAAATATTAACAATTTTCGCAAAATATCATATAGTGAAAATCTGTGTGAAAAATCACGGTAAACAAACAGTTAATTAACTAGCACTTTTAATATATTTCACGAAATCGTTCTTTTTAAAACGATCATTTTGGCATTTTTTTGTGGCATATCACTGAATTGATTGATGCAAAACAATTTACGTAATGCTACGTATTGTATTAATCAATTTAAAGTGATAGTATCAAAACCAACAAAAAGGCTTGAACTTTTTTGAGGCTCGGTTGGCTTAGGAAACGTCTGCCCAAAATAATACGCCGATATAATGAGATGGGTGTCATAGTGAATAAGTATGTATTGGAATGGCTCAGGTACGCAAACAACCTCACTCACATAGTAACTGATTCGTTCAATCGTTTAAAAATTGTAACCATTTGGTCGTTATCAGCAAACAGACGACAGTTTTAGCGGGAATGGAATTCCCTACCTTAGCGAAGACTTGTAAGACAACAGCAACAGTCGATGTTTGTCGTTAACTAGATTTCACCTACTTTCAATGGAGGTTCGTCAACAACATTAGTTATTGGCAACAAGGAGCGTTATCGCACATACCGGATCGTTAAGTATCATTTTAATTTACATATTGGGAACAGGCCGTACTGTTAACACTTCCATGATATTTTGTCAATTACTGATTTATCATGTTCATTTTGAGTGATTTTTTGAACATGGTCGTCTATGCAAAAAGCATATCATTGTTCTGTAGTCAGCCAGTTCAAATGTTTCAATTTTCAAAAAATTCTAAATAATTTACTGAATCCTTCAAATGTTTATTGATCATGTTTATTGAACTTTTGCAACCACCGAATCTGGCATTGTATGTAAATTCGTAATTCTGTTTACACCCTAGCCAACAAAGCTATTACTAAAACAAAACACTAACAGCAGCCAGTTGATAAATTTGTTTGCAATACTTTTTACATCACCTTGTCGAACATAAACAAATACTTGTGCGTTTGAGTGGACGATAATTATTTAGATCAAGATTGTCTACAAAACCGTGCCGCACGCTTAATTAGCTGATTTTTCCCTATTAACCGACCTCTAAATATCTGGGATATTCTTTGCCAAGATCAAGTTTTAAACCAGCTTGAATGTAATTTTATTTTATATTACAGTTCTCTTTTAAAAAGGTTCAATCTCTAACAAGAAACAAATCATTAAAAACATATTTTACTCAACTGCTCAACAAGCTATGGTCACAATTCAATTTCTCAATTTCGTTTCGCCATTATTGCCGTCATCCATTTTTGGTTTTAACATTCAGTCACTTTCGGGGTTTTCAAAATTAGCAGTGAATTGAAGTTGCATGGTGAAATATATTGAAACTTTATAATTAAAGGTATGCAAAATATTCTTGGGTAAAAGGAAAGTAGGAGCCAGGCATATTGGTTTGTGTTCGTATTTGTATTATTAAAATAACACTGGTGAACACGGGTGTGGCAATAAAGCTCAAACTGGAAAAAAAAAGAAAGATAATAGCTTTTAAACTATTCCTGTGAATTTGGTGCCTCTAGCCAATAACATTTTTTCAGAAACTTAAATGAGTTTCCTCGTTAACATAACGCTAAAGCGACGAACCCGGCGAGCAGTTTCTGTAGGACACTCTCACGTAAGTTGACGCATTTTGACTATGGCCTGAGCCATCAAATTTCACAGGAATTGTTAAAAAGATATAATTTTTCTAGGGCAACTATTATGAGCTCATTTTTCGCTATTGTCGACTAGTGTAATTTTTGGCATTTTATTCGACTTTTTTTTTTGAAGAACAGTAATTTTGTCCAACTATGTCAAATACCATACCATACCAAATTGTTTATTTGTTTAATCGGTATAGTATCCTCGGCGCTATTGTAGACGGTAATTTTCCAAAAACAGCATTTTACATATAATTTAAAAAAGAAAGAATGAAAAAAACGATATATCTATACTATCTACAACTTTACCGAAAACATCACACCGATTAAATACCCCCCGTGCGAAAACGCAATTGTCTACAATTTCTTTGACCAATTCCTGTTATCGTACACCAAGAACTGCGAAATTGACGGCTCGAATCGAAACCAGCAGCGGATAACACCCACAGCAACGAAAGCAGAATGTTATCGCAGATAAACTCAAGTGACAATTGATTTTACAAGGCTTTAATTCCCTATCAGTAAAATTGAATCAGATGCTGTACATACAATTAGGCTGGCCAATCTGGTCGGGAGAAGTCAGACGACGATTGATTGTAAAATTGACAGTAACCGTATTTACTTTGTACTTGATAGCTATATGTGCTATTTTATTGTTTATTGCCTAGCTCCAGGTGGCAGATTAGATTAGACTGAAAGCCATTTACCACTCTGATTAGTTCCCGTTTCGTTGAGTGAAATCCCGTCATAGTAAGAGGATATAAATAATATAGATTACGTTTTAAATTTATGTTAAATCAGCATTAATCAGCCACAATCACTTAAAGTGTACATCCCTATTCGCTGTGCGAAATGGTCATGTTGAATTGTACACTTTAAGTGGTTCAGTTTTGCATATTTCCCTGCAATGAAAAGTATTTACCATTGAACAATATAGAAGATATTTTGGAAATTTTGCAAGAGAAATATTTCGCATACCAATTCAAAACACACACAATCAAACAATTTAATGGAGATGCAGTCAATGGTTTACGAAATAGGCAGGAAAAATGGGCTAACTGGATTCAAAGCCATTGTTTGGTTCGACTTCAAGTAAGCATTTATCCGTTTCTATAAAAACTGATAATTTCAATCAACCCATACCTCCCGCAAAGAACTCAACTTTTACTTCCCAATTCGCGTTTTTCGTTAACCACAGGAAAAACGGTAGAAACTGTCTTCTGATTGAAAGATCAATCTATTCTCTATCTGTTTCTAATCGTTTTAAAATTTTATGTTTTGTATACCTACAATTATAAGACTTTGGAGGTAATGGAGGTAATGCTTGAAAAACTCTGTATAAAAATCAACTATATTCAACATTCAAAGCAAAATTCTTATTCTGGAATAATTTAACCTGAAATCATCAAATGTGTGCCACTTCGAAACGGGGGACAAGAATTTAGGTGTAAAATCTTTATCGATGCACCTACTCTAAAGTATTTTTTGGGTAGACTGCGATTCCGCAAAACGTGATGGACATGATGATTGAAAAATTACTGCAACTCGGTATTTGCACCCAGCTGCAATTATTGATTGATGTCCTATTGTTGCGATCTTTGCTTTGTTTGACGGACTATAAACTCTGCGAATGCCTGTGGAAAGCTGCATTGTTGTACATTCTAATGGAACCCACCTGCTGCCAGTTCTCCCTTCCGCGCAGTGTTTGCTTGCCTCATAACTTTATGCAGTTAAAACACGTGTCAGGCCGGGAAGCCTGCGGCTTTCTTCGCATGTCGAACAAGTGGCAGCAAAATTACGATTGTAAATTATGCACACTTGAACAAGAGCGTGGCTTAATCAGTGTGATTTACGAGAATTTAATCTGAAAACCCTAGGGAAACCTGCGCAACGTACCGCGCAGTGACCGCAAATAAGCTTTCAAGCTGGGCCTCATAAAACTTCAAGCCGAAACAAGGTTGCAGCGATTAATTCAGCTAAACTATATTGACATAATCATGCCGTTTCATAGATGACAGTTCTACAACTTTTCTAGATAGTGTGAAAAAATGCTGTCATGGGTTAGTTAATTATATCTACATAATTAGATAGATTAGCTGTGACTCAAATTTAACTAAAAGAGAACTTCAATTTGCAATTTGTTGGTAATTCGGTAACTCACTTGTTTGAGAATTAGAAATAGTTGGAATTCCTACAAATGCACCTCTCATGAAAGAAAAATCCCCATCAAATTCCAAAGAGGACCCCGCTTTGAGCATAATTGGGTCAATCCATTCGAAACGTTCCAAGGGTGAAAGGAAGCAAATATTATGTACTGTTGCTAGATACGTTATCTTGATCTGGTTGTTCAGTTGAATCATCAATGTATTTTGAGTGCCTTGAGATTATCATTCTATACTCAAAGAATTAGCTAAGGTGTTTACGTGTTTAAGGCCTTAAGCACTTGAATACAATGAATTGATCGAGGCGGTCTGTCTATGTGAAATGAAGCGAACCAGAATTTGTTTTTCCCAGAAGAAATATCATTCGCTTTTAATTAGTATTTTTTGAATCCTTAAGAATCGAGCAATTCTAAAACATAGAGTGTTGTTGTTGGTATCTTAAAAAAAAATTCCAAAAAATTATCTTAATCATTCACATCGATTCTAAACCAAATACACTATTCAATAAGGTAGCATATTTCAAACCAGCCAGAACGTCATATACTAACTGTTGGTGATGATGTTTTACGACTCCGATCGGCGATTCAGTTCCACATCGGACGCCAATTGTGGGAGAAATGTTTCCGGTCACACCGTATTTTGCATTCCGCTACTTCCCCGTTTACCTCTACTGCAATCTATGTATGTTTATGAATGGTTCATGAAAATGGCAAACCGATGGCACATGAGGCGGACGTGATTTAGCCAAATGACTCAACGAATTGACACCGATTGAAATAATCGAAATTAATAAATTGACTCTTTCACGAAAAGTATGCTTGGTTTTTATTATTTGCAAGTAAATGCTTCTTTGTAATAACTACTAGGTAAACGCAACGGTAATCTAATTCGCTAGATTGGGATTAATTTACCATTTCCAATGTACAACAATTCAATAGCTTCCGCTTTGTGTAGATCGATAACGGCACCGGCTTCGTCCTTACGGTTGAAGAGGGAAGAAAGGAAGTTTTACAATCGAGACCAAGTTTTCCTCTGCATCTCTTACGTCTACACGGTAATGAAGGTACTTTTGTCACCGTGGTAAGTGAAAGATTTTTATACCTTTATCCTTCCATCTACATGCTTATATATAGACTCAACTGCTCATCTTTACCGAGCCTTGTTAGTTCCCCACCCAAGTATCGGCAATTATAACTGCCTGTATAGCTGGTATTCATTCAACTGTGTGTGAATGGTCAACTAGGATGATAGGAGGGAGCTTGAGAATGAACCCATGCGTAAAAGTCCCTTTGACACCGAATGGTCTGATTCTACTAAGAGTCGAAATCATGACAAATCGCATTCTAAAGCAGACTCTGTAACTTTGAGTTTACGAGCTCCCTTTCATACCAATACAGTAAGGTCGTTTTTTACGCGGTTTTTTACGAGGGTTGCTTCCCTCCATTACTCAAAAACGGTACAAGATATCGACCTCATTTCAATCAAGTTTTCCGTTTTAGGTCACGAGTGATCATATATCAGTTTTCGAAAAAAATCACAATTTTTGGTGTAAATACTCAAAATTTAAAATATTGCATTTTGGTTTCTAGATTGGCCACTATCATATTCAAACGAGGTTTAAACGTTTCAGGGCGGTTTTCTTTGTTATTTTTGCAACTCAAAAAAGTCGTGTTTTACGTGTAAAAAACGACCTTAGTGTATTTATACTTCAGATCTTCCTGATCTATCACCAGGATTTACAAAACGTTGTTCTGTGATGACACAACGTTATAACGATACTAGGTCAAGTACTTGGGACTAATTTACGATGGAAAACTTATTTTCAAAGATCACATTGAGAGTTTACAAGCAAGTAAATCCTCTCATTAACAGATATTCTAAACTTTGTCTAAAGAATAAACTTTTAATTTACAGAAAAAAAATTACACCAGCAAATCAAGGATGGGAAAAATCGTTCAAGTGATAATTAATCAGTAGTCCAAACTGATTCTCTATCGCTTCCGATAATTTCAAAAGGATATGTGGTGAAAAATTTTCACTCGCGATTACTTTGATTTGTTTGTTTCGTTTCGCTCTTTCGATTTTTTTTCACACGTGTAGGTAGGGGAATTGTGGGTAAAATGAACAAGGGTGGTAAAATGGACACCCGTTTAACTCTTGACTATTACGTTGAAAAATAGTACAAACTTCTTTGGCACCTTATCTTAGAGGCACTAGAAGCTATTTGAGACAAAGTATACGACATGAAACAGTCAAACAGTCAAAATAATAAACAAAAACAAAAAACACGTGTACATTCGTGGTGGTGATGTTATTTTTGGCCTTCAAAACATAAGGTTTTTTCTAGTGTAAAAGTGTGTCTAGTGTATTATATAAAGATTTTTCTGCAGATATCTGTACCCAGACTACTAACCAGCATAAATCATCAAAGGTTAGTAATTGTTTAAATGTTTTTCTCGATATATTCAGGTATTTTCAATAATATGTATGTGCGGGTAAAATGGACAGCCAATGGTGATTGTGAAAAAATTGTGTTAATTTCCATTAAAAAATCAAGATGTTTCGTGTTTATATCAGAAAAAAGGCAAAGGTAAACTCGGACCGATGAACAGATGACCGCGGCTAAACGTACCGTTGAATGCGGAATGTCCGTAAAAAAGCTTCCGCCATTTCTCAGTTTCTCGCGGATAAGGTCATATAGTGTGATAAATTCTATGACAAACGGCGAAAATTGCACTGTTGATGAATGCATAAGTGTATCACGTGCTATGGAACAACATTTTACTATCTGTAAGGAATAATTAATGTTCACAGAGCGGGGGCCTAGTGTGGTTGGTAACGTCTCCGCCAACCACGCTCGACGCCTGGGTTCGAATCCCACCACCGACATAGGTGTCGATGGTTGTGAGGTGGCGTGATCCACTCACAACCAACCCAACTGGTCTAGATTCAATCCTAGCCGACACCGGGAGATTTTCTGAGGTGAAAAATCTCTGGGATCACGCCTTCCATCGCATGAGGAAGTAAAGCCGTTGGCGCCGGTCCGTTAATAAACGGGTCGTGAGTTGGGGTCCTGGGTGTGGAGTCGCCTCCCTGGGCGTCGGTGATTGGCCACAACAGTGGCGGAACTAGACCGACGGAAAATAAGTGAGAAAAAAAAAATGTTCACGCCCAAGGTGTTCATATTACCACCTCCCTATGTTCATTTTACCCACACGCGTCCATTTTACCCCCAAAAAACTGCTTTCGAAAATGCTCATGTAAACTACGAAAAAAACTATATTTTAGTACTTCTTCTTATTTTTCGTATCAACCATTAGTGGCTCAGTTAATGTACGCTATCGACTAATAGTTGTAGTGTTAAACTGTGGAGGAAATTGGAAAATGGCTTAGGGTGTCCCTTTTATCACCCCTTCCCCTATACAGCACGCGCAAACCGAGAAGGTAATTTTCTTCCTTTGAAATAATTGAACAAGAATGAAGGCTGGATGTTCTACGGGGTGTTGTCTTCTAGAAATAAGAATTAAGATACTGGTATTGTGGCCGGGGCGCATCAAACAGATTTCCAGAAAGCATGTATTCAAGTATATTACATGCAAGCTTTCATGTAATATAGAGTGGTGAACGGCTTCAGCAGTGGTTTTCTTCGGCAGGTTCCTGCATAAGATCGCTGTAGAAAACCACTGACGAAGCCGTTCGCTACCCTATATGAAGTACATGCAAGATTGAGATTTGAATTGCCTTATAGTCTAGAGGTTTCAACCAAGAAATACATTAGAGAATTATCGAGAGACTAGTTTGATACTCTCTATACTTTATGAGTCCAATTTTATATCATTGTGAGGCAAATCTTTAGAGTATGGCATCATTTTATGTCGTTGATTCAATGTTGAATGTATTGCAAAAATTGCAGCTTGAAACTATTGAACTGAAAAAAATCGGTGAGAGAGTTTTCGTATTCAGGAAACGAAAATTTTCAGTATTGATTCTCCTGAAATTATCATAAACGATTCTTTTTCATTTCTGTAACTAAGCAGCCGTATCATTGTTGATAAATGAAAATTAACAAAACGATTCCATGCGATAAAAAATCGGAAGTGATTCTCCGAGTGAATGATTTTTTCCATCCTTGCCAGTAATGCTTCGTTACAGCACAAAGTTAAGTTGTTTAGCAGAAAAAAACGCTCCAAAGGATTCAGAATAAAATTTTGGGAATGATTTGAAAACGTCTTTCATTTATACGCTCGAATTACACGGACTTCAACCATCAGAAGCTATGTCAAAATAAATTATTACAAATTTTCGACAAAAATCGGCGCAATCCTCGATTGTTATTTTTAAAGGCGATAAGTTACTAATTAGTTGTAAGATTATTTCCCTTTTCTCTTACCAAAAAAGTTCCAATCCCTGTAAATATAAACCCTAATTGCGAAAGTAAAAAAAATCCTGATTACAATTCTCTAATAGTTCGATTTAAACCATCCCTGAAAGAGAACCTCATTTTGAATTCTGCCCAGTACACTCAAATAGCAATTTTTTATATGCGAGATTGCTCCACAGTTTAACAGAAAAATCCTTCGAATACTAGTGTCATCAAATAACTTCCTCATGGTGTTCAAAAAGTTTCATTAAGCTTATTACAAGGCACTCTCTTAATAATAGAGTCGAAAGCTCTTTTCACGATCAATATTTGACAGCCGACAGGCTTTCATTGCCAGAAACAGTAGTGCCGCTTCACCTACCGCTGACGCTGCTACCACTACTTCCGCTACTGCTACCCGCTTTCGCTGCGCCTACGCTGGCGCCCGATACCGCTACTGCTGCTACTTACTTTTTTTCTACATTTTTCTCGAGCCCGAATCTCTCTGGGATCGCCGTTAGGCATTGCTTCAGGGGGAAGGGCGAGTGTGCTTAGTACACCCCCTCATTATATAATGACTTGACTGAGTTCGTAAAGGCAACGTTAGCCTTCACTGGCATTTCGATGGCTATTTCGTCGATTGATGCCTTGCAGCGTGAGAACGATCTGGGAAGCAGCCGTGATGACTGCTCTCCAGATGCTTCCGCCTTCGCACACCCTTCCCACTATGATTTTCGGATTAGTATCCGGCCCACTCACTGCCAAAATTCCGCTCCTTACCTGTGCGAAACGTGGACAAACGAATAACGCATGCTCAAAGGTTTTCTTCGCGCCCGCACATTGTGGACACATAAGTGATTCTGCGTGCCCAAACTTGTGCAGGTACTGCCAGAGCATCCATGGCCTGATAGTATCTATGTCAGGTGGAGGTTAACTTCCCCATGGCGTCTATCGATCCAGTCGGCTATCTCCGGGATGAGTCGGTGCGTCCAACTACCTTTGGTAGAATCATTCCCGCTGCCACCTGGCCATCGAAGTTGACCTTCTGGTGGTTCGTTCTTTGACAATGATGCTGATAGGCATCACGATTCGATACGCGCGTGCACATGAGCCTGTAGGTGCTTTCTAGTTCACCGCGGTAACTGAAAGTACCCAACGCTTTCGACCACACGGGTCCGCCTTACCTGAGTATGGACGTTGCCATGCTTTCTAGCAGCTTACGCCTGCTGCTAAATACCGCCGAGCTCTATGACATAATACGCGATAACGCCGCTATAGTTGTGTAAGCTTTCTTGCAGGCATAGTCGACATGGCTCCCAAACGCGAGCTTGTCGTCGATCATTACCCCCAAAAAGCTTTAAGGCGATAGTGCATCTCTGTTATTTAATGCTCTAACTCTAGTTTCCTGGAGTGCATCCAATACTTAACTACGTATATGGTTAGCGCGGCTTTCAACTCAACCTCGCTAACTAGGAACGTTGCAATACCTCCAATACTAACTTGGAATCGATTCTTTTACTTCCGATACTCGATCTATGGTACCAAGACAAGATTACTAATCATTTAGCTATAGAGTCCCAGATAGCGCTATTGAACGCGTTTTTCACATCTAGCATGACAACTGCGCAATAGTGAATACCCCTTCTTTTACGCTAGATTGCTACTTCGGCCGTCTTAATGACGGCGAAAATAGCATCCACCGTGGACTTACCCCTTGCGGAAGCCGAACTGGTTGCTTGACAGACCGGTTTCACTCTCGGTGAATCTCACAAGTCTGTTGAGGATTACCCTCTCATGCATCTTATCCGCTGTATCTAGCAGACAGGTTGGTCTATATTCCGATGGGTCACCTGGTGGTTTTCCGGCCATCGGCAGTAATACCAGTCTCTGTCGCATCCACCTATCTGGGAAGAGGCAATCGTCTAGGCATTTCTACATGGCCGCCCTGAACAACCCGGGGCCACCTTTATGGCCATCATAATGGTCAGGTTCTGGATTCCGTCTGTTCCCGGTGCCTTGCTCACCTTTAGGGAATTTGCGATCTCAATGAGTTCGCCGTTCGTTACCCTTGCGGCCTCCTTGACCTCTGCGCAGCTGCCGTCACTCGTTATTTGTGGTGACTAGGCAGCCGGAGGTCAGGAGTTCGGCTCGTGGTGTGGGAAGAGTCCCTCAATGATCCGCTTCAACATCGCTGGTGATTGCTCTGCCGGAGCTGACGAGTCTCTGATCTAGGCCCTGTGAGCGTCACCTCATGAGTTCGTGTTGGCACTTTCGCAAAGTCTATCAAAACACGTTCGTTTACTAGCCTTTATCGCGCTCTTAAGTGTTACCTTAGCGGATTTGAATGCTGCCTGGCGCTCCAATCTTTGCGGAGGTCGGCTATCACGTCGGTCCACCAGATGGCCTTCCATTTCTAGGCTGACAAGACCTAGGCATCGCGGTGTCGCTAACCCGCGATAGTGTAGCAATGAGTTGGTCCGCACTCAGGGAGGCCCTCCCCTCTTCGAGGTTCCATCTTATTACTTCCCCAAATACATCAGCATCAAAGTGCGATATCTTCCAGCCAGGTTGGGGTATTGGCCCTACCCGTCGCTTTTGCCGCCTTGTGTCCACGCTATAGCTGACCGATTGGTGGTCGCTATTAGTGTGGCCGTTGTCTACCCTCCAGTTCGTGTCAGTCCAGGGCTGCCGAACGTCACGTCGATGATCGATTCCGCTACGTTTCCGCTGTAGGTACTTTAAGTACTGACTTTTGCCAAATCTAAGTGGAAAGCTGCTACTTATTTAGTAGCTATCCACTAGTAGACTGATTGGCTAGAGCAGAGTCAAGTTTTTGAGAAGCTATTTAAAAATGCTATTTTGGGAAGGTATTGATGATTACAAATAGTTTCAGAGCCAAAACTGTTTGTTTGATCGGTGTGAAGTCTTCGGAAATGTTGTAGATAGTAATTTTGTCTTCTCGAGAAAAATATACAATGTTTTGGCTCTAAAAATATATGTAATCATCAATACCTAGAAAAAAAAGCATTTTTTCATTAGCTTCTCAAAAATGAATCGTGTTCAAAAAAACTAAACCAATTGCACAAAATGGCACCTTTTGGCAACCTATGCAAAGTTTCAATCAAATAATAAATGACAATTAAAAAGAATATTAAAATTGGGACATTTTTTGTGAACTGCTCGCTAGTAAAGCTTAGTACGCGACACGAGGAAGCGAGGAAGTCGCGAAAGTTCACTGATTCGATCATGATACAATTTTTGTTCCGAATTTGGAAACAAATCCGGAGAATTAGACTTGAGTTTCCGCGTTTGTCCGAGTCAGCACGGCCGAAAACAAAACATACGATATATTTTGACAATACGAATCCATACGATATTAATATCTCATATTTTGCGCTGCATCGCTTAACGTGTTCAGTGCTCGTGAAAAAATACTGTCCCTGTACCTACTCTACTGTATTGATCCTCTCGTTTTGTTGGATAATTGACAGTAGTAAGATGATCGGATCATTAAGAAACCCGTTGCTATGATCCTTTGAGGGAACACTCTTGTTTTAAATCATTGTCATATAGCTGTTTAAAGAAACTCAAATAGGGCTGAGATTAAAAAGATTTTTTCACGGTGAAAAAACTGTTAAATTTACTGGAGAGCTTTTATTATGAATAATGATATCAAAAGTAAATGGAGATACAGCACGAAGAAGGACTTAATAACGGGTCACTCTGCAGTACCCCGAGCGCTGCTTCGCGATCGGCTGGAAAGTGGTCAAGGATAATGGAGTAATAAGCCCTTTGATGTAACCAATCGAATGCGTGGACCAAAGCTCGAAAATGCAGAACTGTGTGAAGGCGAATAATGAAAGCATTCAGGGTGCTACAATATTTTCTCCCCGATTCCTTTCTATCTGCTAAGTATCACCTATTGCTGACCAAGTTTACTGTTTCCATACAGATAGCAGAGCGAAAATCTATTTCCATCAAATATCATTTACTTTGCGATTGTTTGCTTACAGCCTATGCTAAAAATTATATGAATATTTTAGCTTGATAATTGTATCCTTACTCCAGGAAGTGAAAAAAACTATTTATAAGTTTTTTACTGCCAAATGCTACAGTAGTATAGAGAGATATTTTAAGATTTGAAAAACATTTAAAAAATTGTCTACAAATATTTCAAAATTGGATGATTTTCTTAGATATAAGAAACCCATAATTTTATTTATTTAATCGACAACTAATTTGCATAATCATGTTTCATCCGTTGTTATAATTGGAAAGCAAAGCTCGTAATGCCCAACCAAAACAATTAGCGCTATGCATTGGCTAACGATTCCAGGAACAAATAAAATAATTGTTTATTAACTTGAGATTAAATACTAAATGAACAAGTATTGAACAACTTTTCTCCCGTCACATGATATTTCAAGTGATATGGCTACAAGTCAAATATCTCTTCATGGAATATACAACAATACAGTGTTTTTTTCTAATTTAAATTCATCATCAATTCATCAAAAACAAAATTCAATCAAGGACTGAACTATTGAATGAGTTTTTTTTTTCATTTGTTTTTTAACCATCTATGCAAACCAGGATAAACCAGGTCCTGAAAAGTTCGCTATAGCATTTTCTCCAAGTCAAGATTCGTACATATGTTTATGAAACGCATCATAGCACCGAAAAATATTACTGAACGAGTAGGAAATGTGTTTCAGATGAGCTATTATTTCAGAAACAAACGGTGGCTAAATATAAACACCAAACGCATTATAATCGTCAAAACAAACTTCTTCGTCAATATTGGGCTGTTCGATTACGTTTTCGGTGGAGCACAATTTAATTTTTATACCAAAACCTTCACAATCGAGTCGCATTGTCACTGTTTATTTTGATAGCTGTTTTGGGATAATCAAGATAAAATTTTAATCTATTTTGCACAATGTTTGTCCGTAGTCATATCATATATGGAAAGTTGCAAGCAGCAGTTAGGAAACTCCAGAAGCATGTGTAGCTCAAAGCTCAAACTTTTGAACGTTTTTCACGAGTTTGATGTATATTGTTCTATAATTTATCAAAAAGGCGTCACGAGTAAGTTTTCACGAGTTTGCTGTTTGTTGTTCTATAATTTATCAAAAAGGCGTCTTAAAACAAAAAATACGTGCTAGCTAGCTGCTAGACAAGCTTGACAGGTGAGTTGATAATTTTCATGCATTCGAAATTCCCATTCACTGGAATTATTGTGTTTGATTTTGCACTATTTTACTCTCAGGTTATCTAGCGGTAATTGAACGATCCGAAAATCTCAAAATGGTAGCAGTCATTTTTTGACTCAAACATGTGTCATAAAAAACATTGCAAATCAGCCTGAAAAATTATTCTAAATGAAAAAAAAAAATACTGAAATAAATCACGTGGATCACTTGCAGCGGAGGATCGCACACACTATTTTTCTCGGCGATAATAGATGCTTTCTTAATCAACACTTTCGGATAGATTACGACCGTAGCAAAGACACTGCAATTAATTTTATCACATTCACATTTATCCTAGCGTTGAGGTAAACATTTACATCAGCACCGTACTCACATTTTGATACTCTTAGTTGCCACCCGGTCAACATTTTGCCGCTTGTTTTCGATCCTCACAGTTCTTGGACACTATAAACTGGGTACTGCGAGGATGTCCGAAACAGAAGTGCAAAAAAGCGAAGATTTCACGATCGAAATTACTTCCGGTTACAGTCTCGCGCGTGTTCTTACTTCCAGCGTTGAGCCCTTCCGAAACCACGATCGATAGAAAGAATCAATGAACCGCCGCCGTCAGAACCGGAGAACCCGACCGATTGAACCGAAACGACTGTCGGGACGTTTAGCGAGGAATTAAGCCGCACATGAAGCTTTCCTGGCGCATTTATACAGCCATACCTGCGGGTAAAACGTAAACCTGTGTGCACAGCTGAGAGATGAGATATCGATAGAGCTGTTCAACGGTCGTTGAATGACTGAATCGGTTATCAGTACCAGGGACGGCTGAGCGTCGCGACGACTGCGATACGGTGCTATTCCCACCTACAACGAACCGTTGTTCGAACTGACGCCAGCGAAACTCTGCTGACTAGCAGCCCGGAGGCGATCGACGATCGAGTTGTCGTCGCTTAAAATCCGCAAGGTGTTTGGAATGTTTTGCGACTACAATTACCTCACGCTATTCGCACGCGACTTAATTTGGCACCGTCACCTACCATGGATCAGACGCTGCCCGCAGAACCCGCACCTTTGCGTATGAAGCGGTTGAAACTAGTTTCGGGTGCTAAAAGCACTACACTTTGGGTGATGGTCATAATTGTTATTATCGTGTTTTCAGTAAAGTGCTGAACAGGTAGCTGTCTTTGAGAGGAAAAGTTCGATGTTTGACGATCAGAACAAAAGAGGTACGATTTTAGATTCGATGCACCAAGTGATGGACATGCGTTGCCTTTCATTCTTTTAACGAGCTGTCGACTTGAGTTACGTATGCAATATTGAAGGCTATCTATTTTCAGCATATTAAACCGTCTGTAATAACACAACTTAATCAATGCTTTTAGGTTACTGCAATCATTTGCTGATTCACTTGTTATAACAACAGTAGAAGATGGAACAATGTTTACTTCGGCAACAATACATGTACGTTTTACTGATTGAAAAAAATATAATGTTTTACATATCAAATGTTGTAAACTGGTTGCTATACATTATCGTGGTGAAAAATAATAAAAAACAAATCGATTTTACACGGCTGCAATGACAGTTGTGAGATTTACCTAGAGCTCTGCTAACGTCCACGTTAAGGATCACATAAAGAATGCATCTCTTATCATTAGTGCAGACTAGACTAGACTTGACTAGACATAAAGAATTCATCTCTTATCATTGGTTGTTTTTTTATCATTGCAAGAATTGACCTTTTTGGTTCAGGGAGGTTGTTCACAAGGTGTTAGTATTGAATTTCACTTTGCTTAAGAAGTACATTTCCAGAGAATATTAGTTTATTATTTCCGATTGAAAACTAGGTAAAATTAACCGGGTGTTGTAATGATTCCGTTTCCTCATAGTTTTCATCAAGTTACTATACTGACAAAGTAACTGATTCCTGCACTTATCGGTTAGTACCAAATGAGAGAAGTGTAGCCTCACTCTTATTTAGTACCAGTGCATACTTTTGCTGCTTAAAATCGACAGTTGGAATGTAACTGCAATTCGAATAGGTACTTGGGTTTGCCATACGACTTGTGAATTGTTATGTTTGCCAGAAAACGAGTGTGTACTTAACCTATATTATAGCATTGGAATCTTTTCTGTCGAAGAGTGCAATTCACCTCATTTCAAAGGATTATGAATTCGTGCTACGTGTTATCATGTGAGCACATTAAGTATATGCTCAGTAGTGAAGTGGGTAAATGCCAACTTTTTTTCCATTCTGTTACCAATAAAATCGAAAGTAAAAATATTTGTGTATTTACTCTTGAACCATCCACAATTCCGTTCAGGATATCAGAAACGTTGCAAATCTCACGTACAGGTTATTACTTATCATTACAGTCGATATGTGTTCCTCTAGCGTCTGCTTAAGTTCAAAATCTAAAGGAGGATTTTCGTTACTCGTTCCAGGAGCCAGCCTAACTTTCAAACAAGCGATACGATCAGAAATATGTTCATGTCTTAGGTAGTTAGCTCCGGAGAACTGCCTCAAAGCAAAGCTTTGGTGCTACATTCCGATTCGGAATTCGACCTTCTGTTTATTATACACAGATGCAGCCAACTTTTTTAGAGTACAGAACAATGACGGGCTAGCCCGCTACGATCCTACGAACCCGAGCCGGGACTCGAACATAAGACAACTGGCTTGTTAAGTCAGCATTATACCTCAAGACCAGCTGAAAAGGCTACCTCGTTGTACTCTAAACAATCCATTGTTGAGTTTCGAAACAATTTTGTACCATGTGATATGTAAAGGCCAACAAGTGGTTTTTGTACATCACTGTTCTGTTTTCGCCAGTTTCAACTAGTTTTGAACTGTAAACAAATCAAAACAGATGAAAACGTGTAAAAACTACCGCGACATTATTATCACAATAACGAGTATGATGAAGAGTTGAACTAGAATTTATGTCCAATTGTCGAGTTGTCGTTTATCCTAGAGCTCAAAGTGGAAAAATATGCAAGATTATAATTTTAACCGTTCCTGCGAATTGTGATGCCCTTAGCCAGCTCGGAGATGCGTAGTCTTTAGAGATTTGAATTAAGTTTCCCCGTAAGTAATCGTAGAAGCGACAAACCCGATGAACAATCCACGGTGTTTCCGGTAGAGCAAACTGAATTAGAAAAATCAGTATCGCTCTAATGCTCGTCATTCGAAAGCTTCAGGTGTCACCTTTAATGTTCTACCAAATTGAAATGTTCTATCGGCGGGACTAGAACAGTTTTTACATAGAACTAACACATCGTTCAATAAGTCCCGGGACTAACTAAGAAAACAACATTCTTCTGCAAAATTATTTTTTATTCATCAACATAATCACCTTCAAGTGCAATACAATCGTCCCAACGCTTCTCTAACTTTTCGATTCCATGCTTGTAGAACGATTTGTCCTTGGCCTCAAAATAAGTTTTAGTCTCAGCAATTAATCATTCGAGCCAAATCTTTTTCCCTGGAGCATCTTTTTGAGATCAGCAAAGAGCCAGTAGTCGCTGATGGCTAAATCTGGAGAGTATGGCGGGTGAGGAAGTAAATTAGACTCGTTAAATTTGGCCATTGTTTTCATTGACTTGTGGCAAGGTGTCTTGATGAAAGGTGATTTTTTTGAAGTAGAATACTTCTCTCAGGAAGTTCGGCTACATAGGGATGTGAAATGAAAATCTGAAACCGAAAAAAGTGAAAAATATGTCCAATTTCAAATGCTAATAAATCGGTTAGTATTCGATGGATTTCCTTCATTCTTGCAGCAATAGATTGGAAAATCTTCTAAGATTCTTCCCAAAATAAGATAATTGTAATTTTATTATTTACACTATTGTACTATTGAAAATTGTCAAGCCTTGTCAAAACGAAAAACTCGACCTCTGATTGGTCGTTATATGCTTGCTTTCCAAGCACGGTCGACAGGATCATATACCTTGCAATTGAAAACATGCTATTTGGCCTATATAAGAGCCTGTTTCAGCCGTAGCCGCTCATAATAGTTCTAGACAGCGACAACAGCAGTCGTCCTTCCTTAACAGCAGAACTAGCCCTGTGATTGGTCACCACGTCTCAGGAGCAGCGCGGTTTTTCTCAGCGTGTGTCGCCAAACTGCTATTATTCCCCCCGTGTTTGGGCAGCATGAAGATTGCCATCAGGAAATCCAATTTCGGAAATCAAAACGCCTTTTTCAAGGCAAATAAACAAGTCATTGAAAGTTAATAATTTTGTTCAACGCAAGCAAGCATTCTGTGTTGCATCCTAGCAATTTAAATTTGTCGCACCCGTCTAATTTACTGAATGTGAAGTAGCTTCCACAGTGCATGTTGTCCGTGTATCTTAATTTTCTGGCATCAACACAAGCAGACCTTCTGTGCGGGATGCAATCAAATTCTGTTGTAGTTGTCTAATTTTCACTTTATTTAGTAAACCCCCCACTGTAGGGGCAGCGCAAAGGCTGCGATCAGCATAACCGACATTGAATAATAAACTGCCCTGTTAGTACGCATTCACAAAAGCAGTTAGTTTGACTATGCAGAGCTAATATGGAGTCGATTCAATCAATCAGCATAAACAGAATTTTGTCGTCTCCCTGCTGCCAAGTTGCAACATGATGCAACACGCAACAGCGAGCAAACGAAGTCGCTTGATGTTACAAACCGCAATAAGATACGGGTTAAAACCGTTGCGTGTGTGAGAGCACCATCGGTACACTATCTACTGTCTACTGAACGCAATAATCTGCTTACATGCGACACGGGGACGGGAACATTTTCTTCAACCAAGCTGCACAACACGACACAAAACATGTTATTTTGTTGCTTCAATGAGAGTGCTATCGGTCCGGCTCGACAGAATGTTCACAAGAAATCATTTTTGTGCATCCGTGCTACGAAACTGAGGAAAAACTTTAGAAACTGAAAAAAGAGGTGGAGCTTATCAAATGATCGCTCTGAGCCAGAATGAAGTCACACATATGTTTCAAGTTATATCATTCCACCATGTACGAAAAATAACTCATTCCTATTTTCATCCCTATATAAGAGCCTGTTTTAGTCGAAGCCGCTCATAATAGTTCTGAACAGCGACGACAGCAGTCCTCCCTTAGCAGCAGCGGGAGCGAGCAGTGGGTACCATCGATAGCGGATAGTGGCCACAACTGTGGCATGGCTGCGGATAAGCGTAGCAGTTTCAGCGGATCTCACCATCGAGCAGATGCAGGTACAGCGGATACCAATGGCGGCCACAACTGTGGCATGGCTACGGATAGCGTTGCAGTTGCTCAGCAGTTGGGCCAGCGTATAGCGGCCACAACTGTGGCATGGCTATGCATAGCGTAGCTGTTGCAGCGGGTATATCAGCATCGATAGTAGCAGGGTCAGCTGATGCAACGACACTCCCTTCACTGAAATGCTGTTTCAGTGTGGTAGCGGGAAGCATCAGCAGCAGGCTTGCATGAAGTGAATACATCAGCCTAGGGATGGGAAACCTATCGATAATTATCGATAATATCGATAGTTGCCGGCTATCGATAGAATCGTTAAGCTTTCAGCGTTATCGATAGCTATTGATAATTCTCTCGCGGTGGCATGCATACTCCACAATGATGCCAGAACTGAAAACAATAAATTGACCTTGCCAGTTTTGAAAGACACTTTGATGCTTGTTCGCTCTCACACGAAATCCTCTTTAAAATTGTTAGAAAATTGAAAGATAATCATTTTCGCTCATTTTAACTCGTACGGACAACGGCGAAATTTCGCATAAGTGTGAACGATATGTGCGAATAAACTATTAAATATTGTTCCTGTCCACAACGTAAGCAACATTTTGTTGTTTTTCTGCATCTGCTTCTAGCTGTCAAACTATCGATAATTATCGATAGTTATCGATAGAATTGGGAAATTATCGATAGTTATCGATAGCGATTTTAGTCGATATTTCCCATCCCTACATCAGCCAGCAACTTTCTCTAAGGCCTCTGCCATAGTAGACGCGAAAAGCGGCGCGAACCGATTCGCTCGGCCGCAGGTTAATGTACAGCTCTAGTGATGGCTGTACATTAACCTACAGCCGAGCGAATCGGTTCGCGTCTTTTATGGCAGAGGCCTAATGTGAAAGTTGCATCATTTTGTTCAGAAGAATATTATTGTCGGTAATTGCGATTGCGTAAATCCGATTTTGAATTGAACAATTGTTCTTTTGAGAACGAATAAAACAATTATTTGAAGAGTTAATAGCTTTTGGTACCAATAGCAGTATAGTGACAACCTCAGCGGTAGATGCAGATGCAGCCGGTACATCCCTGAGGCCGATGTAAAGGTAAATGGGAGCAGCACGGCGAAACAGTCGGGTTATGCTTAGACGTGCGTCATTTTTCGTTGTTGATATTCCCCACATGAAACGACGCGCTTTCGAATGATAGCGGTGGTATTAGCGGTAGATGCATTTGCCAAAACTTCCTCCAGTAAAGCCGTGTCTAGTTTTCAATGTGAAAACACCTTTCTCATTGTGTTGACCGTGCGCCTTAGTCCTCACTATCAAGGTAACACAGAGATGTAAGATAAACACTACATCCTATGATAAATTGAACAATTGTCCTTATAAGGACAACAAATGAATTAATGAAGATTTAATTTTGAAGTAGAATACTTCTCTCAGGAAGTTCAGCTACATAGGGATGTGGAATGAAAATCTAAAACTGAAAAAAGTGAGAAAAAATTCAAATGCTAATAAATCGGTTAGTTTTCGATGGATTTCCTTCGTTTTTGCAGCAATCGATTAGGAAATTCCTACCAAATGCATTAAATTGCAATTTTATCATTCGAACTATTGTACTATTGAAAACTCTTAAGCCTTGTCAAAACACAAAATTCAACCTCTGATTGGTCGTTATACCGCGCTTTCCCAAGCACGGTCGGCAGAGTTATGGACCTAGTAAATTGGGAATGCATCATTTGGCCTATATAAGAGCTTCATCAGATAATAAACAAACATGTCATCGGATATTAAATTGAACAACTGAAATTTAAAGAACACAAATGATTATTTGAAGAGTTAATATTTTCTCGTTTTGCGCTATAATCCAAAGTTAATAATCTTCATCTACATGCATACTCTGACTATTATTACGTGTTTGCGTCGCTTAGTGTTTGGCTACGGTCATGCAGAACGCAAATAACGGCGCGTTGCGATTCGGCAAGACGAAATCTGTTGAAATGTATAGTTCTACTTCGCCTTAAAAAGAGCTGTACATTTCACCACGGGCCAATCGCATCGCGCCGGCATTCGCGTTCTGCATAACCGTAGCCTTTGTTCCGTTCCCGTTTAATGATGTCGTATTAAATGTGCATATTACAATTCGGCAGCACTTCAACTTCTCATTTGCACAAAATTTAAAAATATTCAATGAATTTCATTCAAAATATCAGACAAAAAGAAATTACAATACTGCCAATGAACGGTCAACGTTTATTTACTAGAAAAAATGACTGACACGCAAGCAGCCGGGTTATCTTTCTTGTAAAAGTATTCTACTTCAACCTTGCGGTCGTGGCTTTGCATACAACCTTCTTGTGATTTTTTTCTTCAAGTGTGGTCGTTTTTTTTCGCGATTTCGTCTTTCAAACGCAACAATAACTCGTTGTAATAGTCGCTATTTATGGTTCTTCCCTTTTCAAGGTAGTCGATGTAAATTATACCGTGTGCATCCCATAAAACTGACGCCATGACTTTGTCAGCTGCCTTAGGTGTTTTCGGACGCTTTGGACGGCTCTCACCGACTGCACGCCACTCAGCTGACTGCCAATTCGACTCCGGAGTGGAATGGTGGATCCATGTTTCGTCCATTGTCTCATACCGACGAAAGAACTCCTGTTTATTGCAAGTAAACAGTGTCGAAGAACTCTCTGAATCGTCTATTCGTTGTTGCTCTTGTTCAACTGTGGGCAAACGCGGCACCCACTCCGAAAATACCTTTTTCATGCTCAATTTTTCGTTTAAAATCGTAAACGCACTTCCAGTTAATATGTTTACGATCCTAGCAATCTCAGGAACTTTCATTTTGCGGTCATCCATCACGATTTTCGAAATTTGCTTAATATTTTCCGAAGTTACTGCTTCATTTGGCCCACCTAAGCGTTCTGCATTACTTGTATTGTTTGAAATCTGCATACCACCGACAAATCGTTGTTTTCGATGGAGTAGAGTCCGGATAACACTTTTCAAGCCATTGCGGAGTTTGCACGGTATGTTTTCTCAACAAATATCAATGTTTTATCAACACACGATATTCGTTTTTTTTACACAAATGCAAAAGGAGCGTCACTTTCACCACATTAGCTTTGTTATTTATGGTTCGATTGACGTGAAAATTTTATACATGTCATTTGAAGGTGGGCACTTTCGAAAAATGAGGTTGATTTGACACATTAGTAATGCCATCTATGGGTTAGTCCCACAGACTGATTGAACGATGTGTTACGTCTACCTAGAAGTTAGGTACCTGAATTCGAAAGTCAAGAATTTCAATCAGGGATGTTACGGATGTGATTATTCAGACAACTGCAGATGCGGATATGTGATTACGGATGCAGATGTAGATGCGGATGTCAATTTTCATACGGATGAATCGCATCCGCGGTTGCGAATGCGGATATCCGTAGCATCGCTTGTGTTTTATTTTGCTTATTTCACATGACAATGTCCCTCTCCAGTGCAAAAGTTATGTAGTCATATTTTTTTTCAATATCCGCATGGTATGATGCGGATGCGAATGCGAATGCGGATGTCAATTTTCATGCAGATGTTTCGCATTTGCGGATGCGGATATCCGTAACAATCATGAACAAAGTGGTCAGGGTTTGAGCGCTTATATTTCAATCATTCTTTATCAGATTATCGAGGTTTTGGCATTAATTGATCAGAAACTTTTTTACGATTAAGTTGTTGTAACAAAAACAACCAATTCAAAAAAAATAGTAAAAAGTAAATGTCCAAATCATACCGAGAAATCAATCACTACCTTACTTCCCAAGCATAGCCGACACTAAAGTATACAACCGATCTGATTTTGAACGATTTGTTGTTGTTGTCTCACTCGCTTTAGTACACACGCCACGCTTAGGCGGTATCCAAAAATTATGTAACGCCATACTGCCATAAGCATCAAATCGAGAAAAACGCATTTTAAAGTTTTTTGTCGGTACAACATATTTTGACTGTTCATGACAACTTTTTTATTGAGTGTATCACCCTTCATATATGCTGGAACCTTGCCGTTGAGTTGAAACAGAGAACTCTGCAGGAAAATTCCATCCGCCATGTATTTTTAGCGCTGTAGCCGTTTTTTTCAATTATAAACGAAAGGTCAGTTGACATATGATGTGAATTATATCGTGCTCGTTGGTGATGAAAATGGTTTTGAATTTAATAAAACAATACGAAAGCACAAGTGGGGACGAAAAGGACGACGAGACAATTGTTTCGTGCAACAATTTAACAATATAACGAAAATATTATCATTCATAATAATCTCACAATCCACTTTCCTGTTTTTTCTCATCACATCCAAAATGAAATTTAAATCTTTTCTTTATTATTGCTTCTAATCAAAGAGCTAAATTGCATTTTCAAGAATGTAAAGATTTATGACAGAATGAAACAGTCACTCGTTTTGATCATTGAGTTTCGCAGCACAACAAATAAATTTATGTTGCATCATATATTCTTCGTAAAAATAGTAAAATTTTATGTAAGGGCCTTACGATCGCTTACCTGTCGCCAGTAACCACCAGACTACAACACACTTTCGAAAGTTAGACGACACAAAGTACAGTAGTAATACACTGGGTCGTGAACATGACACAGGTAGAAACATATTGGATATCAGCCAACTTCTCAATTATTTTGGATATAAGCCAAAATTATTTCACATTTGCTGCCTTCCCAAATGCATTTTTTGACAATTGGCTTCCGTAGGGACCTTGTTTAAGGTGTTTACCATCACAAGAAACTGTTTTCTCGATTTTGGTAAAAATGGCATATTACCCAAATTTTGAATTATGGGCAGCATAGGAGGAGGGGGGTATCATGAGCATTACGATTTGTTACATAGGGGAGGAGGAGAGGTCAAATCAGTGTTACGTAACAAAAAATCTCTGAAGAGATTCTCCAAAACGAACATTTCTACTAAGCAAATTCTTCTACTGCATTACGTAATTTTTAAGAGAGGGCAGGAGGTCTTGGAGTTACATTTCCTTAGGGCATCCTTAACAGTGCGCTACTATTTCCGGTACGGTATGAAGTGATGATAGAGCGCTCAGGGGGAATCTATCTGTCAAATATCGTGTAACCGTGACCAGCATATTTGGCAACAAGGCGTCCCGTTGTTTTGGTTTGTGTCGTTTTGATTGAAGTAAAATTTAGTAGAATTGTAACGTTCTCTTTTAACAAAACTCTAAAAATCGCGGAAAACTTTTATTCATACTGCGTTGCGTAGTGAAATTTGGTGGCAGCAGCCTGCAATTAGCTGAAAATCATGAAGTTTCCTCACCACACAGGAAATCTTTTAAACGTCATGGACCAACAAACTTCATGGACCAGAGTTGATCTGCGATAACGCACACATATATGAATTTTGACAGCATAAATCCCCCCTGAGAGCGCTGCCAAACCGGGTATAGAAGCGCACTGTCAAGGATGCCCTTAATATGGGGAGTGGGTTTTTTTTTTGCGTTACATATTTTAAAAATGTCGCCTTACTGGAAATTTATTAAAGGTACTATTCAAACATTTCACCATCATTTGCATTCCAAAACCGTACCGATATCATACGGATGCTAGGTGCTGATGCTGAAAAGGAAGAAAAGGCAAAATTGAACTAGTCATCTAATACCGGGTTTCACCCGTATATCTAGCGGCTGTTAAGGAGTACTTGGTAGCTGCAAAGTGCCAAAAATGGCTGGATTTTTGCCCGAAATAACCAGAGAACAAGAATCATCGGCAACTGGCACCTTTTGGATGCCCAAAGTAATGTAATTGAAGTAGGCAGTTTAATTTTTTCTCTTACAAAACGTTGAGGATAGCGGTAAAGTGGGTAAAGGCATGCAAATAAGTTTCGAATTCACGATTTTTTTCTTAGTGTTAATTTTTTGACCGCGGCCGGTGCAGTTTTCATAAATGTTTTACTTTCCTCGCCATTTCCTATTCTGCCGCGCTCCGTCCTCTTTCCAAGTAACTGGCAATAATATGAGTAATTTCCAAAAGTTACGCACAAAACGTGCGTAATTCTCATTTCAAGAAAAAATGTCGAAATACGTTTGTGGAAAAAAACGACGTGGTGCCGAGTACTCGTTTGACATGTTTGTTCAAGAATGTATTTAGACAGCGCGCCTTGCCACCGTCAGAAGTAAAAGTGTTGTCAAATGTCAAAATCGTTTAAGATCTGTCCAGGTAGTATGTGGATGGCCCCTTATTGCATTTTCACAAGTCCATACAATGTGCGTTTGAGGTGTGGAACAATTAAACAGATACAGGCCCTTCATCTTAAATCTTCTTCAAGACTCCCGGAACCCTCGCCTCCATGGTCTAAACCACCTTGCGATTCACTTTTTGGCACATTTGATGATACGGGAATTGAGTTGTACTCACCAATACCTCAATTTGGACAGTATGGCTCTATACGATTGACCACGCTTGGAGAACGTTTGGAAGATTTTCTTCCTTGCGTATTTTCTCACTTGTTCTCTTTACGTACGGTGCAGCTATCGGCACACTCCCGAGATTTCCTGCAACTGCTTCCCGGTGTACTTCGGTCTAGATGCTCACTTGTAATGTTTCACGCCCTTCGCCTTATGAGCGCCTTACCCAGTGACGTGTCAAACTTCTTGGCCAGCTTCCTGGTGCTGGCGCCAAACTTGTTCTTAGCTGCAGCTTTCAATTTCGTCCGTTTAGCTGGTGCTTATTTTGTGGGCCCGGTTTGTCATTGCTGGACATTGGCCATTCAGCGTCAAACCGAACGATCATATTGTGAATCGTGAATTTATGGTGGCTTTTTGTTAAAAAGTGTCTCGCCACGTCCGATTTCGGATGCTGTCCAAGCACGATCACGAAGAAAACGCTGTTTCACGGCCTTCATTGCAAACAAACAAAAACACAATGAGCACGAACGAGAGAGGAGAACAAAACCACTCATAGCTGTTTGCCTCTCTCTCTAGCGCGTATGGCAGAAACGTCGTAACTTGCATACAATTTTTTATAAAAGCTAGTCCTTTTTTTCTTCTCAGTGTTATTTATTTTTTACACCCCATCCATAAGCATCCTGATAGTAAATGACTCGAATTTAAAATGAAAAATTGTTTTGAGAAAACTATGTTTCAAACATTCATTGTTGGTCTTAGTTTATTGGGTTTGATTTCCAATGAAACAAAAAGCAACTACACACCCAGTTCTTGCGACTTGCAACTTCACTTTAAATTTCAGAAGGAACACGTATTTCGGACTTCTAATTGTCACACAGTACTTCTTTTGATTCAGGTTACATCGTACTCTAAAATACTTTTTTTATTTTGTTTATCTGGGTTTTTGTGACGAGTATTACTTAATTTTGAATTCCAGTACGGATTTTGCTTAATTTGGTGGATTTATCTAACTGCGAAATATGAAGGTACGTATCGTAAGTTATAAACTTGCTACTGATAGTTGTTTGAAAAATTTTCCAACTTCGAGATTCAAATGCTCAAGCAAGCGCCATCACGAGAATACGCTTTCGTATTCTCCGTTCCACTAAAAACAGCAGGACATTATTTTGAAACTTGAATCACGTTGAATGGATAATGATTGATAATTAGTGAAACAATACAATTTCAGCATGTTACAGATAACAACAACCAATTAGCATACTGCATACTCATCAGAATGCTATTAGACGCTCGGCGCCGCACAAAATCTTTCCCGGTGGCGTTCGACGGAGTTCATGGAACATTGATTGTTTACAATCACAAAGCCCATGGTTGTCAAGAAACCGTAACTGAAGATAACCGTATAAAGCTGTCTGATGGTAGGAATACAGCTAACGTCGATCTTATCAGGGGCTGTAGTTTGTGTATCGCGCCTCCGTGGATTGATATGAAATATCGTACACGTGGTTTCGGAGCCAATGGCCACTATCTTTGCTGTCCTCCGTCAAACGATGACCATGACACTCAGTTTCACAACGTTCTAACAAACGTCGCATGTCATTTGTCCAAGAGAATCTAGAGCTAGCATGTGTAATAGATTTTTTTAAATCATAATAATTGAGGATGTGTTATTCCTACTAATATGCAATTAAAAATTATGAAACCATCAAACAATGATTTCATGTATCAAATCATAGGTTTATTTATTTTAATGGAGAGAATTTTTTTTCTCCTTGTCGATGTCCAGCGCTCCTCACTTTTGATGCATTCTCATCGAGATTCCAACGTACGATTCCTTGATAGCGGTGAGAAAACATAATTTCTCGTAAAACATTATTTTATTACACCGAAATTTAGAAAATTATCTTCGATGGTTAGTGGTTTATTAATTTTTTTTTTGTTAATTATACGATTTGTTTCATCAAATACACTGTTAGAGCGAAACATTTCCTGCTTACCCTAAAGCTATAAAGTTGGAAAGGTGAATGGTACCAGTTCATGGCCAATCTAAATTATCATCCATTGATAAACTACTTCGAGGAAGGCAGATGAATGAACCGAGAGCGGTAGTGGATTGCCAATCCGACAACTTTGGGGACCATCGGCACATTTCACACTTCACGGCGTGGGTGTTTGCAAATCTGGGCGAAACCTTGTCGAAGCCTTCTTTCGTCATTGGCAAATCGAGTTTAATGATTTGTTTAAAGATAATGTCGTTGCACGCAATATATTTTGTGTGTCAAACAGAGAGGTGGAATGTAAACGCTGTTAAAATAGATTAATGTGTTTAAAGAGAGCGCTCATTAACCTAGCGGCGCCACCTGATTGTATGGCACATGTTCGAATAAGCAAATAGTTAGAATAGTAAGATAGTTCATCATTCCTAGTTGTGTCAATTTTGTTTCCACGAGAATGAAATTATACTAGACTTAACTCGGCTAACATCACCCAATCTGAGTGGAAGATTTAAATTAACAGAGTTTTCATATGATTATTGTTCATACTCACTGACAAACCTTTCTTCTCATGTCGAAACAGGCCAGGCTTGCTTCTGATAAACAACTAGCATATTGAAATATTCATGATCCATGCGATACGATATTGATAACATAAATACAAAACGAAACGATGACTGAGAAAACATTTTCCATCCCATTCTTTATTAGGGAATTAGAATTACGTTGTCCATTGATGTGAACTTTTGTAATACCAACCCAACCCATTATACAGCACAGACTAAAACAGAAACTTATCGGTAAGAAAATAAATTCACTTCACGTCCATCATTAGCACGATGCAGTTCCTCAAGACTTGCACGTGATCCGCTATAGGCACGCTGTTCCACCGCTTCTATGCCACTTAAGCTTTGCAATTTGAATTGCTACACCCGTAGGCCGGTAATCCAATGTCAATCGATTTAAATAGTTGACTGATCCTAGTTGAATGGTCTAAAAACGATTTTCTAAATACGAAAACGAAGTTGAACATGAACATGAAATATTGCAAAGACGAACATCTTTGCAATGTTTGATATATAGATGCCGATTATAGATGGAAGACAAAGAAAATAGCGGAAATTTAAAGTCTATAAAGAGTAGAAAAAGGAAAGAATAGAGAGAACAGAAAAAGTGGACGAAGAATGAATAAAGAAAAAAGTCAAATAGTACACCACAAATATTTGAAAATTTTAATCTTACTTCTTTAATTAAACTCATATTGCTCAAATTATTACATGCTTTCACAAAATCGATCAAAAAATGTCAAAAGAATACAGCGATCTTCAGTACTCTCACAGTTTAGCGTGTACTAGTTGCAGTATTAGGTATTGTCTTTGCAAAAATCTGATAAGTAAATTGTGTTAAAATTTTCTAAACGGCATTTACTAAAATCCAGCATTATAGAATAATGAATAGATTATGTTGAATATTATAGTTTATACACGAACGATTTTAAATATAATCGTCGCGAAATTTTCAAATGGTGCGTTGAGAACCTGAAGGAGTGTCAAACTTAGTTCTGGCCCTCACAAAGCAAAGCCTTGGTGCTACATTACGGTTCAGAACTTAACCTTCTTTTTATTTATACACAGACTTCGCAGCCAACTGTTAATCGTACAGGACAATGGCGGGGCTAGCGCTACGATCCTACTGACAGCAGAAACATCATATCTAGAAGACTGGGGATTCTGTCTGAGGTTGAGCGACAGTTTTGGCAGCGCGGTCTTTCGAGTAAAAGTGGAACTGACGCATGCTAGTGTGTGTGCTGGCGATGCGAATGCAAGCCGATCGCACAGGTTGGAACACCACATACGCCCACTCTGTCCTCGCAGCAATGCAAACTTCCACCTTTAATAGATGGAGTGCGCTGTTTGATTTGACGTTTGTCATTTGTATGGGATTGATCCAGAGATTCCAGTCTTCTTGATTATGTTTTTGCTAACAGTCTCTCCCGAGCCGAGACTCGAACCTACGACGACTGGCTTGTTAGGCCACCATCGTACCTTGAGACCATCTGGGAGATACAAGGTCCTTCAAGGTCCTGTTATCTCACGCCTCCGTCATATAATTACAATAGACTTCCAACTAGAACACCGACACAGCTGGTTGGCGTAACCTGGGCGATGTTGTCAATCTGGCAACAGGTAAGTGACAGGGTGCGACGCGATCATTAGCGTGTTAATCATTTTTTAGCGGTAGAGAAAATGCTTCGTCAAACCAAGCGTCTGTTCACCAAAATGGTTAAGGGCGGCTGGTCAACATCTTGGTGCTAGCGTGGGACTCTAAACAGTGTTGCCCGATATGTTCTTTTGACAAGACAGGGATTGGTGCAGGCCGTAAAAATCATCAGTACAGAATGCAAAGAGTGTATATACGAACCGGAACAACTGGCATACACCCAGGCAACGTAATAACGATTGGAAACTCGTTCCTTGATTTTTCGGGAAGTATCCACATTCTTTCCGACTTACTGAGAGTCTACATTTCTCCATTTTTCTCGAACCCGAGTCTTCCTGGTACTGCTGTTAGGCATTACTTAAGGAAGAAGGGCGAGTGTGCTTGGTGCATTCCCTTATTTTTAACGACTTGGCTGACTTCCTAAAGGCCTTCATCGACATTTTGCTGGGTGTTCCATCGATCGCTGCCTTGCAGCGTGAGTACGATCTGGGAAGCAGCCGTGATGACTGCTTTCCAGGTACTCTCGTCGTCGCACATCCTTTTCACTATGTTTTCAGGAGTAGTATCCGGGATGGATTGGTGCATCCATCTACCTTTGGTAGAATTGGACCATTCCCACTGCCACCTGACCATCGAAGTTGAGTATGGACGATGTAACGCTAGCTAGCAACTTCGCCTGATGCTAAATACCGCCGTGCTATTTGCCATCATGCGCGATAATGCCGCTATAATCGTGGGAGCTTTTTTTGCAGGCATAGTCGTCATGGCTCCCAAACGTGTCGTCGTCCATTACCCCCAAGAGCTTCAAGGATCACCTTGAGGCGAAAGTGCATCCACCAACACTAATCGACGCCTTCTGTTCCGATTTACGGTTGTTCACAACGATGACCTCTGTCTTATTATGCGCTCACTCCAGTTTCCTGGAGTGCATCCAGTCCTCAACTACGCGTGCGGATAGCACGGCTTTCAATTCGACCTCGCTGACCACAATACCGGACCCGGATAGAACCTTGCGGTACCCCTGCGTTAATCGGCATTTCGCATTCGACACTGAAAGTAACTTTCCAGAATCTTGTACAGTGGCACCGGCACTCTGAGACTCCGAAGCGCGTAGGCCATAGAGTCCCAGCTGGCGCTATTGAACGCGTTTTTCACGTCTAGCGTGACAATTGCGCAATAGTAAACGTCCATTTTTTTACGTCGGAGTGCTACCTGAACCGTCTTGGTGACGTAGAGAATAGCATCCACCGTGGACCTACCTTTGCGAAAGCCGAATCGGTTGCTTGACAAACCGATTCCACTCTCGGTGAATCTCAGAAGTCTGTTGAGGCTTACCCTCTCAAGCACCTTGCCCGCTGTGTCTAGCAGACAGACTGGTCTATATGCCGATGGGTCACCTGGTGGTTTCCCGGTCTTTGGCCGGGTACCTGGTAGTACCAGTCTCTGTCGCTTCCACTTTTCCGGGAATAGGCAGCCGGTGATTGCTCTGCCGGGGCTGACGAGCCTTTGGTCTTGGCCGTAACGATCCTATAAGCCTCACCCCATGGGTTTTTTACTGGCACTGTCGCAAAGTCGCGAAACAGGCTCGTTTACTGGCCTTCATTGCGCTCTTAAGTGTTCCCTTAGGGGATTTGAATGCTGCCTGGCGCTCCGATCTTTGCGAATCGGTGCGCGCGTTGCATCATCCGCCCATTGAGTGTCTGCACACGCAAAAGTTGAAGTCTTGTACAATCATTGTGTCTTCCCGATTCGCACAAATGTTGCACAGAAATCGCACAATAAATGTGTGAAACGCATAACGCAACAGTTGTACTGCGAATACATTGACATTGATTGGAATCAGAATATGTATCATATACCGACACTTTATTTCTCACATCGAGTGCTCTTTCTCTCTTGGTCGTAGACTTTCCATGTACGTGCGACGAGGCTAGATACGTCACATATTATTTGCAGGTTGCTCTTTCGCTTCTTTTTCGTTTCGGGTTGCGACGCACAGGACGATGTCTCGTCGCTTTACGAATGAGCGAGACACCCGTGCTGTTCATACTAGATGCCAGTGTTGTTAGTCTCACTCATACTGTCGGTGCGTGCTTGCTACTACTCAGAGGAATGCATGAAGAAGAAAAAGTATTTTGAAAGCGTGTGTGCAAGAGACTTGAAAAGCGTAGCATATGTCTTGTCCTCAAGCAGAAAGGAGGAGAAAGGTTTTGCTTCTCGCTCGCTTTGCAATGCTGCTTGATACCAGTTGAAACTGTTTGGGTGTAGTAGTTTGGAGCTGCCAAATACATTGGAGAAACGCTAGAGCATTAATTGCGTTATGCCCAACACGCAATCATTGTACTGGTTCCGAATTACATCAACAATTGCTTCATGTTTGCATCATGTTTGTAGACAATTTCATTTTTTTCACTGACATGATTTTCAATGAGAATCGACACGGCACAGTAGGGATCGCTGGCCATCGACCCAAAATTGGAAATGCGAATTTCATTTCAATTATGTTTTTCCTATAGTTGTATACTATTGAAGTGTTAGAATCCAAATTTTTAGAGTAATACAACAAATTTTGAATTTTCTATGACTTTTCAAAGTGTACTGAGTCAACGTTGTTAAGCGTTTTTCTTGAAAAAAATGCAATGTTGCGAAATTTGCTGGAGCCTTAAGGGTAACTTGAATCTTGATGACGTCTAGGGAAAAGTTGTCTATAAAATAGTGGAGAATAAATCCTCATCATTCGATAATGCATCATTGTAATACTCAAAAAAATTGGGCAGAATCAAAAAATTACGTATTTTTTGCATAAAACAGCGTTTAAAGTTTGGAAAAAATGCTTCCAAATGCATCTAGTCCGATCCTGCGCAGAGTTGCGCAGAGTACCCTTCTTTCGAAGAGAAACAACGAGTGTTCGTCACATATCGGATTTTATAAATGTAAATTTAAATTGTACACTGCAAACCGTCAACAGAATAACAAATGGCTCGCCCTAGTTTGATAATAACAACGTTTTCAAACATGTTTCAGTATAATTGATCACACTATTTTCATATTTACAAGTTGAACTAATCTATATTCCGTTTTTAACGCAGTATCAAAAACTAATCATTGTTTATGTTTTGGATCACCAGCACTGAGTACCAAAACCATGTTTTAAGTTTGTATCATACCAGTCACATGTAAAAATAATCGTGTAAACTCAAACCAAGACATAACAAATCACCTGCTAATTTCTACAATGCAAATAGTGGAGTATTATTTTGACTTTAGAAACGGCATTTTGGAAACTTCTCTTGAATGTATTTAAACAGTATTGAAAATGAACACAAATATGAAATATGAAGGTAGAAGTGAATAAAGAGATGAATGCGATGAAAAAAGCAATGTAATATAGTAACTTAAAAAAAAAGACATAAGTGATTTTCAACACAAAGCATATATTTCAATTTATTTTTTTTTTTCTTTATAACTGAATGATATTTTTATGTTTTTTTTATTGCATATGAAAGTCTTTAAGGCATCATGCATTTTATTTTCCAAACATTGAAACCGACGTTAAATTTTCCTCATGTATTATACATAAAAAAAAACATTGAAATTCCGCTGGCATCAAAAATATGCATTTTCATGCAAAAATAATATCAAATTCGGACACAGCGTCCCAAAATTACATAAAAACCATGTATTTTCCATAATTTGAAGACATTTTTTTGCTTGGCCAGCATTTGTATGGAGTCGCCCCACTGTGCACGGGTGGCACTCAATATCAGTCTCAAACTGAGGGAATGAAATTGCTGTTGTGTGATATTCATTTTGTAGCTTCGAAATTTCGCATCCCTGGGTACACCATCTGCCAGATCCTCCGATTAATGGACTTCGCCGTCTCCAAGAACAAGGCCATACGCAGTACCTACTTCCAGCATACCCTCCCATATCGATATACCTGGAAATCACCGAAACAGACCAAATCGCAAATCGATCACATTTTGATTGACGGAAGGGACTTCTTATCGACGTCTAAATCTATCGTGGCGCAAACGCCGTTTCTGACCTGTTGGTCAAAATGTGCCAAAGACCTTTAGTCGCCCGCTACGGAGTAATGTAAAAGCAGTCTTTAACAGCGCAGTGGAAGATGCTATTAGATCCGTAGAGAGGAATCGACGTAATAGCTGGTTTGACGAAGAGTCTCAGACAATTGTAGACGGAAAGAATGCAGTGCAGGCATTGAAACGAAGACAACAGACCCATCTTTTCCGAGACAAGGAGCGCCGCCTGGAAGAGCAGGAGCGTAGGGAAAAAGAACAGCTGTATCGTTCTTAGGAAACACGTGAATTCTACAAGAAACAGAATGCATCCCGCGCAGGCTTTTTGCGGTCAGCCGAGATGTGGCGGGATCAGGATGAAAGAATCTTGACGAATGAACGTGAAATGATCGACAGGTGGAAGCAGCACTACAACAAACACCTGAACGGCGCAGTGGCAGAAGACCAAGACGGAAGGAGGAACGACTTCGTCAGCACAGCGAATGTGGGAGCTATACCGTCCCCCACGATAAATGAAGTTAGGTATGCTATTCAGCAGCTCAATAACAACAAATCAGCAAGAAAATGTGGCACTGCAATACAGAACACCTACCGGAGGAGTTGAAAGAGGGAGTAATATGTCCAACATAGAAGAAGGGCGCCAAGTTGGAATATGAGAACTACCAATACCAATCACGATTCTCAACGCAGCCTACATAGAGCACCCCCAAATCATCTTTCGCCGTCTCTCGCCGCTAGCGAACAGGTTCGTGGAAATTTCTTAGGCCTGTTTTGTGGATGGGCGTTCAGCAACGATCCAAATCTCCACGCTGCGGCAAATCCTCCAAATGTGTCGCGAAAATCAAGTCTCCACGCATCACCGTTCAATGCCACTTACACCATACGATATTATCGGCTGTGTATAGCTATGGAAAATTATGGACGAAAATGGTTTCCCTGCGTAACTAACAAGACTAATGGAGGCCACGATGGATAGTTTACAGAGCTGTGTGGAGAACTTCCAAGCGGTTTCTAAACAGTACACTGAGCTGAAACCTGAAGCAGTTGGATTGAAGGTGAATACGCCAAAGACCAATTATCTGCTAGCAGGGGTAGCCGAGTGCGACAGAGCTCGCATAGGTAGTAGCGTAGTAATCGACGGAAATGAATTCGAGGTGGTTGACGAAATTTTGTACCTCGGATCATTGGTAACGTCAGACAACAACTGCATTAAAGAAATCCGCAGACGTACCGCTGGTAGATCTGGTAAACTTCGCCCCCTTACCAATGTACAAGACGCTTGTAAGACCGGTAATCCTCTACGGGCCCGAGACATAAACAGCGCTCGAATAGGACTTGCAAGCACTGGCCGTTTTCGAATGACGTCCCTATGTTCAATTTTGTTGATTCACAGCTTACGAAGCTATTACTAAGCGGGTTCCGGCTGAACTGTAATTTGAGAAGCTGTTATTCAACAAAAATGTTTGTTTGGATGCGCTTAGGATCATCTTCGGGGGGTTTGTGAGGATGGCGTATGGAGGCGAACCCAGTATCCGAAAAGTCGCTAAAGGTGGAAGGGTACAATGAGTGGGATATGTTGTAAAAATGCCGAACAAAAATCCCGCAACAATGGTGTTCGAATCCGGCCGCTACAAGATGAAGAGGTGCGTAACGAATTAGGTGGTTGCACCAAGCTCAAGAAACTGGAGACAAGCTGCTATGGACAGAGTTTGTTGGCGTAACATTGTGATGCAGTGAAACCCTGAGGGATGTTTCACCAGCAAAGTAAATAAGTCAGTAACCGCATCGAAATAACCTCACAAGTCGCTCAAAAACAGTTTTTTTTTTCATTTAAAACTACAATTTTGGCAGTGTTCAATTTTTTTAGATTACCTAAAGTTAAGACTTTGACTGCTACAATGCTGCAGAAAATAAAGTATTCATTTATGATGCAAAACACTCAACGACATTCCTGAAAACAGGCTTTAGTTTTAGTGAATAATCCTTGTCTATAATCTAGCTAATATTCAGATTACTTAACGATAGATAACTAACAACTTGTCTTCGTCGTATTTAAATCAGATTAATAGTGTTTTAACGAAGGGTAAATTAATATTCGACGACCAATTATTTATATAAGAAATTGAATGGCCAATCAGTCACTTTTCAACAATATAAGAAATTTATTAATTTTATTATGGAATTGCTCGCTTGACCAACTCAAACTATCATTTTTAACATGATTACATGGCATGTAAAAATATTTAAAAAACCTAAATTAATCCACCTAGCGGTCAGACTCAGCCTTTCTCATTCGAACTTATTATTTGTAAAAATAGATTTACATGAATGCTCAAATCCAATAAAGGTTTATTCACTCTTTGGGTTTTAAAATATTGATGTTGTAACTAAAGTATAAAACATGAAATTTGACGTAATGTTAGTGCTTAAGAAATAGCGAAATAAAAGAAATGACTCTTAATTTCGAACAATTTAATCACGAGCGATACCGGGAACGTTCAAATAGTACGATACCACATTTAAATCATGTTGAGGCCATATATACTGATCAAAGCAGGTATAGTGTTGAATAGTCTTTGAATTTCTTTTCTTTCCAAAACTTTTGAACAGCATATCAAATTGTTATGAAGTTCGTTATTTGTAAGTTTAGGGGAGCTGCGTAGCCGCAAGGTTACAGAGTCCGCTTTGTCAAGCGAATGGTCGTGGGTTCGAATCTTAGTAGAACCAGGCCATCCGATGTCAAAAAGGACTTGAGCATGGGTTTATTATCAGGCTCTCCACCAGTTAGCCTTCCTCTACGCTGAAATCTACAATACCTTTGCGTGACTTCCTCTTTACAAAAAATAAGTCCCTCTGATCAATAAAACTGGCCAACAGGACGCACGACGAAACTTCTCCAGGGAGTTATAATTGGTGATATTTGGCAAGTGGAACGAGTATCGGTATAGTAGAACAGTAAGCGTGTGAGGAAGAGTATCACGTTACACACAAGCACTGATGAACAATAATAATAAGCATGCCACTTCTCAATAGCGGTATTGCTATTAACAGAAGTGCGGGATACAGCAGACACCCGGGCATATCTCACAATAGATCTACGATTCTGGTCGCAGTGAGGAAGTCCATACAGAAAAAAAATGTAAGTTTGAGAGATGACTCGTTTGTATGACACTAGTTATGTTCAAAAAAGTCATGTAATACTTGGGAGAATAGACTTTCGTTGTTTTACAAATTAGAACATAACGATTGCTAAAGTTTGATTACAATCAAATGAAAAGGTAACGTATAGGGCAGCCAAACTTTGAAACCACGTATTCAATCATAATTCATCAGTTAACCCTTAACTAACCCGTTCATCTGATATCAATATTGTTCAAATCGGTTGTGTAGTTTCTAAGATAATGAAGTTTCGTGATTTTCACATTTCGATACATTACAGACGAAGTTACAGTCTGATTACAGCAAAATTCAATAGGGTGTTATGAGGCAGCTAGACCTTTCATTTGATACTAATTCTGTGGAAATCGGGTCAACCATCTATGAGAAAAGTGAGTGAGTCCAAGTTGTCTTCGGAATATGTTTCTTTCCATAGCTGGATTTCACATTTTTAAACATAACAGGCAACGTGATAATACGTTTGTAAAAAAAATCATTAGGGTCTTATGGGGCAATAATACCTTCCATATGACACTGATTTTATAAAAATCGGTCCAACCATCTCTGAGAAACATGAGTGAGATTAAACAGTCTCCAGAACACGTTTCTTTCCATAACTTCTGAACCGCACGTTCAATCTTCATGAAACTCAAAAGTTAAGGGTTTTTAAGGTACCCCGTTTATTTGAAATCAATTTTGTTCAAATCAGTTGTGTAGTTTCTGAGATATTGATGTTTCGTGATTTTTACATTTTAATACATAACCTCTAAACTAGAAATCAGATTACAATAAAATTCAATAGGGTCTTACAGGGCAACTAGACCTTTCATTTGCAATTAATTTCATTGAAATCGGTTCGGTCAGACCATCACTGAGAAAAGTGAGTGCGAAAAAAAGGTGCACGTACACACGTAAACACCCACACACACAAACATATACACCTATACATGCTTATATGCAGAAAATGCTCGATTCGTCAAACTGAGTCGAGTAGTATATGACATTCAGCCATCTGGATCACTTTTCTACCTTTTAATTAGCCAGTGATCGTTAGGAGAAAGTCAATATGTTTACTTTCATTAAGTGATTTCACATTTTCATGAACAACTGACAATGTTACAATCCGATTGCAATGAAATTCAATTGCAACCTATGGGGCAACTAGACCTTTCATTTGACATTAATTTTGTGAAAATCGGTTCAGCCATCTCTGAGAAAAATGAGTGAGTTTAAAAAACCTCAGAATAACTTTTCTTTACATAACTTTTGAACCATATGTTCAATCATAACGAAATTCAAAAGTTAGGGGTTCTGGAGACAGCCCGATCATTTGAAACCAGTTTTATTGAAATCGGTTGTGTGGTTTCTGAGATATTGATGTTTCGTGATTTTTACATTTTGATACATAACCTCTAAACTTAAAATCCGATTACAATGAAATTCAATAGCAACCTATGGCGCAACTAGACCTTTCATTTGCAATTAATTTTATGAAAATCGGTCCAGCCATCTCTGAGCAAAGTGAGTGAGAAAAAAAAGTTGCACATACACACTCACACACACATTCACACAAACACACATACATACAGAAAATGCTCAGTTCGTCGAATGGGGTCGAGTGGTATATGACATTCGGCCATTGGGACCACTTTTATACCTTTGGTTTTTCCAGTGATTGCTATACCTTTCTAGGAGAAAGGCAATAATGTTAAGCCTGTTAAAAATAAAAAAAAAGTTCTAGTTCTTTGTATTCAATTTTTGATTTATGCTTGTAAAACTAAACATCCGCAATAATAAAATAACTCATTACTTTAACGCTGTCATAATATCGAACATATCGAAAAATAAAGTCACATTTTGAGGGTCACAGGTATTAAGTGGATTGAGCCCAGTTTTATTTTTCTTGGAAGTCAACAACCGTTCGCATGAATGTTTCGAATACTAATTAGCCAGACGTATTGGAACATACTCGAAAAACCGTAAACTATATCGTCGCGGAACATTTACAATAGCGGCGTAAACGAACTAAGTGCAACACACAACGTCCATCAAATGTAAAGAAAGTAAAGTTTCGAATAGCAAAATATTTACGGAAATGCACTTTGGATTGCATATTGAAACAGTTTTAAAAAATCTATTTAGTGGTCTTTTATTATTTTAGCTCAAAGTTTTTATACGTGACACCACCGTTACTATATACATAGTAAAAAATGACCTTCAACGTGCGGAAGTTTGGAATGTGAAGACAATTTGTGGCATTCATTTGCACTGCGATATAATTCGGTACAACGGTTAGTTAACGGTTGCTCATAGAACACTTGGGAAAATATCTGCACCTACATTCAGAGGCCTTATTGGATCCAAAAATACTCGTAATAGAAATGCGTTAACACCAACTTACGTCCTGTAATCCATCTTCGCCAAGAACTATTCTTCTGCTGCCTGCTGTATCCAGTCCACGATGGCCCAGGCAGAGGTTCATTCCGGGAGAATCCTTTCCCGAGCAGCGGTTCACGTTCACCACTTAGTTTATTATCATTTTCCTGCTGGATCATGATCACTTGTGCACAGATAAATTTTTTTGTTAGTCTGGGCGCTACGCTGCTCTGATTGGTCTTTATATGCACATAAACGATATTTTCATTTCTCTGGGTTACAAACGCGATGAAAGAAGTAGTTTACACTTTGAAAGCACTGATAGTGGAGATTATTTTTAGATTTCTCTTATATCTAAACAACCAGATAGATCTACATTGTTGTCTGCTATCCGTATATCACTTTGAACTATCAAGGTGAGTAGGCAGTCTAGTGAAATATATATGACTGAGTACCCGGATTTCTAAGCTTCTGTTCGCTAGTTTGAACGGAGAAATACAGAAGTAGGTTGTAACCCAGTGCCAACTAGAGAGAGATTGATTCTAGGGTATAGAAATTCTATACCAGTGAAAGCGGCAATTTGCGAGATAAGAGAAGACTATCAATCGCTGGTGTAAGTGATCCAAAAACAAACTGTTGCTTAGGATGGTATTTAATTTTGTTAATGAGAGTATGCATGTATTTGAAATTTTTTGTATAATTAAAAGTAAAAGTAGAGTAAAAGGATCGATTTTGGTCATAGTATTCCAGTCCGCACGAACATGTTGGTGACCTTTAAGAGCGGATTCATATCTGTACAGAGAATATTGTCTGTAAATGGTCAGTAAAAGAGAGAGCAAGCTTTTGGCAATTGTCATGAAATGGTTTGTTAGAAATATTCTACTTTTACGTAATTTCAACTTAGTGAAATTTATAGGGAAACGTTTTCAATTTTTCTAAATTGTCACTGCGAATCGTATTTCATCAATACTTTCAAGAATATTTCTCGTGACAAAGTTCTTGAGTAAAATATTTGATTCGTGACCAAATCCTGAAAATTCCTGTTTTAGAGTATTCTATTTCGCCGATGAGGTTTAGAAATGATTGAATGTATACAATACTAATACTAACTAGTGGGTGAAACATGCTATCGGAATTTGCCCTCATAAACTGTGACATCTAGCTAAAAAGAATTAATTAAATTTATCGCTGAATTTGTGGGCACACCTCTATCTATATTAAAGTTTCATATTTTCATCTATCAAGGACATTAGTATTGCCGGTGTGTTGTCGTGTTGGCAGATAAATGATATGTCTCGAAATATATTCACCAACATTACATAAAATTACCAACACGGAACATATGTTCCGTAAAAACAAAATTTGTCTAGCATCTAGGGTATATACGGAAGTATTTTCTCATTCTATTGAAAAACTGGATCGTTCAGGAGCCCCATCATTTTTTCACACGTTGGCTAGAGTCATACTTAAAGATCGTCGCCTTTGCGTCAAGCATGCATGGGTTTCCTAGGACACAATTCTCATTTTTCGCGATCATTACTCTAACAGTATTGCAAAAGCTAATCGCAATCTATAGCTCCTATTTTCCACGTTTAAATACAAAACACACCTGAAGGCATCCGATTGGAGAAGCCAGCTCCCAGATCGATCACGTACTGATTGACGGTTGGCACTTTTCGTGCGCGACTACAAGGAACTTGTGCTCGCCAACGCAGAGGACAGCTATACTAGAAACGACGTGCGGAGCTTCTATAGAATAGTCTGCAGAGTTAGAAGCAGGAATTAGCCTGTGCCGGTCATGTGTAATGACAAGGACGGCATCCTGCTTATTGATAAACCGACGGTTGCAGTCAGGTGGAAGGACCATTTTCAGGCGCTATTGAACACTATTCACACTTAATCAAAACAAGTCGTTCGGTAATTTTTTTGCAACAATGCATCGGTAAAGTGTAATAATACCGGTATTCCTGCAAAAAAGCATGAAATCAATGACTGTTTTGTAAAATCTGTAAGTTTTACAATAATTTTGTTAATTTTTACCGAAATATTTAACCAATTTTACATTCACCGAATCTGTACAACTTTTTACCGAACTGTCTGTAAAAAGGCCAAATTGTAATTTGGCGGGATTTTTTCATACATGCAAGACGTGCAAGACGAGAATATTTTCTATTGATGCTGCTAATTTGTTTTAATTGTTGTTATGTGTAAATATAAGATAATTATAATATGGAAAGTATTTATGATAAATTGCTGAAACAAGATAAACGAGTCGTCAACATTTTTCGTGAGTAATCTAGTTAATATGGTTTTATTTTAGACGGTTAGTGGTCCCCGTGGCTCTGTGGTTAGCGATGTCGGTCGGCTAGCTCTCCCACACGGTTGTGATATCGGGTTCGATTCCCGATCGAGTCGAGGATCTTTTCGAGTTGAAAATTTTCTCGACTCAGCACTAGGGCACGGTGTATCGTTGTACTTATCCTACACATGCAAAATGTGCCAAAAAAACAATATCGATAACAAATTTTCTCAACTAATCTAGTTGGTCGAGACCGCTATTAACCCCAAGGCTAAGCGTGCGATATTGTTGTTTAGACGGTACCGGCAGGCTCATTCAAAAGTTACTTTTTCTGCCACCGGTAGGTGGCGCTCGGTATTTTTCTTCATGCTTGTACATTCTTACAGTTTGTTTCGGAGAATTTTGCAGGATGCTCGGTTTGGGACATTACCGAAAAGCTGTGAAAATTACCGACTACTCGGTTGGTGGTTTCACAAGCTGTTCGGTAATTTTCGAAAACACCGAAGATTTCGCCGAACGTTCAGCTGTTGAGATTCCTTTAAAATTTTAACGAATTCGGTGTTTAATTTTAAGTGTGTTGGATTTACAAATGCCGAACGACTTTTTGGAAGGCCTCATATGCCCTATCTATACGAAGGATCATCGATTGGATTGTTGCAACGATCAAGGCATTATGTTGTCCAATTCCGCATATAAAGTGCTCTCCCGTATCCTGTTTTGCAGATTGAGACTGTTAACGGAATCCTTTGTTGGCGACTACCAAGCTGGTTTTCGACAGGGGCGTTTCACGACGGATCAAATATTCACGAATTCGGATCGGGTTCGGGTTTGGAAATGTCGGGTTCAGGTCGGGTTTAGATTTGAAAACTCGAAAATCGACTAAAAAATCTATGAAATCTCGGGTTAGAGTTTCAAAATTTCGGGTTTGGGTCGGATTCGGGTTTGATCGGAAAAAAAACGTTCGGGTTTCAACCGAGAAAAAAAATTTTAGTACGGAGTCCTTATACGGATCTTTGGATTGCTTGGTTCGAAACTGTCCAGAAGGAAATAATGAAATTTGACCTCAGCCTGCTTCCGTGGAACAACGCAGCCAACATGCCACAATACGACATCCGGTGCTGTTTTCTTGGAATAGAAACACTATGCAGCAAGCGTGACTCCATCAGCAGGCGTGACACCGATACTGGACAGATCAAATATCTATGTACCGTCAACTCCCTTATGCAGGAAAGACCCGTTGAAACTGGAGTTCCGGAGAAAGGAATACGGATTAAATGAACCGATAATGTCGATATGACGGCAATTTCGGAAGTCCACGGGTTATTCGATTACATGTCAGTACAGTTCAAGAACAAACTGAAACGACGTCAGTTGCAGTTTGTTGTCGGGAACAGGCGAGTTTCTGTCCGTTACTTTATCTCGTGAAAATATTTGCTGCCTGTTCTTTCTTTTTTTCCGGTACACGCTGCAATCTAACCGAGACCTCCGCTAAACTACGTAGTTCCCAGACTGCAACTCAAGGGTTACGAGCGAAATTGTATTCCCCTGACAAAACTATTTATGTATTCGATTGTAAATATGTTATGTAATTGTCTAACAGAAATTGTATAAAATTGTGTGAATAGATATGGGGGTTTTACGCGTTTGTAAGTGAATCTGTTTTCTCCAGGCTTATACACAAATCCCATCACTCCTTATTAAGACTGAAATGTCAAATGAGGCTGAAGACATCGATTAAACAAATATAAAGTCAGCTTATTCATGCGGAGTTTGTAAGAGGATTTTTTTACGCGGATAATCGAATTAAAGCGTTTTTTCGCGGATTTTGAATTACCGTGGTTTTTATGCGGATTTATGAAGTAACGCGTTTTTTACGTGTTATCGCGTTAATTTTTAAATCTTCACGCGGAATTAACGCGGGTTGGGAACCAAAAACGATTAACTGTATATTAAGTAAAAGACTTAGGCCTCTGCTAGGCTGAACGAAAACGCGAGCAATCGGGCGAGATTTTTGCCGTAGGTTAATGAACAGCTCTACTTAAAAAAAATATCGCACGCTTAGCCTTGGGGCTAATAGCGGTTGAGAGAATTCGTTATCGATATTGCTTTTTGGCACATTTCGCATGTGTAGGATAAATACAACGATACTCCGTGCCCCAGTGCTGAGTCGAGAAAATTTCCAGCTCGAAAAGATCCTCGACTCGATCGGGAATCGAACCCGATATCACAACCGTGTGGGAGAGCTAGCCGACCGACATCGCTAACCACAGAGCCACGAGAACCAAACAAACAGCTCTACTTACGGCTGATTCTTAACCTACGGTGGAAGTTTCGCCCGATCGCTTGCGTTGGCGTTCAGCATGGCAGAGGTCTTAGTCAAAAAAAACCCTCCGCCCTCCGAAGGATCCAGAGTGACCGTCAAGAGACAATTTTGAATACTGGACATGAAGCGTCACTTTTTTTTTCTAAAACCTTTCTTGTTGTTTCGCTTCATGCGAATTTTTTAATGAAGGTGGTTTTTTTTATATTAACGCGGTTTTTTCAAATTCGGCAGTTTCTTTTACGTGGTTCTTTTTTTTTCCCGCGTGAAAAAAACTGACTGTATCCAGCAAAGACACCCTGAAAAGAGTGAAGCAATATTATTGGATGCAATGTAAATCTTTTGTAGTGTTAATTTTTCTTTTTACGGTGCGTTATAAGCACAATTCGTGTTAACGTGTTAATTCGTGTTTTCTGTGCAAAGAAACTAAAAATTTAATGCATGCTACGTTGAAATTATTTATCTAAGATTTGATTACAAAATGCCATCACTTACTGGTTACAGTTGCGAAACAAACAATTAGGACCACCCCAATGCAATGTTTTGAATTACTATCATCGCTTCTGATCAGCTGTTCCAGTATCAAATGGCAATGGTGTGCGTACTACACGCTTACGCAACTTACACAACTGCACACCAAAGTGAAAACAAGCCTCGAAATGTCAAATCGATAGCATATTTTTTCTGCCTTCCATCCAGCTAACTGGACTTTCTAGTGACGAGTGTGAAAAGTGGTGATTTTGCATTATTCTTGAGTTTATTCCTCCTTGCTGGCTCCGTTTTATACCCGCACTTGGGTTTCATTCCGTAGAACCGTTGCTTAAGCTGTGCACTTGAAATTCAACCAACGAAAGTGGATTCAAATTTCATACTTTGATCACTCGTTTTCTTTTTGTTTTCTTACCTTCGGTGTGTGAGAATGTGATAGAGTAATATTGTTTTAATTATTGGGCATTTCTAATGTTCGTCATTTTCAGTGATTTCCAATGGAGATGGAGGCTATTATACAAGATCTCAACATACCACGACGACAGATTAGGGAAACGCGCTGTCCCAAACGTTTCCAGCTTCTTACTCATAAGTCTTGGTTGAAAAATGTTTCGCAAGGAGGAAAAATACCCGCCGAGTTTCCCGTTTGCAATATAGACAACTTAGAATGGCCTGCCGTTGGTTCTGGATCTGTTTGGTCCAGAGTAAACATCAGTGTAAGTGTCTCGTACAATTTCTAGTCAATTTGATTGTTTTATAACAATCTATGAAATTTTAGCTTGTTTTGATTATGTAGTGCAAAATGAAATGACGTTTGTCGTGCGCAAGCTTGTTCACTAACACTATAAAAAGAAAATCGTAATCATAACGCTTTTCGTTAGTACACAACCTTACGCGTGGATTTGTTTAGATATCGAATTGTTCGCTCAATTATTCGAATACAATATATTTTTCAAATTTTGCAATAAAAATCACAACAAACGAAAACAACCTATGGCGGGATGAGCTGTCGCATTACTGTCCTATCAATTCTGCAATTATTGTAGATTGGTTCATTATCAATTTGCATATACAGCAACTGTTCGCTAACTGGGCGACGAGCACTCTCCAGTTATTGAAATCAGCTCGCTAACTGGGATATCATCTCAACACCGAGGGGGAGTTCGATGGATAACGCTGCTTCACGACAACTTCATAAAAGGCTTTCGTTCTCAAGTTGATCACCAAATAGAGAAGCCACAACTACAAACTTATCTCTCAAATAAAGCTTTTAAACTTTAATTTTATATAGCGAGTACATTTATCAGCTATATTATTGTTTTTGTATTTTAAATATGCTCGATTAGAAAAACTTTAATTTTTCAGTTTTCGTTCCCAATCCACATGCCCTCCGTTCGTTTAGATATTTGACGTTTGTTGTCTTTTTAACTGGGAATCCTCCCAGTTAGCGAGTGCCCAGTTAAAAAGAAGCCCAGTTAAAGCATGCGAATAGTTACTGTACTGGTTTTTCCAAAACCTTCCACATCAAGCAAGACTCGCTGAAATCTTAGATTATCTCATATCATTATGCATCTTTTATCTTGGGTTTGTGATTACGATACTAATGAAAGGTTATACAGGATAATAATTTGTCTGTTTGTTAAATTGCATTTATATTATTCTTACAGGTGCATCGAAAGCAATCCACTCGGGTTATTCCACTGCCACGCAACAAACATCTATCAAATCTTAGCTGTAACGATGTACATCTTCCAGAGAACGAAGACCCACTCCATTATTCTCAGCTACTTCAATACGTTTCTCAAACAAACCATAGGAATCTCTGGAAGGCCGCCTATCGCAAGTACGCAGCTTCACAACCAGTACAAAGCATCTCATCATCCTCGACCCAGCATTCGCTAGACTGTGCGAGCAATATCAACGGTACAAAAAAGCAACAGCAACTACAGCAGGACAATAATAGTAACATATCAGCAGCGGTGCTTCCGTATGACTTTGTCCTACGAGAGGTGATCGCCCGCACTTACGGGTGTCGTATCTTGCGGCTTGATCCGGCAGAAGGTGATGAATACACACAGATACCGGTAACAACACAATGGCATCCAAACTTATATCCAGCTTTGGTGGCGTTAGAAACAGGACAAGCACTGTACGTTATATTTGACCCATTCCTAGAGAATACTTTATTGGATTGCGTAACATACAGTCCGGCGATTCTTGAGAAATCTCACAACAAGCCTCTCTTTTTGATCTATCAATTGTTGAATCTTATGAAGTCATTACACGATCGGGGGCTGAATATGGGAAATGTTGAATTGGGAGATATTTATATGACGGAAAATCTATGGTTGAGAGTAGTAACGGATTTGGAAACTAACCTGGTGGAGTTCAATGAGGAAGTACAGCAACACTTGGATGAATTGGGCTCACGAAGGCTGGTGTTAAGCAGGGAATCAAAGGTGAGACTAATGAAGGGGTTGGATTTGAAATATTCTCTGAAAGATTGGTGCGAAATGTGGTGTCACGGGCAGTTATCTAACTTTGACTACCTCACAATACTTAATAATTTGGCTGGAAGAAAAATAGGATGCCCCGAACATCACCATATCATGCCCTGGATAACTGATTTCTCAACAAGAAACGGTCAAATCTGGAGAGACCTGAAAAAGTCAAAATATCGAATTAATAAGGGCGATGCTCAACTGGATTTGACCTTTCAGGCTGCTTTGGGAACGGAAGGAACGGTTCCTCATCATGTATCAGATGTTCTTTCCGAAATAACGTACTATGTCTACATGGCCCGCAGAACGGCAAAATCTGTTTTGTGTAAACACATACGTCCTATTTGGGTACCGGCAGAATATCCAATATCAATTCAGCGCTTGCAGGAGTGGACTCCAGACGAATGCATACCAGAGTTTTTCACTGATCCATCAGTTTTCAAAAGTATTCATGAAGATTTACCTGATCTGGAAGTTCCAATATGGGCTACTTGTCCAGAGGATTTCATCGCGAAACATAGGGAGGCCCTAGAAAGCCAATACGTGTCAGAAAAACTTCATCACTGGATTGATCTTACTTTCGGATACAAATTAACAGGTTCATCATCTGTTAAATCTAAAAACGTCTGCCTATCTCTAGTGGATAAACATCAAAATCTCTGTCAACGTGGTGTAGTTCAGCTTTTTACCTATCCTCATCCTACTCGACAATTTACTACGATATGGAACGGAAAAACGCCTCCTCGGGTGTACAGTCACCATGAATCTCGCCAGCGGCTTACTCGAAGCACAGAAGATTTATCACATCAGGATTCCCATTCCGGTGATTCTGGATTCTATCCAGAGTACACATCATCACCACAAAGTCGTTATTCATCTCAAAATCTTTACAACTCCAGTGGATACAAATCGGAATCCATGGAACGCTCCACCAGCTATCATATAACTGTTCAACCCAGGCTACCTTCAGTGGTAATCCTGCCAAAGAACTACAACCCGGTTGCTCAATTGAACGCCGTAGAAAATCTGGGCACGTTTGTGACGAAAACGTTTCATTCATCTACCACAACGTCTGGTGAGTCAACCGGTAAAAACAAAACTGTGGACGATGAATTCGATTTATGGAATGTAAGCACTGGCAGCAGTTACTACCGCGAGCCAAATTACGAGAGCAATTCCTTCACGAATCGGCTTTTTTCTGAAGCATATGAGGCATCCCTCTTGAAAGACAGAAAAATGTTTCAGAATCTTAGATCACAAAATCAGTTTCAACAGGTAAATTCTAAGCAAACCTTCAAACAACTGTTGCTGGACGTCCGAACCAGAGATTTAAAAATACTTGGTTGCTTGATCGTAGAGCTGTTTTTGGCGGCGAAACTAAGACCTCACGGCAGTTGTCTTCCCCAAGACTTTGGCAGCAGATTGGAGGCCTGCACGAAATTGGTCAAAAAAGAACCTCGAGCATTACCTATCGGTGCTTTGTACGCGGTAAAACTGCTACTGGGTATCGAAATATCGGAATCTGAGGCTATCGTAACAGAGAAAGGCTTACCTCAGCCTTCACCACATCAATTTCTTCAGCCACTACTTGCGAATTTGTTAATACCCTTTCCTCCTCAGTACCTGCGTGTTTATCAAGTTGTCAGAGCGCTCAGCCACTTTGAAGAGTGTACCAACTTGCTTGATTTGAATACGTACTTCGATTGCGATGGGAAAAATTGTGCACGCTTCGTAAATCTCGATAAAATGCGTACTGATTTTCGTCGAAGAATAGCCGAGTGTAAAATCAATTGCTGTGTAACATTAACCGAAGGTTTGTTGGAGCCCCGGGGTCATGATCAGTATTCTATGGTAGAGCTTCTGCTACCACACTTCATAGAGTTGATTAAAGCAGATGATACGTCAATATTGGCTGCTTGGAATCTTTTCGACTCAATTTCTACTGCTCTAGGAGTTCAAAAAACTCAGCAATATCTTCTTCAACCGATTCTTTTATTGTACGAATCCGAAGACAACGAAATCCGAATTAGTCAACAGCAGAACAAATTTCCGAGCGATCAAGTAACAGTAAAATTTACGCGGAATACTTCGTTCAAATCGCGGAAATCTGCCAAGCTGTATCACCACAGTTTTTTGCTGAAGCTAACCGTTCGCTTTGGATTGCGTTGCTTTCTGGAAAACTTTATAGCACCACTTGTGGAAGCTGTCGGAGGCTATAAAGATGCGGATCTTAATCAACCTTACCATTTTCACGAAAACCTTCCTCAAATGGGTGAATTTAAACGTTCGCGTTCTTGCAGAAATTTTCAGCTCAAAAATGCAAACAATAGCGATAACCAAGAGCAAAATTCGGCTTCGATTTCAAACACTTTAATATCGCCAGACGCTTCGGACAAAACACTTTCACCAACGGTGGCGGAAAATTTGCCTTTAGATGATGCGTCAATCGATGAAGATATTGAAGAAATGTTCAGCTTCGATGATTATCCTGGACGAGTAGAAACGAAACAATATATGACAGTGATATCTGTGGGTGGCGACGATATTAGTGACAACGAAATGGAAACGGCAATGAAAAAGATCATTGAAGATTTCGATATGAAAGCTGACATCAGCAGCTTCGATCTGCCATTAAATCACTCGCAAGCAGATGAAGCGATTGAAGATGCATTGGAGGATGAATTAAGTGGAAATAGTGCACTAGAAAAGATTAATTTTTCGGGAACAACAACAGATCCCATAGAAAGCACCAAGGGCGATCCCAAATCGCCAACGATACCCATTCCATCGTCTTTTCGCAGGAGTTTTGAATTAAATTCCATTGGATGTGAGATCGGAAGTAAAAAAAGTATTGATTCATTAGAGTACCTTTGTAAAACTCCACGAGAAGATAAACCGGATCCCACTAGTAAAAGTATTGGCAACCAGCCTGCCGGCCATTCTAAAACACCAGAGTCGAGCAAAACTAGATCTACACGCATTTCTGAGATGAGTTCTGAAAGTTTGATCTGGCTATCGCACAGATTGGGTCCTGTTTTGACGGCTCGTTACTTAACCAGGAATTTGCTAAAAATGTTAACACTTTGCTATGTAGGACCAGAAAATCTCGTCCCCAGCGATAGTCATACCATAAATCGTCCTACTAGCAGTGTGAACTATTTCACCATCGCCAACGGATGTGTCACGGGTGATGAAGCAGCCCAACGTGTCCTCGAGTGTCTTACTTCCATCTCGGCGTTATTTGGAGATCAATTCATCCTTCTGCAGTACTTTCCTCATGCCAGTGAATTGATCGCTCTCTGCCGGAAAAAGATGACTCCAACATTGGAAGGGGGACTGATAAGCTCCTTACAATTGGTTAAATGCCTCATCCCGTATCTGAATGATACTACCGTCATGGACCAAGTTCAAGATTTTCTGCTACGATCAATCATCCATCCAATTATTCGTCTGCTTGAATCCACCAAATTTATTATGCCCAGTGGTTTTCTTGCACGGTCAGTCCTCGCACGTAAGCTCATAGACACACTATACGTTATTTCGATTCGAATTGGACGGGAAATGACCCGAGAGCATATATGTATTCCCGCATTACAGAGGTTCTTCCTGATTTTCGACAAAGCTTATGGACGAAACGAACATTTACGAGATCTCAAGGTACGGGATTCTAGTCCTTCCAGTTCAGGAACGGATGACTCTCACTACATCGAATTCCGTCGAGAGGGAGGAACACGTGAGCTCACTATTCGTGGGCAAGAAATCCGTCAAGTTGCTGCCAAGGGTCAAGAGCCACTGGATAGTTATACTCCTCCCAGCGCCTTAGATTTGCCACTATCTTCTACTAGCAACGTAGAATGTGGAGCAGCCATGGTTCAATGTACTGTTCGTTCCAAAGCTTTCGAGGAAATTCGGGAAGTTTTTACGCCTAATCTTGCCTACTCGTGCTTCGTTCCTTTCTTAAATTACCTCGGTCAGTACGAAATGTCGCAAACTCTTAAGAACATGCCACTTGTGCTGAACCTTTGCCACGACCATGAACAGCCGGAGTATGCATTTGCTAACCATTCGGCTAAAGCTGACTCCGATCCACTCGAAGAAGATACCGCTCAGCCAGAATCTCTGAACTGCTCTAACACCTTCGGTTCCAACATCATCGGTAATCGAATCGAGGTGAAGAACGATTCCAACAAAATAGAACTAGAGCAGAAAGAGCTACTCGGAATGGTCACGTATCGGTTAGAACAGGTCAACAGCTCTCGAAACCTGCGGGGAAACTGGTTGGCCTATTGGGAGCATGAAATCGGTCGCGCCGATAAAGATCAACGATTCAACTTGAAGCAAATCAAGCTGCAAACCTATAGCGGTCACAGTAACTCAATAAAAGCGATATTAGCGCTGGACAATGAAAACAGTTTCATTTCCGGATCCAAGGACAAAACTGTAAAGCTGTGGTCATTACGCAGCGAAGGTGATGGTAGTAAAGTCTCTACCTGTCAGTTCACCTATAACAATCACCGTAAGTCGGTGCATTCGTTGGCATTTTTAGAGTCGCTTAGGTTAGTATAAATTTCTTTCTTTACCTGGTATTGTTAAACTTCACATTTTTTATATTTCGAATAGACTCACAATTTCCTGTGATTCCGGTGTGCATTTGTGGGATCCTTTCGTGGGTTCTCAGATTGGCCAACTTGATGTACCGAAATACACTCCAGTTTCGCTGGTACGAACACTCCCTTCTCCAAGCTGCCTCGTATTGGCTGGAACGGCTGATAGCTGTGTGAAGATCATCGACGCGCGTACCTTTAGCTATTGTCAAGAGTGGCGGATATCGAACGCTCCAGTTGGTTCAGTGCGGTCCATTGCTGTCGCTCCATCTGGGTTGTGGATTGGTGTTGGACTTAGCTCGGGTCAAATCACCATTTTGGACGCCCGAACTGGGTTTATTATCTCCTCATGGCGAGCAAATGATAGTGATCTGCTACAGTTGCTAGCTCCCAATGACAGTCAACTGATTAGCACTAGCTTGGACTATTCAGTGAGTGTATGGAACCCGAACACCGGAAACCTGCAATTTAATATGAAGTGAGCTGGAGTAAACTGTTACTTTTTATGATATATTATCAAACTCTTATTACAGAATTCGTCCAGAACCAGTCCATTGCTTAACTAGCAACGGCCCGGAGCTCATAGTTGGAACACCTACCAATCGAATTGGTGTATACGGATCCATCAGCTCCGAAACAAATTACTGGTACACGAAACTTAGATCGGAGACTTTTAGGGGGGTGCTGACTAGCTTTGCATTACTTCCCCTCAATCGAATGTTGCTGGTAGGTGGCGACAACGGCAATATCAGTTTATTATGCTAAATGAAAGTGCAATCCTTCCTATCGTGATCTCACTCATTCTCGTTACTTTTGCATTCCGAGCCCTACAACGGAAGAAAATGATATTTTTTTACGAATGTATGTGAGTTATGCTTGAACTACACAGCATAGTGCAGTTAGTATTATCGAATCTGAAACCAAATTATGCTGTAATTATTAATCATATAAAATAATCTTTGCCACCAATGATAAAACATGTCCTTGAAGAAAACGAAATCTCCATAATGGGTGGTACAAATTCGCGGAACCTTTTTTCATGAGTGTTTTGCTATCAAAAAATCGAAAAACACGTTCTGCGTTGAAAAAGATTTTTTATATAAAAGATTTCATTTCGTTAAAACAAGTTATAAAAAGCTACACATACAAAATGCAGTCCGAGCCCCCGTTCGCTGGTTCGAAAACCTATAATTTGCTATTTCGTTTTGTTACCGATCGCTTTCAAGGCGATCGGCCCAATTGAAGGCTTGTTTAATTTGTAGTATGTAAGTTGTATATATTTGTTTTGTTTGTGGTTGGCTCATTATTATTGTTGTTAGCTGTTAATTTATTTTGTTTTCCAATTATTGTAATTTTTTGTTTAACATAGCTATAAGTTATACTAAACATACTAACATAAACATCATAGTTTATTCCATAATTAGGCGTCGATAATTTGCGAGAAAAAAAAAGTTATGTATTGTTGCCGCTTGCAAGCCCGTGGATTTCCCGCCAGTTGACAATCTGGGAATAAAAGAGGCCTTTGGAGCCCACCCCGGAACGTGCAGACCAGACGTTGGGGCTTTTGACGTGGTTCCCAAGAGGCCATCAGAAATCCCAGAAGGCGGCCACACCTTACAGGCAGTTACAAAAATACGAGAAGCGAAATGTACCGGAAAAACCGCAACGGCAAAAGACGGCAAAATAGTCCGCACTAAAAATATCCCAACCGATAAAAATAATCGCTAACCAAAAACAACCCTGACACAACGCCACCCAGGTGCCGGATGAAGCAAGAAAATATATGACATCAAGATCGCTGCATCCGGATAAAGGAAAAGAGAGAGAAGAAGAAGAGAGAGGGAGATCGAGGATTGGGAGAAGGTCGATAGTAGATGACAGACGTTGGAGACGAGGACCATTAGAGTTCGAACCATCAGAGAAGACACATGCGAAAATTTGAAAGTAAAAAACTAAAAAAAAAATTATAGTTGTCGAGCAGAAGAAGACGATAGCGCCGGCTGTCTCCAAGTGGACCGGATTGCATCGTGGAAGAGGACAAAACGTGGAGAACTCGGAAGTGTTCCGTGCGTATTACCAGGCGGAAACCGCCGTCAACTTCTCTTCGCCACCCCGACCAGGAAAACATCTGAACGAGCCAGTTCAGCGGGATAGCGATCGTCGAGACGTCCCCAGAAGGAAAACGGCGAGATATCGGCGGAACGTGGAAGCGCTGCCATCATTGGTTGACCGTTGATCGGTCAAGGTACGTACCTCTCTCCCTCCTCCCCTGCATGTCGTCGATGGGCCCCAACGCGTCGTGAACGGTACCGCATCATGAAAACTTAAGTCCAGAATAAAGAAGTAAAATGAACTTTTCTCTTTAATATTAAATTAGAGCCAATCCCTTTTACGCTAATCTTTCGTTGGTCCGCATTGCCTGATTGAGATCGGTTTCATCGCATAGTACTGAGTCCCCCCCCCGAACACGCTACGACCCTGAGAACGTAAGGGTGAGCCAGCTGGGCAGTGTGAGGCAACTCATACTTACAATTGGCGATCCTCGTGAAATAAAAATTTTCAAATCACTGATTTGCAAATTTTTACCGTGTTTCGGGGAGACTCGAGTACAAGTCGTTGCTTGTCTCGATATTAGTTGCATGATTGCTCCCTTAACGGTCTAGCACGTGGCCGATTGTTAGAATCTAGCACGAATAACTGACGAGAAAAGATTACCTGTTGTTAGCGACGCATGACCGAAATACATCCGTGAATTGTAATGCCATTTAATTAGTACGGATAATTTGAAGCAGATAAAAAGAATATTTGCAGCACTTCTTACCATTCGTTTAAAGCAGGTGAATAGTTTTGAATCAAGAATAAAGAACCATGGCTTCGGCTATGGAGAACGGATACACTAAAGAAAATGTGAAACGACAGTATTTGGAAATGCGGGTAGATGTTATAGAAATTGATGAATTGGACGTAGAACTGGCACTTAGAAATATTTCGTGTACAGATGATTTTTCGCTGTCGCGTAAACGCCGAATGGTACGAGAAGCCATGAAGCAAGAAAGAGAACAGGGACCGGATAAACAAATGTTGGTGTTCGCGCCAAAACTCCCGCCTCAGCTGGGCATTAGTGTCATCCGTGAGTGACCATCTGAGGCCCAAGCGACGCTGGTTTGCGCGCGATTATTTTTATCTTTGTTCTGGCTCGACAATGCTGCCGTCCGAGAGGCAGCCTATAAAAGCGCTCTTCAGAGCAGTGCCAGTGTTAGTCGTTAGTGGTTTGTCGATAATCGTACGGTGGCAGCGCCGTCACGCTGCCCCGTTGTAAATATTGTACGGTATAGAATAAATTTAGTTAAGTGAAAACTTGCGTTTGCGTTGCAGAAAACTTGCCCCTGGGCCTTAATTGCCCATCGTGATGCCAGAGGGCGAAAATTAACACAACGTAGGGCCGTGCGCGATCATATTTGGTGCCGTGACCAGGATCGCGCCAATCTGGCATCACCCGCGAGTGTTCGTGTTACGACAAAGTTTTCGATTCCGCCATACGAACGGAGTAAGAGTTTCTTTCGCCGCTGCTAGTGTGCGATATGCAAGTTGTGGCAACCACACAACAAAAGTACTCTTCGAGTGCCAATTTTTACTAACGGGACGTCACCCTCATCGAGCTTAACCTACCCAGCTAGGTAAAGTGTTCAAGTTTCTACATTTACGATCCATCCCTCACGCGTTGAATGTCAGCCGACAGTTAGCAGTCGGTAGTCAGCAGTGATGCAACGCTGTGCCAGTCTTTCCGCAACGCAATGGCAACAAGAACAATTGCAAATGTGCGGTGAGTGAAAACAATAGCCAGATGTAGATTCGTACGTACAAAAGTGAGTGGAATTCGGACTACAAAGTTGAGTGAAGGTCAAACGGACGTTTGTTTTATGAATTTGCAACCGACAAAATGAAAATTAGAAGTGAACATTTTCGGACAATGATTCTCGTGTGCTGCTCAGTGCTGAGCCAAAGACGAGCAAGAAGTAGAAAGTTGCCTTCAACAATTGGCGAACTATGCCGTTCGCTAATTTCAAGGAATGCTGATCAACGGGACGAATCGACACTCATCCGTTTCATCATGGGCAGCCACAAGCTAAAAGTGGCCAGGCGGTTCCAGCAATCGATGCCTCTAGGGGTAGCGCGTTTAGGTCAACCGCGGCGACCGAAAACTGCTGCCCCACTATCCTGCCTAGTTAAGTATTTATCCTTATCTGCAACAATGCAGTACGTTTACGCTGTGATAATTTTCAGTTCACTTCAGTTACCTGACTGTTTTCAACGGAGTCAAACCTCCACCCGGACCGCTGCGTCTACGAGTTTTCGGAGTCGAACTTCCGCCTGGACCTCTGCGTCATTATGTGTGTTTGGAGCCGTGCCTCCCCTTGGATCCATGCGTCCCCGCCATGGAATGGTTAGCAGCCGTGCCTGCTTTCGATGGAGCTGTGTATTCATCCCGGACCTACGCGTCTGTACAAAGTGATGTTTATGGAACAGTGCCTCCATTGACGGACCTATGCGTCCACGCTACTTTCGGAGCCGTGCCTCCACCCTTTCGGAGCGATGCCTCCAGGAGCCTAGCCTCCTTTGTGTGAATATTCGGAGTCGTACCTCCACCCTTCGGAGCCCTGCCTCCTCGTGTAGATAGTCGGAGCCGTGCCTCCACCTTTCGGAGCGATGCCTCCAGGAGCCCTGCCTCCTTGTGTTGATATTCGGAGCCGTGCCTCCACCTACCGGACCCCTTTATTCGGAAAACGTTGAAACCCATGGGGTTTCAAGGGGAGGAGTATGTTCGCGCCAAAACTCCCGCCTCAGCTGGGCATTAGTGTCATCCGTGAGTGACCAGCTGAGGCCCAAGCGACGCTGGTTTGCGCGCGATTATTTTTATCTTTGTTCTGGCTCGACAATGCTGCCGTCCGAGAGGCAGCCTATAAAAGCGCTCTTCAGAGCAGTGCCAGTGTTAGTCGTTAGTGGTTTGTCGATAATCGTACGGTGGCAGCGCCGTCACGCTGCCCCGTTGTAAATATTGTACGGTATAGAATAAATGTAGTTAAGTGAAAACTTGCGTTTGCGTTGCAGAAAACTTGCCCCTGGGCCTTAATTGCCCATCGTGATGCCAGAGGGCGAAAATTAACACAACGTAGGGCCGTGCGCGATCAGTTGGTTTATACGGTAGAACAAGAATTAGAAATTTGTACCAGGAATTTGGAAGCATTTGAAACGTCGGTGCTCAATGGTTCAAGTATAGCACCAAAAGCCAGTTCTTTGCTTTTGCATGTAGCTAATCGTTTAAATTTAGTTTTGGGAAGTTCACTAGGGGCGAATCGTGAGCAGGCAAATGATCTACTGACGAAATGCATAGAATATTTAAACAGATATTTCGGAAAGAATTTAAGAGAGGACGATGATTCGGGGGAAATTCCTGTGACAACCTGTAGTGGAAATGGAAACCAACCGGGTGAGGGGTTAAATACTATTGCGAATGGGAAACAATCTGAAGATGATACTTCGGTGAAAGTTAGAGCGAATATCGAAAAGGAAATAGTGGGATATTTTCGTCGGTTAGGGATTGTAGAGAGCATGTCGGAAACAGCAGATTTAAGTGATCTTCGAGCTTCACTATCGAGCCTCGAATCAGAGTTCATAGCGTTAAGGAAGTTTCGAGCGGAACATGAGACGTCTTTGCCTCAAAAGGGTGTAAATCTTTCGGTTGATAGTATCCTAAATTTTAACACACCAGCTATCACTGTGTCTTTACCTAATTCTTCCGTCTGCACAACCCACTTAGTTTATACCGGCACCACTCCGAAGGTGTCATTTATAAACAGCACGCACTATCCAAGACCGATTACTACCCCAGCAGTACAGACTCAGCCGAGTGTGCAAGCGAGTAATTCAGCCATTGTTAACCAGCTAACGAGTATTACCGGTGCAGTTAATCCGTGGGCAGGATACACCCCAAACACCACTGTAATAGGTTCGAGTACAAACATGAATTCTAGTTGGCTACCCTGGACCGCCACGTCCATTCAATCGCTTCCTAGCAATCATAGACAGAACGGGCTATACACACAAACCCCCATTTCAGTTTCATTTCCGGGCCATGGGATTGGCAATCAAAATCAAACGAATTTCTTACCTTCATTTTCTTCAGCTGTGATGGGAAACCAGGCAGGATTCCAAGAAATACCGAGCCATAATCCCATCCCCGTTATACCAGTTGCAGAGTTCCAACCGCGATCAGTCGTAACGACCACTCATCGGACACTGCCAGTATCGCAATGGAACATCGAAAAGTATTCGGGCACTGATCAAGGCACGAAATAGAATGAATTTTTAGCTCTCGTAGGTCAGCTTGCTCTGTTAGAACGTGTGTCTGAGGGAGAATTATTTGATTCGGCCTTTCATCTATTTACTGGACCAGCTGCCAACTGGTCTATGAGGTCCAGCTACAGACTACAAAATTGGCAACACCTTGTGCATGAGTTGCGCAAAACGTTTCGTCATCCTGAACTCGATTCAATGATGAGGTCTCGTATCTATCAGAGATACCAGCAAAAACATGAAACGTTCCAGAACTATTTCTTCGACATTGAAAAAATGTTAAGGTCCATGACTACTCAAATGAGCGACCAAGAGAAATTAGAAATCATTAATCGAAATCTTCGTATAGACTATAAAAAGGCTTTACTCTGGAAGGATATTCGGACCCTTCCCGATCTGGTTGAAGCTGGAAATTTGATTGATGCTTCAAATTTCTCACTGTATCATACTGTTTTCGGCAATCCAAAGTCCACTAACGTGATTGACCATACTAACTTTTCGAGCGACAGAACTGAAAAATGAAAACCGCGCGAAAATCAAAACCGCAATGACAATAGAAAACCAGCAAACCCCAAATTAGAATCGACCGGTCACGTGATGTGATCGGAAACCCAACGAAGTGAGATGGGAAGAAAACCTACCACACCGAAGACTCTAAACGCTGAAAACCCGCAGGAAGGGCCTTCTAAGCCACGTAGGACAATCGACTTTCTTGTTGAGGGTTTCAATCCGCCAGGACCAGACGTATGTCTAAATTGTCGCTTGCCTAGTCATCAAATAGAACAGTGTCGATCCTTGAAAGGTTTAATTTGCTACATATGCGACTTTAAAGGGTTCGATACGCAAAATTGCCCCTACTGTCTAAAATAACTGTGAAAGCTAACGGGACTGGTGATACGCTAGTAAATAAAACGCGAGGTGTACTCTTCGACAGTCAACTATAAACTGATTTATTCTCTGCATCAGAACACTGAGCCAGCCAGTTGTTCAGACAGGGTTGTATTCTAGGGTGGTCACCACAGTTCTCCCCCCTTTAGTTTAAACAATATTTTTCTGAAAATGGCCAAACTTCACTGCCATATAGGTATTCATTTTTTTTTTTTGAATGCGGTTAAACATGACTGCCGCTTTAACTTTTTTTTCAGACAGTGGCGAAACAATACTGCCACAAGCTCAAACTTATGTTAGTTTTAATATATAAAATCGACATCCCTTTTAGGACGCTTCGGTCTACTAGAGCGACGCAAACTTTCTGGATGACAACTCGAACTTGACGGTTGATTCGATTGCGACCACTGTCGCGTAGATGGGCCCTCCTGGGGATCAACTTCCTCAGGCGGTAAACACGCCGATGTGCCGCCACCTTCCGAATCACAAACCATTGGATGATCGTCAGATGTGCCTCGGTAGATATACGAATCTGCTGCGAAACCAAGGAATCCGCCAGCATCGTCGTCAACGCTTTCATCGTCATCGTCATCGCGCGCTCTTTTCCGGTTAACACTCCTTCCTTCCTCCCTCGCAAAAATCAAACCGTGACGATTTCTGCGAGCTCCAACCAGCTTCAGCTGATTGCGGTGCGCCAGATACACCCGACCTCCGACGGAAACCTGAAAAGTTGTTAAGGAAACACGTTTTAAAAATTTTGCTTCAAGCCATCGTCGAATGTCAGTAGGTTTGAAATTTTTAAAGTATACTAGATCTCCTGGGCGCAACTTGTCAATCCAGTCAGGTTTATGATAATCTTTGGTATTATAGCTATACACAGATTTGTCCACATTATCACGCTTCGTCAGATGATTCCTAAAACTATTCCTAGGATGGATTAAATCCAACAGCGTTTTGGGTTTATAGCTAAACAGTCTCTCTGAAGGAAAAGAACTACTACCTTCTAAACATGTATTCCTGTAACCAAACAAAAAATATGACACCAGATCTTCTGTGTTCAAACTAGCCATCCCCGGATTCAACAAAAACTTTTTCAAACCTTCTTTTACCACTCTTACCATACGTTCTGCTTGTCCGTTACTCGAGGGGTTATACGGAGGACTTTTCATAACCTTGATACTGTGTTTCTGAAAAAAATCAACAAGTTCTTTAGAATTAAACGGCGGTCCTCCGTCCGTAACAACTACGTCCGGCAACCCAAATCTAGCAAAAACGCTGATAAATTTCGACTTCACACTCCTGGCATCTGTACTAAACTTCATGTACTCAACTTCAAGCCATTTTGAAAAACTGTCGACAATGACCAGGAAAACTTTTTTGTCGAAATAAAAGAAGTCCGCATGAATGCGGGTAAACGGTTTTGTTGTAGGGATCCAGTTAGAATGTGGTACCTGCTTTGGAACAACATTCATTTGACAACACACAGAACAAGTTTTAACAAAATTTTCAATGTCAATACTCATGCCATGCCAATAAACTGTTCTTCTGGCCATCTGCTTTATTTTGGTTATTCCTGAGTGATTTTTATGTAGTAAACGCAGAATTTTCTTTTGCAAACTATCAGGAATAACGACACGGTCTTGGTATAGCAAACAACCCTCTACTACTTCCAAGTCTTGGTGCTGTGCGTATACATCTAAAAAACTTCGATCTAACTTCTGTGGCCAACCATGCTTCATGTAGTAAACCATTTTTTGCAAAAACGGATCTTTTTGTGATTCACTCGCAATCAAAGCATGGTCTAACGGAAACTCATTGGAAACATTCAAACTCTTTATGTATTCCTTTTGCAGACTTGAAGGAACATTTTCAGGAAGAGGAAATCGTGAGCAAAAATCTGCGTTGCCCATCTTTGTTGACGGCCTGTAAACAATGTCAAAATCGTAAATACTCAGTTCCATTACATATCTCTGCAGACGCGTCACAAACAACGTATTTTTTCCTTCCTTCCCGAAAATTCCAATCAATGGCTTATGATCAGTATACACAGTAAACTTTTTGCCAAAAAGAAACTTATGAAACTTTTTGATGGTGCTAACAACTGCCAACGCTTCTCAGTGCAAAATTGGGTAGGATTTTTGTGCATTTGTTAAACTGAAAGAAACAAAACTAATAGGTCTTTCCTCATTCTTGATTTGATGTGCGATTACGCCGCCTAACCCATAACTACATGCATCTGTTACAACGACAACAGGTTTCCTCGGATCATAAAACTCTAACAGCTTTGAACTCAGCAACGCCTGTTTACAGTCTTCAAACACTCGACTACAATCTGAGTCCCAGACAAACTTAACGTCTTTTTTTAATAAACGATACAGACAGCTGAGGCGTGAGGACAAATTGGGTATGAACTTCCCGTAGTAATTAACCAAACCCAAAAATGCCTTCAGTTCAGAAACATTATTCGGAATATTAGCTTTCCGAATAGTCTCGACCTTTTCCGGGCACGGCAACAAACCTCCGTCGCTCAAAATGTGACCCAAGAATGGCAAACTTGAAACAAACCATTTGCATTTTTGCAGATTAATCTTAATATTGGCATTAGAAAGACGCTCTAAGACCAAATTAAGCTTCCGTACACAGTCCGAATAGTCCTTGCCTGCTATCAAAACATCGTCTAAGTAACAGTAAACTCCGTCGATATCCTTCAAAACCTGATCCATGATCCGCTGAAATATAGCCGCACTTGAAGAAGCACCCTGTGGCAAACGGTTGTACGTAAACAAACCTTTGATTGTGTTAATCACCATGATTTTTCTTGACCTTTTTGACAACAATAGCTGTGTATACGCACCAGACAGATCAAGAGAACAGAAAACCTTCGCGCCAGCCATAGAAGCAAACAAATCCTGTGTTAGTGGGAGTGGATACACATTAGGAATCAAAACTTTATTGATAGAAACTTTACAATCAATAACCATCCTAATGCCACCGTCCTTTTCACCACTTGAATTACGGGTGACGCCCACTCGCTCGAATCTATTGGTGTTATGACTCCATCCTTTTCCAAACAGTCGAGGTGCTGTAAAACCTTGTCCCTCAACCTGTATGGAACGTCATAAGCACGCTTAAAAACCGGTGTATGATCTTTTAAAACTAGATCTGCTTCGAACCCTTTAATTGGCGTACATAAAGATTTATCAAAAACATTGGCAAACTTACTCTGTATCTCTGCAACAATCTGGTCCGGGCAAACTGCCAGTTGATTGATGCTGCTTCCAAACGCCTTCCTCCAGTCAGGAATGAATACATCCAGCCAGTCTCGTCCCAACAAAGGTGTGAAGCAACTTCCACTTCGCAAAACGATCAGTTGAACAGTTTTCGCTTGGCCGTTAAACTCAACTTTTACTGTTATTTCTCCTTCCACCTTCAATTTACTGCCATTGATCACTGCTAATTTCTTGTCGCACGTCTCTAAAGGTATGTGATCGAATTCTCCCTCGTACATCTCCAAACTGATGACGGAGACTGCAGCGCCACAATCAACTTCCATCTTCAACCGCAAGCCGTCAACGAAAACGTTACGGAAACACGGTTCGTTGATTCTATTGACTGATGATATCATCAAACAGTCCATGTCGTCGTCATCCGAGACGGATCTATTCAATCGACGTCTCAAACTTTTCTGATACTCGTTCAATTTTGGCTTTGCTGCTGGAGAATCGACAAACTTCACTGACTTTTTCTTGTTTTTCAAGTCGTAACAAAAACGACGTGTATGTCCACTTCTACGACAGAAATTGCAAAACAGATTTCGTGACTTTGAAGTGGAACGATTTTTACGGTCAAACGAAACTGATCGGCTTCTGCTCCTTCCTCTGCTAGGCTGACGACTCCGTCCACGCGAGCGATCTCGGAAATCAGACCGATTGTCCCGATTCCCAAGCCTGTTCAACACGCTCGTACGGCGCGAACTGGAATCTCGAGAGATTATTTTCACCCTCTCTCCTGCTGCTTCCGTATTCGTGATGAGTTTCTCCGTTTTCGCCAAGGTTAGATCGTCCTCATCAAACAAACGCCTTTGTAGCTCCTCATCGCGGATTCCACAAACCAACTTATCGCGAATCGCCATATCCTTAAACTGTCCGAATTCACACAACTCTGCTTGGAGCTTAACAGCTAGTATGAAATCCACAGCTGTTTCATTCGGCCCTTGTTCGCGTTTGTAGAATCTGTAGCGATGGATCAAATCGCTTTCCGTCTTGTCATACCGTTTTTTAAGAGCATCCGTAATCTCCTTAAACGATAAAGCTTTCAAATCCTTGCCAGGGAAAAGAAGCTTTATCTCGCTGTAGACTTCCCTGCTACAGGTAGCGAGAAACGAAACTTTTTGCTCCGCCGGATCAACCACTTTATGATGCGCAAACACCCAGTCCAACTGTTCCAAAAACTGCGCAAACGGAATAGTACCAGGAACGTACGGCTCGATTTGATTCACTAACGGCATACTTGACATGATGAAGAAAAAAAAATAAAAAAAAATTGACAAACTAAAACTTGTACTAGTGTGCAAAATTACAAAAATATTTTTTTTCAGTGTATATTTCACTGGTGCGATCAAATCAAAACAAACTGAATTTGATCTCCACACAACTCAACATAAAAAAAAACAGCTGTGAACAACAAAACACTTTTGCCTATTCCGCTTCGTGCGGAACGAAAAACACAAGCAAGAATACGATTTGTTTCGGCGGTGCGATGAAGCAGACAAAAAAATGCCGCCGATGATTAGTGTTAGTGCTGAATTAAACAGAACTTACATGCAAAACTTTAATATGCTGCTGTTTGATTATGGTAGTGCAGCATAAACTTTGCCAAAATCAAAAATGGCTCTTTTGCCTATCCGATCACGGTAAAAAACAAAATGAAGCGCAATTCCTCCTGCGTGCTAAACAGTCGAAAAAGGCTTACAATCGCACTTTGAACATGCAGTTAAAACAAGATAAACTGTGCAAAAACTTACGTGGTCGTTGACGCAAACCTGTTTGATTAAAATCAAAAAACTTGTTAAAAGTAAAACAAACCTGATTTACCAGGATAAACTTTTTTTTTTTTTAAATGATTTTTATTACTTTGCGGAAAAACACTACTACCGCTTTTCAACACTAGCTCTCCGCAAACACTTGGCGGGGCAAAACTTTTTTAATTTTTCTGTCGCTTTTCACTCCAGCGGGAAACAAACTTTCGGCAAACTGAACGCCGCGAAACCACTTCACCAGCAAACTTAACGCCGGAAAAAAACTGTTCGTAGGCTACGGAAACACTGTCGCAAAACCAAAGAAACCGTTCGTACACACGCGAATTTCTAAGAAAGAAAAAACCGATTTCCTCGTCGCCACTAAAATAACTGTGAAAGCTAACGGGACTGGTGATACGCTAGTAAATAAAACGCGAGGTGTACTCTTCGACAGTCAACTATAAACTGATTTATTCTCTGCATCAGAACAATGAGCCAGCCAGTTGTTCAGACAGGGTTGTATTCTAGGGTGGTCACCACACTGTCGAAAAAACGGACAGATGATGAACGAAAATCGCCGGTCATCAGAGAAAACCGCGTAACGACTTCTAATTATGACTCTGAGCCAAAGTGCTGGAGCCCCGTCGGTCAGGAAATGTACTCCGATCAGACACCACAGATTTTAGAGATTACACTTCCCGACTGTTTTGATAATCGACCCTACGCGTGGGTAGACATTAACAATTTAAGAATTAGAGGCTTGTTAGATTCAGGTAGTAATCGTACTCTTATCAGCAAGAGTTTATTCCAACGCATAGGTCGCTGTAAAATAAAATCGCTTAAAGAACGATTAGTACTTCGGTCTGCTGATGGAAGCAGGTTGAATAATATCGGAGAAATTTACTTACCAATTAAATTTAATGAAAAAACAAAGGTAGTACCTACCTTGGTGGTAGAGGATTTGATCAGAGAATGCCTGCTAGGCATGACCTTTTGGTCACGATTAAACATTTATCCCTAGATACAACAGTGTGCTCTCACGGAGATAGAAAACTCACAATCCGAGGGCCAGAAACTTGAAACAACACTATCACCTAAGGAAAAGCAATCCCTAGAACATGTGAAACAGTTGTTCAAAGTAGTAAACCCTGATTGCTTGTCGGTCACTCCGCTAATAGAACACACTATAGAGATTTCAAGTGAATGGAAAGCTAAGACCCCAGCTCGCCAATACCCCTACATCATGTCTCCTAGAATAAGAGAGAAAGTAACAGAAGAACTTGATCGTTTGCTTCGGGTAGGAATCATCGAAAGAGCCAATTCAGACTGGTCTCTGAATGTAGTACCAGTAATTAAGCCTTCGGGTAAAGTCAGACTTTGCCTGGATGCGCGCAAATTGAATGAGCGAACCGTGAGAGACGCCTATCCTTTGCCGCATCCAGGGCGTATTTTGGGACAATTACCAAAAGCCAAGTACTTGAGTACTATAGATCTTTCCGAAGCATTCCTACAAATCCCCTTAGAAAAACGATCGAGACGATATACAGCTTTCAGCATCCAGGGAGAAGGCATGTTCCAATTCACCCGGTTACCGTTCAGCTTAGCCAACAGCCCGGCTACTCTGTCTCGGCTGATTGACCAGGTTTAGGCCACGGTGAATTGGAACCAAATGTCTATGTCTATCTGGATGACTTGATTGTTGTCAGCAATTCTTTTTCGGAACATCTTCGGCTATTGAGAGAAGTTGCTCGTCGATTGACATCAGCTAATCTAACAATAAACTTAGATAAGTCCAAGTTTGGTGTGAGCAAGTTGCCATTCCTAGGATATTTGCTTACAACCGAAGGGTTGCGAGCAAACCCAGAAAAAGTACGAGCCATTGTGGAGTACGAACGACCGACAACCGTCACAAAATTGCGGAGATTCCTAGGAATGGCCAACTACTATCGGCGGTTTATAGATGATTTCAGTGGCACGACAGCTGCTTTAACTGATCTTCTAAAAACCAAAGCAAAAATAATGGAGTGGAATGAACAGAAGCTCTCTGCACAATTAAAGAAAAGCTAATTACTTCTCCCATCCTAGTGAGTCCAGATTTTGAAAAAGAATTTTCAATTCAAACGGATGCTAGTGACGTGGCTGTGGCCGGGGTACTAACCCAGGAACAAGCTGGACAGGAGAGAGTCATAGCTTATTTCTCACACAAACTTACCACGCCGCAGAAGAATTATCACGCCTGTGAGAAAGAAGCATTGGCTGCTCTTCTGTCCATTGAAGCATTTCGGGGATATATCGAGGGTTCGCACTTTACACTCGTTACGGATTCTTCCGCCCTCACCCACATTTTGACCACTAAGTGGAAAGTTTCATCACGTTGTAGTCGATGGAGTTTAACTCTGCAACACTACGATATGACCATTATCCACCGAAAGGGAAAGGACAATGTGGTAGCGGATGCACTGTCTCGTTGTGTGGCGATGGTGTCAACTCGTTCGACCACGTCGTGGTACGAAGATCTGAAACAAAAAGTTCTCAGTCAACCTGACAAATTTGTGGACTATCAGCTGTTCGATGGCGCCCTACACAAATTTATTTCCGTACCGAACCACCCGTACGATTATAAATTCGAATGGAAATTGGTAGTCCCTCCTGAAAAGCGTGAGTCGATATTAAAAGACTTCCACGACAATGCCATGCACTTAGGTTTCGAGAAAACGCTAGCCAGAGTTAGACGGCGTTACTATTGGCCTAAAATGTCCCGAGATGTTAAACTTTACGTCCAAAACTGTGATACCTGTAAGGAAACCAAAGCAGCGCATGTGCCAGTAGTGCCACCCATGGGTGAGCAAAGGGTTACCACGCATCCTTGGCAAGTTATTGCCGTCGACTACGTTGGGCCCTTGCCTAGAAGCAAAAGTGGACACCAACACCTCTTGGTTGTCCTTGACGTCTTCAGTAAATGGGTGATGCTTACACTAGTCCGAAGGGTAGATAGCAAGTCACTCTGCACAATCCTCAAAAATCACTGGTTTCTTCGTCACTCTACACCGCAATCGATAGTTACCGACAATGCATCGGTCTTCCTGTCCCGAGAATTCAAAGGTCGACTAGAACAGTTCGAGGTACAACATTGGCTAAGTTCGAAATATCACTCCCAGGCAAACCCTGTGGAGCGAGTGAATCGAACAGTCAATGCTGCCATTAGAACTTTCGTACGCGAAGATCAAAGACTCTGGGACAGCAAGATCGCGGAAATAGAAAAGATATTAAACACTTCCGTACACAGCGCTACTAAACTAACACCGTTCTTCATAGTGCATGGGCACGAGTCGTTCGATAGAGGAACCGAACACCGATTGGTCGCAACAACGAATGCTCCCACCGACGAAGAACGCGATAAAACCAAGCAAATGTTTCCTGAAATTTACGATTTAGTCCAGAAAAACCTTAAAAAGGCGTATGAGGATGGACGACGACGATACAATTTGCGACACAAACAACATTCTGCTCCGTTTCATGATGGACAGCTTGTTTATAGGCGCAACATGAAACAGTCGAACGCAGCAGCAGGATATAACGCTAAATATGGTCCTATGTATCTTCCCGCAAAAATTCGGTCGAAAATTGGGCTTTCGTCATATGAGCTGGAAGACCTGCAGGGTAAAAATCTGGGTGTGTGGCCAGCTGCCCACCTCAAGCCCCGTTAATGTATTTGCAGTTATATTGTCTTGTACATCATTGAGGAATAATACAATTTTTATATGCTTTGCTGCAGTTCGTTGCACACGGATTGTAGTTGACCTAAAAACAAAAAAAAATGCAATCTGTCAGAGGTTAAAGTCCGACGACTAAACCTTACCCAATAATGCTGCTTTGCAATCACAACATAACCAGTTGTTACCTCTCGATACCACGATTTCGATCCGCTCCATTTTAATCTTCGTTAGATTTAGTTTGGGAAGATTGCCAAATAGTAAAATGAAATTAGAGAAAACTGTGCACTCGTTGTTGTCTCACGAAATGTGTGAACCACGATGAATTTCCTGTCAAAAGACGAGATCCGAATTGACAACTGCAGTGTCACCGCTAGAAAAAGCGGCTCGCATCTCGTTATGAAATTCGAAAGTGGAGGGGCACGTCAGTAGAATTTATAACTACTCACCATTCGAAATTAGGGTTCGAATCGGTTGATGTTAGGTATTTTCGAGGACGATAAACTAGAATTCATGTCTGGAGCTAATGGGTGACCTAGGTTGCTAGAAATAAACATTTTCGCTGGAGACCAGAGTCTTATGGACGATGAAGGTCAGTAGCAGGACTTTCGATAGAAGAAGGCAATCCTGAAAATAGCGCGGAGTTGACGAACGTCAACGGTGAAGCCTTAAGGGCTATTCCCACTGCTTCCGTTCCGGGACCGGGCCGTGGCTGTTCCGCGTGTCGTCCGGGCTCGTTTGAGATTGATTGCGTGCGTTCTTATGAACGCATTCACACCGACGCGCCGTGCCCAGACCGGGGCAGCGTTGAGTTGCCGTCGTGCTGCCGCAGTGCGAGAGAAAAACTATCGTTGCCGACGATACTTTGTGTTGGCCGGAGAGTGCACGGAAGGCACTCGGGTGGATGCGTGTATGTTGTAGTGACATATTTCGCGCGGAGTAAGCTGCGGTATGAAAAAAAGAGAAAGACGTCCTTTCACATATACACACCAACATTTCTCAGCCAGAGCGCAGCGCGGGCATGGTTCAAGCACGGCGCAGTGTGAATGCATGAAAAGTCCCGGACGAGCCCGGTCCCGGCCCGGTCCCTGAACGGAAGCAGTGGGAATAGCCCTTTATGACCCCGAAAATGATTAACCCGGCAACTAGGTAACTTCATTAACCCAGAAAAAGAGCAAGGCGGAAAGAAAAAGTCTTGTGGGTAGGAGAATACACTTCTGATGATAAGAATTGCTATAGTCACAGAGGTTAGAATAAGTAGAATTAGAATGAATGAATCATTATGAATGACATGGGGGGAACGTATGAAAATAGAAGACAAGTCAGTTGAATGAGATGCATGAAAGGATAAGAATGAAGGGAGAGTTAGTAAAATTTAGGTTTTTCTTTGAATAGAACAAAGAAGTATGAAAATATAATGGGAGTAAGTTGGAATGGTTTCCCATGGAAAATAGAAAGCCACAGAGAATGGTAAGAAGAAGTAGTTCGGGGAAAACTGAGGAAAAGTGGAGATATGATCACAAACGGGGGCAGAACAATACACGGAGAGAAGAGGTTATGGAGTGAGCAACAGTTTATAAAGGTTAAATTAGATCCAGTCGTGCAACGGTAACTAGTCAGAAAAGAGCATATATGCAAAGATTGTTGAGACAAAGACGAAAAATTATATGCATAATTTTTCTACCCCGACTCGGGGAAAATTGTTACCGATCGCTTTCAAGGCGATCGGCCCAACTGAAGGCTTGTTTAATTTGTAGTATGTAAGTTGTAAATATTTGTTTTGTTTGTGGTTGGCTCATTATTATTGTTGTTAGCTGTTATTTATTTTGTTTTCCAATTATTGTAATTTTTGTTTAACATAGCTTTAAGTTATACTAAACATACTAACATAAACACCATAGTTTACTCCATAATTAGGCGTCGATAATTTGCGAGAAAAAAAAGTTATGTATTGTGGCCGCTTGTAAGCCCGTGGATTTCCCGCCGGTTGACAATCTGGGAATAAAAGAGGCCTTTGGAGCCCACCCCGGAACGTGCAGACCAGACGTTGGGGCTTTTGACGTGATTCCCAAGAGGCCATCAGAAATTCCAGAAGGCGGCCACACCTTACAGGCAGTTACAAAAATACGAGAAGCGAAATGTACCGGAAAACCGCAACGGCAAAAGACGGCAAAATAGTTCGCACTGAAAATATCCCAACCGATAAAAATAACCGCTAACCAAAAACAACCCTGACACAACGCCACCCAGGTGCCGGATGAAGCAAGAAAATATATGACATCAAGATCGCTGCATCCGGGTAAAGGAAAAGAGAGAGAAGAAGAAGAGAGAGGGAGATCGAGGATTGGGAGAAGGTCGATAGTAGATGACAGACGTTGGAGACGAGGACCATTAGAGTTCGAACCATCAGAGAAGACACATGCGAAAATTTGAAAGTGAAAAACTAAAAAAAAAAGTATAGTTGTCGAGCAGAAGAAGACGATAGCGCCGGCTGTCTCCAAGTGGACCGGATTGCATCGTGGAAGAGGACAAAACGTGGAGAACTCGGAAGTGTTCCGTGCGTATTACCAGGCGGAAACCGCCGTCAACTTCTCTTCGCCACCCCGACCAGGAAAACATCTGAACGAGCCAGTTCAGCGGGATAGCGATCGTCGAGACGTCCCCAGAAGGAAAACGGCGAGATATCGGCGGAACGTGGAAGCGCCGCCATCATTGGTTGACCGTTGATCGGTCAAGGTACGTACCTCTCTCCCTCCTCCCCTGCATGTCATCGATGGGCCCCAACACGTCGTGAACGGTACCGTATCATGAAAACTTAAGTCCAGAATAAGGAAGTAAAATGAACTTTTCTCTTTAATATTAAATTAGAGCCAATCCCTTTTACGCTAATCTTTCGTTGGTCCGCTTTGCCTGATTGAGATCGGTTCAATCGCATAGTACTGAGTCCCCCCCGAACACGCTACGACCCTGAGAACGTAAGGGCGAGCCAGCTGGGCAGTGTGAGGCAACTCATACGTACAGTTTGCCAGATCTAAACATATAAAAAAGCAGCTCTGTCTGTCTGTCTGTCTGTCTGTCTGTCTGTCTGTCTGTCTGTCTGTCTGTCTGTCTGTCTGTCTGTCTGTCTGTCTGTCTGTCTGTCTGTCTGTCTGTCTGTCTGTCTGTCTGTCTGTCTGTCTGTCTGTCTGTCTGTCTGTCTGTCTGTCTGTCTGTCTGTCTGTCTGTCTGTCTGTCTGTCTGTCTGTCTGTCTGTCTGTCTGTCTGTCTGTCTGTCTGTCTGTCTGTCTGTCTGTCTGTCTGTCTGTCTGTCTGTCTGTCTGTCTGTCTGTCTGTCTGTCTGTCTGTCTGTCTGTCTGTCTGTCTGTCTGTCTGTCTGTCTGTCTGTCTGTCTGTCTGTCTGTCTGTCTGTCTGTCTGTCTGTCTGTCTGTCTGTCTGTCTGTCTGTCTGTCTGTCTGTCTGTCTGTCTGTCTGTCTGTCTGTCTGTCTGTCTGTCTGTCTGTCTGTCTGTCTGTCTGTCTGTCTGTCTGTCTGTCTGTCTGTCTGTCTGTCTGTCTGTCTGTCTGTCTGTCTGTCTGTCTGTCTGTCTGTCTGTCTGTCTGTCTGTCTGTCTGTCTGTCTGTCTGTCTGTCTGTCTGTCTGTCTGTCTGTCTGTCTGTCTGTCTGTCTGTCTGTCTGTCTGTCTGTCTGTCTGTCTGTCTGTCTGTCTGTCTGTCTGTCTGTCTGTCTGTCTGTCTGTCTGTCTGTCTGTCTGTCTGTCTGTCTGTCTGTCTGTCTGTCTGTCTGTCTGTCTGTCTGTCTGTCTGTCTGTCTGTCTGTCTGTCTGTCTGTCTGTCTGTCTGTCTGTCTGTCTGTCTGTCTGTCTGTCTGTCTGTCTGTCTGTCTGTCTGTCTGTCTGTCTGTCTGTCTGTCTGTCTGTCTGTCTGTCTGTCTGTCTGTCTGTCTGTCTGTCTGTCTGTCTGTCTGTCTGTCTGTCTGTCTGTCTGTCTGTCTGTCTGTCTGTCTGTCTGTCTGTCTGTCTGTCTGTCTGTCTGTCTGTCTGTCTGTCTGTCTGTCTGTCTGTCTGTCTGTCTGCAGCGAAGTGAATTTTCGACAATGTGCGTTTTCACGCACGTGAGAAACCGAACATTTTGTATGAGATTTTCACTTCGCCTGGAACCCTAAACAGGGCTTCACCAAAAACTATGTTTTAGCAATTTTCAACACTATTTTAGAACAACTTCAAGGTTGATTGAAGTTACAACGCTTAACTTCAAGCCTACCAATATTAGGCGATTTTGTTAGGAGGGACAGAGGCTCGGTATAGTAGAGTAGTAAGCTTGAAACAGAAAGGTAAAACTTACACACAAGCACGGATATGAATGATAAGCGTATCACTTAGTTCAATAGTGATACTGCCAATAATATGAAGTGCGGAGTACAGAAAACACTTGGGCAATATCACAATAGATCTAATCTCTGGTCGCAGTGATACTCTGGTCGCAGTGATACGTATACGATACACAGAAAAAAAAGTCACATCAAAAGTTCTTGCATTTTTTCATCATTTGTAGCACCGTGAAATAATCGTGCGACAGAAGCCAAAAATTCTGGTTTTCTTAAAAAATATATAACTTAGCCAAATATCAACCGATTTTCACAAAACTACTTTCAATTGATTCGGTTTGAATATACTTTCAATATTATAGTATATTTGTGGTATGTTTCTTACAAAAATAGACGGCAAATTTGAAATTAAATTGAAAAATTGCGTGTAGAAGCCTAAAAAATTAGATATAAACTCAAATAACTCAACATGTTTTATTGATATTAGTAAAAACCTGTATATATTTTGAAAGCTCGATTTGTCTTCTTTCTAGGACTGCTTAAATATTTGAAATCGGTTGATAAATGAGTGAGTTAAAAAATAATATATTTGCTGAGGTCCAAAAAACCGTATTTTGACCATAACTTCAGATTTTGGGAGTGTTTGAAAAGTTTCTAGTATGAGCGAATGTTATACTCAACAAGACCTACAACCTACACTAGGTCACTTATGGTGACAGTGGTCATAAGCTCCTACAGGAAAAAAAATATGATTAAGCCCATCTCACTTCAGTTCAGTGAGTATGTTTACAAGGTGTTTGAATTTGGTAGCAATGAGGTACCCATATATGTAGGTAAAATTTCACTCGCATACTATCATCGCCTATTATTTCACATGTTACCTACTGATTTTCAAAGCACATAGCTTGCAGTTTTCCCGTTTTCTTTTCACTTGAAAAGCTGAGCTATCCCATGAACTGCACTTCTTCTCAAACTTTAACTGATAATCAAGAAATCAAACTTATCATTTATCATTTATTTATTTATCATCAGACCGACATCGGTCTCCATGAATGCTTATTCAATATACCAAATTTTTTTTCTGGAAAAAAACATTTATTATTGATTGCAGATAAAAAACATGGGATTATGAAAAACAAGAACAAAATATAATCATATCGCAACCATATTCCGCTAATATTGCCTCTCCCATGTAGTGGCCCGTGAAGCCAGTAGAAGTTCGCATCCCAAAAAAAGATTTTTCCAGCAGGATTATTCCAGCCGGTTTGCCGGGGAGCTGTCGTCGTAAGAATGGACTGAGAGAGAGAGTTATCGGAACGGAGCTATCAAGAGCTCATGTAAATCTTCTCGGCCAGGTTCCTCTGCCGTTATTACTAGTTTAGGTACCTACGGAAGCACACTGTCTGTCATTCAGCCACCACACCACGGGTAACACGAGACGAAAACATGTGATTTTTTCCCTTTTGCTATGCGCGGGCAACATAATCGATGAAATGATCGTTAGTCGCGGGTACCGTAGAGGTGTTTAGGTAACGACATAATAAATATCCCTCGCCTACCAGTATTCGGTGCTTTCAGTGTGTGAACTGTAGAAAAGATGCAGAATACATTATGCTGACTTTTCTATCCTAATGTGGGTTAGGATGGTTAGGAAGCCTGATATGAGCAATGTTATCAAAAATTTTCATATTGTCGGGCGGAACAAACGAACACAGATATATATATATATATATATATATATATATATATATATATATATATATATATATATATATATATATATATATATATATATATATATATATATATATATATATATATATATATATATATATATATATATATATATATATATATATACATATATATATATATATATATATATATATATATATATATATATATATATATATATATATATATATATATATATATATATATATATATATATATATATATATATATATATATATAACTCTTTTTTACTAATAAAAAATATTAAGCTGGTGCACTTGAGAGTCTCAACATTAAACATTAACCCTCTAGTGCCCTAGTTAGTTTTCAGATGGACTTTAAAAAATCACTATGAAACTTTATAAACATTTTTAAAGTATTGATTGAAGCTTTTAGGAGGTTTGACTGAAGACCGTCTAAAGGCGGCACTGGGTACTAGAGGGTTAAAGCCAAATTTTTCGACTGTAAATTTTATAAACTTAACAATCGAAAACTAAATGAGAATGCTATAAAAATCAGCAATGAAAAAAAATTCAAGAATAGAGTTGACAGTGGAATTAGTTTCGGAGGCATCAATTACGTTAAAAATCAATAAAATATCGAGGCAACGAATATAAATAAAAACCCCACTTTAATTAACCTAAGCGGTGTACGTGTGCCTTTCTACAAAGTTTTTATTACAATTAATTGAATATACTTTAAATTGTACACATTCTGCCATAGTTAAAAAATTAATTAAATTGAACATACGTTTTAATAAATATGACAATAACTAAATATGATGTACATGTTTCTCATAATAGCTCTACAATTAGATCATTTTTGTTATTACCTCTTTTACTTGAATTCCCAATCTTTCGCAGTCCGAGAAAAATTGAATCATTTGCCACTAATTTTTCGCATCGTCGTAAACCAGGCCATTCAATGTCAGAAAGGACTTGAACATGGGTTTATTCTCAGGCTCCCCATCAGTTCCCTTTTCTTTGCGCTGAAATCTACAATACCTTTGCATGACTTCCTCTTAACAAAACATTAATCTCTTTTATCAATTAAACTGGCCAGAAGAACGCACGACGAAACTTCTCCAGGCACTGGCGTAGCGTGGGGGGCGGGGGGGGGGCGGTCCGCCCCGGGTGTCACCCGCTAGGGGGTGACACCCGTGAGTAAAATTTTCATACGTATCGCCCTCAAAAAAAAAAGATTAGAGAAGATTTACTTATCTTTCAAATCGGGTAAATAAAATCCGCGCTATTGCAAAAAAATCCCGTGAAAATACGTATCAAAAAAAAAACCCGCGTAAGAAAGAGTGTGTATAATCCCAACCATTTTTTAAAAAATGGGTAGATTAAGTGCAATTGAAAACGAACGGATATGATTTCACTGCAACCTGGTGGGGGTGACACCCAGGGGGAGAAGGGGTGACACCCGAATATCCCGCCCCGGGTGTCACCCGGTCACGCTACGCCACTGTCTCCAGGGAATTATAATTGATAATATTTGGCAGCAGGACCGAGACTCGGTATAGTAGAACAGTAAGCGTGTAAAAGGAAAGGGTAACATCACATTACACAAGCACTGATAAAAAATTATAATAAGCATGCCACTTCTCAATAGCGGTATTGCTAATAATAAAAGCGCGGGATACAGCAGACACCCGGGCATATCTCTCTCTCTCTCAACTAATCTCTAGTTGATAGAGACCGCTACGTGCCCCATAGGCTAGCGTGCGATATTGTTGTTATCGGTACAGTCCGCAAAACCTAGAAGCGTGGGAGACTTCGTCATGACAGTGGTGCCTCTCTTAACTGAACGCCTGCCTTCGGTATAGTACCTTCCAATGCGATTTGACAGCTCGTTGCCCTGCTTCAAACCATCTAACGTCACGAAAGCGTCCGATATCTCGTCAGCTACCCTGACTCTTGATGTGCAACCATCAAGAGTGGCATGAATCAATCAAATTAGTTTAGTTGGAAATCCATGTTGCATTAGGGCTTGTATTTGAAAAAAATGCACAATTTTTATCCGTGTAACTTTTTTGTCAGTGGGTAAAAAAATTGATGAAAAGCTGAGTATAACTTGTTTGGAGTGTATTATTTACATGTGCAAAATTTCATTACAATCAAGCGGTTGATGTGGGGTTGACGACTGGAAAATGTGCTAACTGGGGAAATGGTTAATTAGAAATTTTCGAAAAATATATAGATAGTCCAGCAGGTGGGACTCGAACCCACAACTTCTAATCTCCGGTCAGATGCGTTTCCGTTACACCACCGCAAGACGTATAACTCGGCCTTGCTAAAGGCTGGATTACACTCTTTGACCAAGCGTCAAATGTTTGTCACTTTTTGACAAATAAAAATTTGGTCAAAGATAATTGTTTGTCACTCTCCAATTTTTACATGTGACAAACACGGGCAAACAACAATCATGATGTCAAATACATTTGACGATTATGTCAGAAGGTCAAATATTTGACCATTGGTCAAAAAGTGTGATACAGGCTTAAGAAGCTGTTTTCATTTGTTTCGCTTGCACACTTTTCGCACGACATGAATTTACTCAGTAGAGAGTATTGTTTGGTGGCTGGCTTTTGTTTTCATCACTCTCGCGGTATGTATTTTGCCGTGTCAAATAAATGTTGTGTGACCAAAAAAATCACTCTTGTGACACAGTGGGGTTTACTGCATCAGTAAGAGATCGAAAGGCACCAGTATGTCGCTTTCTCCAGAGTTGCCAATGTTCCAGTTTAAACTGGATTCTTTGTTTTTTTTTTAAGTGATCCAGTCAAACAGTTTAATCCCAGAATCTTCCAGTTTTTTGTATACTTCTCAGTTTTTTCCAGATTTTCTATGTGATCAAGCCTTGATTGGTTTACGTAAATGTTTTAGAGTGATAAATCATTGTAACAATTTGGTAAGCCTTCAAGCCTATTCTATTTTCTAGCACGAAACACGGCCAAAATATAAACTACATAGCATTGATGAGATGAAAAAGGCAAGTAAGATTAGCTTTATTTGAAAATTAACAAATAGATTTTACCAGATCGTGGAAAAAAATCAATTCCAATGATAGCTTAATATGTTATTTAAAAATAAAAACAATCGATCTCAAAAAGGTTATATACAGGCGACATTCTTCAAAATAGTTTCTGTTGCGTAGCAGTTCATAATATTTTCGGATAATTAGATATCAAGAGATAGCGAACTCAGAGATAATTGAAATTCAAACGTTACTGATGTAACCTAAAAAAATGTTACATCAGTACTTCTGTTAAAAGCTAAAGTAAATGAAAAAAAAAAATCATTTTCATAATTTTAAGATAAATTGATTAGGCAATTTTATATTTTGCTGCTGTTAGAGGAGATAACAATAAAATCAAAAGAAAAAAAAACCGAAACTGTATTTAAAACTAACATTGGATTCAGTAACCATCACAGAGAAGCTCTCTTGCATTTTTTTGCTATTTATTTAATTTTTTGCATCAAGTTTTTTTCCTTAGCATTCTTCCAGTTTAAATAAAAATTTTATTGGCAATTCTGGCTGTCTCTACCAACGGCAACATGTTGACGTTTGGGGCCGTCATGATATATTTATTATTCCTATTTTTATTGACTATAATGCAAATCACGCTATTTTTATTTCTATCTCAAGAAGTAAATGTGGGGCTGACGATTAAAAAATGTACTAACCAGGCTCCGTCCGATTCTCCTGCTTGGCACTAACCTTACGCTGAATTCTAGGAAAAAATCGAACAAAGTTGAATGAATACCTCTCCATGAAATTATAATTGCTGATACTTTCCAGTGTAATTAAACGAGACTCGGTAAAAAAAACTATAAAATTAGGCGTGTAGAGAGAAAGGTAAAAGTATTAAAATCCGTCATCGACCATGGTGATAAAAAGTACTCTCCTTTCTCGTTATAGTCGTTAGAGATGCAGATGTAAACACGGTCTCTGGCAACAACGGTTGTAAAACTTCCAGCTAGCGCTGTAATCGATCTTTACAAAAGCGGCAGCAAAGATGATTTCCCAATCGATTGCTGCACGAACTAAGGAAATCAATTGAAAACTAACCAACTTATCAGCATTTGCAATTGGATATAGGGTAGGGAACATAATCTAAGCAGCTTTAAAAACCGCCTGTGTATTGAGACCAAATACTCGAAATGTGTTGGGTGAAACTTAAACAGTTGTATATCAATCTGTTCTCTATCGTTTTCTTTGTCAGAACTTGTTTTCAGATTGTAAAACTAAGTTAGCAAACTTTAACAATCGTCAATCAAAGTTACCAATCGAGGGACACTATTCCAATCACCCCGAACCTATTTTAAGCAGTTTCCATCTGTTTTGCAGGCGTTTTTTTTTCAGCACCCGAAGTGGCTCCTGAATGGCTGCAATATAGGTCGATTTGTTTCAATTTCAATTACTCACAGATTTCTTTGTGATTAACGGTATTTCTTATATTTGTAAGACAGCTCGACAATCAAAGTTTTCGTTTCTATCATTGAAATTGCCGATATTGATCAAAAAGCAGGAGTTTGAGGCTTGTTTTCTTCGACTGATTAAAATAGGCGCTACTGCTTAAGCCGTTCCTTACCCTATTTCAATATTTTCTCTATCTTTCTCTCTATCAGAACTTGTTTTTAGATTTTAAAACTAAGTTAGCAAATCTTTCGAACTAAATTTCTATTTTTAACAACGGCTTTTACCCGTTAACACATAAGTTCATTGAGCAGACAGTATGTGCAGTAGGGAAAGCGAAAAATAAGCGAACTGGAAATATGATATAGATTTGGAAAAATATACCGCATTCCGACGGGATATATTTCAAATTCGCTTATTTTTCGCTTTCCCTACTGCACATACTGTCTGCTTAATAAGTTAGCAGACTTAAATCATAATCACCCCGAATCTCTTTTAAGCAGTTTCCATCTGTTTTGCAGGCGTTTTTGTTTTCAACACCCTAAGTGGCGCCTGAATGGATTCAATATAGGTTGATTTCTTTCGATTGATGTTTATTCACAGATTTCTTTCAGGTTAACGGTATTTCTTATATTCGTGAGGTAGCTAGACAATCAATGTTTTCGTTTCCATCATCAAAATTGTCGATATTGATCAAAATCCAGGAATTTGAGGCCTATTTTCTTCGACTTTTACACTACTTTATAGCCGATTTTCCTGAGAGACATAGCTCTACGTCAAAACTCAAGAGAAAATTGGCAAACTTTGATTTTCCGTGTGTGTGTCTTCCTGTTCTCTTCTTAAATCCAATGATGTCTCTATTTAGACCATCATTTTTTGTCAAATTCTGTGTTCAAAAATATATTGGGGCGCTCCAAAATTTATACTTTGGCGTTTGAAGTTGCTGTAGAAGTTATCAAATAATTATCAAAATTATTTTATTTTCTAGTTAAAGTTTGTACCGTATTTTTTATTGAGTATATGTTTTCGGAAAGATGAGAGTGTGTTTATGCTAGTTTGAGTAGAAACAACTGTAGATTCTACTCAAAAAAGATGTAGATTCTACATCTTTTTGGTTTATCTAGATTTTGTTCAAAATATTAAAAAAAATTTGCTCATAGAACAACAGCTAGAGAATGTTTTTTCCAAATTTTTATAAAAATCTGAGCAATATACAGAAAACTCTAAACGCGTTTCTCCCTAAATTGTGTCTTGACTTTGTCTTGATACGGATTGCCGAAAAACGACTTACACGAAACTTTGAAAGTGAAATGTATAAATCCATATGTATTTATGATAATCTATTGTGATAAAACTTACCTAGAATAAAAGATAGAAATTAGTAGGACAGGTTCTCAGGGTTTCATTATTAATAACGGAGAAGCCAATTTGTCTATCACCTGCTGCTTTTTATTAGTTTCAACTTACGCGCATTACAGTCCAAATTAATGTTTAATTAATCAATAAAATTGTCGCTGATGTCAGAATTGTAATTTTACAGATTTGTTGACGTTACCTATTTCAAATCAATAAGGTAAATAGTAAAAAAGTAACGTAACTTGTGCTAGTTGAAACGATGAAATATTCGCACAAACACACGAGTTGAATTCATCCAAAGCTAAACAGGTACCAGCTAGAGAAATAACCAGCCAAACCACAACCGTTGAAAAGTTTGAAGCCGCTCTCGGACCACAACTAGTTCTGCCATGAAACAATCTGACAGGGAAGCAAATTCTAAGCACCGACTGATCTGCAGCAAGTTTACACCTCGCCACTTGAGACTCATGTGGCCCGGGTGGCCGTTGATTAAGTTCGATTCAATCAGCTTTAAACAGGTGGAATTTGGGTTTCGAACCACGCTGGCAACTAATTCCTCCTCTTCGCACAGGAAGTGTCACTTCAAGAGTATCTGATTTCATGCGGAACGGATAATCCGGTTACGTCACAGAAAACACAAATCGTGTCGCGTGTGTAGGTTTTGCATAAATTTGAACGAGAAATGAATATAGTGGCCGTCGTCGGCCCTGATTGCTTAGATTTTCTAATCCTGTTGCTGCTTTAGTTTTATGATTTCCTGGCAATAGTTTTAGTCAGAAGGTGAGTCTAACACAAAACTTTTCTAATGGTTGTATGCAGTCTGTGACTGTGACACTAGAGGGCCAACCTGTGTTGAACAAACATCTAACCAACTAACAACACATAAACGTTAAAAAAAGATCCTTTTGCATTCCGCCTCTTTCCTGAGCTCTTGTGCCAAAGTCAAGTAAGAGCAAGCTGAGCCGGATTGCAAGCTGAAAAGCGATCCGCCGCAGCCAAGACGATTCACAATAGTGTACGGCGTGAGGTTTCGCTAAAATTATTCGTTTTCGGCTTTTATTCCCAAAGGGATGGAGTTGGTGTGTGAATTTCGACATTGCGCACCCAGAGACCATGCGGTGGCGGCGGTAGAAGAAACCCTCCTATTTTACAGTTGTTCACTCGACTCAAGCGCGAAAAATATAGTGGGTACCCATACCAGTCGCGAAGCTTGCCGCTGATGCCGCGTTGGTTGCTTGCTGCTCGCGTTTGCACGGTGATGGCAGATTCCCTGCATATGCGTGAGAATTAGCATCTTGGTCCAGTGAATGAGATAAAAAAAATCACAGGTTTCGATGTTTAGCAGCAAGTAGAATTTTAAAGTATTAACACGCAGCTTCCACGGCTGTTGAGAAACGTTATTAGTTTGCTGGCAATCAGCCGTTTCAACATATCATCATTAATTTTAAACAATGAAGGTAATTCAAAAGATTTTCATTTGCATTCGAATGACATACCGTTCGCAGAAACTGATTCAATTTTGATATCTATAATTGTATTTTTACTATGTGGGTTATTTTGTTGTGTACCAAAAAATAAAATCAATAATTTTGGACCAATCAACAAATTCTTAGCGCCGAATATTTTTTACAATGTAAAAATTCATAGTATAAGGAAATGTTTAGTTTGTAATATACGTTTTGCCTTTCTCCTAGGAAGGTATAGCAATCACTGGACAAACCGAAGGTATAAAAGTGGTCCCAATGGCCGAATGTCATATACCACTCGACTACTTTCGACGAACTGAGCATTTTCTGTATGTGTGTATGTGTGTGTGTGTGTATGTGCAACTTTTTTTTCTCGCTCACTTTTCTCAAAGATGGCTGGACCGATTTTCATAAAATTAAATGCAAATGAAAGGTCTAGTTGCGCCATAGGTTGCTATTGAATTTCATTGTAGTCGGATTTTTAGTTTAGAGGTTATGTATCAAAATTTAAAAATCACGAAACATCAATATCTCAGAAACCACACAACCGATTTCAATAAAATTAGTTTCAAATGATTGGGCTGTCTCCAGAACCCTTAACTTTTGAATTTCGTTATGATTGAACATATGGTTTAAAAGTTATGTAAAGAAAAGTTATCCTGAGGTTGTTTAAACTCACTCATTTTTCTCAGTGATGGCTGAACCGATTTTCACAAAATTAGTGTCAAATGAAAGGTCTAGTTGCCTTATAAGTTGCTATTGAATTTCACTGCAATCGGATTGTAACTTTGTCCGTTGTTCATAAAAATGTGAAATCACATAATGAAAGTAAATATATTGACTTTCTCCTTACGATCACTGGCTAATTAAAAGGTAGAAAAATGATTGAAATGGCCGAATATCATATACTACTCAACTCAGTTCGACGAATCGAGCATTTTCTGCATATATGCATGTATAGGTGTTTGTGTTTGTGTGTGGGTGTGTACGTGAGTATGTGCACCTTTCTTTCGCATTCACTTTTCTCGGAGATGGTCGGACCGATTCTTTCTATCTTGGTGTCAGATTAAGGGTCTATTTGCCGCTTAGGTTGCTATTAAATTTCATTGTAATAAAACTTTTAGTTTTGGCGCTGCGTCAGAATGTGAAAAACGCTCTCATCTCTATATCTCAGAAGCTATGAACATAGTTGAATTCAAATAAATGGGCTTCCAAACCCTTAAACAATGAATTTCATAATGTTTAAACATGTGGTTTGAAAGTTATAGAAAGAAACGAAACCCGCAGATTGTTTAAAACTATAGCCACGATCAAAATATGTGGCCTCAACATCATTTATATTTAATATTGTACTATTTCAATGTTTGCGGCCTTACTCGGGATTGAAGTTGAAATTAAAAGTCATTTCTATCATTTCACTTCTTGCCTTTCTCCTAGAAAGGTATAGCAATCACTGAAAAAACTAAAGGTAGGTACATCGTATGAACTCAATCCAAATGCGTGTTTAGCAAACAAACAGACATTTCAACGGGATCGATCGAACAGACTGTGCTGGCGTGGCTCAGCTTTCCTAATTAATGTAAACAGTTCAGTTTTCAAATAACGCTTGACAAAATAAATACAACAGTAGCTCTGTTTCAATCTGAATTTAATCAGCACAAACTCGGAATAATTGTTTCTAGATGTGCGGTTATAATACAGAAGAAAAAGTTCCATAGCTTTCCCAAACACTCATAACCTAAATCTGTAACATATCTTAAAGTTCAGAACCTAACCCTGAGCAATCGACAGCCGGTACCAATGCAATGTTAGCGTTCAAGGACATAATTGCCAATGGATGGACTGTTTATTAACTACACCAAATCGTCATTTAAGTGTTATGCTGTAAATATTATTCTAAGGTATAAAAATATGCGGTAGCGGAACGAAACAAATAAGAAAAGATGATGGCTTCGACAACTGATTAAAAATTTCATTTCATAATTTAAAAAAAATGTCAAAAAAAGTTGACCATATATAACATGTGGCCTCTTTTACAATGAGACACTTAATAAATTCAAGCTTTGAAATTTTATCAACAAAAATAGCCTAAACAATCTGAAGGCGTCATGTTCCCTACCGCAATAAAGGTATGAACAACTTCTAACAAGTCGTCTCTAGAGAATAGAGAGACGAGCTTTGTTTTGCCCTGTCCTTACCACCGAGCGGGAAAAACTGCGAGTAGATGCCCTTGAAGGTTTCCTCCTTGACGATGCCGGTAGGGCACTCCGCCTTGAAGCCACGGTATATTCGCTTGATTTCGTCCTCGGTGAAACGGGCGGTCCGTGTCAGTTCGCCAAGCGAGTCTGGGTAGTAGCGCTGTGGAACGGGCAGATCTTCGGCTTCCGGTTCTGTGGGGTGCAAACGAACAAGAGAAATGAAACAGTTAGCATGAGAAGTTGGTAAATATTTCATCACTGGCATGATTACCACGCGGTTTTGGTTGTTTTTTCCGCACCGGCAACTGCCGAGTTGAATAATTTTTCAATTTTCAATTTTTAGCTGTCCAAGCCAAGCTTCGGGGAAACGGGGAAATTGTGAAAACTACTCAGCAGCAGTTTGCCCTGATGGTTATAAAGTGCTCTTTTATTTTGAGCCAGGTCATTTTGCTCTATTTTTCTCAATCCACTCTATTTTTCTCAATCCACTTGAGAGCTTATGATTCATCGTTGAACGTAGTACGACTTTGTAGTAGAAATGAGAATGAATAGAAAATGTTGAGTCTACTATTTAACTCCAAATTTTGTTTGATTGATTACGTAAGACAATCATAAGTGTCACTTCGGAGATTGACGATTAACGTTGCGTTATTACAATGTGGTGGAAAAACCACATTCATAAAATTATTCATTGAAAACTGAAAACAAACATAGGTGCCAAAACAAATTTATATTAATAGTAAAATGCTTTTTCCACTTAAAAATCCGATATTACGTTTGAATGATACTTTTTTTTCTGCTAGGTCCCAAACAAAAACGTGTAATTAGATCTGTTGTGGCATTTGTCCAAAAGAACTTTTGGACTCCACCACACTCCATTCGTTATTTTCGTTGTCATTACTCGGCCAGCGACATGCTATGTGTTCTTAGCGCTTGGGTAAAAAACAGAAATTCGCAATTTATATGCTAACGAATCGTGTTTGGCGGCTGAATCTGGGAAGAGAGCCTAATTGGAAATTGACCCCAACTGGCAGCTGGTCCGTTGAAAAACTATCCACTCTTGAATAGGTTTTCTACCTCTGTTTTCCAATGCCGGGTTCGACGTAACATACAATCGATTTGCTGTTTGTCAATTTTTTGAGAAAGGTAAGTGAAGATCATTCTGAAACCGCTCTTTTAAACATGACCGGAAAAATCATCATCAGTCGCAAATTTTAAATCTTTGAGGTTGCCGTAGCACCTGGCAACCCTTGATTTGCAACACTATAAATCAATGCATGGAGCGGCCTAACCTTACTTTGAGTTCCGGAAGGTTTCTTTACAAGGTGTTAGAATTGGAAGTGGAAGTGATTGCATTTTTCCCACCACAACCTCTTTCGGCTCCATCGAAAATAAATCTAAGTCTGCAAAATATACCTTCTGGAACTGTCAAATAACTTCATCGTGCAATGATCTATTACGAAGCTTTATGGTTTTCCGATAGAATTTCATGACATGTTTTCAGCCCGATTTTAAGTTAGCTCTTGAATTGACGCTTTTTTTCTGAAATTTTTTTTTGGTACGCCTTAAGGCCATTGGGAGTAAGAGAACCACTGCGACCGTCTTGTTGAATATCTTTGTGACTGGCCCCAAATGCCTAACACCAATTGTATAGTAGGTCTCCCCGCAGAAAGTTCTCATGAAAAATTTCGGCTTAACCCTCTAGTGCCCAAGTTAGTTTTTTAGACGGACTTCAAAAAAATCACTATGAATCATCATAAGGGTCATTCCATACGAAGTGACCACGAAAAAGCACAAACTTGGACACGACCATCACAGATTTTGCTCAAAGTTGAGAGAATTATTCATCTACTGTCACTTTGGAAAAATCCCAAATCGAGGTAATATGAGCCAATCTCGAGATATAGCATTTTTACGAAAATAGTTCTGAATCTCGTAATTAATTTTTCGTAAAAATGTTATATCTCAAGATTGGCTCACATTACCTCGAGATGATAGTTGTTTCTCATGTGAAATTTTCCAAGGAACACGATGAAATTATCAAATTTAAAATAAAAATGGCTGCATTTGCCGAAAACTGTAAATTTAGTTTTCAAATACAAAAATAATTTATCTGACAATACTTCCGGTCAAAACTTATATTTTTCCTGGATTCCTTGGTTTATTTTCTTCAAAAATCATCTATTAGTATTTTTCGGACATCTTACGTCTATGAATTGTAAGAAAAAGAAAAAAGATTTTTGACAAAAATTGCGTGACTTTGCAATAAAGAGGGGGGTCCTAGAGAGCGGGGGGTATTCCAATCGAAACCAAAATTGGGATTTTTCTAGAGAGACAGAAGACGAATAATTCCCCCAACTTTAAGCAAAATCGGTGATCAAGTCCAAGTGGCATGTACACTTCGTATGGAATGACCCATAAACATGTTTTTAGTTGTGATTGAAGCTTTTTAGAGGTTTAACTGAAGACAGCAATGCTTAAAACTTCGAGATGTGGTTTTTTCTTAAAAATTTTTTCACAGAAAAATCGACTTTCTGTCTTTCAGTTCGAAAACCTACTGACTCGACGATATATCCGTTTCTAAAACATTTGGCATAAACAGTTTTATTTCGATATAAAAAAATTTATGTTTTTTTTTTATCGGCCAAAGAATTGAAGTTTTAACCGCTTCGAGCTACGACTTCCGGATGTCCGATTGAATTAATCGTTGACTGAACTACGCAACGGTTAATTTAAATAGTACGAGCGTTGCACAGTAAGTGGTATCGCTAATAATAACAGTAAAACACTTTATCTTCTAAGTTGTTCTCTACTATTCTCTCTCTCTCTCTCCAATATTTTCTCGCACTCATTTCTCTATTGCAAATCAATCCAGATTGAGGATGAGTTGTAACATGACAGTAATTGATTTAGGTTATTCCCTGTATCTCAATCTAAAAAATTTTTGTAATAAAATACGAGTTAGAAGTAATCATTCTTCATATCCTTGGTTTCGAAACCCGAACATTAGGAGGAAATTCATACGGATCGGTTGTTACGAATTGTCTCCGTTCTTAGATTATATTGTATTATATTGCGCTACACAGTAGGCCTGTCCGTTGACAAGAAAAATGTATGGCAACCATTTTTTAAAATGGTGGATATCATTTTCCAGGATCGTTTCAAGTACTGGTTGTGTTAGTATAGACTAGACTAGACTAGGTTACTCCCTGTCTCTCAATCTGTCTCTATCATCAATATTTATAAAATTCACATTTTTGCCTTTCTCCTAAAAAGGTACAGCAATCACTGGCAAAACCGAAGGTATCAAAGTGCCCCAAAGGGTCGAATGGCATATATCACTCGACTCAGTTCGACGAGCTGAACATTTTCTGTATGTGTGTGTGTGTATGTGCAACTTTTTAATCTCACTCGATTTTCTCAGAGATGGCCGGACTGATTTTCATGAAATTATTCTCAAATCACAGGTCTAGTTGCCCCACAAAACCTCATTTAATTTTATTGTAATCGGATGTTTAGTTTGTATGTTATTTAACAAAATGTGAAAATCACGAAGGTTCATTATCTCAGAAACTACACAACCGATTTAAACAAAATTGATTTTAAATGAGCGGGCTACCTAAAAACCCTTAACTTTTGAATTTTATGAAGATGTGGTTCAAAAGTTATAAAAAGAAACGTGTTCTGGAGACTATTTGATCTCACTCATGATTCTCAGAGATGGATGGACCAATTTTCATAAAATCAGTATCATATGGAAGGTCTAGTTGCCCCATAAGACCCTATTGATTTGTTTTGTAATCGGATTTTTACTTTGCCTGTTATGTTTAAAAAAGTGAAATCCTGCTTTGAAAATAAACATATTCCGAAGACTACTTGGGCTCACTCACTTTTCTCAGAGATGGTTGAATCGATTTCCACAAAACTAGTGACAAATGAAGGGTCTACCTGGCTCCTAACACCCTATTGAATTTTACTGTAATCGGACTGTAACTTCGTCTGTAATGTATCAAAATGTGAAAATTACGAGACTTCATTATCTCAGAAACTACACAACCGATTTGAACGATAGTGATATCAGATGAACGGGCTAGTCTGATCAAGTCTATATATAATTTTATCGAGTCTCTATGTAGTCAAGTCCAACCTCAATATGAGGACATTACCACGATAAAAAAAAATTCGCGTCATTAATTTGAAACATAATTACAGCCGAAATTCGTTGGTTGGAACATGACAGCCACCCAACTAGCGAATCGTGTTTGTTAGTTGGATGAACTGACAACTGGGCAAATTTTTGAAAGGGGAGCGCCGATTGTTTGTTTTCTTTCTGCTTTGAAACGATTTCCTAATATCATTGTGGTAAATCTTATCAAAGAAAATGAACTTTGCTCATCTGTCTTGCTGCTGTAGTGAGGTAACTAAAATGGTCCGGCTTCCTAGCCGGACCCGGGAGTGTCATCTCGCAGTAAAGACACGACGAACGTTGGTACTCGAATGAATCGCACTGAGCGATCAGTTTATTGTACACGTCGGTAGCAATACCCTTTTCTGCTGATGCAGCGGGTGATCGCACCGTCGTTTTATGCCGATGCGATATATGATCGCACCGCTTGTTTCATATTTACTTATATTCTAAATGGTGCTTGGAATAAGTCCATTACACCACCCCTCTTAGGGAAAAATTTGAATTTTATAAATTCAAATTTGTTAAAAATTTGTATTCATATAATTGGTCATGTAGAAAAATTGTAAAAGATGTATTACCTCATTTCCTTAGTATATATATTCTTTAAAAAATATACTTCCTTCTACATTTATTTTGAAATCTACATCAGGAATACCAAAATCAGATACTAGTTATTTAGTATTCCTGTTTATGTATTTTCCTACTATTGAATTTCGTATTGATTTATCTCTGAAGTTTTTCATATCCGAAAACATGCCTAAAAATATATTTTTAATGTAATGTCGATGTCGATTTTTGTCGAACGTTGATTGTAATTTTTTTTGGATATTTTTATTATTATTTTTTTTGTTTTTTTTTTGTAAATGTTATATTCTTTTTGCCTATTGCTTATTTTTATTTTGTTTTCTAGTTTTTAACTGTTAGTTTTTTTTTCAAATTTTGTGTTGTGGTATGGTAGTTAGTGTTGTAGCTAAGATTTTGTCGTATCGTCCCAATCCATTGGTGCTTATTGGGTAAAGATCTCAGATATTTATTGAGTTGTCTGTGATCTTTCTCCAACGCTCCAATCTATTGTGGATGATGAAGATTGTCTAGAAATTTGAAGTTATGTAACGTTGAATCGCTATGTGTTGAAAAAAAATTTGTTTTTTTTTTATTTTTGATTGAATATATGTGTTTGATCAAGCTGTAAGGATAAGATTTTGCTTTAAAGATAATAAATGTGCAATTGATGAAATGTATTTATGTAATTAATGTAGGGTTGGCTAAGGTTTTGAAATTGGTTTTGTACTTAGGGATGATTTGAATTCTAGGTGTTATAATTAATCTACATAATTAGTTCTATTTAATTAGTGGTAATTTGTTTCCCTTATAAGTTGAATTAGTTTTGTTATGGGTTATTATAATTAAGTCATTTGCGAAAGAAAAATAAACAAAAAAAATTTTTTTTCTTTAACGTTTAATATTCTTATATTTCATTTATTTTAATATCTATTTTATTGTTGTTATAGGAGGTCTTAAAGTTAAATTTTAAGATTTTTTTTAAGGAAAATATTTTTATAGATATTTATCACGTTTTTTTTTGTTTTAAGATGTGAGATTCGTCTTGTGTTTTTTATTCTGTATTTTATTTGCAACTTTTTGTTGTTGTTGCTAGTATTGTGAAAGTTATCGGATTATAATTAAATGAAAATAATATTACATGATCTTTAAAAAAAATGAATCTATGAAAATATTACAGTGTTATTGATGAGTCTTTTGCTAATCCGTTCGGTTTATGACTGATTTAAGTAATTTGTTTTATAAATGTTTTTTAAAATTGAAAAATATTTATTAGATTTTGAGTTTTTAAAATTAGTGAGACAATGATTATGTAATTTGGTAGAATTTGCATTGATATAGTTGCTCTGTCAGACTATACTCTAAGTATAATCAGATGAGAACAAAAATATATGAATGCAATATTTCTAACAATGTTACATAAACACATAAATTTATATTATCTAAAGTTAGGTTTAGCAGAATTGTTTAGCACATATTTCGTGACTATGGAAAAACTGTTTGTTGTGTTTTTTTTTTTTAATTTAGGTTAGGTTATTTATTTACGTTTGTTTTAAGGTCATGTAATGTTTTTGTTTGGTTATTGCTTTGTTTGTGAAAATAAGGAAAATATGATAATTGTTTTTATGTCATTTTTTGTAATGTTATGGTTATATATGAGTTGGTACTGTTGAATAAATTTGTTGGATAAAGATAATTTAGATAAAAATATTAAAACGAATTGAAATATAATTAGAAATATAATTAGGAATTAGGAATAGTAAGGATTAGTGAACCAATTAAAAGGCTAGCAATATTATGTTAACTAATAATAAGTGTATAAATTTTAGGTTATGAATTTACTTAATTTAAGGTATATAATTGGACTGCTTTTCTATTTGCTGTGTTAAATTTAAAAATTTGTAATATTTTTATGATATTATAAAGTTATAATTATGTTTATTACACAATAGTTATTGAAAAAAAGATCGTAAAGGATTAAAGTTTAAATCTATTATTAATCCTGTGACGTCCTTCTGGTCATCTTTAAAGTGCCAGGCATCCGGGGTATTAAAAAATTAACTTATTATGGCTACGAGACGCTAGAGTCCGTGCACTTCTTATTCACCCGGGCATGCGATAACCATTTTGGTTCGGGCATCTGGGGCAAAATTCCATCCAATTATTTTAATAATTTTATTTATTGATTGGGTGCAGGCCTGCCACCCTATTCTACTATATTTTATAACATGGCTCCTAGGAATATATTATTCTTAATTTCTATGCCTTGCTATGGATTTTTAGCCTATTCGCATAGCAGGGCAGGCTGCTAGGGATTTTGAGCCTATTCACCTAGCAGCTCTTTAATAAATAAATAAATATATATATATTTTTTATTGTTGCGGGCTTTCACCGCGCTCTCATAACGATAATTTTTAATCGTAGTATTTTAGTTTAGTTTAGTTTTAGAGCTCGAGGAAAAGGATTATTTTGAATAAAGGGAAAATTTTGGTAAGTGAAAATGAGACAAAAACAAGTTAAAGTTAAAATGTTACTCCCTCCTTAGGCTTGTCAGGCTCAAGATGAAAGCTGTTTCTTTATTCGGGTACACAGAAGTGACCAGCCTCGTGTACCGGAATAAAAAAATTTAAATAAAGTGAAATTCATAAAGATTTTTTTTTTTTTTGAAAATATAGAATAATTGTCTGCAAGGAATGAATGAGGGCATAGGTATTTTGTAGTGTAGGGGGTGAAAATGAAATTGAACATAACTGAAATTAGCTGAAAGTTAATTTTAACCTAGCTTAGATATTTTTTTTGGCTGGTTAGTAGTTAAATATTTAAGTTTGAATTGCTGATATGTTTTTCCAGCATGTTTTAATTTTGATTCTTCCATTTTTTTCAACTAAAATAAAAACGCACAAGACCCGTAATTTATTCCATTGGGTTATTTGTCCTAGAATAAACCTGATTTATTATTATTATTTTTTATACTGTTCGCTGTACTTTTATTTGAGATATCTTTATTCGTTATGATTTTTTTTTTTGTATTATTATTTTTGTTTGATTCGATTTGAATCCGGATTATTTGTTTTATGGTGATTCAATTTTCTTCCTTTTCTGTTACTGCTTATTATTTTTATTGCGTTTCTCGTATTCGCCAATATTTTTTTTTGCATTTTTTTTAAATTCATTTTTTGATAATAGCTATGGTTGCTTGCATGTTTCTAAGTATTTATCCATTCACTGTTTCCACTCTTCGTATAGCCTCAGATATGATTAATGATTAACCTATTCTCTACCATTTTCAGTAGCTTCAAACTATTACTTGTATTATCGTTGCCTTTTATTTTTGCAGTTGCTCCTTAATGGGTAACTCGTTTCGTTTCATGTTATTTGTGTGTATTTAACAAATTTTTAATTATTTAGAGAAGTTTGAATAATGCCGAATACGCACTACTTTTCGGTTTCACAATTAAACTTATCTCACAATGCTCAAGAGACTACTATAACAGTGATACATGTGTAATCTGTGACTTTCGATAAATTATTTATGCATATTATTTTTTTTGTTTATACGTACGGCAATAAATGGTTGAATTATTCATTACTGATACCATCTAAATTTTTTTTCATTTTCGCTTATTTTTCTCCTAATACCTGTCTCCTCCTACTGTAAATCTGGCATGAAACAAGCTTTTACTTTTTTTCTGTACTAGAGATATTTCATCATACCATTGTTTATATTTTATATACTATAATTACATAGGTATTGTTTCATTTTTATCGATAAACATCGCATTAGGTTAGACGCAGAAGCTTTGAATCCACTTGGCAATCGTGTTGCGTAACTTCCGCATAGTTTATTTTTACTTCCTTGTCTTCACATAATCTTATTGAAATGTCTACTGTTCAGTTTCACTTGATTCATATATATTTGACAGCATGGTATAATTAATATTGATTCCATACATCCAGATTTGCGCCGCACGATTGATTTACTGCTGCGACAAGATGACGAAATGATAGATTAGATTCATTGAATAAATCGCAACGTTTTAGATTATTCTGTACAAATAGTTAATCTTTCGATACGATTTATGACGTGACGTTCTTCGGATGCAGGCAAGTCATGCTTCACCAGATCTACGCGGTTATTAGTAGTACTAATTTTGTTATTCCACACTTTTTAATGTGTTGCATCCATCAAATAAGTAGGTAGGTCCACTGTGGAGGTTTCAGCAACGTTGCAGTACATCGTTATCGTTTTGCTATGCTGTGCAAAATGTGTGCATATTGTTGTAGGTACATGCTGGGTGTCGCTCGAAGAATTGACTGTACATCAGAAGTGTTGATTAGTTGGTGAGGGCAGCAAAGTATGCGCGGCAGATTGGCGGGGGGGGGGGGGGGGCTGCTCGTTTTTTGGTTGCAATCACTAATGCTTCGTTTTCTTCCTGAGCTTTTTATGAAACTCCCTCACTTCAAACTTTAGAGCCGATATATCATGACGAACCGATATCAAAACGCATTCAATGAGTAGCTGTTGTAAATCAGACACACGAATTTTTGGAATGGCTGCAGTCATACTTAACAAAACGAACACAAATAGTCCGCTTTCAAAATTCCTTTCAAACCCAATAGAAGTAACTTCTGGGGTTCCTCAAGGTTCCCACCTCGGCCCTCTTATTTTTATATTATACGTAAATGACATTTCCTTTCTTCTTAAGTCAATACATGTGCTTGTATATGCTGATGACATGAAGCTCTTTATAGAAATAACCAATGCAGAAGACTTCGAAATATTCCAGAATGAAATTAATGTATTCTACACTTGGTGCAACAAAAGCCTATTACAACTCAACATTAAAAAATGTAATTCAATAGCCTTTAGCAGAAAAACAGTAACACCACCTACAAACATTTTCTTAGGAAACCAACCAGTAGAAAAATGCAAAATCGTAAGGGACCTAGGCGTAATCTTAGACTCCAAACTTACATTCATAGAACATTATAATACAATTATCAACAAAGCAAATAGTATGCTAGGCTTTATAAAACGCTTCGGCCACAATTTTCAAGACCCATATACAATCAAACTATTATATATTACATACGTCCGACCAATTCTGGAATACTGTACCATTGTATGGAATCCCTATATTGCCACACATGAAGCACGCATTGAATCTGTCCAAAAACAATTTCTTTTGTACGCGCTTCGCAAGCTAAATTGGACATCATTTCCCTTACCGTCATATGAAGCACGCTGCATGCTTATAGACATACAAGCACTTAAAGAACGCCGCGATCTTTCAATGCTTTATTTTATCAATGACATTATTCCTCAACGCGTGCAATCTACTCAATTATTATCACAACTAAATTTTTATGCACCCAGACGTCAATTAAGGAATCGTAAAATATTTTCGGAAAATTCTCACAGAACAAACTACTCAAAAAATGGCCCAATAAATCGCATGATGCGTCACTATAATCAGCACTGCGAAAATATCGACATCACCATGGGCAGAAATCAAATAAAAAAACGATCAACTACTGAAAATAATGTATAGAATATAAGAAAACATTGTATTATTATAACTGTAGTCTACATTTGCTTGACGAAATAAATAAATAAAATAAAATAAATAAAAAAAAATAAAATAAAATAAATCTAAAGAATTTGATAAGTTGGCACGATTTGGAATATTCGAAGAAGGATTGATATTTTGGGACATATGATTAAAATACAATGTCATAAAACGGGTTTGAGAATTGAGTTCGATTACACTTTCAAAATTTTCAGTTATTGGCCGGTTTTAGATCTCACATTTGATGAGAATACGAGAAGACGGGCTCCAGAAGCGGTTTTTTAATGGTAGAACTCCAGCTAAGACCTCGAAACATATCGTCAGAGAGAATCTGATACTTAGCTGTAAAGCCCAAGCAGACAAATTGTCCAAGGTATCTTGCAATGGTCCTTGCAAATCGGTAGCTTTGGCTCCTGTAACAGAAACCACGCTGTCGTCTGCAACTTGTCTTATCGTGCATGAATTTGCCAGACATTCGTCGATGTCATTTACATAAAAGTTGTAAAGAAGGGGGCTTAAACATGAGCCCTGGGGAAGACCCAAAAAATCGGCATGCGTAAAATGCATGTGCTTTTCGGACAACAAATTGTGCAGAAAATTGTTTAAAATTGGAGAAAATCCTTAACGGTGAAGTTTACCCGAAAGAATGTCAATATAAACGGAATCAAAAGGACCCTTAATGTCCAAGAACGCAGACGCCATTTGTTCTTTGCGAGCATACGCCAGCTGAATATCTGTTGAAAGCAACGCAAGACAATCATTCGTTCCTTTGGCGCGGCGACAGCCAAACTGAGTATCTGATAGTAGGCCATTTGATTCGACCCAGTGGTCTAAACGACGGAGTATCATTTTTTCCATCAATTTCCGGATACAGGATAGCATTGCAATCGGCCTATAAGAGTTGTGATCAGCGGCTGGTTTCCCCGGTTTTCGGACGGCGATCACCTTCAATTGCTTCTATTTCTGTGATACAATGATTCTTCAACAAGTTAAATTTGATTCTACCTAACCCAGGCGCGTTATTGTTACAGGACAGGAGGGCAACTAAAAATTCTGTCATCGTTAAAGGTGATTCTATCGCGTCGTGGCCCGAAGACGCATCGCGAACAAAGTGCGCAGGGACGGAGTCCGGACATACTTTTCTGGCAAAATCAAATATCCACCGACCTGAAGACTCCTCGCTTTCGTTGACCGTTATACGATTTCGCATTCTCCGGGCTGTGTTCCAAAGAGTGCTCATCGATGTCACCCTCGATGTTTCGTTTACAAACCGACACCAATAACTGCGTTTCTTTGCTTTAGCCAAGCATTTAAACTTGGTATCAAGCTGCGAATAACGTTTAAAGTCGTCGGCCTTGTCAGAAACGCGTCGGATCTTTGCGTGTAAACATCGGAACATTCTTTGTCCCACCACGGAGTAGGAGGCCTTTCTTCGATTGTTACGCAGGGATATTTTTTAGTTTGGGCTTGTAACGCGGCATCGAGAACCAAGCCCGCGAGGAGGTTGTATTCTTTAAGTGGTGGAAGATGTTGAATCGCCTCAACAGCTTCTGAAATCATTTCCTCGTATAACTTTCAATTGATATTCCGTGTGAGGTTATACGGAATATCAATTGGTCGCGTGCGAGTTGACCCGTTAGTAACTGAAATTAAATTGGCAAATGGTCGCTACCGTGAGGATCAAGGATTACCTTCCATGTGCAATCCAACCGTAACTACGTCGAACAGAGGGATAGATCCAAAGCACTTAGGCGTGCTGGAGGTTTCGGAACACGTGTCATTTCACCGTTGTTCAAAATTGTCATGTTGGAGTAATCGCAAAGGTTATAGATCAAAGAGGAGCGGTTATCATTATAAGGGGAACCCCAAGCCACGCCATGAGAGTTAAAGTCTCCCAAAATCAAACGTGGCGAGGGAAGAAGTTCTATCAAATCAAAGAGAAGCCGTTACCCAATCTGTGCTCTGGGGGAATATACAATATTGAGACAATACAAAGCTCTTTACCTTGTATTGTCATTTGACAGGCGACATCTTCGATGCCTGGAATCGAGGGGAGGTTACGATAGAAAGAATAGCACTTCTGAATCCATAGAAGTACTCCTTCGTAAGGGGTATCTCGATCAACGCAAAAAATATTCAAATCATGGAAGTTGAGATCGATACTCGAAGAGAGCCAAGTTTTACAAAGGGAAAATGCATCGCATTTGTTTTTATTTATCAAAACTTTAAATGAATCAATTTTTTGTAAGATTTTTCTACAATTCCACTGTAAGACAGAGATAGAATCCTTCAGATTAGCAGATGATTTAGCCATTGAAGGATACTACGATCGCTGCAAGGAGGGGCCATTGAGCAGTCAACTGCTTCAAAAATGATTTAACTGTTGGGAGGAATGCTGTAAGAGAAACTTTAATTGGATCGAGTACATTAAAAGTTTCAAAAATGCCAGTCCACAATGTCTGAGAATTTCATTAATCCACCCTTTGATTTATCAACTGGATGTGCAAAAGGAACAACTGAGGTTTTAGATGTTCCATGATTTGCTGGGAACTCCTTCTGGGACTTTATATATGCAAGCCCAGGTGGAGTTTGCTTCGGTTTTTCCGCAGTACGTTTTGCTTTGGTTGTACCATTCATTTCTCTTAGGGAAATCTTAGAATCTTATCTGGAAAGTTTAGGGAGGAAATATTTTTCCTCTTTCTAGACTCCCCAGGATTGGCGTAGGACGCTCCCGCTGGTAAATCGTCAGAACGGGTTTCATCAGAGGTCAAAAAATCAAAGAGGGTTCGCTGTTATGATAGAAGTGATCATGGTCTTCTTCAGCATCTCAGTGTAAGAACGCTCCTTAAGTGACCGCTTGATTTTATCTCTGCGCTGCATGTACGACGGGCATCAACTTCTGTATATAAAGTTGCACGGTTATAGGGAAGGAAGTTTTCACGTTCATAAACTAAAAATTCGCCCCTCCCCCCCTCACCTACACTAACGAGATAAAATGAAACTAATACATCAATGTTACTCCCCGTACTCGGTAACCCCTATGTACAAATTTTCACCATAACACTTGTCGGCAAAATGAAAAAAAACGCATTCCAAAAATTCAAACCGGAAAAAAATGAAAGATCATAGCTATTTTTACATCCCTTTGAATTTTGGTGCCCCTAGCCCCTAACCATTACCAAAACGCGTCAACTTACGTGAGAATTTGCATAGTAATTACTCGCCGTTATGTTTACGAGATAACTCATTTTAGTCTCTGGTAAAAAAGTTAGAGCTAGGGACATTTTTTAAATGACTTAGTAGTAGTATTCTATAGGAAACAGACAGACGGACATTCGCATTTATAGATATAGATAATTTGCAGTATTAATTGGACTGCATTTTCTCTGATATCGTATGAAGCACGTTGCATGCTCATGATTCTGCTATCGCTTAAGCAACGCTGCGAGTTCGCAATAGATCTTTGCACGGTGACGTCACGAAGAAAGTGGTTTGACATTGGTCGCGGGTTTGTTCACGTGGACTTGTAAAATTTTCGGCTCGAGTGAAAATGCGAAAGTGTGTTGTTAAAAATTGCTTTACTGCCTGGTAGTAACAAATTCGCATAGGCAGAGAGTTGTCCGATCTTTTTCGTACTCGTATCAATCATTTTCACTCCTACCACCGAACGGTGAATGGAAAAAAAATTCTAACACCTTGTAAACAAACCCGGCGGAAATGTCAAAAAAGTGAGGTTATTTTTTGTATGCAATGATCAATGCTATTCTTCGTGAATGACATTTTTCATAGCGTACACGCAAAAGTTGGATGGTGCGGAACCACATCAATATTGTGTCAATTTTAAACATCTCTTGTAGTGTTTTGAAACCAGCACAACGGATGTGTGTTGTTCATAACGAATTTGGTGCTCTAGCGAATGTTCAATGTTTTGGACGGCTTCAAATCATTACACTTTTGAACTATTTACAGTGTATATTTTTCCCGAATTTTCCAATTTTATTACCTACAATTTTGCTGAAGACGTCATTTCAATCAAACAAGCTGTTTTTCTGATATAGAAATTTTTATCTATCAGTCACCAATTTGAATAGGCCCTTCCAAAGCAGCAGTCGCGAGTCAAGATGAACAGCGAATATCATAAAATGACCTTATTATCAAAAAGGAAAAACTGTGAAAAGTTTCAGCGAAATCGGAAATGATATGCCAATTTTCTATGGAATGCCTGTGTATGTCAAATGACAATTTGACTAGGCGAGTCGAATCTATCGTGGCTACAACCACTTCCTATACTAAATATACACGAGACGAAAAGAGGATAAGCTCCGGCGAAACCCGAATGGTTTTTTAAGATTTTTTTAATTCGAAACGTAAAATGAATGGCCTTTCAACTTCCATGCACCGAGGAGATGTTCAGACCTTTTCTACTGAAACTAAATGTGATTTTTTTTCTCAGAAAGGCGCAGGCGTGTTTGAAAACCAGGTGCCCACTATGGAGGAAATGAACATTGCTGCCAGTTTGGTGCCGAGAGACGTGGTAGATCTCTTTTTGTTCAATATTCCTGCTACGATGAAAGTGTATCACAGAAATTAATACAGGCCCCGATGGTATTCCTTCTTGCGTGCAGCACCTCTTTGCTTGCACCTCTACAGGAGGTCATTTCAACACTTCAACACCAAATGTTTTCCTCTGCATGGAAGATCTCTCACATGCTGCCGCTGAAAAATATGACATCTATAACTATCGTGGAATAACTTCTTTGTCAGCTAGATCGAAATTCTTCGAAATCATCATCAAGGATATACTGTTTAGCTCGTGTAGAAATTGTATTAGCATCTCCCAACATGGATTCTATCCTAAGTGTTCTGTGGATACTAACCTGTGCGAATGCACATCATTTTAAATCGGCACAATGGACAGTGGAGCCTAGGTTTACGCCATATACACCATAAGGCTGCGACGCCGTTAATCATGACCTACTTCTTGCTAAGCTACACCGTCTAGGAATTTCCGATAGAATTTGCTATTTGCTTCGTTCTTACTTGAGCAACAGACAGCTGTGCGTAGAAGTCGCATCAACAGTATCTGACATTTTTATCCCATCCTCTGGCGTACCTCAAGGAAGCAAGTTGGGCCCACTACTGTTTGTGCGGATGGTGAAATACTGATTTATGCTGACGACTCCCATATTATACGAAATAAAGCCGATTGCAGGGAACACCAAAGGCTACTGGATAACCTCGTTCATTGATGCAAGTCGAACTTCCTGAAATTAAGCGTGTCGAAGTGTGGCTTGCTCTCATATCGGCGACTCAAAAGACCAATTCCCTACAACTACATCATAGATGATCAGGTGCGTGAACGATGTGATGAAGTCAGAGATCTTGGCGTGTTGCTGGACTACCAACCCTCATTCAAGTTACATTGTTCTGCTATCATCGACATAGCCAATCGTCAGCTAGGATTTGTTTTGATAATGGTAAACGACTTCAGTGATTCAACCTGCTTACGTGCTCTTTATGGCTCCCTAGTTTGGCAATACATTTGGATGGTCACCATATAAAACTGTGTGGAAATCCAGAATTGAATCCATCCAATTCATAGTTTTCTTTTAATATTATTTGTAATAAATAAAAACAAGTTCTCAGGAGAAAAATAGTAAAAGTGTTCACAGATTTCTCCATTATGAAAATCAACCTGTTCCTACACTAAGACTCGAACATAACTGACTTTCGGAATCTCGGTAAGAGCTTCTTTGTTCGACGAGATCTCAGTTTTATGATATCAGGAGACCGAAATTCGATATTTTAGTTTAATGAACTCGAAAATTCGCTGTTTTACCGATTTTAATCGACAAAGAAATTCACGGTATTCCAGTAAACATGTTCGGGCTCTGATTTCTCAGTAAACAACGGTAAATGAAAGTATTTCCAAGAGCAATTCTCGCTGAAACTAGGCCACTAGGTGCACAAGGTCTTTCAAATTTGATATAAATGCACATAGGTATTAGAAATAGAGAAAAAATGATGATGCCGTTTTTGTTTGATCGAATTTGTTGACCCCTTGGTCACCAAGGGGCGAAACAGTTTTCAGAAAAGTTGAAATTCAGCAATTCTTGATGTGTTATTTGAGCTATATCTCTAGAATTCGTAATGTAAAGTACTACAAGTAGCACTTTTTTGTAAAGAGGAATGATAGGGCTTTCATTTGAAGTGATCAGAATTTAGGTCGCCATCTTGGATTATATCAGAAAAATGCAATTTTGACCGTGTTCGCAACTACCGATTTTCAATCTGAGACATTGGAAAGCTGAGAAAAAATGCTATAAGATGCAAGAAAAAAATGTGGTGAGCATCAGTGTTAACCCATCAATTGAAGCTATTTTCCAAGTTGAGTTTCAAAATATTCATCGTACATCGCGCGATCAACGTAGTAACCTGTCTACTGAGACCAAGTGGATGCACATGTTATGTCCATATATGTCCATATATCATAATCGATTGATGCTACAACTAGTACGCCACTACTGTTTTTTTTTAAGTTTAGTGAGAATAATGAGTACAACACTAGCATGTGTGATACTAAGCGATAGGTTTTTGAATACTGAGCAGTTCCACACAAAATGTCCCAGTTTTAATATTTCATTTAAATTGTAATTTTTAATTTGGCTGAAACTTTGCATAGACGTTTCTATAGGCAAAAAATGTCATTTTATGCTATTGGTTTAATTTTTTGGAGCACGACTCATTTTTGAGAAGCTACTGAAAATGCCATTTTGGGAAGGTATTTATGATTACAAATATTTTTAGGGCCATAACGGTTTGTTTGATCAGCATGACGTCTTCAATGAAGTTGTAGATAATACTTTTGTCTTTCCAAAAAAAATATACACTATAACTTTTTTTTGGTTGCTTTGTTTCAGTAATTTTTTGTAGTTCTTATAAAAAAAAAACAGATTTAAAATACTACAAGGTATACAGCCCTAGGGTTGTATGAAATGGTGACGTGGGACTAAACACTGTAATTAGAGGATTTTTTGTTGCGAAATATACAGAATCTGCAGATAGAATCAATTTTTTTTCAGCCTCCCCTGGAAATCAATTTTTGAAACTTGAATTTTTATTCAACAACACTCGAAAGAATATCGTTTATATTTGGCGATATTATGCCTGTAGTATTTTTTTGTGCAAACAACATGTATTAGACAAGGCACAAGCATATCGTGCTTGTTAAAGAAGCACCAAGAATTTCTCGTAATGCGTCAAAGTCATAATTAACTCTATACCCTCAAAAACCAAATCCAATAATACTTACGTTATCATAATGAATGGTTTTGTCTTATTTAACTCTGATTAAATCAAATCTATAATATGGATCTTACTTTCAAAATAATATGGAAGCCCTTACAAAGGTTTATCAATTGGCAAACATAAGAAGATATGTTAAACAAAATTATTAACAAGTTCCAGCAAAAAATCGTAGCAATCCACAATTCCATTTGTGTTTTTTGTTTGACAATTTTTTTCATTTGACTACAACTACATTCGCTGCATTACGAAGACAGCTAATATACGTTTATTATGATAAAGCTTAGAATAATGAAATATTATCTAACAATTTTGAAATGTAAAAAGAGATTCTGAATTAATCTTAGTAAGTAAACAAAAAATTCACAAGCATTCGCAGGCTCTTGTTCTTCTATAAATGTACATATTTAGGAATTTACTCTTTCGATACTATCCGGTCACGACTATTTAGTGAATATCGAAGATTAAATAAAATGAATATCCGTTGCAAAAATTTACAATTCTTGTTGAGTAATTTATAGTAATCATATTTATGAGATAAACTTTCAATCACCATCAGCAGCAGCATTGCAGTTTTTCCTCGATGGCACACGAATAGAAATGCATGTACGAACAAAAGTGTACTACTGCAATACGAATAATACCGCTGCAGTACGAATAGAAGAATACCGTTGAAATGTACGAATAGAAGATTACCGCTGCAATCATGGACGACGAGAGACCTGCGGTTCTTTACTCCACTGGTACTGTTGCTTTTACCGGCATATTTATTTCAAGACATCAGTTTTTATTAGGTTCTGCGGGCAGGTTTAGCAATTGTTCAAGAATGGGGATTGTTTCAAACTTTTCGGCAAACTTTTACCTTCGAGACATCATTTTAGTCTAAGCTCATGGAAGCAAAAATAAATTGACCTATTGGGACGGGGAGACTCTGTCAATTTTTATTTCGATACTGATTCAGAGAATATCACAGGGAACGGATGGTATCCATTCACGTCGTCTGTGCTAGGAATGCTCGCATGTAATTGGTTCATTGTTCGCGTAAAATTGTCATTGAAACTTTTTATCAATTTTACCGCTTGGCAATCAAATTAGAGTGATAACTAGCATATTACAAAATTGTTATACATTTTATCTATCCAACAACATATTGGTTGTTGTTATCCACCATGTGGTTATGGTGTTATTAACGTTTGAAATTTGACGCAACATTTGCCAGTTTCATTTCCAATTTTACAAAATGCATCCCAGTATACTAAACAAAGACGTAGACCCACGTCAAAAAATGAGCTTTTTAGACAGATATCGGCTCTATTATCGTCAGATTTTACCTATGTTCGCCCGGAGAGTAAATGATGTCCGAGAGCGTTGAATTTTTGCATGATGGTTTTTCATAATGCAGATTATCTTCCTGCAAAAGATTAGTTCTCTATGTCTTCATTAGCCCCCCGGGCGATAATAGCTAAAACCTGACGATAAATTTACATTTTTCTCTTACTTTTTTTTCAATAAAAAAATCATTTAAAAGTGTATATTTTTTCGGAGAGACAAAAATATTAACTACAACTTAATCGAAGACGTCATACCGATCAAACAAACCGTTTTGGCCCTGAAAATATTTGTGATCATCAATACCTTCCCAAAATGGCATTTTTGATAGCTTCTCAAAAATAAGTCGTGTTGCAAAACATTGAACCATTAGCACAGAATGGCATCTTTTGCCTATAGAAACGTCTATACAGAGTTTCAGCCAAATTAAAAATGACAATTTAAATAACATATTAAAACTGGGACATTTTTCGTGGAACTGCTCAGTATTGAAAAACCTATCGCTTTGTTAGTATCACACATGCTAGTGTTGTACTCATTATTCTCACTAAACTTAAAAAAAACAGTAGTGGCGTACTAGTTGTAGCATCAATCGATTATGATATATGGACATATATGGACATAGCATGTGCATCCAATTGGCCTCAGTAGACAGGTTACTACGTTGATCGCGCGATGTACGAAGAATATTTTGAAACTCAACTTAAAAAATAGCTTCAATTGATGGGTTAACACTGATGCTCACCAAATTTTTTCTCAGCTTTCCAATGCTGGTCTCAGATCGAAAATCGGTAGTTGCAAACACGGTCAAAATTGCATTTTTCTGATATAATCCAAAATGGCGGCCAAATTCAAGATGGCGACCTAAATTCTAATCACTTCAAATGAAAGCCCTATCATTCCTCTTTACAAAAAAGTGCTATTTGTAGTACTTTACATTACGAATTCTAGAGATATAGCTCAAATAACACATCAAGAATTGCTAAAATTTCAACTTTTCTGAAAACTGTTTCGCCCCTTGGTGACCAAGGGGTCAACAAATTCGATCAAACAAAAATAGCATTATCATTTTTTCTCTATTTCTAATAAATATGTGCATTTATATCAAATTTGAAAGACCTTGTGCACCTAGTGGCCTAGTTTCAGCGAGAATTGCTCCAAGTATTTCTGTACTATACTTTATCGAGAAAACATTATGCATTTGTGTGATTTTCATTGCAAAATCATTGACATAAAAATGTTGCACAGTTGTAAAATCGACACCTTTGCACGGTATAAACGCAGAGTTGAAACCAGTACGTTTTAATTTGAAATATATAAAAAAATTTTCACAATTTTTACCTTGTTTCTCTAGAGACTAATATATATTATTAATTTATCACATTGAAACATTAGCATAAGCTAGTGATACTCTTTTTTTTTTCTTCGTTCTAGGGCCAGATGCAGTGACTAGGTATATGTCCTCTAGTAATGCTCGTGATTCCAATATACATATTTAATGTAGGATAACAATTTATGCGCGGGAAAACACTGTGATCTTTGCAATCAGGGATAAGAAACAGAATCACTTGAAGGCATTAGACAAATCTGCTTCAAATTTTAGGTTACGTTTGGAACCAATGAAATGATAGCAATCATTATGGCGCAGCATATTGCGCCATAAGATGTTCCTTTCTATTCGTTTATTGTATATGTATATGCAGGCACCGAAGCAAGTGTCGGAATAGTCGCGGTACATCCAAAGCGTAGCCGTTATACCTGTTACTGGTGCTGGGTTCTTGGTCAAATCGGCGCTGACATTTTAACAATTACGGCACGGTTTCGCCGTTTTGATAGATGCGCGCCCCTTGAGGGCGGGTTTGGCTCTATTTCACAACAGCGGGCACGTGCGTACGTACCGCTCCGAAGAAACCGGACTCGGGGCGCCGTTTGTAAACAACCAAGCGGCACGTAAACGGCCGTAACGATGAGCCCGATTGGCCACAGAGAACCCCGAGCTAGCAATCGAGTACCGGGCGGGCAGAGTTTCTCGCTTACGTGCTCCGAAACAGTGCACTTGGCGTGTTGTTTGTATGGCGGGAAGCAAATCTCGCTAGTGCTTCAACTGCTTACTGGCCGTCTCTGATGGTCTCTGGGTAGTTCGACTATTGCGGAGAAAAAAGAGGCGTTCGCTCGCTCGTCCGGTCGGTTTCAAGCGGGAATTCGAACTTTTCGAACCAACGGAACGCCATGCGTGCTTCCGAAACTGTCTGCAGTCCTATTTAAAATACAATCCAAATTATTCCGTTTCGGAATCTCATGAACGCGAATGCCGGTGCGAGTGCGCTGGAATTTCAAACAAAAAAATAGCTTAGGAGGAGTGCTCACTTAGTGGTTTGTTTATTGTTGGGTCTACAAAATTAGGAGAATAAGTTGTATTTAAACTGATAGCGCCTATTTGTCGGTCGGTCCATCACCTAAGGCAGTATTTGTGGAAGTTTCGTATAGAAATGTCTCACTTGATTTACTTATTGGGTGGATTTTTTTTCGTTTTTTGTGAATGCCCGTCTAAAATGGGTGGTTCGCTGGAGGAGTGGATTTTCTTTATCTGTTTGTCTAGAGCCACGAAACGAGCCGGCCTGTCTGTCGAGCAACTCGCGCGACATTGATGAACAGCGAAAATGTTTGGCGGTTGTGCCTGTTCCCGGTTCTCTGCCCCTGTTATCGATGGGGACAAATTTTCACTTTCCATTACAATGTATCATAATTATTCGTGATAGTAACGGAATGTTGTGTGTGGCCTATCAGACCGATAATGGGAACGACACTCTCTTTTTTCTATATCAAAACAGCAAACAGTTTACAATTTTGAATTCTGATAATCCTATCTGCTGTTTGTCCAAGATAATGGTTTTTGTTATTTTTGTGTTCTTATTTCAATTGTGTCCAATTGATTTCTTTGTTTAGTTTTTTCATCCAAACCATCATGAAATTCTAAGCAAATTTTTAGAAGAATTGATACAAAATCACACAGTGAAATTTATTTGCAGAAATTTACACTTCTGATTAAAGGAAGGAAGGAAACCAATTTTAAATCAAATTTTCCGAATCAGCACGAAAAGTGAATAATTTGTCTTTTGGTGATAGTAATTTTTTTAGTATTTGGTGTTATCATTTTTGACGCACATTATATATTACCAATTGAACAAGCTTCTGAATATCTTCTCCTTATCTGAATAAATGTAATATAATTACAATTGTGTGTAAGCAAATTATTCAAGAACAACACTTGAACTTATCTTTCATATATTATGTATTGGTTATATAGATTTCAGATTTAACAGATTGGACAGATTTTACCTGAAAACTTACATGAAAATTATGCGATTTATCACATATTTTATAATAAAATTGAATTCAATAATGGTCAACAATAATAGCGCCAATGATATAAACAGTTGTAAACTACAGATTAAATGGAACTCCACAAATAACTGTACCGGGGATACCTAACACATATTTAGGTCTTAAAATCTTGTTATAACTCAATAATAGATAAATGTATTACTATGCCATCTTCCACTTTTTGTTATAAAACCCAAACCTGGGTTTATACCAAACTGGTTTTTGCTCACCAAACTAGCCCCACTTCTATAATCGAAATCGAAACCTGCATCGGCATCCAAGAGCGTGAAGATTGTTTCGACCAGGCCTATGAAAAGACGCCATTTTTCTATGACCGAAAAATAACAAGCAAAATATTGGAACCACAGTGGGTTCGAAATGGAAATGGAGCCACAAAAAAAGTCACATACAACCCAGTGCAAAAGCATAGGCGCGTCTAAGGCCTGGTTTCGACTCCAACGATCGATCCGTTGTGTGGGGGCTATCAACCTTGTAGTATATTTACATACAAAGTCAACTTTTAACAGGGCCCCCAAGATGAATGCCAAATATAGAGCTGTGCTCCCAAAATTCATCAACGACAAGCTGCTCCCCTATTATAATATCACAGCCTGAACCTGACCCTCGTTTTATACGAAATCATTTCGGCTTTATTCCGTACGAAGCAGTGCCGAAATGACGTCGATTATGACGAGCATAATCAACCAGCTGAGTTTGTTTTTTTTTTTCACTTCGTTACGAACGAGATATATTGGAGCCGGAAATCTTCACGGAGTGTCGTTCTGCTGTGGTAAGGTTGCATCCATAAACCCTGCAACGGTTTTATAACGAGAGCAAACGTTCAATATGTCTACCATTTAATTTTTGATTTTGAATAGTATACTGAACGGGAAAAATCAGAGAGTCATCTGAGACCAACACTCCGGTGCCCAGCACTGCCGGGTTCTATGAACTCTCTCAGGGTGAACAAACTGTAAGTCGTTGATAATGACAAGTCCACAACCTTATTCATGTACATTCAACGGGGTACCATGAGAAGTGAGTAGGTAAAACAGTCTCGGCTTACTGCGTTCACGTCAATGAACTAGCGCAGGCAGCTCGTCATCATATCGAATCGAAATCCACCGACCAGGCAACAGCTCAGATGTAGGAGGCCTACAGCTACAAGATTTCATGCAGCATCGTCATCGTCATCAGCCTTTCCGTAACACTGTCAGTTCTGATGCGGTCGTATTGTTGTTTTATTAGCAAGTTCGAAAACTTCAAAACTTTGAAACTTTAAAACTTCAAAACTTTAAAACTTTAAAGCATGAGCATGAGCATGATTGACCGCCCGCGGTTGCTACTCCGTTATTGCCAGATCAGCTGTAATTACACAGAGAACCAAGGGGTGATGTTTGGGACTAACATTCATCCTCAATGTGTAAAAACTGGTGATCTTATCTTTATGTTAGGCAATACCAGCGCCGGCCGCATCCGAATGCAGGTCAAAGAAGGAGTGTGTATGGGAATATGTTGACGTGATACTCGCTTTATTGGAAGCCGAGAACACCTCTGCACTTCCACGAGAAATCACTGGGATGTTGGAGAAAAGGGTAGGGTTTGCAGCAGATTTCGTTTTGGTAAACGATGCGCTGAATTCGGGTACCGGGTTCATAGTAAATATCGCGCCTACAAGTTCATATTAACCTCCGCGAAAATTATTACGCGATTCGAACTCGTTCTGTTTGATATACCACCGAAAAAAGGGCACGCGAGAATACCGGAACTGCGATTAAATTAATACAGACTAAAATATTCGAACATTCCCTCAACAAATCATCATGCAACTACCGAAGAGAGTCTCCCATTGGTGTATCTCAGCCGACTACACAATGTTACGAGAGCTACGAAAGCTCTATCCACGTTAACGTCTCGACACTTCTATTGTTTCCTCCAAGAGGTTATACCGAAAACTACATCGCGTTGATAATCTATCTGTAGAAAACACGAACTCATGGAAGGTATCGACGTGACATTCGGACATCTGTTTATGAGGTCCTTATACAACTACCGAAACGTATCTCCCATTAATTTATCTCAGCTGACTACACGATTTTACGAAAACTACTGGAGTTGAGTCCACGTTAACGTCTCGCCACTTCTATCGTTTCTTCGTGAAGGACCCTCTTTATACCGAAAATTATAACGGTAGATATTCGGTCACCCGGAGATATGGCTTTCTGCTTAACAGGTCGACTAACGACATTCGTCTGTTCTTAAAAAGCGATTCACTACACTCTGTCAACCCTTAGATGTGCTTAACTAACCCGTGCCGAAGACGCGTTTACACCGGTGCGTTATGCACGGCAGCACTATTCCCTTCTACCGACGCAGACGCGCAGGGACACGGTGTTTCGCACCGGTTCTCTCTTATAATAAATAAACTAAGATACCTACTGGCAAAGTTTCATGCCTCCAAAGCCTAAAAACTAGGAAAAATGCAATTATGCATATCAAACCAAACAAAGTGCTAAGTTTATTAACAAAATGCCAAAACAATCGCAATCAAAATTTAGTTGTCGTGGACTATCGTCAGCCCGACCAAAACGGTTACAGTATAATTAAATAAAAATTGTTTATTTGTATTACAACTGTCCAAAAGCTAGAAAAGTCATAAAATAAAAGCATAGAACTAAGTGAAATGTCTGTAACCGACCAGTTAGGGCATGGTAGACGATGGGATCAAATACTTGTCGAGCGCGATATTGAATTTTCAAACTATTTTTAAACTATATTGTAAAACTGCCTATTTTGTTTTGTAAGAGTGTCATGCATTCACAGCTCATTTTTCAAAAGCCAAACTAATTATAAAACGAGCCCAACAAGAGTCATCAGATTGAATTTAAGTTCGTAGTCTTTTTATTATAGCTGGCAACCCCGGGTCACTGGTCTACACCAAATAAAAACAAAAAAAAAAGATTTTTGTTGCTATGTTTCTAGCCCCCGCGTGGCAAACGTCCATCGCGGATGAAACTTTAAACAGATTTTCAGTACTAAGGAAAAAATATACTTAGCTTATTAACAGAAATATGCATTAAGGAAATCCCATGATCCGGCAAAAGATTTATCCTGCTTTATCTGTGTCCAGTGAGCACTGTTCTCTTCTGATAGTTATTTTCCCGTTTCTTTTTACGCCGGTCAAAGTCCAACGAAGTCGTTTTTTTTTCTCCACAAAACGCACATTCGAGAATAATCAAGGCCAATTCACGTATTTAACACCAACTTTTCATGTTTTTTTCACTGTTTTCACACGCAATAATTAAGAAAACTTAGCGATTAGCAACGCGTTGCACGTACTCCCACGATATACTTTGCGTATCACTGACCAGAGAAACAAAAATGACCGCACCAAACTTTGTTTCTCTATTTCAAGATCTTGATTAACCACAACTCCGGGCAGGAATAAACTAAATAATCCACCAATGAAAATGGCATTTATACCACATTTTTCTAAAAAAATTTTAATATCCAAACTGACAGAAAAAAAACCCGTCCGTTCGCGTTCATGGTTTACTCCGATCTTCAAAACTTTAAAACTTTAAAACTTTAAAACTTAAAAACTTTAAAACTTTAAAACTTTAAAACTTTAAAACTTTAAAACTTTAAAACTTTGAAACTTTAAAACTTTAAAACTTTAAAACTTTAAAACTTTAAAACGTTAAAACTTTAAAACTTTAAAACTTTAAAACTTTAAAACTTTAAAACTTTAAAACTTTAAAACTTTAAAACTTCAAAACTTTAAAACTTTAAAACTTTAAAACTTTAAAACTTTAAAACTTTAAAACTTTAAAACTTTAAAACTTTAAAACTTTAAAACTTTAAAACTTTAAAACTTTAAAACTTTAAAACTTTAAAACGTTAAAACTTTAAAACTTTAAAACTTTAAAACTTTAAAACTTTAAAACTTAAAAAACTTCAAAACTTTAAAACTTTAAAACTTTAAAACTTTAAAACTTTAAAACTTTAAAACTTTAAAACTTTAAAACTTTAAAACTTTAAAACTTTAAAACTTTAAAACTTTAAAACTTTAAAACTTTAAAACTTTAAAACTTTAAAACTTTAAAACTTTAAAACTTTAAAACTTTAAAACTTTAAAACTTTAAAACTTTAAAACTTTAAAACTTTAAAACTTTAAAACTTTAAAACTTTAAAACTTTAAAACTTTAAAACTTTAAAACTTTAAAACTTTAAAACTTTAAAACTTTAAAACTTTAAAACTTTAAAACTTTAAAACTTTAAAACTTTAAAACTTTAAAACTTTAAAACTTTAAAACTTTAAAACTTTAAAACTTTAAAACTTTAAAACTTTAAAACTTTAAAACTTTAAAACTTTAAAACTTTAAAACTTTAAAACTTTAAAACTTTAAAACTTTAAAACTTTAAAACTTTAAAACTTTAAAACTTTAAAACTTTAAAACTTTAATACTTTAAAACTTTAAAACTTTAAAACTTTAAAACTTCAAAACTTTAAAACTTTAAAACTTTAAACTTTAAAACTTTAAAACTTTAAAACTTTAAAACTTTAAAACTTTAAAACTTTAAAACTTTAAAACTTTAAAACTTTAAAACTTTAAAACTTTAAAACTTTAAAACTTTAAAACTTTAAAACTTTAAAACTTTAAAACTTTAAAACTTTAAAACTTTAAAACTTTAAAACTTTAAAACTTTAAAACTTTAAAACTTTAAAACTTTAAAACTTTAAAACTTTAAAACTTTAAAACTTTAAAACTTTAAAACTTTAAAACTTTAAAACTTTAAAACTTTAAAACTTTAAAACTTTAAAACTTTAAAACTTTAAAACTTTAAAACTTTAAAACTTTAAAACTTTAAAACTTTAAAACTTTAAAACTTTAAAACTTTAAAACTTTAAAACTTTAAAACTTTAAAACTTTAAAACTTTAAAACTTTAAAACTTTAAAACTTTAAAACTTAAAAACTTAAAAACTTTAAAACTTTAAAACTTTAAAACTTTAAAACTTTAAAACTTTAAAACTTTAAAACTTTAAAACTTTAAAACTTTAAAACTTTAAAACTTTAAAACTTTAAAACTTTAAAACTTTAAAACTTTAAAACTTTAAAACTTTAAAACTTTAAAACTTTAAAACTTTAAAACTTTAAAACTTTAAAACTTTAAAACTTTAAAACTTTAAAACTTTAAAACTTTAGAACTTTTAAACTTTAAAGTTTTAAACTTTAAAACTTCAAAACTTTTAAATTTTTAAACTTCAAAACTTTAAAACCTTAAAACTTTAAAATTTTAAAATTTTGTACAATGTTTTTCTTGCTTTGCTATTACACTATAGCAAAAGTTTCCTCAAAACCATGTTTACTTGAACCGTGGCAAAGTCTCTTCGCTCATTCCAAGCAAGTATTCATGCAATGCTATTACACGATGCGAATTATTTTCAAAAAATGAATTTCTTTTGTGTTGTACTCGGTATTAGATTTTTTTTAAAGTGATGTGATGGCTTGAACTTTGAGTTTTATAATTTAAGGTCGCTTTGATCCACGGGTTACAACATTTTTTATCAATTTTTTCAACATCTTTTATAGATAATATTCGTCGTATTGAGTGAATAACCTGGTATGTATTCTAGTAAATTCCACCCTCAAAATAGATATCAAATAATAATAGACGGAGTATTTTTTGACGATTCAAGAAACTTTTACTAAGTAGAAATTACACTAAAGTCGCTTTTTACGCGGGGGATACGTGCCGCGTAAAAAGAAAAAAAACCTTAAAAAAACCGTAAAAAACGTAAAAAAACCGCGTAAAAAGCGACCTTAGTGTATATCAGTTTCACTTTAACTGAGACTACTAGTCTGCGTCGTGAAGAATCCAAATATTGGATTTGAAGTGACACACTAAAATCCATTTGCTGTAGTTTGAAGAAAGGGAACATTTTTAAATGACGTAGCATTTGAGGGGGAGGGAGGGGTTTGCAGTTTTGTGACGAAATGTGACGAGGGGGAGGGTGGCTTGCCAAATCATCAATTTGTGGGCGAATAAATCCTCGAAAAAGGATTATATACAAAAATACATTTGTTTTTAGCTGAATTATATTTCTTTTCGAAAGTTATAATAAAAGGACCAAAAAAATTAGCCTAAAATAAATTCTTTGGGTTTCTTGGGTGTGAATCGGAGAGCTTGTTGTAGCTAGTCTGACGACTGCCTTGCAGCGTCCGCGACGAACATGTCACCGGTTTTAACTTTGTTGAGACATCCCCGTGAATGTTCTTTTTTGAAGAAAGCCCTTCAATGTATGCCTGAACCTTATGTAGTATGTTATTGAAAATTATTGGTTTTTCGATATATTTGTACCATACAAACACAAACATACCTTGCAAAATGGCTGACAAAAATCCGTCGTATACGAAATTATTGCAAAAACAACAATTTTTACCTGAAATCTAATGGCCGATTTAACGCAAAACTAAAAACGAACGTGCGACTACTGGATTTGAACTAGGAAAATGATGATAGATTCAATTTTTAGTCAAAGCTAATATACACAGAAGACTGTTTTTCATGAGTAATTTGCGTAAAATGGATGTTCTTGACGTGAATAACAATGCAGCTGGTTAAAATTTTTGGCAGCATCTAGTAGACTGATTATTGTCAAGAAAATACACATGAAATAGAAAATATATGAGATCCGGTTTCGTTTTTGATTTAAGGTTATGTTTTTGCAGGAGTTGGTAGATACAGGGTGAGGAATAATTATCCGTGTTTTTTGTTTCAGTGTATAACTAAGATTTGACAGATGTTGAAATAAGCTTACCTATGCAATTTTTAACCCTGGATATGTGTAAATAAAACCACGATATCTACTTAGAAACAGTGTGCATTAAGTGTCATAATGAAGTCAAGTCCATTACGCAGTCAGTGATCGGAAGGAAAGCGTCCAGCAAGTATCGCTAGTATGTTGAAAATGCCTATACAAACCATTAGAAGCGCTATAAAACGATATAATGTGCTGGGAAATCTAGAGGAGCGTTCAGGAAGAGGCAGAAAAAACCGCTAGGAAACGGAAAATTATTCGTCACCGGATTAACGGTGATTCTAGAAGATCAATTCAAAAAATGGCAAAATCATTAAAAATTGACCCGAAATCTGTACGAACTATTTTTTACAAGGATTTAGGATTACGTTGTTACAATTTTTTAAAAAATCATTACCTAAATGACAGGATAAAAGAAAATCGAAGATTCTGTTGAAAGAGTTTATCGATGGACGCCATCGCACAATTTTATTCATCGATGAGAAAATTTTCACTGTGGAGTATTTTCATAACAACCAAAATGACCGTCAGCTTTTGCCTAAAGGCTCTTCTAAGCGTATGAACGTAGCTCGATCACATCATCCAGTTTCGGCAATGGTTTGGGTGGGAATTACGGCTACCGGTAAAACCCCCTTAATATTCATTGAAAAGGGTGTAAAAATCAATCAAAAAAATGTGATGAACTATCGTCCATCGTCGATAATTTCCCTAAACGATTGAAGGCGTGCATTGAAGTCAAGGGTGGACATTTCGAGTCCGTGATGTAAATATTGATGTAAACCATGCTAATGTATCTACATTTTGTATAAATATGTTGGTGTTTAATATTGAAAGAATAAAGTTATGACTAAAGCATTGAACACGGATAATTTTTTCTCATCCTGTACATAACATGTTGGAATAGCATTTTCTAAGTTTTTTTATCTACCGTCTAGTTAGTTTTTTTAATATTTAAAGTTTCCCGCTACGTAAACTCGTGATAACTCACTGCAAATAGAATCTTGATAGGTAAAATTCTACCTGCAAATCATCATCAACATTTTTACTGCAGCGCCAGCTGTCGGTCGCACAATCATTTTAATCGAGTTTAAAGCCTGTAGTACGCTCTTTGACCGAGCGTCAAAAATTTGTCACTTTTTGACAGATAAAAATTTGGTCAAAGATAATTATTTGTCACTCTCCAATTTTAACATGGGGCAAACACGGGCAAACAACAACCATGATGTCAAATAAATTTGACCATTATGTCAGAAGGTCAAATATTTGACCATTAGACAAAGAGTGTACTACAGGCTTAAAACTGATGGCTGCATATGAAAAAGAAATAGTCTTTTGATCAAATTATCGGCTTACCAACATTCATGGTCAGCAAACCATCGATTTTGAAATTAAAGTTTTTAGCAACTATAATTTACTTCCGCACGGCTTTTAGAGGTTAGTCTTGTTCTGATAAGCGCGGACGAGTGATTTTCGAGAACAGCTTATGTAGTTTGGTGCCAAATACATTGTTTTATCAACATGCATAAGTCTAAAATGCTCGACGGTCTCACAATTCGACCATGTAAATTGTTAAAAACTCCAGGGACGATCCGAGCTGCTTGGTTGATATAAAGTATATTCAAATTGGTCGGAATATCTAAACAGCTCAGTTGTCCTACGAAAAATATTGAGAATACCTCAACATTTTAAAGTAGATATTTGTCATGTTAAAAATATGTTTAATAGTTTTGTTGTCAAAACCCAACACTCAGACACACATTCGAGAGAAATAGGCAGTGAATTAAGAAAATGAATAAACATAATATTACAGAGTTATAATTCTAACCTCTGTGTTTTTATTGTTAACCAACAAGCGCTATTCCAAGTACGAAATAGGATTGTTTCCCGATTTTTACACTTAAAATCCGAACCTGCGACAATGACGAAGCCATCTGTTTCGGCCGGACACCAACCGAACATAACAGCACTGCATGTAATGCATTCCACCAGATTTAGCGCTACTGGCAGCGGTAAATTTTGCGCCGAGCGTAAGTGAACACGACGGCAGACATACAAACGGCAAGCAGCAAGCGTTATGACTCACAATATCGCGCCAGCATTGAAATCAACCAGCCTACAGTCATATTATGTTCTCCGGTTAACCGTTTCTTTTCTTTTACTAACAAATGTCAGCTGGAGCACTTGTGTAGTAGCAGTGAGTGCAGGGACTTCCAAGCTAGGTCCCGTTGGAATCGCTGAATGTAGGTCATCTAGTGTTTTATGTCCCCGAGATGTCCTTAAGCGAGCACTCGAAACCTACTTGCACCGTTACTGGGTTCGACTGCCAGCCGGTCACAAACACCCACAGCGATCGCTTTGATCAACAACCGAGCGCGACTGACATTGATATGCCCCGTGCCTTCCACAGTGACTTTGCGTCGGTTGCAAATCTAGGCCAGTGGCCTTGAGAAACGAATCGGTTGTGTGCGATGCCGTCACGTCAGGAATACATCAGCGGAACAGTGACTATAGCATACAGAGGCGACAAGCGACACCCTATCCGTTGATTTTGAACCAAACTGCCTGGTACATAACAATGGCAGTTAGCCGTTTTGGTTTGATTAACAATCTTGGCGGCGTCGAATTACATACAGTTCATAATCAGCTGCAGCACGACTCTTGTGTCGAGTTTTCCCGCTACTAATATTCTTTGTTAATTTAGTGTATTTGATTGTTTTTAATTTTAAAAGTAATTAATTTTTGAATAATTTTATTTTTGTTGTATACCTATTAAATATCTTATGAGATGAAGAAGAATCTCACTGGTAATATTCAAGAGATTTTTTTTTGTATTGTTCGTAATATTCCAGGGTAACTGAACATAATTTGGATTATGGTGACTTCAGCATTAATAAGCAAATTCTAAATAAAACTATTTCACAGTTTTTCAAAAATAAAACTTTTTAATTGATCGTCCGAAAAATCGTATTGTTTTTATTCATTATTTTGCAAAAGCTCTGACAGTTTCACTTATTAGGAAACAAACTTCTAGATGTTTAATGATTATACCTTGCCTGATCCTGGATTGCATCCAGATTACATTACCCACTCCATACGACATGAGGACATCCCACCAGAACAATAGCGTAACGACTCAACCCACTTTAACCCTTTCCCCGCGGGTGGCATCACCTGACATATAAATTTTGATAGCAGTTTAACAAGTACACTTGAAATTTTTAACAAAGAAAATATTCTAAGCAGTTAGAGAACAGATTGATCTTCAACATTCAATATAGTTTGTGCCAATTATGCATGCAGTTGCTGAGTAATGAGAGTTTGAATGTCATTTTTCGATGTAAAAACCGAATTCTCTCCTATAGGGATAACGTAACTTGTATATATTAAATTTTCAAGATTTTGTTGCGAGGATTATCTCTTTCGAACAATGGAGGTTAAATCTCAGGTATGACCGCAGGACTACACTAATTGTCATCGAACTCTTATGTCAGCGGTTCTCAACCTTTTTTTGTCCGCGTACCCCTTGGCAATATTTTTCATATCGATTGTACCCCCTAGCTTGGAATGCTCTCGCAAAGAGGAAAAGAGTAGTGGTAGATCATATTGTGGAAGTCTAGTTAAGGTTTCAAATTGAACTATGGTCAAACAATGATTCCTACAGTCTTGTTTTAAGAGCAAGATTGAACAACAAAGTATTATAAAGAAAAAATTCTTTGTCCGCCATTACTGATTTTTCGGAAACCGATTCAAAACGGATCAAAACAAAACGGACTTTGGAGGGCGTTGCACTTCTCGGCCGGAACGGACAGGTCCAGAAACTGGACCTCACCTTTCGTTTCAATGTCGACAATGTCTAATTATGACAATCAGAGAAATCTTGATTAAGAATTTGAAACTGTGCTCAAAGGCTTACAAGGCACATTTCATGCTTCAAGTTAAAATTTTAGGATTCATGAAAATCATAACACATACTTATGTCAATCATAAATCCATATTTTGAAAGATTATTATATCCCAAGTAACATACAAAACATGCTAGAAAAGAATTTACAATGACAGTTGTCATATAAGAGTACTATAAGCGCAATTGCAAACTTGTGTTGTTATATTCTTGTTCTCGAGATGTTCTTTCATAGCATAATTGTGTCTCATAGATTATTGAATATAAACTGCCGCTGCTAGTCCATAACTTGTGTTTATGATGTTATCAAAACTGCACAGAAAACAACTTGAAATACATCATTTGCGAGAAGTTGTTTTTCACCAGTGATTTAACCACATTTCGAAAACAAACTCTTTTTTTTCCTGGTTTTGGAGATGTTTTTCAATAGCATGCACGAACAATAACTATTACATGAATGGCACTTGTTTTCAAGTTGTCTTCCAGATGTTTGCACTATTAGAAAAACTGTGTATAAAATGCCGGGGCAGCCGCGCCTGTTCAATATTACACGCCTAATAATAATACTACGTACCTAAAAAGTGCTTTTTTATGATTGATCTTAGTATTCAGCAGCCAACGCGAAATTACTTGATCAAATTGTTATTAAAATATTTGAACGATTTCAATGAAACTATTCGAGGTGGGTAAAAATGTGCCATGAAAAGATAAACAAAACGCTTGCAGTGCAACCAATATATAGATTTGTTACCGTATATCTAACAATGTTTTGTAATTTTGTTATATTTTAAGTCTAGATAACGTTGAAACTATGCGAAAACAATTTTAATATTCAAGCTACATTTTAATATTCAAGCTACAGAAACAATCCGTTTAGAAAGGTTGTACATTGCTTTTTATAAGCAATTTAAAATTAATTGGAAATGCCATTGACGACACGATTGTCGATCTAGTCGCACTGCGCATAACACCACATTTGCGCATGCGCAGGGTAAATGTTGTCATAGCAACGCATTTGCGCATGCGCTTTGTTGTGGAGGACTCTGACCCACGAATTTCTTTATTCCACTGGGTCAGTGCAGATCTACCTGAGAAAAAAGAAACGACATTGCGATTTACTACGCTTGTAAGAAAGAGATGCCAGATAGTTGTTTACGAACTAAGCCCATGCGGTGGTGGGCTAAATTGACTCTTCGCAATTGAATAAATCAGCGAACATTCTGTAATGCATAAACTTTTTTTCACTGATTGACAAATAGAAAACGGTATCCAATGAATGGCGCATGATTTTTTCAGAAGTAAAACACGATGTTTCACCATGAAATTTGACGCGCACGTAGAACTTTGTATTATAAGCATCGAAACATTGATCTAGTAATGTTTCTTATTGTCCGGTGATTATTCGAAACGCCATAATCATGTTTTTATTGTTTTTAATATAAATCAGCGCCATTCTACAATATTTTTAGTTTGAAGTTTTATGCTTACGGCAACGATGTTTTGATTAGTTAGCAATTACAACTTGAAAATAACCTGTTTTGAACGTTTTCTTACCGTATTGGTACTCGAGATGTATTTTGCAGCTTCAGTCTAACAAGTTTGCTTGCTTTCATGAAGTTATATAATACTTCATGTAGCACCAGTACTTGTTATAGTAGCCTTCAATTTTTGCGCTTTTCTGGTGATAGAGATGTCATGGAAAAGGTAATGTCAACTGAAATCTATAACTGAAGGTTGTATTAGAGGAGTTCTCTCAACTGTTCTATGACAACGTGTGTTACTTGGGATGTTGCGTCCCTGCTTTTTCTTGTATAACTTGATGGAACCATTTTCCTATTATTCTAAGGCGACAGCAAAGTCTTTTTTTTTTCAACTTTTTTTAAGCGGTTTTACTTTACACGTTTCTTACGACGATTTCCAAATAACGCGGTTTTTACGTCGTTTTTTCTTCAAATAATGCGGTTTTTTGCCTTTCTCCTAGAAAGGTATAGCAATCACTTTCAAAACCGAAAGTACAAAAGTGCTCCAAAGGGCCGAATGGCATATATCACTCGACTCAGCTCGACGAGCTGAGCATTTTCTGTATGTGTGTGTGTATGTGTGTGTGTGTATGTGCAGATTTTTATTCTCACTCACTTTTCTCAGAGATGGCTGGACCGATTTACATGAAATTAATTGCAAATGAAAGGTCTCGCTGTTCCATAAGACCCTATTAACTTTCATTGTAATCGGATTTTTAGTTTGGAGGTTATGTATCAAAATGTAAAAATCAAGAAACATCATTATCTCGAAAACTACACAACCGATTTGAACAAATGAACAAACTACCTGAAATACTCTTAACTTTTGAATTTCATGAAGATTGAACTTGTGGTTCAAAAGTTATGACAAGAAACGTGTTTTGAAGACTACTTAATCTTACTCATGTTTCTCAGAGATGGCTGAACCGATTTTAATAAAATCAGTGTCAAATGGAAGGTCTAGTTGCCCCATAAGTCCCTATTGATTTGTTTTGCGATCAGACTATTACTTTGCCTGTTATGTTTAAAAATGTGAAATCCAGCTATGAAAAGGAACATATTCCGAAGACTACTTGAACTCACTCACTTTGCTCAAAAAGCCATCAGAGATGGCTGACCCGATTTCCACAAAATAAGTGTCAACTAATAAGTCTAGCTGCCTCGTAACACCCTATTGAATTCTGCTGTAATCGAACTGTAACTTCGTCTGTAAAGTACCAAAATGTGAAAATCACGAAACTTCATTATCTCAGTAGCTACACAACCGATTTGATCAATATTATTATGAGACGAGCGGGCTAGTTAAGGGTTCACTAATGAATTATGATTGAGCACGTGGTTTCAAAGTTTGGCTGCTTTATACGTTCCCATTTCATTTGATTGTAATCAAACTCAAGCAACCGTTATATATTAAATTGTTAATAAAACAACGAAAGTCTATTATCACAAAGATAACATGGCTTATTTATATATAACTAGTGTCATAAGAACGAGTCATCTCTCAAACTTACAAAAAACAAACTTCATAACAATTTGATATGTGGCTCAAAAGTTATGGAAAGAAAAAAAATTCGAAGGCTATTTAAAACTATACCTGCTTCGATTGATATATGTGGCCTCAACATAAATTAAATGTGGTATCGTACTATTTTAATGTTCCAAATTCATTGATTCCTTGCGATGTGTTTAAAGTCTGAAGATGCACGATAGGATATGATCAAAGTCTAATAACAAATCGTTTGAAATGATTGGTTTTATCGAAATGACAACATCCTCGACTTTTGGATTCTGTACATCACCTTAATTCTGAATATATTCATATTGGGTGGTATTCGGTCATTTTCAGCAGATTTTCTGGCATCAATCTGACACCGGAAATACTCATATTGGGAGGTATTTAGTTATTTTGGGTGTTTTCCAGAAACAAAAAGGGGTCGTCTTTAAATTCAAAATGGTGTCAAGGGTCAATGTTTGGCTTCTATGCATCATCTCGATTACGGAAATATCCATATTGAGTATTATTTGGTCATTTTCGACTGTTTCCTATAAGTTGCCATTCAAAATGGTGCCTGAGGTCAATTGTTAGCTCATTGCATCATTCTGGTTCCAGAGATACTCATATTGGATGGTATTTGTTTATTTTAAGTTGTTTTTCACAAACCGGTTGTCGCCATCTTGGATTTCAAAATGGTATTTAAGATAATTTCTGGCCTCTGTGCGTCATTCTGGTTGAAGAAACACCCATATTGGGTGTTATTCTATCATTTCCGGCTGTTTCCCAGGAACCGGAAGTCGTTAGCCTAGAATCCAAAATGGGGTTTTTGGTCGATTTCAGCTGCTGTGTATCATTCTAGATCCGGAGATACTCATGTTAAACGGGAATCGGCAATCTTTGGCTGTTTTCCAGAAACCAGAAGTTGCCATCCTACAATTCATAATGGTATTCATAATCATTACGATTCCAGAAATACCAATATTGGATGGTATTTGGTAGTTTGCCGCTGTTTTTCCGAAATCGGAAGTCGCCATCTTAGAATTCAAAATGGTATCTGTGGTCCGTTTTAGCTCCTGTATATCATTCTTTATCCGAATATTATTACATTGGGTGGAAATCGTACATTTTTGGCTTTTTTCCAGAAACCGGAAGTTGCCATCTTACAATCCAAAATGTTGGCTGAGGTCGATTATGGAACATATTTGTTAACACTAAAATCATTCACCTGCCAAATATGGTCCCATTTAGTTGACTAGTTCGCGAGATGTGCAGAAATTTGTGCAGAAACATGTGCTTCCAAAAGAGGAATGGGCGTCGAACCATTGTGGACATATTTGTTACCCTTTAAAACATCAACATGCCAAATTCGGTGTCATTTGCTTGGTTTGTCCTTGAGTTGTGCAGAAATTTATGTTTCATTTGTATTGGACCCCTCCTTTCCAGAAGAGGGGCCTCAAACTATTTACCTTAATCGGGACCAAAAATCCCTCCATACAAATTTTCACGTCGATCGGTTCGGTCGTTTTCGAGCCTATATGGATCAAACAGACAGACCGAACTACATTTTTTTATATGTATAGATTAAAACATCAATATTTTAGAACCTACACACTTGAAACTGGATCTCGAGCTCGGCAAAAAAACATCCGAGTTCACTCGGCAACTTTGGTTCGGCTGGATTTGCCGAGAGCACAGTCAACTGTGTACCGCGATTCTCGGCATAAAATGACATCTGTCAAATATTGGTTTTCCGAGATTCTCGGCAAAAGAGATTCAGCCGAGATGGTTGCCGAGCACTCGGCTGTCCAAATCTCGGCACAAACAATACCGAGATTCGGCGAAATTTTTTAAGTGTGTAAAGAGTGAATATACATTTATTGGATTGAAGCGTTCATGTAAATCTAGTTTTACAAATAAAAGTTTGAATGAGAAAGGCTGGGTCTGACCGCTAGGTGGATTAGTTTAGGTTTTTACATGATTTTTCGATAACGCGTAAAACAGTTACAGTAAGTAACCGTATCGGTCACAGACCATAGTAGGGGGTTTTTCACACAGTTTTTCCAAATCACGCGTTTTTTACACATTTTTTGCACGGTAAGTAGAATTCTGTAAAAAATACTTTACTGTGTATCATGCCGCAAGCTTGGGAAAACGTCAAAACGGTTTTAGTCACCAAGTCCTAGATTATAACTTATCGTAATGTATGAAAAATTTAATTTGCCTTTCTCGAAGATGAGACTATAATTCTGTTCAGCGATCCAGCAACCAGCGATCGATATTGGAAATATCGAAATGCTGATATTATATTATTGATACTATTGCGGCTCTTTTCCGTAAACAGAACTACGCATGAGGGAGCTTAACTCGGGTTTCAACAAGACACTTCTATCATGTAGGACTTCAAATGGCTCAATCTTCATCCAACAGTAGATCGATCTTCTCACGCAGAATGTTGCGGCTGCTGCTGACGTGCAGTTCATCTGAGGCTAGTTGTGCCTCCTACAAACATGAATTTCTGTTTACTTTCATCTGACATATTCACTGAACCGTGAAATGGATGCGCATCGCCTATGTTATGCGTTGGTTAATTACTTTTCTCACCCACCAGTTGGTATTATTCCGCCGTCCCAAAGGCAGAGCTAGAAAGATGAAAGCAAACAAATGCGGGTCTATGAAACAGTGCAACGCATCATTTTCAACTTTCTTTTTTGTCGGATGATTCGCATTTTGGAATCCATCTTCTGTTTCCTACCAGCCTGGCTGTATATTCGAAATCACTTTCATTCCGAGAGTTATTCTCGCACTTGCTTTAGACCTCGGTAGGCCCTTGTGGTGTCGATCGTGATGTTCGAGGAAACTGCGCGATCATGTCGACGATCGGCGGCTGTTGGTGTTTGTTGGTGTTTGTAGAAGACAGGATCCTTCGGGTAGAGCATATCATACCGAGCCGATAAACGGAAATGAGTGTGCTTCCTCTTCTGCGCATCTCAGCCTGCTACATTCGTTGACGAAAGTGTGATCGCTGGAGCATGTAAAACTCGTAGCCATTCTTCCTAATTGCTTGATCGCCAACCGAACGCTCGCGACTCGACTTCGAGATGCTGCGAAGCTCGATCGTATGAATGATGACGGACGGGGAAGATTCCATCGTGGATCGGATCAAGCGATCGTTTTATTTTCTTTCACCCGTTCAGAAAGCGGTGATCGTAGTAGGTAGGTACCCTGTGATCTTGCTTTTTCTTCGGCACTTTTCTTCATTTTGTGTGATATCAGCTTAAACATGACACCCTGCTACGGTGTTTGTCTTTTGCTCTGATCGATATTTTTTGTATATCTATCGAGACAGAATTTCGATCTTCTGTATTACTTTTATATAAACTTACAAGTAGCATATAATTTATTTTTCTAGTATTTTCTTAGTTGACTCATATTTTTCAAAAGGGTACTAAACTTCCTAATAGATTTTCATGTAACAATAATTATTTTTGTTGGAAATTCAATTTTTGTGGAGACATGCGCCTTCATCTATATTTATAGCTATAGTAAAACGCGCATAGGGGCTAGAGCGGCTGATCATTCCCGATGTATTAACTTGAAAGTGATAAAAACAAACAATCATCGCCACATCACAATTCTAAATAAATAAACCCTTCAGAACGACTTTTATCTGAAAAAGAATTCTTTACAATCGTCAGACAACCCAATGCAGAAATTAATTTGCAAGTTCTAATTGTCGGGAAAGTGTGGAAATCACAATTTTTCTCTACGCAAAATGGTTCAAGATTAGAATGTAATGGATCTATTTTCATTCTTATCAATTTAGTTTGTTGCTTAACTTCGAGATGGTGCACAACAAACTTCTCTGCACAAGCTGGAAAATTAAAAATGGAAAATTTCACATTAAACTTCACTAAATTTGTACGAAATGTAAAATTAATGTAAAGTTTAAATCATATTCTGTCTGACGAGCGAAAAGTTCGCAGAAAAAAAAGTTTTCACACTTGACAGCGATCTCTGAATTGCGATTATTTAGTGATCGCTGAGAATCATTTAATGAAAACCTCTTTCGAATTTTTGAAAGAGGTTTTTTATAAGATAATTGAATGACCGTCGACTGAAGAACACAAATTAGCAGAATAGTAGCAATAGTAGGTAGGATGTCGAGAAATGCCAAGCATCGCATATTGACCGATGAATGTCACAAACTAGTGTAATTTAGAAGTTCTTTTTCTAAATTTAAAGCGCAATCAGCAATTAATCAGCTAATTATCAAAGATTTGCTTAAGGTGACAATTTTGCATGCGTGCAAAATTGTCACCTTAGGCAAATCTTTGACAATTAGTCAGAAAATAATGTGACAACCAACGTTGTTCAGATTGATTTGGTAATATTCAATAATGTAAATACTTATTTTTTTGGCATATTGATATTTTTTCTGCTAAATTTAGAGTTGTTTCGAAAATCGATCATTTAAAACATGCGGATGGCACGGATAAGCAAACAGTATTTTAACAAATCCAATATCTGACGAAATTTTGTTTTTTATTGCTCTTAATAAACTCACAATTGTTAAAAAAAGGCACTAATAAACGAGCATTTTCTTCCACCGCTCACATCCACCGAATGCGAGGCCTTCCACGGAATGGACGGCCCCTTCCTGGTTCTCTGCAGAGCATAGTTTTGGCGACTCTCACGTCAGGTATTCTGGCCACATGACCAGCCCACTGAAGCCTGCCCCGCTGTATTCCCTTCACTATATCAGCATGTTTGTATACCTGGTACAACTTGTAATTCACGAGTCTGCGCCACACTCCATCTTCCAATTTACTACTACTACTACTGTCGACAACAATATTTGACACTAACTGCGTGGCTTGGTGGAGTCCGCATACAATTTCGTATTTAATCGCCACAAAGAAAGATGAATCAGAACATTTATACAACAGATACCCGGCATGTTTACTGAAACAACTTTAGCTAATCTGTACAGTCACTGTTGGCCAATCGTGACGCAATGGTCTCTATCACTAACGCTATTTTTTGTATAACAATATGCGTGAAGCCGGGTATTTAAACTTAACTTCTAACCGTGGCTTAGTTCACTATACCATTGATCTATTGTTGTGTCCTCTTATTTCCATTTACAATTGGGTATATTTATTTTGCCTCCTTTATTTATACCCGTTTTTTTATTCTCGCTTATTTTCCGTCGGTCTAGTTCCGCCACTGTTGTTGTGCCAATCACCGACGCCCAGGGAGGCGACTCCACCCAGGACCCTTACTTACGTCACGTTTATTAACGGACCGGCGCCAACGGCTTTACTTCCTCATGCGATAAAAGGCGTGATCCCAGAGATTCGAACCCAGGCGTCGAGCGTGGTTGGCGGAGACGTTACCAACCACACTAGGACCCCGCTCGAATTTCTAGCTGCTTTTTATTCCCAGCTTTGGGTCGTTACTTTGGTCTCCTGTAGAAATTCAATCGGGTGGACTTTCAACCCACCTATACCGTTGGTCACTGAGCGAAATTCATAGATTATACACTAACACTGAGCGGAAACAAGTCAAAAGGGCTCAGAATTCTTTTAACAAAGAACAGCTTGAAAATTACGAGACCATACAATAGTTTTATTATAATTACTTTTCGCGGGAAGGAAAGGTTAGTAGGGATAATATTACTTGCGCATATTTTTTTTCGCGATGAAACGTCCGTCGGGCACTCCGCTCGCTGGGGGTGTAGATGCTGATCGGGTGGCTGCTTCGTTGCCTTAGAGATGCGGTGGATTCTTTGGTCGGATCCGGTCTTCTGGCCAGCTGGGCGTTGTAGTATCGGACGCAGCGGCGTCGGTGGTCACCAGTGGGGCGTCACAAGCGTAGCACCGGCTTGTCGATCGCTGGATAATCGGCTGGCGGGTAACCCGGAGGGTGTCACTGTTGCACTCTGGATGGCTCCAACTGGCTTTAACTTGCCTTTCACCACAGCCGCGGTTTTCAACGACGCGCCAAAACTAAGCGTACAAAATGGCCTTCCAATTTGGCCACAAAAGGTCTCACTAAGGACTTTATTCCGCCAAAACTTCGACACTGGTTCTTTAACGCGCGACTACGCTCCTCCGGGTTATAATCAAAAATTCTCCCGCATATTCGCTTTCCGACCTTTTTATTTACAACCTGTCCGCTTTCCATCGTAGACCCTCCCTGCCGCGTAGCGCACCACCCCGTTGTTTGTACCCGACGACTCGAAGCTTTTATAAACTTATCGTTTAGTTTGGTGCCAGGGTTTTATTTATCATTATTTGATTTTTTAGAACAATTTATTGATTTTACCTAATTTACGACTTGTTTTCTCTTAAATTTAAATTTTATATACATGCAAAATACAACAAAATAGTTTAAATAAATATTTCATATAAACAAACAATAGAAATAATTTATATACAAAAACTAAGCAAAATGGCACCAAACCGAGGCTATTAAACAAAAATTAAACAAAACTCAAACATAACATTGGAGTATGTAAATGCATAATTTTTGCTTAGACATTTACTGACAATTATTCATACGTGTAAACAAACAACAGGCATCGTCAAACACAAATTGTGGACCTGGCACTGCGGTTTGCTGACACTAAAAAAAATACGAGTAAAGATCAAGCTGGCTCAGCGACCAATGGATTTTATTGTGACCGTCAAAGAGTTTGGTCACAACACGCAGATTCACCCACACACATACGCACCTACACCCTCACACGTACATAAACACTCCTAAAACCTCGCGCGTACACGCATTTTTGTTTCATTTCATCATATTCAGTGACAAAATATTATACAATTATGTTGTTGATATATTTAGTAGGTATGTTACTCTATAGATGTGGCACATTCACATACATATTTCGTCTGCGGACGTTTTATGACACTTACACGGAAAAGTTGGTAACCACCGGGAACTCCACTGCGGAAAAGGTAAAACAATACCTCAATGAGCTGCAGACTGCTGGATTTTGGAGAGGTGCCGAATCTATAAGCGTCCTGGAAAATAATTTTAAGCAGGTGTTCGTCGTGCACCAGGCTCATACCAAGATCAAGTTCGCTCCGGCGAATTCCGAAGATGGTTCGTTTCCTCGGCATAATTTGTTTTATCGTGGTTAAGGATCAGTTGAAAATCATTACGATAAGGTTCTCTGTATTCGGCTTACTGGGTCAACGGCGGAAGACAATGATTTGCAAACGTTTCAATTACCCAACCTTTCTTCTGAAATACAGGTAAACGTATTTAGTAGTGGACATACGGCACTCTTGTATTCGATTGCACATCAGTCGACGCGCACTGTTCCGATCGATTGATGCCAAAATCTCGATAATCTGATAAAAAATGATTAAAACATAAGCGCTCAAACCCTGGCCACTTTTTCCATGGCTGAATTCCTTGATTTTCGAATTCAGGCAACTACCTTCCAGATAGGCGTAGTTTTTCGTCAAAGATTTTTATTCTGGGTTAACCGTTCTGTACACCGACTTTGAAGAAAATGAAATAGAGATTTTCTTCCGTAATCTCCAACAATATCCAACCGGTGAGCAGATAAATCGAACTTTTCAGTATTTGAGAAGATTCAGTAAGAAAAAGATATCCTTTAAACATGTAGCCTCCAATATTCATCTGGCCGATTGGGTTATGTATGGCAGAGAACCTTTACTCATTACTTCTGGAGCTTTCAGAACAAGCTTTACCATCACCTCCCTCGCTAGGAGAAATAAAAGATATAGTAGCTAGCATGCAATATGGGAAGACACCAGGTACCGATTCACTTTACGCCGAGTTCTTAAAGTTGTTCCAATTTCTGAGAAAATGAATCCCAGATTAAAAGTAGGTTATTATCGGAGGACATGCTTGAGTTCCACTGCATATAAAATATACGCTAGTTGGATGCTAAAAAAGCTTCAAGGTCTGGTCCCCTCTATCGCCTGGAAGAACAACAATTGATCACCTCTTCGTGTTACAACGTATCCTCCAAGAGCGATGGAATGGACGGAAATCGACGCTATTGATGTCCTTAGATATCGAAAAGGTTTTTGATTATGTCTCCTTGGAATTACCGGCTATACTGAGAGGTAACAGTTTTCATTTTGACAACACATTATTTCATTTAATATTTTTCATTACTGTAGGTAAAAAGGTTTCAAAAACGTTTATCAACCGGATGTTGCATTGTCTAGGGGAAGAGGAGCAGCGAGACCTATGGAAGGGACAGCTGACTAAAGCATTTCGACGCCGTAGGGGAATCAAACAAGGCTGCCATTGTCTCCCATTGTTTTTAATTTGAAGATGGGGGCAGTGTTGGAATCTGTGGCAGATTAAGTGTCCACTCTAAAGCTGAACTATGACCTCAATATTACGCATCCGTTTGTTTTAGCCTTTGCTGACGACTTAATTGTAATCGCAGAGACTAAGGAAGATTTAAAGCTAATCCTTAGCAAAATAAGAGAGTATCGGTCGTATGTTGGACTCAATTCGAATGAAAGCAAGTGCGAGGTGCTGTGTCCTCTGACGGTAAGGACCCGCTGCCGAAATGCAGTACGGGTATCTAGAGCAGTGATCGACTTTCTGAGAAAATATTCTCCATCTTGACAACTGGGCCGAATAATTTCTGAGACTGTTATTGCCTCTGCCATGATCTATGGAACGCAGGTTGCAGTCTTAACACGGTACCGCAGAAAATCTATAGGGTAAAGGTATCAATACTTGTCGTATTTAGTCACCACAATCGAAGAAAACAATCAAGATTAAACTAAATTTATCTTACCAAAAGATAGGTTTTCGAATAACGAACAAATTGGCATGAAAAACTCATATTCCGAAAAATGGCGCATACGTCACTTTGTCATCTCACGGCAGTAACAGTAGTAGAACTAAAATTTATTCATTTATATCTATAACGGAACGGTGGAAAAATCAGTAATAAAGTAATCTAAATGTTTTCAAATACTCTCTATAAATTAAGAAAGGTAGTTTTCTTCATGAAACACATTTAAGTCATGAGATAATTTATTTTTACTACTTGAAAAACCATTGCGGAAAATTGATATTTACTTCAAAAATCATAAGAAATTCGAGAAACTTTTGCAACTATTTTTAAAAATAGGTTTTTTGAGTAACTTTACCATATAAAGATGCCATTTTCACCTCAAACTCATCGTAAATACCTAGTGAATATACTGTAATTATAACAGTACAACCACTATGGGTACTACCTCCATTATGGGAGCGCTTACCCTACGGGGTTATGAAAAGCCCTTGGTAAAAAGTATGGCAGCTCTTTGCCGGGGTAACGACGCGGCGTACCTTGTACCTTCCGTAAATCTCCTGCGCGGCAAACGTCGCATAACAAAGATCGCATTTATAAGATGCGCTGGTGGGGACATGTTCGGAGACGACATCGATCTCATCCATGTCTCTCTTACGAGCTTGCAGGTCCAGCTTTACCTGAAGGGACAGTATCTATCAGACGATGCATGGAAATTTGACTTACGATCAAAGGAGTGAGTTAGCACAAGATAAGGAAAGATCTCTTAAAAAGATGGATGAGATCTACGATATAGATGAATCTGACTGTAGCAATTAAGTATTTAAGTTCTCTATTTTATAATTCATAAAGCCAAAAAAAACATATTTCCACCTTATTCAGAAATGGACCCAAATGAACCTTGTCAACCTTGAGAGGGTTGCAGTGATGTGCTTACAACTATATGTATTTCGCTTCAGCATGTATTTTGACGTGAACTACGTCTTTATTTTTTAATACTGCGATGCATTCTGTAAAAAAGAAAATGAAACTGGCAAATGTTGCATCAGATTTCAAACGATAATAACAGCATAACCACATGAAGGATAACAATAACCAATATAATTTTTGATAGATAAAATGTTGGAGAATTTCGTAATACGCTAGTTATTACTTTTTTTTATTGCTCAGCGCTAAACATTGGTAAAAAGTTTTCAAGACGAATTTACGCGAACAAGAATCACTCACATGTAAGCATTCCTAGCACAGACAACATGAATAGACACCAACTATTCCCTGTGATATTATCTCCATCAATATAAAAAAGAAATTGACAGAGTCTTCCCGTTCTAATAGGTCAAATTATGTTTGCTTCCATGAACTTAGACTAATTTGATGTCTTTAAGCTAAAGGTTTTTTCGAAAAGTTTGAAACAACCTTCTTGCTTGAAAAATTTTTAGAACGATTAGAACGTAATAAAAACTAATGTCTTGAAAGAAAACATACTGGTGAAAGCAACAGTACCGCACTGTAATTGTGTAGTAGAGAACCGCAGGTCTCTCGTCGTCTATGATTGCAGTGGTACACTTCTATTTGTAGATTCCTATACGTGTGCAATCGAGGGTAAACTGCATTGCTGCATCTGATGGTGATTAAAAGTTTATCTCATAAATATGATTACTATAAATCACCCAACAAGAATTGGATATTTTTGAAACGCTTTTTTCCATTAACTAAGTTTTATTCAAAATCTTTTTAGAAATTTGAACTTTGTAACATTCCTTTTTTTCATTTGTAACTTGACAAATAACATACGTATATTAGCTGTCCCCGTAATACAGTGAATGTGAATGTTAGCAAAAAATTTGGCGAGCAAAAGAACAATTTTGTTTAACATATTTTCTTATGTTTGCCTATTAGTGAACCTATGTCAGGGCTTTAATATTATTTGAAAAGTAAGATCCATATAATAAATTTGATTTAATCAGGGTTAAGTAAGACAAAATTATTCATAATGATAACTTAAATACCTATTACTGGATTTGGTTTTTGAGAAAATAAAGTTAATTCTGATTTAGACACAGTATGGAAAATTCTTGGTGCTCCTTCAACAAGAACGATATGCTTGTGCCTTGTCAAAAAATGTTGTTTGAACAACAAAATACTACAGGCACAACATCACCTAAAGTAAACGAGATAGTTGCTGAATATATTTCTAACAATAGATTTCAAGGGAAGGCTAAGATTAAAGATAGCTGAGTCACTGAGCAAAAGAATCTATTCTGTCTGCGGACTTTTGTAACGAAAAATCCCTCTAATTACAGTATTTAGTAAGAGAAAATAATTAAAAAATATGAGTTTTTCAGTTTATACTTGAGTTTTTAATGTTCCGTTAATGGATGAATATAAGAAAAAAATCCTCTCCTTGTTTTTTTTTTTTACTTCTCCAAAACTGATAGAGATAACAGGTGACAACTAAGATTTTGGATTTTTTCTACAACTTTCAAAAAAGACAGATGTACCTCAAGAAACACGGATTTATGTCTCATGAAGATACATTCAATATCAAAATAGTAGGAGGGTGGTATCCAAGACACGACCGCATAGTTGACGTAGGACAAACGTGACGTGACAATTCAAACGGAAATTTGATTATGTTTCAGATCGCAAAACGACACCTACGCATTAAGCCAACACGCCTCACTGTGCGTCGATAGCGGCAAAGTAGTCTTCACTTGGCATCGCTGCACACAAATGAATATCGAGTTCTTCTGCACTGATAGTGACGAGTGACCAGCGCTCTATTCATACATTGCTCGATGCACTACTGTTGCCTGTGCCAGCATGTTTTTCTTCAAGACATCAGTTTTAATAACATTCTTACAGCAGAACGTAAAACTGTCTGATAGTGGAGGTGGTTACGAACTTTCCGAAGAAGCTTCACCTTCAAGACATCAAAATAGTCTAGGCTCTTAGAAGCAAACGTTAGTTGACCTATTGGGACGGGGAGATTCTGTCATTTTTTTTTGTCACTGCTATACAGTATATCATAGCAGGCAGTTGGTGTCTATGCATGAAGTCTGTGTCAGGCGTGCTTGCATGTGATTGGTACATTGTGCGTGAAAATTCGACCTTGAAACTTTTATGAAATTTTCACTGTTTAATAACGAAATGATAATGATAACTGAAGAATCACAAAATTGTCCATAATTTTATCAATCCAACGACATATTGATTATTGTGATCCATCGTATGGTTACATCAGTAGGGGAACAACGGGGAAGACGGTCACCCTAAGGAAATCATTCATTATTCTGCTCAAAACAGAACATTTCAACCAACGATGTTAATAATATTCGACATTGATTATTGCTTTTCATAAAATAATGCAAACTTTTCCTTTTTAGAGTGATTTTATATCAGTTTTCACTAAAATAAAAACAGTCTCGAAAAACCACTATTTCAAAACGTGCATATGAAACGGACCGGCTGTGCTGGTAAGACAGACCTATGAGAGACTATAGCAAATTTCTTTTCTATACGGGACGACGCGCTGCGCAAAAATGCACGTGTTTGAAGCTTACCGTCGGCTGCGCCGATGGAATCATTCACATCATTTACATGTAGTATATTTACAGCTTTTAACAATGTTCTTAATGATGATTTTTGTTTCAAATGAGAGTTAATGACTTTAGGTCTCATATCGCATGCTAAGAATACATCACAACATCCAACCGTCTTGCCCAAGAGGCAAACATTTTTTTGGATCGATGTGATTTCCAAAAAAAAAATATTTTCACTAAACTATCTTAACTCACGTGTCTCAAATATGCTCAATTATTCCAATGTCATTGAAAACTATATTGTTCTGAAGTTTTACCGAAGCAGAAGCTTAAATTCGACACGGCCAAAACTACATCACATTGCTTTTCTGTTGAGGGTGAGCTTATTTTGATTATTTCTCAAATAACTAGCTATTGTTTCAATCTACATAATATCTCGAAACTCTCAGGATCCTGTTGGTATGTAACTGGCATAACTGATTTGTGTTTATTTCAATGGTTTATATAGAAATGAGCAACGGTCCATCTTGCTCGCCCTGTCCGTGTTGCCCGTTATTCCCCTATTAACGTTAGTAATCTTTCATTCCGACGTTACACCTTGGTTTTAGTTTTCACAGAATGTATCTCGATATAGTGCGGTTAGACGTAGTCCTACGTCAAAAAATTAAAAACATTCAATAAAGGTCCGTAACCGGCAATTATCTTCCATCGGTATGGTGTTCTTGAAGAAATGGAATCAATATTTTCTTTGAACATTTGTTCAGGTACGCATCTTTATTGAAAACCAAACCAGTGGACTTGAACCATCATTTAAAAGAAAAGGACGAAGTCCTTCTTTGTACATTACTTTGGCCGGTCTTCCAATATCTTGCAAGTGAATTGTTGTTGAAGTTTGAAAGAAGTTAAACACAGTCTTTCGACTTTCGCTTCTAAAATGATTTACCGTGAACTTTTTACCAAAATTTTCGGGCAGTTCAGTTAGCGGGTTTGTTGTTGTTTAAGAGAAATTCAAAAATTTTATTTGTCACCCGTAATTTAATTCAAAACTCAATCTCTTCCTTTCTAGCAAACATAGCTAAAAAAAAGTACACATAAAAGAAGTACACTAGGGGTCTTCACATCGAGCTCGTATACGAATACCCAGCCGTAAACTGTGTATCTTCCATTACTCGTCAATGGAGGTGAGTATTTTCACGACTGGGTATTTGTTTACGAGCTCGACATGAATACCCATACTATGTTTTAAAAGTTTACACCATAGTTTACTCTCCCAGCTGGTCTCGAGGTACGATGCTGGCCTAACAAGCCAGTCGTCGTAGGTTCGAGTCTCGGCTCGGTAGAGACTGTTACTGTCAGTAGGATCGTAGCGCTAGCCCCGCAATTGTCCTGTACACTTAACAGTTGGCTGCGAAGTCTGTGTATAATAAACAGAAGGTCGAGTTTCGATACGGAATGTAGCACTAAGGCTTTGCTTTGCTTACACCATAGTGAAGTTCCCTGAAAGTCACAAATCAAACTGATTATACCTACCCATACCATACCCTAACAGTCATTTCTGCTAGGTTGAGACTTATCTGATGGCTGTTTTGATTCATGTTTAATGCAAAAATTAGATTACTAGGTATCAAAATTAAAATTCTGTTAGCATGAATAATTTGTTCGAATATCAATAGTTTCATGGAGAAACAAGTTACGATGCCTGCCTTGTTCGTCTGTTGTTTCCCTGTCTTTTTCTATGAAACCATTGTGTAAGTAGGAATATAATAATAAATCTTATTTTATCGGAGATACCCATAAAATTTCCGTTTGCTAAATGAGAATGATTCTCTTTAAATTCATCCTTAACAGCATCCCTACTGTCTGAGCCAGAGGGTACAAAAACGCGTGTCTACCCAACGCAAACCCACCTATGCCAGCGCCTGACTGCCTGTTGATTTTCGTGGCGATGCGGTAATACTCATAGGTCACGAGGAAAGTCGCTTTTTGTCTTTTCGACCGCCGTCTCGCACGGTCAGCAGCAGCCGCAGAGCGCGCTCGCATTGGAGTCGTCCTTGTTTTCCACTTTAACCAGGTGAATCTTCTTTCCCTATCTGATGGCACAGCCGTGTCCCACGCAACGAACTGCGCTCCTGATGGATTACACAAATTTTAGTCACAATTTTGTTCAAAAGTTTTTAGCGGTTCTCATGCAAGTTTATTGTAATTTTCTACTGCATGTGTCGTGTGACGGCCGCGTTTACCCGTCTGACATACTCCGAAACCGTTAAATAATGTTATGTCGCGAAGCAAATGCGCAGAGAAGGTCTTGTTTCAACCCTAGCGAGGGTTGCGCGCAAGTTGATTGTGTTTCGTGGGGAAACGTGTCTTCTTTTTGTTGTTGCAGAAAATACGGCGCATGTGTCTGAATGGGAGAACAGACCAGCCAGCAGGTAGGAATCACAATTGCTCTGAACTTGCGCCGTAGCGATGTTTTATAACCGAGATGACACAACATGACGATACACACAACTTGATAACTACAGTAACGATGCCACTAGGGTGGGTGCACAATAAAACAAAAGTAATTCCCAGCTTTGAAAATTATTAATATTTTCGAGTATCAATTTGCAACGCTACAAGGTCGCGTGTATTCGAAGTCATGCTATAAATAAATGCAAAATTAAATCGAACCACCCTGCATTGAACATTGAGTACTGCGTCTCGAGCTCGATACTTGAATACGACACAACATACTGCTATAGACGGTTTTCCTGCACTAAGACGTTCCAAGCTTGTGCTTCTCACCGGTCTGCTGGCCTGTTCAATTCGTGCAGTCGGCGTTGAAATAACCTAAATAACGCGCATCAGCCGGGTCACGACGACTCTCATCGTATTCCAAACTGTATTCAACCGGCAACGGCAGCGCGTGCGTTCGTTCGCGATGAGGTGAACCCGACAGGCGCAATCCTCAAACATCGCTAACGAACGTGACGACGGTCATTCAATTCAGCAGAGCACTTCGTCGAAATGAAGTCCACCAGACTGTCACGTACTGCGAGACGTTGTCGAATTGACAGAGATTCGAAATATTATCACAGCCGTACGGGTTCTCGCGACACTGGCGGAGATGCGAAACGATTTCGAGTCGCCTCGGAACGAACAAACTTGAAAAGCTAAATATTTTTCAACCAAGGCAACACATCCTACCAGGGTAGCAAACTGTGGAATAAATCTAGCGGTAGTCTCAGCCAATTGCAGCCACTCGTCGTTTGAAGCACTGGGTGCGAAATATTCCGACGAAACGAGACAAATCCGATTCCACCGGAGGAATCCGATACAGCCGGAGCAGTCCGAAACTGGCCGAACGCTAAACGATTGCAGCCGGAATTACTGCCGAGATTCTAGTAATTTGGAAGCAAATTTTGTTCGATTGAAAATTTCTTCCGAAAAATTTCAATCCTTGCACCAGGGCGGCAGGATTTCGGGAGGCGAACGATGAAACTTGCTTCACCATCAGTAAATTAATTCACGTTGTAGTGTTGACCGTTTTGTGACTTTATCAACTGAGTACGCAAGTAAGCAATATATCTAACTAATGGTAGCAGTGGTCATAAGCTTCTACAAGAGAAGCAATACATCTGGTAATGTAAGGTAACGTTGAAGGTTTTGAATATAATCATGTGATGAAATACTGCAACAAATTATGTGTTTGAAATAATTATCTAGCAAAATATGGAATAAGTTCGAAGTATGATTGATAGTTAAACCACAGACAAACAGACGTGCCTCTTCTAAGAGAAATCCTGAAAAATATTCGTCTTTATTCGAAACGTTACACTCGTGCGCCACCATGTGAGCTTACTAACTTATTTTCGTGAAACGGTTTTTTGTCTTCGCTAATGGGTGTGCGCGCTTACTTAAATTAACGCCAGTGGCATTACTGGCGGTTTTTGTCTTTTTTTTTGCACCTGATCACGTCGATTTCCAATGTGAGTGTGCAAAATTTTCTCACGTCTTTCACGTTTCATCTTCGAGAACTTTTGATCCACTGACTCGAATTTGATGAAACTTTCACCACTATGTAAACAAACCTTTCTCATCATTGCGCTGTCATTGGTTTCTCGTAACCGTCACTATAGGCGCCACAGTAAATAGAAAACTGCGAGAAGAAGTGCACGGTGAATTTTAACCCCGCTCTTTTCACATATCGAGGAGATTAACAAGCTTGTTGGTGGCTACACTGCTCGTCTATCATTATTAATTCTAAAACTGTTCTTGGTTCACTCTTAACCATCCTCTCAATTTACCGTCGGTTTATTAGGAGCAGATCGCCGTCCTTGTCATTTCCCATGGCCGGAGATGCGATTGCATTATATCCGATATGGAATTGAACAATTGTTCTTTTGAGGACAAATAAAACACTTAATTTGAAGAGTTGATAGCTTTGGGTACCAGTAGCAGCATGGTAACAGCCTTAGCAATAGGTGCAGCCGGTACTTCCCTGAGGCCGATGTTATAAGGAAAGTAAATGGAAGCGGCACGGCGAAACAGTTCGGGTGTGCTTAGACGCGCGTCATTTTTCGTTGTTGATACTATTCCCCACATGAAACGACGCGCTTTCGTACGATATTAGCGGTAAATGCATTTGCCAACACTTACTCCAGTAAAGCCGTGTCTAATTTTCAATGTGAAAACACCTTTCTATTGTGTTAGCCGTGCGCATTAGGCCTCTGCCAGGCTAAACGCGAAAAGCGGCGCGAACCGACTCGCCCGGCCGTAGGTTAATGTACAGCCGTAAGTAGAGCTGTGTAAAAGTATTCTACTTCATCCTTGCGGTCGTGGCTTTGCACACAACCCTCCTGTGATTTTTCTAAAGGTGGCGGGGAAATCTGCAAACAGACACCTAAGAAGAGAACTCAGGGTGTGGGGATGAGACTAGGGGAGAGATGCTGGGGTAGTTACACTCCCCCAGGCACCTACTGGTCCCTGTCCCGACCCACTAAAACCCCTCCAGTCTCCAGCCCTCGTCTTCCCGGAACGACGGTTAAGTATTACTTCGGTTTTTGTCTTTGATAATGAATGTGCACGCTTGCTTATAGCGACACTAAAGGCATTATTGCCCACTAAGCAAAATTTTGAAATAATCGTTATTTTTCTGGTCGATGAAATTGTCATCGAGTGGCACGTCTGTTTGTCTGTGGTTAAACTAACCTTTGCTGATACTAATATAAACACTTGAGGCAATATCATAATTGGAAAAATTCTTTTAGGAATAGTAGTTTTCGTCACAATGTACACTTGTGTACAACAGACATCAGAATTACCCATTATTTATATTTTGGGTACAATTGTGATATTGTCTCGCACTAGCTGACAAAACGATCACCAGTAGAATAGTAGTAAATGCTGTGCTCAAATAAAAACTAAGCAAGTTTTCAGTTTAGATACCTGTGAGCACGAACAGAAGACAATAGAAGACAATAGATTTGAGAAGGTATTCACACAGCAATAGTTTAAATGTAAATGTAAACCAAGGTAGAGTTATGTCACTAAATGCTTAAATCGCGTTCAGACAAAATACTATAAGGTTTGCAAAGTGGATATGTACATGAATCAAGGACGCTATAAATCTATGATTTCAACAAGTTGGTTTGAATCGACTTCTGTGAGGTTCTATTCAAAATATGCTCAGAAGAGTCTTCAGAAATGCCTAATTTAAGAAAATGTATTGTCTGTAACATTTTGTGTCCTGGAGGCACATAAGAGCAGACCAAGAAACTACTTAGCTACTATGTGAAGTTCATACCACTCGAAACTTTTCTTTGTTTATGTATCACAGTTGATCCTGAATTTTTGATAATTTTTTCGATTTATTATCTTTTAACCCTTTACTTTTCAACTAATTTCTTTTAACTCTTCAACTAATCGTTTCGATTTATAGATTTATAGTTAACCATAATGACAAAATGCGTAACAGTGGTAACGGCATACCACCATAAAAAGTTGGAATAAACCAAGAGCAGGTCTCTTTTATCTGGTTACCATCAGAACTGACGTTTCTTTGCTGCTCGAGATCACCGAAAGCTCCTGTCTGGTACGTTTCATCTCGGTGTACTTTAATTCGCTCGTTAATAGTCACGGTTCGGTCCCGGCACTGTTCTACACTTTTAAATTAATATAATACGGTCATATTTATAATAGTGGCGACGGAGATAAAGGAAAAAGTTAGTGCGCGTATAAGAAAAGTGTGCTTTAATAGCAAATTAATCCGTGAAAAAAACCATATCGTGAAAGTGAGATTTGCTACCGCAATGGTAGCGTCGGTGTCATCCGACATAATTTTTTTTGTCTTGACTTGGAAGATCTACGGCACAGAATTAGGCGCCGAATTAGAAATTTGTGATATACAAAAATACACCGCTGTAAAGTATTGTAGAAAGCTGGGCAAAGTGTTCGGTAATATGGAATTCGTCATAACTAGTGCAGGGTGCGCTGTAAAAGCATAAAGTCGCTAATTTCTGGCGGCATTGTTTCAATTGAATTACTTGGTGAGTCGTTTTTTATTCCTTTTCTATAGTTCCTTTGTTAATGATGGAAGCAAAGAATCTGAGCTGAATTTTTTTATTTGTTGCTTGCTCGTTTATTCTTCGGAGTCTTAAAATAAACTATCAATATCACCATATTTCAACGACGTCCTTTTTCAAATTTCAGCAGGAAACTAAAATTTTTGTAATGTATATTTCAATAAACCAATAAAAAAAGTTTGTGCCAATAAAATGCTATGACCATAAATTCGGCAATCCCTAAAGGGAACTAGTTCTGCCTAACTGCGCACTAGCATTTTAAGATGTGTTTTCTTGAGTTCCACCAAGCAAAGGAAACTTAAAGTTTGGATAAATATGTTTCAACAAAGCAGACGTTCAATCTTTTTTTGTTTGTGATTTACCAATGGTTTCATCGAACTGTTTTTAAAAAGATGATTTAGCAACATAAGGCGGGGCTATGCTTTCCGTTCCTCTTCCGTTGCAGCTTAATTTCACCTGGTCTTCAAACCTTGTTTTTTAAATCCAGGATCCAGGAAAATAACTACATCTCGTCTCCAAATTGTTTTACAATATCACTATGTTACTAATCAAATGATACACTTTAAGATAAGGTGACGAATTGTTCGGCAGATATTGCAACAGTAACTTCATTGAAATTACGAAGAATGCTTACGTTTGACTCTATGATTTCCCAGTTGCCACTTTCCAACGTACAGCGGTACAGCGTTTTGGATCTAGTGAATCCAATGTGGAAATTGCGGCCATTATCTCTCAACTATATTGCCTGAAGTGTGCGGTTAAAAAGTAAGGTGGAGCATTTACTTTCTTCGAAGAAATAACTTTTAAGATTCGTTCGACAGTGGTTTGTCAATTATTGGCATAGCCCCAGTTTTTATATTTCGTAGTGACTAAAAACGCCTAAAGTCACTCTTTTTTATATGTCAAACCAATTTATCCAAATTTATTAATTTTTTTTTTTTACTTGACAAGTACATTTTTTTCTACAATTACATTCAATTACTTGAGGAAGCTTTTGAAATCTATTAATGTAATAACATTCAAAATATATATAATAACGTTCATATCTCACCATTTATGGTATAACTCACAATTTAAATTTTGAATAAATGTTAGTTAATTAAAAAACCATTACAAACATCCCCCTATTAAAAAATATCAGCTTTTTAAATATAACACTAGAAAAAGAGTTGATCGCACGTACGTCTTTGAAATTTAATAGAAAATTCGTCAAAAATTTTTTGCTACTTGGCGTGAGCTCTGTGGATACTTTCTCGATAGCATTGAAAGTAGGCACGAAATGCCTACATTGAATCCGTCTATGACAAATTTCATTTTGGTATCATATACAGCCGAATTCATCCCCATTCTTCCGAGCGAACGGTTAAAAATGTTGCGATTACTGCAATCAGCCTGCTCAACTCCTGCCAGCCTGGTGAGGAAGCACCAAATCAGCAAAATGACGGGCTTTACTCGTATTTGACAGACAAGAAACGCCTCTGTTTTTTCAATTCAATCTTGCAGGACGGTTTGCACCAACCAATCCAATTCGATCGTTCGGTTCTCGCTTCGGAGGAAAGCAGCTTCCCCACGTTTTGTAGCATACACCCTCGCTGCATGTATAGAAATGGCGAACACGTGTTCGTAAAGACCGGCAGTTATATTCGAACGGATACAACATCGCTTCGTGCCGCATCGACCGAGCAGCGTGGTCATCAGGCCAGAACTACCTGCCAGTGTGCATGCTCTCCTAGTAAAATAGAGGGAAGCAAAAACTCTTTGGCGGGGCTGAATAAGCTTTGCGACCAAACGGCGGCTCTGTTTGCACGCCGTTAAAAGGAAATTGGAAATCGGATTCACCACCCGAGTCGACAGATGCCGAAACTCTCCTCCGCTAACAGGGGTTTCGGGAAGTATTCAGGTTGAATTCTTTGTTATTAGAATGGAAACGGTATGATAATCTATTTTTATTAATTTTAAAAATAATCAAAAATCATAATGGATATTTTTAAAATAGACTTAATCTGTGCTTGGCCGCACTGTAAAAACCCCAAACGTTGCAAATCCGAAATACGTTTCTACCACCCGCAAAAAAGTGGGGAAGGAGAACCCCTCCGTACTTCGTTACACTGTTGTCCGCTATACAAAACCTCCTCCCGTTAGAGGAGAAACGCTGCAGCACGCTAGTGCTTCCTAGCGCTGTCAAATGGCGACACGGTTGCCACGCGATCTGGCCCGGCTGCCATGAATTTGACTACCACCATTAGCTCGAGCGGCGATGGCGTCGTCACGTGCCGTCGTAATCCGTTCCGTAGCCGCCGGCAGCCGTGTCCACATGTTGCGCGAGTGGTGCTACCACACAAAGCCAAAATGGTCGTCCCAATCGGAAAGGGTTGACAGCGTGTTTCACTACACGGACGGCACGATGCACATTTCACACCAGGGCAGCAGACATCGCAGCAGGCACTACCGTCATGTTGGAGTGATAGTATAACGTCAGCTGGCTGTCTGAGATCACGCGCGTTGTCATGGTGGTGGTTGAAGCACGCGCAAAGAGAAGATGGAGGGTACGATGATTGTAGCCGTAATCGAACCGTTCGTAATTCATAGAGGGGATAGAAGTGCATTTTAAACAGCGAGCACTTTGCATGGTGGGTTCCGAAGATGGGAGTGGGAGTGGTTATTGATCGCTAACCGGTTAGGTAAATATGAGCAATCGGGCTAATCTGCCTAGCAGGAAAAAGTGCCTTTTACTGCAACTACTTGTTGTAGAAACACAGTTTAATAAGTCAGTTAGAGGTAAACTACTGTCTCTCTTAAGCAGTACTGTCAAGTGTTTAACATTATTAAAGTTTGGTTTCAATTGCCTAAGTCGATTGCTACAAATTACTTTTCGGGTTATCATCACGGTTCAATCTGAAAAGGTATCTTGAACAGACCTTTTCTTCATGTGCAAGATTACTGCATTGTTTCATAAAAAATACATTCAAATGTTTAACAACTTTTCTTGGTGATGTTCAGAAAGTTTCATTATGATTTTTCTATGGAATGTCAAGTAAATAGTAAATTGAGCAAATAAGTTTGAAAAATAAAACGATTCAATTGCTGTTGTGCCCCAAACAATTGTCCTCCAAACAGATGGCTACTATAGCCTATTTTCAAACAGGGTTAACAAGGTAATGTATCAGGTACCCAAATAACTATATTAAATAACGTTTCTAGAATGATTGTAAACTTGCAGATGAAAGAAAAAAAACCTCTGGTATGTTTTAGATATAAACATGAGAACCTTGCACCATCCTAATATTTGTAAAGCTATTTTGATTCGGCATTTAGCTTTTTTTTAAATCCAAAGTCAGTTGAAGTCTCATCAGCTTTCAAATGGAACTTAATCAAATTTGAATAATTTGATAAAGAGTGTTATTAATATTGGTTTGCACATTTCAAAGAACTAATTATCATTGATAAAGAAATGTGAACAAGCCATTAGCAGGGTGTGTGTCGAATATATGTTAAGGTTCGGTATCTGGAACATTTCACAAATATGGAGAAAACTAACTGACTTGACAAACTTTGTACCGTCCATTTTTTTCTCTTCATTTAATTAGTTTTGAACATTAAAGGCATGGAAATTATAAATTGAATATATCCATAAAAACTACTGATTTATTCATACAATCTGTTTGTTTCTTAAAATTTTTTTTTTTTTGATCGATAAAATTCAAATCGTCAAAAGTTTTGGTTTTCGCCATCAGGACTGTAAGTATAGGTCGATATGATTTCGCTTTGTGAAATATACTAATATGTCAAATCCATTTTCGTATAATCACCGTTTTGAGCTCAGTTTTTGTCCGATTTAAGATCTGTTTTTTTTTTTGAAGATGAGTAAGAAGATGCTAATATGTGGACAAATTCTTAGAATTTTGATAATGGCGTCGAAAAAACATCAAAAATTTCCGATTTCTCAAAAAACAAATTTGCGCCATTGTTGCCCCTTAAGGTGAAATGGTTCCAAACTCGGGGGAATTTGTTTTTGCATCAAACTACCAACATAAAAATTCATACTTAGAAGCCAAGGTAAAATACTACAAGGTATACAGCCCTAGGGTTGTATGAACTGGTGACGTGAGAATAAACACTGTAATTAAGGGATTTTTTGTTATAAAATATACAGAGTCCGCAGACAGAATCAATTTGTTTGTTTCAGCCTTCCCTTAAAATGTATTTTTAGAAATATATTTAACAACACTCGAAAGAATATCGTTTGTATTATTTTGGCGAAATTATGCCTGTAGTATTTTTTTGTGCAAACAACATCTATTTGACAAGGCATAAGCATATCGTTATTGTTGGAGAAGCACCAAACTTTTCTCGTAATGCGTCAAAATCAAAATTAACTCTGTATCCTCAAAAACCAAACTCAATAATACTCACGTTATCATAATGGATGGTTTTGTCTTATTTAACTCTGATTAAAGTAAATTTATAATATGGATCTTGCTTTCATAATAATATGGAAGCCCTTACATAGGCTCATTAATTGGCAAATATAAGAAGATATTTTAATTATAATTATCTATAAGTTCCAGCAAAAAATCGTAGCGATCATTTTGTTTTTTGCTTGACAATTTTTTTCATTTGCCTACAATTACATTCACTGTATTACGAAGACAGCTTATATGCGTATATTATGGTAAAGTTACCAATAATAATATATCATCTTGAAATTTTAAAATGTAAAAAAAGATCCTGAATGAATCTTAATAAATGGACCAAAAATTCACAAGCATTCGCCGGTTCTAACTTGTCTATAAATTTGTATATTCGGGATTTCAGGTTTTGATACTATCCGGTCACGATCATTTAGTGAATATCGACGATAAAATTAAATAAATGTAACTTATAACCGTTGCAAAAATGTACAATTCTTTTTGAGTAATTTATGGAAATCATATTTATGAGATAAACTTTCAATCAGCATTGCAGTTTTACGTCGATTGCACACAAATAGAAATGTACGAATAGAAATGTACCACTGCAATACGAATAGTACCGCTGCAGTACGAATATAAGTGTACCGCTGAAATGTACGAACGGAAGCGTACCACTGAAATGTACGAATGGAAGCGTACCGCTGCAATCATGGATGACGAGAGACCGGCGGCTCTCAGCTCCACTGGTACTGTTGCTTTTAGCAGCATATTTCTTTCAGGACATCAGTTTTTATTAGGTTCTAAAAGCAGTGTTAGGAATTGTTCAAGAATGGGGATTGTTTCAGAATGTTCGGAAAACATTTACCTCGAGACATCATATTAGTCTAAGCTCATGGAAGCAAAAATAAATTGACCTATTGGGACGGGAAGACTCGGTCAATTTTTTTATATTTATGCAGAAAATATCACATGGAACGGTTGGTCCATTCACGTCGTCTGTACTAGAAATGTCATTGAAACTTATCATCAATTTTACCGCATAGCAAGGAAATTAGAGTGATAACTAGCATATTACAAAATTGTTCTTCATTTTATCTATCCAACAACAATATTGGTTATTGTTATCCATCATGTGGCTATGCTGTTATTAACGTTTGATATCTGACGCAACATTTGCCAGTTTTATTTTCAATTTTACAGAATGCATTCCAGTATACACACTCAATTTTTTTTGCTGTAAACCAGCAAAATTTTGCTGGATTTTGCCGAGCTGTAAAACCAGCAATTCAACCAGCAAAATATTCTAATTCTGCTGTTTTTCAGCAAAACGAAACTGACAGAACTCAGCTGTATTTCAGCAATTTGTTTGCTGTAATATCAGCAAAACCATGAATAACTTATTTTGCTGTATTATCAGTAATTTAACGGTTTTGCTGGAAAACAGCATTAAATTTCTGGTTGCGTAAATTGTACGTGGAAATAAGAAAACATATGACTGAGAAAGATTTTTCGACCATGCATCGAAATCTCGAATTGAAGTATTGTACTTTCGATACATGACCGAAAAAAATCTCCCAAAATTTAGTTATCAATTAAAATGTTTGTCATTTTTATTTGAAAAATATCTTAAATTCTAATTCAACAAAACAATAGAATTATTTACGGCCTTTGATGGTTTGGATACATTCAAAATAGCTCCCGTAGAAAAAGGAAAAAAGTTGGCATGTGATGGCTCAAACTTACAGTTGAAAAAATAATGTGTCTCGATCATTGTGAAAAATGCGTACTCAATATCAAGCCCTACTGGAAAAAATGTCTGTCCTATGCGAATAAAACATTCTCCCTCGGAATATAAATGTCCTTAAATGATCATCACCGGATTTTGTGCGCCCTGGTTGCTCATGACGTAGTGATTAATGTCGTCTTCCGGCTGAAATCAAGAGAGGCATCCACTGAAATATTATAAATATTTATAGAGCAATTGTATTTACATTTATCCATTCGACAATGCCTTCCAACAGATTAGTTATTTTCTGCGATCCTTTATTAGTCCTTTTGGTTCCACGGGATGGATTTTTTCTTTAATAATTAGTATTGAATGAATGAACTCTATAAATAAGGTATTGTTGATCAAAGTGAATATATACAAAGCGCTGAATAACACTTACGATTGTTTAGAGATGGGTGCAAATATTTGATTTTTTAAATAATTTTGTCTTGAAACAAACTCCATTGGCTCATTTGTACGGAAGCTCCTGGAAACATGTCCATGAAATCGCAACAAATCTAAAATAAATTGAAAGAAATTGGCTAAGATATAAAGTTGTTGTAAGTTTAAAGGATATAAGTACCAAGAGTCCATTGAGTGCAAATTCAGTTCATGGTGTCTGTTGGAAAATACAATCAATATCGAAATCCTGCAAATAAAACTATGTTATTTTACTTCAACAAAAACATCTGCAAAAATGATACCTTTGAATAAGAATTGTTTTATTTTTTGTAAATTGGGGTTGGTTTAGATAGACCGTCAACGTAAAGTGACAAAAGGCACTACCCTCTGACGGTGACAGCCGGGGCGGACCGCTTCCCCCACGCTACGCCGGTGGCTGCATGATAATTTAATTTGCAAGTGCCAAAATAATTTGCATGCTTTGTGCCACCAGCGGCATATCGATAATTGTTAGCGCCAACAATATGATCGATATAAGACGATTATCGACATAACGTTAAAGATCGAAAATTTTCTCATCATTTGTTTGTTTATTTTTTAATCGACTCTTTTTTCTGCTAGCAATAGCAGGTGAATTAAATTCATTAAAGCAAAGACAACAGACATCCAAGCTAGTTTCGCTTCATGTGTAAAAAGATTCAACGGTTTTTTAGCATGTCGCAATACGCAGTATGGTGGCGCTAAGAACACTTAGTAGTCAACGGTTTAATAAAATCGATAGTTTTATAGCTTTTATCGATATTCTCGCAATAAGAAGGGTTGCGGTTTTTAATGTAGAAATTTCGAGCAGTCGTAATTTTTACACAATCGACAATTTTATTCCTTCCCAGCTTATATTTACGATAAATATGTTTGTTTTAATGTTGATTTGAAAAAAAAACACCCACCTTACAAAATCAGTGTTATATCATTGCGAAAACAGCGACTCTAAAACCTGTGATAATGTTCATGCGTCTGGCAGCTTTGACTGTAATCCAGCGCTGCCATCACTAAACTGGTTAGAGTCGCAAGTTGCAGAAAGATGTCGTTAGCATTCCAAATGAGTAAAAGTTTAAAATCTTACACACGATTTCTGGAGTTTTTTGTTCTAGCTTGGATGTCTGTTATCTGTGATTAAAGTAATATATATATATAGCAATTTTGTTTTTCTGTACTGTAAAACGGTGTGCACCGTGCTTCTAATTTGTTGTGTACTGAGCTAAACAAGCCAAAAAAACGTGAGGAACGCCGTGAATGTTGTCCAGATATTCGGAAGTAAAAAATCACAAGAAGGTTGTATGCAAAGCCACGACCGTAAGGTTGAAGTAGAATACTTTTACAAGAAAGATAACCTGGCTGCTTGCGTGTCAGTCATTTTTTCTAGTAAATAAACGTTGACCGTTCATTGGCAGTATTGTAATTTCTTTTTGTCTGATATTTTGAATGAAGTTCATTGGATATTTTTAAATTTTGTGCAAATGAGAAGTTGAAGTGCTGCTGAATTGTAATATGCACATTTAATACGACATCATTAAACGGGAACGGAACAAAGGCTACGGTTATGCAGAACGCGAATGCCGGCGCGATGCGATTCGCCTCACCGTGGTGAAATGTACAGCTCTTTTAAGGGGAAATAGAGCTATACATTTCAACAGATTTCGTCTTGCCGAATCGCATCGCGCCGTTATTTGCGTTCTGCATGACCGTAGCCAAACACTAAGCGATGCAAGCACGTAATAATAGTCAGAGTATGCATGTAAATGAAGATAATTAACTTTGGATTATAGCGCAAAACGAGAAAATATTAACTCTTCAAATAATCATTTGTGTTCTTCAAATTTCAGTTGTTCAATTTAATATCCGATGAAATGTTCGTTTATTATCTGATGAAGCTCTTATATAGGCCAAATGATGCATTCCCAATTTACTAGGTCCATAACTCTGCCGACCGTGCTTGGGAAAGCGCGGTATAGCGACCAATCAGAGGTCGAATTTTGTGTTTTGACAAGGCTTAAGAGTTTTCAATAGTACAATAGTTCGAATGATAAAATTGCAATTTCATGCATTTGGTAGGAATCTTAGAAGATTTTCTAACCTGCAAAAACGAAGGAAATCCATCGAAAACTAACCGATTTATTAGCATTTGAAAATTTCGGCCTCAGGGAAGTACCGGCTGCAGCTGCATCCACCGCTGAGGCTGTCACTATACTGCTATTGGTACCAAAAGCTATTAACTCTTCAAATAAGTGTGTTATTTGTTCTCAAAAGAACAATTGTTCAATTCAAAATCGGATTTACGCAATCGCATCTCTGTAATATGACCGACAATAATATTCTTCTGAACAAACTGATACAACTTTCCCATTAGGCCTCTGCCATAATAGACGCGAACCGATTCGCTCAGCTGTAGGTTAATGTACAGCCATCAGTAGAGCTGTACATCAACCTACGGCCGAGCGAATCGGTTCGCGCCGCTGGCCCAACTGTTGAGCAACTGCAACGCTATCCGTAGCCATGCCACAGTTGTGGCCGCCATTGGTATCCGCTGTACCTGCATCTGCTGGCCCTGCTGCTATCGATGGTGAGATCCGCTGAAACTGCTACGCTTATTCGCAGCCATGCCACAGTTGTGGCCGCTATCCGCTATCGATGGTACCCACTGCTCGCTCCCGCTGCTGCTAAGGGAGGACTGCTGTCGTCGCTGTTCAGAACTACTATGAGCGGCTTCGACTAAAACAGGCTCTTATATAGGGATGAAAATAGGAATGAATTATTTTACGTACGTGGTGGAATGATATAACTTGAAAAATATGTGTGACTTCATTCTGGTTCAGAGCGATCATTTGATAAGATCCACCTCTTTTTTCAGTTTCTAAAGTTTTTCCTCAGTTTCGTAGCACGGATGCACAAAAATGATTTCTTGTGAACATTCTGTCGAGCCGGACCGATAGCACTCTCATTGAAGCAACAAAATAACATGTTTTGTGTCGTGTTGTGCAGCTTGGTTGAAGAAAATGTTCCCGTCCCCATGTCGCATGTAAGCAGATTATTGCGTTCAGTAGACAGTAGATAGTGTATTCAGCGAATAAACACCGATGGTGCTCTCACACACGCAACGGTTTTAACCCGTATCTTATTGCGGTTTGTAACATCAAGCGATTTCGTTTGCTCGCTGTTGCGTGTTGCATCATGTTGCAACTTGGCAGCTGGGAGACGACGAAATTCTGTTTACGTTGATTGATTGAATCGTCTTCATATTAGCTCTGCATAGTCGAACTAACTGCTTTTGTGAATGCGTACTAACAGGGCAGTTTATTATTCAATGTCGGTTATGCTGATCGCGATCTTTGCGCTGCCCCTACAGTGGGGGGGTTCACTAAATAAAGTGAAAATTAGACAACTACAACAGAATTTGATTGCATCCCGCACAGAATGTCTGCTTGTGTTTATGCCAGAAAATTATTAACCTTCAATTATTTTTTTATTTGCCTTGAAAAAAGCATGTTGCTGTTCAAAATCGGTTGCTAATTACAACCTTTGAGCTGCCCTAACATTGGGGGAATTAAGATACACGGACAACATGCACTGTGGAAGCTATTTCACATTTAGTAAATTAGACGGGTGCGACAAATTTAAATTGTTAGGATGCAGCACAGAATGCTTGCTTGCGTTGACAAAAATTATTAACTTTCAATGACTTGTTTATTTGCCCTCAAAAAGGCATTTTGATTTCCAAAATTGGATTTCCTGATGGCAATCTTCATGCTGCCCCAACACGGGGGGAATAATGGCTGTCTGGCGACACACGCTGAGAAAAACCGCGCTGCTCCTGAGACGTGGTGACCAACCACAGGGCTAGTGCTGCTGCTAAGGAAGGACGACTGCTGTTGTCGCTGTCTAGAACTATTATGAGCGGCTCCGGCTGAAACAGGCTCTTATATAGGCCAAATAGCATGTTTTCAATTGCAAGGTATATGATCCTGTCGACCGTGCTTGGGAAGCAAGCATATAACGACCAATTAGAGGTCGAATTTTCAGTTTTGACAAGGCTTGACTATTATCAATAGTACAATAGTGTGAATAATAAAATTACAATTATCTTACTTTGGGAAGAATCTTAGAAGATTTTCCAATCTATTGCTGCAAGAACGAAGGAAATCCATCGAATACTAACCGATTAATTAGCATTTGAAATTGGACATATTTTTCACTTTTTTCGGTTTTAGATTTTCATTTCACATCCCTATGTAGCCGAACTTCCTGAGAGAAGTATTCTACTTCAAAACTGCTACTGCGATTACCTGTTGCGAGCGGAGATTCGATCTGCTACGGGGAACGGTCATCCACTGGACTAAATTAAACAAGTGCTTATGTTGTTGGATAAGCAGCAATCCGCCGCTGTCGATATTTGTATTCGAGTTGCAGGTAGTGGTCATGCCCTGTACCATTTCCAAGGCTCTGGTGTTATATTTGAAGACAAAGTTACCCATAAGGAACTGATGTGTCCCTTTTTTGAGCTTTTCTCAGCATCGCTGTGTTCGCGGCTGCCAACATATTTTGATAATACTTTAAGGATATGCTTGTAAAAGATTTATGTTTAAGTACAATACATGAGATTCAGGCGATATGCTAATAAATAAGCTAAATTCTAAGTAAGCTGTTTGTTTATTTTAGAGTTGATTGTCGTCGTTGCATGTGACTGATTTGAACCAATGATTTGATGTTATTGTGATAATTTCTTGAGTACTTCATTAAAATTATGTGTATTATGTATAATCATACTTTCCAATCAAATCATTAAATACAATAAACATTATTTTAGTCGAGATTATAATTCTTAAGTGCCTTCCTATATAAACAAAGAGAATAAATAGGCTCTCTTGCGAATTGTGATTGAAAGCAGTGTATGTACTTTCAAAGTTAGCGAGTCAGCTTAGTGATTGAGTGATTCATATTAAAAGGATTCGAAACTGCATAAATTTGAAGCATGTCGAAAGGTGGTGAAGCTTCTACAGAAAAGATAGCATTCAGCGAAGCGTTACACTGAGAGTGGCCAACATGTAAAATTGCGTTACGTGGGGGTGGGTGGGTATCAAACATTGCCGAGTTCCGCATTATGTAATATTTGAATGGTTTCTAAACCATTATGGTAACAATAAAAACACGGTATTTTTACTGTAAGCTTGTAAACGGTTGTTGTCATTACCATGTTTTAACAACGTTTTTCTGTTGTTGAATCTACCACCGACAATAATTTTACCATGAAAAACATTTTCAGTAACTTCTAAATGTATGGGAAAAATGTTTGGAAAAATGCTGTTAAGATACATAACGACCCCCTTTTTTCATGGTAAAAATGGCAAAAACGATGTTTTTATTGTCCTGGACAATGATATTTAATGTAAAATTGATGTATCTACAATGAAAAACATAGTTAAATTATGGTATAGCTATGTACAATTACAGCAATTTTTAAGGTTTTTTTAATGTTATTTTTTTTCGGGATAGCATCGATTAATTGATTTGATATTTATATTTCCGCATCATAATTTATTGCGTTGTAGTAACTACTTTACATAACCAATATGTAGGCGAAGATAAAGTTCATCCCTACAACAGACCATTTACGAGACGTTTCTAAACTCAACTAATGAAAGAAATTTTGACAGAAAGCTCGGAGCCGCTGACATACGGCAGGTAAAAACAACATCAATGTCAGCAGGATCCGCGACACCTGTAAGTTCGTAAAATGGTCTATTTAACGCTAGGTCACAAAACATTGTTTGTGATCTACTATGCACTGCCTCGCTGAGTAGTGAAAGCTAACCAAACAATGCACAAGAGATTTTTTTCTTCTCTTATAATAATAAAGGAAAGTGAACCACATAACATGGTGATTTTGCTTCATTGAATAAAAGTGGAAATCTATAATCTCCCATCTAGATTGAAGAGACAACAAGTAAACGAAATCGAAAAAAAATCTAGAGGAATGTTCTGTGAGGATGTGCGCTTTCATGCATGTAAAATGCACAAGATTCTTATCGAAATCTTTTCTATCAGCGTGATATTTCAGATGCCGTCTCAACCCATCAACATAATCTTCCACAAGTGTATTGCAGAAGAAACACTTTAATATGTCTGCCATTTTTTCTTCCTGCCAAAAGAAAGTTTGTATTAAACATTAGTTTTCACTTACCAAAAAGTTCGGCAATATCGAAACCCTCTAGTTTAAGCGCTTCAACAATAGATTGAAGGTCTGAGTTCATTATTGTTTTTTCAGTTGAACGAACATTCAATTTAAAAATTTTGCCGCTGTCGAGAACTTTTGCTGGATTTCAGTAAACAGGCGGATTGCTGGTTAACAACCAGCAAACCGTTTTGCTGGATCGAAAATTAAAATTTTGGTGTGTAGTAAACAAAGACGTAGTCCCACGTCAAAATGTTGCACTGTGTAATTGATTTAATCTCATTCAAGTTAGTTTCAATTACTCTTTCAGGTAATAAATTCTGGGAAGAAATTAAATCAAATTGTCGTGTGACATCATTTTCAATTGGTTCACAAAATTCAAATTTGAATTATGAACACTCTCAAAGCTTTTTGTTGATTGGATAGAAGACAACGTTCACCATCTTTTAAAACTGGAATAGGCGTTGAAGATTTCTTAAGAATCTTCGACAGCTTTCAGAAGGGTTTTCAATATGGTTCAATGTTGCAACTTTAGTCGCAAAAATTTTGATTTTTCAGAATAGTAAATCTTTGTTTAATCTCTTTCTGTAAATCTTTGTCTTTGACGTCAGCGGACATTTTTCAAACATGAGCCTTTGGAAAAGAATAATTCCTGGCATCAATAATTGCTCATTTTAAGGCTTCCAAAGCAGTATCAATATTTGTTTCGTTTTGCAAATCTAGCTCAAGATTGAAATGAATCTCAATATGAGTTTTATATCTTTCCCAATTAGCCTTGTGATAATTAAAACCAAAGCTCATAGAGTCTAAAACTGATTCATGTGATATGGAAAAAGTTATTGGAAGATGGTCAGAGTTAAAATCAGCATGTGTGATCGATTCACTACATACATGACTTTGATCTGTAAGGACCAAATCGATCGTTGGTGGATTTCTTACAGCAGAAAAATATGTAGGGCCATTCGGAGACCAAATAGAATAGTATCCCGAGGAACAATCATTGAATAAAATTTTGCCATTGAAATTACTTTGAGGATTATTCCATGATCGATGTTCAAAATTAAAATCGCCGATTATAAAAAAATGAACGATTTTTGCTGAGATATTGGCATTTTAATATGTGTGATGGAAAACTATGCATTTTAACAAATATGTTAAATAACTATTTTATTTTGGGAGATAAAAAAATACAGTGTTCAGAAAAGAAATGCATCTTTGGATGGCTGATAACTTAGTAGACGGTTTAAAAATTTGGAAAAATCTGCGAAAAAAGTTAGAACGAAAATTGTGATTTTTAGTGCCTTTTAATAGAAAACTTAATGTTGCTCGTAACATGTAAGAGATAGAAACCAAGCCCCAACCATGACAAGCAACTTACTATATTATTGAAAATGGTCAATCCTTGTTGAAGCGCAAAATTCGATTGATCTGATTAGTCAACGTTTATTTACTAGAAAAAATGACTGACACGCAAGCAGCCGGGCTATCTTTCTTGTAAAAGTATTCCACTTCAACCTTGCGGTCGTGGCTTTGCACACAACCCTCCTGTTTTTTTACTAATATCAATAAAATATGTTGAGTTATTTGAGTTTAAATCTAATTCGTCTATTTTTGTAAGAAACATACCATAAATATATTATAATTTTGAAGGTATATTCAATTCCGAATCAAACGTAAGCAGTTTTGTGGAAATCGGTTGATATTTGGCTAATTTATATATTTTTTAAGAAAACCAGAATTTTTGGCTTCTATCGCACAATTATTTCACGGTGCTACAAATGATGAAAAAATGCAAGAACTTTTGCTGTGACTTAGTGTGGGTTGTAGCTTTAGTCAAGTGTTACTTGCGCGTTTACTTGAAGTTTTTTCAAATACCCCGAAAATTATTAGTTATGGTCAAAACCCTGTTTTTTACCTTAGCTCACATTGTTATGTTTAATTCGGTTATTTTTCAACCGAACTAACGATCATGAATGAATAGAATTCTATTCAGCTCGATTTTTAAGTAACTAACCGAACTTTCAAGTTCGCATTTGTTATTTTGTTATTTTTTATTTGTAAAATCATCTGACACTGGTGGTGGTCTTAATGATAAAATATCTTTAGGCAAATACAAATATTAACAAATATTAACAAACAGCACTTAGGATTGTCGTCGACGGAGGAGTCGCCTGAACATTGTTATCGACATGTTGGTCAAATAGTGCTGCTACGTTGTTGAAGCTGGCTGACATAGAGCGTATGGGATCGTGTTTCCCATATAATGCATTGCAATGTGGTAGAGAGAGAGTTCCTTTGTCTTAGTGGCCTTTCCGGAACATACACATTTAACTGCTGCAAAATTCTCGGGGGGGGCATCAGTTTCACTTTAAAAGTAAAATTTTGAAAATAAATACAGTCTGTGCTTCGAACCGTATTTGCTGCAGTGTTTCCATACCTAGAAGTTGGCAGCGATCAGCATTCGCCGGTAACTGTTACGGATCTCGCCACGGGAGAAAACGTAAGGCATAGCGTACAAATTTCCGCTGCACGGATTCTATTCTTGCAATCCAGTTTGCGTTGTAAGGACACCATACTACACAATTAGTTTCCAGAACTGATCGTACCAGAGAGTAGAAAAACGAACGAAGACACAGTGGGTCACGAAATTCCGATGCTATCTTGAAGATAAATCCAAGTTGCCGATTTGCCTTCAATATAATTTCATTATAGTTCGGGTTAAACGATAGCGCTGCTCTAGTGTAACACCCAAATCTCGAACCTGATTAACTCTAGTCAAAGTTTGACCAGACATGCTATAACTGTACAGTATCGGGTCATTTTTTCTATTGAATGAGATCACACAACACTTCTGGATACTAACTGTTAATAACTTGTTAGAACACCAGTCTTGAAAAATGTCGACTAGTCGCTGGAGCTCTTCACAGTCTGTGATATTCCGTATAATCTTTAACAGTTTAACATCATCCGCGAAAAACATGCGGCAATTTTCTGGTAGTACTAACGATGCGTCATTTATATATAACGAAAAAAGCAGTGGTCCCAAATTACAGCCTTGCGGGACACCCGATAAATTCGAGAAACATGCAGATTGCTGTGATCCAATCCTGACGCATAACGTTCTATCTACTAAATAGGACCTTAACCATTGTACGATAACTGAAGCTGCTCCTAATTTTTCCATCTTAGCAAGCAAGATTTTGTGGTCAACGCGATCAAATGCTGCTTTCAAGTCTGTATAAACCGCATCGATTTGTGCACCTCCGGACATATTTTGCAGGCATGTAGCGGTAGATTGAAAAAGGTTGGTAGCAGTAGAGCGTTTTGGATAGAAACCGTGTTGATCTATCGAGATGTACTGTTTGCAGCTAGCGAAGAGAGTATCATAAATGATTATCTCAAACACTTTCGAACAAGCGCAAAGAGAAGTTATACCTCTGTAGTTTTGTACATCGCGTTTGTTACCTTTTTTGTGCACGGGGAACATCACTGACAACTTCTGGTGGGGAAAACACATCGTCTAAACGACAAGTTAAACAATAATCTTAGCGGGTGTATAAATTCAGCTTTACATTTTTTCAGAACGCAGCAAGGAATGCCATCGGGCCCAGGAGTAAACGAAGAACACATTTTATCAATTGCAGCTTCCACTAGCTGGTTGGTTATCAAAAATGAGCTGAAGTCAATGACATCACTGGGGATATTATTTAGAGCTAAGTTTATCTCTGCAGTTGTGGCAGTGTAGTTACGGAAAATCTGCCGAAAGTGTTGAGCAAATAATTCGCACTTCTCAACTGTCGTGTTACCGTGACGATCACCCAAAAACATGTTTTAGGTAGTCCTTTTTCTTTCCTTCTGCTGTTAACAAACGACCAAAAGAGTTGAGGGTTTCGTCTAAGAGAACTCTGCATCCGAAGAGTATACCTTTTGTACAAAAAGCGATTATAGATCCGGTAGGAATTACTAGCATGATTGAATGCTTGTTTCGTCAATTTGATGAATAACCTTCGAGTTGCATGCAAAGCAGCTTCTAAACCGAACTAGAAAGTTCACATTAAGTTCGGTTAGGGCGCTGCATAGAACGCTATTCAGCTCGAAAACAAAACTTCAAAAAATTCAAAATTTTTTTTTTCAATTTCTCGTTTCCCTAAGCTCACCTAACGTATCATTAATTATGTTGGTATAATCCCATGATAAGCATATGTACTGGAGAAATTCTAGATCAGAAGAATAATGCCTGGTTCATTTATTATTCAATTTTAAGATATTTTTGCAACTTACCACTCACCACACACAAGCTTCGAACTCAAGTACTCCCTCTTTGAAGCCTAGATCCATACCACTGCTCCGTTCCTGCTATATGAGGTCAGCATCGATTTTACTCGATGTGCTTATTTCTCGTCATTACCTACATGGTCATTGCTAGGAACATACCGGGTCTCTCTTTTAGCTTGGAAGTTCAGATAAAGTACACGCGGAACTTTATGTGAACTCGGAAGTTCAGAAAAGGCTGACGCGGAACTTTTTTCGAACTTTCACACTCAGTATTTATCAATGTTAAAGAGAATAGTTTTTTCTTGTAAAATAGATTGCTGCAAATATATATGTTACAGATCCTGTTCGACTTTGGTAACACGCCAGAAATTTTTCTGCAGCCAAAATCGAACCACGCCAAAAATGACTTTTTATTACTTTTTTATTGACCTACGAGGTCGTCGTAGGAAGTTAGTAGTAGAAAGTTTCAAGCCGTTCGAGGTGTCGCTTAAAGCATTTAGGTTCAATAATCTGGTAGTATCAGAGGCATAGTACGGTTCCTAGTACTGCTTTGATCATGATCATTATATTGTCGGAACATGCTCCGACCATATCTCGGGAACCGTTTTACCGATTTCATAGAAATCCAATTTTCGGGTTTGGGTTTGATCGAAAAAAAAGTTTAGGATTCGGGTTTCAACTGAAAAAAACAACGGGTTCGGGTCGGGTACGGGTTTGAAAAACATCAAACCCGACCATCTCTACCGCACATTTCGTAGTTGCTCCTTCATGCTGGATCTGAGCCAGTGAAGTTGCACAAAGAACCAGCATTGTAAGATGGCTAATTCGGGATAGTTTTACATTTTCAATGTACAACAATTCAGTAGCTTCCGCTTTGTATAAGATCAATAACGGCACCGGTTACGTCCTCACGGCTAGTTAAGAAAAGAAGAACGGAGGTGTTACAATCGTTGTTGCCAGGGACTGAGTTTACCTCTCCTACTCTAACTATTGACATGGAAGGGAAGGGTACTTTTGTCACCGTGGTAAAAGACGGATTTCTATACTTTTACCCTTATATTTAAAACGCTTTATATATATACTCTACTCATCTTCTTTACCGAACCTCGTTAGTTGCTTATGCCAAGTAGCGGCATTTATAATCCCTGGGTTTACGAGCTCCCCTAGGTATTCCCATTCATTTTACAAGTCTAATTTGACTTGTTTACACACTTAGAATTTACAACCGCATCTCGATAATTTACTGCCAAGAACTGAGAACTAAGTGCTTGGTTTAAATAAATGGAAGCAGCTATCAAATTTTTTTTCGTAAGAAGCATTTTAACTTGAATGAAATGTTGGCTTAAAATATCCGAAACCTCGGAAGTATTGCTGAATTTTTAAAATGTGGTTAAATCGTGATATATCAGTAATATGTAAAACCGAGCTCGGTAATCTTTTTTAAGTGTGTACGAACTACTTAATACTTACCTCGCGTACAAACATGCTTCGAACCGATTGGAAGTGTGATATGTTTTAGTTAATTGTAGCTATCGTACTTGTCAAATTGTTTATTACGAAGAGCAATTATGGTCTATGCTTTATTAGATAGCCCTAATTTGAAAAAAATCAGGTTTAATTCGAAAATGCTTCGCAATGTTGCATCCTCGTGAATCACTAATATACCATTGCATTGCTGCATTGAAACACAGGCAAATTGTGATGCAAAAATTATGCCATGAGTCAAAAATAGGTTGTATAAAATTTGAGCACAACAAAGAAGAGCAAAACCAAATATGTGAAAACGACATAATTAATGCATCACCATAAATGGTGGGAAATCGTTGAGGTATTATGGGAACCTAAAACGCAAAGCAGGAGATCAGCTTGATTGTAACTTGGCTTGCAAAATTTATCGGTATACCGATTATGTGAATGCGGCTAGTGCAAGAGTTCGAGATTTGTACTGTACTTGAAAGATTCGACCGATATTTTCTTCTTCAAGTTTCGACACAATTCGGGTTTAAACTTTAATGTAAAGCTTTGTGGTATGCTACGATGAACTAAAAGGTTTATCATTATACAACGATTGAACACATAATCCAGACTTATTGACTAAAGTGTATAAAATAATCGGTGCGGGTTCTTCTGTCAAATGTTTAAAAGGAAAAACATAGCCTTGTTTAAGCGAAAATAATCACGACTGTTCAACAGGGGGGTTCTACACTGGAGCTGATAGACATAGCGAACTAATCGTAAATTACACAGCCTTTTAACGATTTTCATGTACCAAAAAAATAATTGCTAATATGGATCGCAGACAGATATTTGCAAGCATGCACAATTGCATTGTCCAAAAAAACTAAAAATAAAAACTTATGACTACTGTTATAGGAAGTAGATTTTAAAGCCTCACTGGCATTATCGGCAGATTTGTTCACTGATAACCCTAATTATGAAATCACTAATACAAAATGTAAGAAATCGAACATTACTTATAATTTTTCAGGAAAATGGTTATGGTACCAACCGAATTTTTTTTTCAATTTCCAATCAATACCAACCTTCGCGTGATAGAGTATTTTTGAATCGTAAAAGATCGTCAAGTGAAGTTTTTGTGACAATTTGCGACAATGGATGGAGCATGGCTTCATCATTTTCTTCCGAAGTCCAACCCGTAGTTGACTGCAGGGGACAGAACGTCCGAAAAAGTTATGTCGTCTGTATTCTGGGATGCACACGGATGAATATTTTTCGACTATCTTGCGAAAGTTGAAGCATGATTAAAAGTACGTTTTCTTACATTTTCCATCGGTGATCTTGTATGTTCACAATCTTCTTAAAGTAATGACAATCATATTTACACAAATACGAGCACTAAGTGAAACCTTGTTTGATTAAATATGACACGCAATAACACATTGTTAAAGCAAATTTGCACGATAGGGTGTGGGGATGAAGAATGTCAGTGTGCAGAATATCGGAACCTCTGTAAAGCTTTGTGTCTAATTGACCAAATAAGCTTTATTTTTGCATGGATTTGTGTGTATTATTTACAAGCAATCGGTGATTCAGCTGGTCATTAGTGAGCGTTCCTCTATGGATGAACAATCCCCGTATGGCGAATGATTTGGTTATCTTGTTCAATAGATACATACAGTGATGAATTTGATGCCAATTGTTGTTGCTGCTTGTTTCTTGTGTTGCACAGCTTTTGTGATTTGATCCTAAGCTTCAGAGTCGGGTGATCTGTACATAATGATCTGTTGAATGTATTGGTGTTTTACCGGTATATACATTAGGACACATGCACATATAATTGAACAATTATTCAATAGGTAATTGTTAGATAACAGTATTGAATTGAATCAAATCAAACCGACGCAAAATCATACATATAAAACATAATGAACAAACGTGTGTGCAAATACTGTGTGAAGAAGTAGCAGTGTCCTACGAGTGCTGTGCAATAGTCTGCGATCAGTGCTTGTACGTAAACTAGTAACAACTGCCGAGGTGTACACTAAAACACGCACACATCTACAAAGTAAACATAAAGTAACAAAATCTATCTAACCGAGATCTAGTCAAAGATACGTTGATTCACCTGCAATTATAAAATTGAAGTTACAAAACAGAATGACAAGATATACACAAACACAATGCGAGAATCAATACTGTTTGAAGGAGAAAGTGAACTAATAAAAACGAAATAGAAACGGAATATTAACATAAAAGGCTAGACCGTCACCACACACAAATGCAAAACCAACGGAGCAAAAAGAAACAATTATTTTTATAAATTTCTCATAAAAAAATTTGTCTCATCAATTCAGTTTTCTCGAGTATATTAGAATCAATTTTTTCTTCATTGATACACTTCTGAACCAAAAGCACGTGCACGTGTTTGAAACGTACAGCTAGGACCTTCTATCAGAATTATAATTCGGGGGTCTATATGTTGTTGTTGTGGCGAAAAACTTTAACCCTGCTAGTCACAGACGGTGTTACACTTGATTTTTTTTCGACTTAGTTCACTTTCTCTATCAGGTTGTTATGCTGATACAAAATACGAAACACTTCTCTGAATTGTTAGCCAATGTTAGTCGGGCGTGTGTTTTTTAAAAAGTTTGAATAGAGCCACGTCCATTTCTAAATGCTCTCAGTAAGTAGATAAATCTAATATTAGTAATAAATATAAATATATGTATATAAATGTCTACAAATGGTACCGGATGCTGTGTTGTGTTAATGATCATTACCCTCAATGCGTTTATATCTAATTTGTTTTAGCGCTTCTAATAGTGTTTTTTTACTTGTTTTTGGCTTGAATGAACGGAATTCCTTTGTAGTAAGTGTATGTGTGTTAATTGGTTAGTTGCATAGAGAATGAATTAAATGGCGAGGGCCGTCTACTGCTGGTGCCTTAACGAGGCAAGTGTTAAATATTATTGAAACAGGTGAATAGCGTTTGGATTAACGGATCGTTTAGATTCCGCGTATGCGTTGCTGGTGTGGCCCCCTGGTTTCCATTACGTCTGCACTAGGCTATTTGTGGCAGTGTTGGTATCTGGTGGCGTTACTTCGGGTTCGATCGAATCTCGATCCGGTGCTCGTTCGTGATAACCGTTGTGATCCAGCGGAAATGAAGACTTCGCCGGCGGAGAACCTTCTTCGTCGTATCGCTTCGGCACCGGGGTTCCGTTCGCGGCCAGCAGGGTAACTATTTCCGGTTCTGAGAGCAGCCGATAGCGAACAAGACTTTCCGGTGAATTGACTGGATGTTAGTAGGAAAGGCGTGGACGTGTTAGTGCAGCATGTGAACAGAATAGAAGGAAAATAGCAATCGGTATGTTAATGCATTCAATTGATTTGAGTGTCATACGTTAACGGTTCCAGATTTTATATATTAATGGTCTGTGATGGAGTGCAATCGGACAAGATAAAAATGTTCCTAGTGTGATGGATGAAACTCAAATACTTAATAACATAATAAATTTCACCTGTTTTCAGACGAATAGTCACATCATTCAAATTTTGGATTGAAGTCCTACAATCACCTGTAAATCCTGGAACAAATGCTTACTACAGCTACCAACACTGAACTGGTACTCTTTCGACTGATATGCCTTGCTACTATTTTCCTGTTGTTCCAAAATCTATATTTCATCGAATTCCAAAACCACGGAGTCGAAAACGATTTTCGAATACTTTATCACAGTGATTCATGATGATGAATTGAAAAAAAATAATTCTTTACAGAGTATTTGAAAATCTGTTCACTAAACCCAATTAAAACATTGATAAACAAGAATGTATGTATTCATTTCTTATAATTAAATCAACTGTTAACAAATATGAATCCTAGGCTGCTATTTAATATGAATAAATGACGAACGATTTGCATTTCGAAATCTGCAAACACAATTTTCAAGAATAAGTTACCCAACTGCCAAACAGATAGAACTCTTGCAATCAGAACACAAAAAATAATGTTATTCACTGCCTGACAAACTTGTTCAAACTTTTACCCCAATGATTGCAGAAAATGTTCCGACATAAACATAAGATTGGACCACTGTAAACTGAAGGAAACATAATGAAGTGAAACTAAATTTTCTAATAGATCACTTAACATTTATTTGTACTTTTTATTTTTCTTCTCTCTTAATGTGTTTCGTTCGTTTCACGGAAATTCGCCATTCGCGTGGGGTGGACAATAAATGTTTAGTTTCCAAATGTTCTTACGGATTGAATTGGTTGATTTTGATGGAGAGGAAGGAGAGGAGAGTTTACCTATATACAAACTTTGAATTCCTCATCCTTTTGTTTGCTGCTTATGTAGCTTCGTCGCTCGTCCACTGATAGTACGATAAAATAGTTTGATTTCAAATGCTACACTTAAACATTCAAGAACTGACGGTCATTTTAGTTGATTTCCATGGGTTGTTTTAAATGTGGGATTAATTAATGTTCATTACTATCCTCGATTACAATAGTTACCATTGTCTATGCCGAAAAAAGCGTAATCCTAGAATATATGTGTAGTTTGTTTTTCCTGTCAACATTTTATCGTTCATCGCAAAATTGATAAATTTGATGATAAATTTTTATTATACGATTAATGCAAATATTTTGATTTTTCTTCGTTCAAATGATTTAGTTCTACAAAATGCCAATAGATTATGGTTATCCGACCGTCACTCTAACAGCAAAAGCAGGTTTTAAGTATAAACAATGTGTTCCGGTTATTTTAGTATTGTTATAACTATTTCTGTTTGTTTGCTTGTTTTTGATGACGGCTTCTTCTTTCATGGAGAGTAGCACGCAAATGGCAAGCTAATACCTAATGAAATTGCATTCCAAAGCTCTATCAAAAGTCCACCCAAATGCGGACATAACTTTAAACCCCTAGCTACTCTGAAGTTGTAAGTAACCGACGATAAAAATCGCTTTGCAAACATTCGTTAGACACGCAAAAGTTCAATGGTACATCAGACAATTCAAACCTTGTTACGGTGTTGAAATCCATTCAATTTGAATGCACGTTTTTTATTCCACCAAATTAATGTCACGCACAACGCAACCTGTGTTGCATCTTTGAACTTTTGCATGCAAAATCCAGCATCGGAACAAGCTGATGCAGAAAAACAAGCACGACTCGAATAATTTCGCAAATATGTACTAAAATTAGTTTTGCGTTTAAAATCTAGCTTAACGTACAAACCTATCGACTAACGCTTCTTGCTTTCGCAAAGTTCACTTCTCGTACTTTTCGGTTATCACAAATCGCATTTCTTTTTTTTAATTTTTTGTTTTTGTTTTATTTTTGCCAGTTTCCGTTCAAAGCGTTTTGCTAGCGAAATCCGTATAATGAACAACCGCGAAAGCGGTTTAATTTTTCGTTTAAGAACATATGAAACTTTCCATTTTGTATTCGTTCCAGGAAAACTTTTATTTGCAGTAGTGCAATAAAAATTCACATTCGTCATATTGTTATTGTTACTAATGAGAACGAACTACGCAGCAAACAAACTTGAAATTATTGTAAAATATTTTCCTGTCTGAAACTTTTTACCTACATTTGTGTGACAACGTGTATCACGTTTGTAGACATTTTTCCTTTTCGTTTTGTAACTAACAAACGTAGCAAATGCAAGTGCTTTTCAAGTTCGTAAATAGAAAACTCTGTTTTAATATCTTCTCTTATATTTTAAGAAAGTGAGCTAGCAAAGATATAACAATCAACATGATTCATTTTACAAGTAGTATTGTTGAAGAATACTAAACCAATAAATAGATGCTGATTTCATACCAAAGATTCTTTTTAAAATTCATACATTTTCTTGCAACGTACAAACAATTTTCCTTTGGCAATCAGCAAAACACAAAATGATGCGCACCCAAAAAAATCACTCTGTAAGGTGATATTTCTATCAGTCAGATTATCTACAAATACTGCTTAGAGCGATCTGGGGCAATATTCTGTCCGTTAATACAAATCAACATTTCCGTCAGTCATTGCAGCGTAGTTCATTCTCATTGAAAAAAACTGCCAAAAATAATTTCCTGTTCGTACTCGATCATTCTTAAACCATATTTTCAGAGCCGGACCCAGCGACGTGGTCAGTAGTGCCGTTTGCCTCGGGCACAATTTCGGTACTGCTTCGACCGCTGTCGCTGTTACTGGTGCCACCGCAGCCACCAACCTTGCGCCGTTCGCTACCTTCGCCAACGACTTTGATGTCACGTCCATCGTCATCGTCAGCATCATCATCATCATCATCATCACCAACGCCGCTGCCTCTGCCGCCGCCACCGCCTTTACCTTTACGACAACCATCGTTGTCAGCATCGTCGTTGTCGTCAGGATCCCTACCGGAGGACCCATTATAACAGGAACTAACAGAAAATAACGCATGAAGTTTATGGTGTTTGTGGTTCCCGGTTAGGGTGCTGAGCGCGGGCGGTCCATGATTGACGCTACCCGTTCCGAACGTAGATGAGGAAAGCGAGGATGAGTTCGAAGATGATACCGACGAGGACGAGAACGACGACAGGAGACCGCCGATGATGGGGAGCGAATCGCGTCTTGGTTGATCAGCTGTGGTTTTGTTAGCAACAGGTCCAGGGTCGTTACTCATGCTACGACCTACCACTTTAACGGGACTTGTTACCGGACTTGATGGATTTGATCCTTGACCATTGATTGGGTGCTCTTGCTGATGCTGCTGATGCTGTTGTTGCTGATACTGGGCATTCACTGCAGACCGCGACATCAGATTGAAAATATCACATTTATTGGTACTACTGTTAACGCCGCTGCTTTTGCTGCTGTTACCGTTATCATTCGCACCAGTTTTATTGTTAGATTTACAATTATTGCTACCGCTAGTATGAACACTAAAACTAAGGATCGCGTTGGTTGACATTCGTCGTAGTTTACTGTTGAGTTTGTGGGCGGCACTGGTGACCACTGTTTCAACTGCCGAGGCCGATTTTTTAATAGGCGATTTCATCGTACTAGTCGATAACGGCGAAGACACTGACGACGACATTTCATGAGAGGAAGTAGCCGAAACGATCGACGACGCCAGTTGATTCGTGCTCGGAACTTTACCATGCAGGTCGTCATCGCCATCGTGGGTATGATTTTGTTGATGATGGGGTGGATGATACAACTGTTGCTGCCGTTGGACGGTAGCAGGAATTTTATTACGACTATCGTTATTGTTGTTGCTGTTGCTGGGCACGGTGGAGGTGGTGGTGGTGGTAGAAGTGGCTGTGGTGATGGGTTGATGGTGGTGACGTATGCTGTTGATAACGGACCCTGTTGGTGGGGTGGTAAGTTAGGCGTTAGTACCGTGGTCGGTTGAGCAGTACTGGTGAATTTTGTAATACTATTTAAATTTGGGTTTTTGACATGTAGGATAGCAATGGCAGATTGCGAATACTACTGGAAAGATGCACATCGAATGAAAATGAGTTATACAGGAAACATGATTTCAACGTCACCTATAAAGCAGACAACATTATTGAAAATAAAATGAATGATCGCTTCATGAGTGAATGTAACTTTACAATTGATCGATCATGACCTGCACCTTATACAGTAACATTACTATTTAATGCAAGTTTTACAGTTTGATAATGCACCTCCATGAAACGTAACGCAAAATAGGTTATAATTATTAAATATTCGATTTCCAAACGGAAGAAAGTAGTCTGCAATGCTAGTATATAATGTCATATTAGTCAGAGACAGCATAAGTACTCAGTCAATTGTTTTCTACTTTAGACTGGATAGTTTTTAAAATATACATCGTATTAAATTTTCCAGATAGCGGTAACAAATAAAAAAGGGCACTTAAAAAAATTAAGATTCACGAAAATAACATAAAGTATTCTCGATAGTTCAAATACAGAACAATATTTAACAAATTTATTCTTGATGTGGCTCTCTACATGCAAGCCATAAAATTATGCTTCACAAAGTGATTCATCACTTTTTTTATTTCGTCTATTAAAAACATTCTTTGATTGTAACGATATTTACTCAAGTGACGATAAGCAATTATTTTTCTATATATTCTGTGGTTTTATTTCATTCTCAATGTCAGCGTTCATCTACGACGTTCAAAGTCTAGATAGAGAACAAGCACCGACGAGAAGCGACCAAATATTAACCTACCGTGTGAAACTTTAGAATACAATTATAAGTTTGTAATTAAAAATAGCTAAATCCAGCATACACCAAATTTTTCTAGTGTACGACATTTAATGTCGCGAAAAAAGCGCACAAAAATGAACAATTTTTCATTTCTAATATTCTACCTTTTGTGTAGCTTTAAAACAGAATCCTGCAAAGAAAAAATGTTGACATAGATCATATACCTAGGTATAATTTCAACGAAGAAAAATAACGAAAAAACCCTGAGAAGCCAGTTAACCAAAAACGCGTCATATGGGGAATCCACACTAGAAACGGATTGTGAGTACCTATTGTCAAAAACAAACAAAAATCGTCTGCATCTATAGTAAATTTCTCAACAGTAAAATAAACAAGACACGGGATTTCCAATGTAAAGCAACATAGTATTTCGACAAAATAATCGTTCTTATTAAACTTTATCCTTCATTCGCGGAGTTTATTCTCGCTCTTTCCTTCTGTATAATAATTGGCGCATAAAAGAGTACTGCTAATACAACAAAATAAAATAATCCATTAAAAAATCTCTTAACGCTATTGTACAGAACCTTCACTTAAGTAGTTCTCTATATCTCAAGCATTCGACAAAATTTTGTTCTTCAGGTTGAAACGCGCCCTATACGGAGGCATAGCACATACGAAAAAAAAACAAATCAACGAAAAACAAAACGCAATGGATGCGGGAAGAAACAAAGGTATAAAACAAGCGAGACTTCCGAAATTTCTTCCCTTGAACGGGTATCGATGTACTCTATCTACAATATATAAGATATAATCTCCCAAAGTTTTTAAGAGCACGAATACAACTAGACACGGAACACGCACCCAAACGTAAACAGCACAGCCGCAGAGGTATTGACAGAGGGGCAAAAAGACGGGAAATGTGGAATTGTGCATGGGCACCATAGTCAATCGGCTCTTTTGGCCGTCGTCGTCATTGTAGCAGTGGGGGATGCATCTGTTGCGGGTTTGGTTTGGCTGTTGCCAATAGAAGTGGGCATCATGGCGGCTTTCAGTTCCTGCCCGAGTTCCCGAAAAGAGAAGGGTGAGCAACGATTCACTCGGGGTGCAATCGGACTGTTACCTTCGCTAGTGCTAGTCGAGGGAACCTGTAGCTCGTTGTCTAGGGATTTTCTCGAGGAACTCCCACGCGCCACAATGGATTGTAGGATTCTGTCGCAGAAGCTGGCGTTTTCAGACTTAGGGATTAAGCTATAAGATCGGGGTATTGGTTTGGTGTCCACTTGTTGCTGCTCTTGCAAATAAGGAAGTGTTTTATCACAAGTGCTTTTTCCATCAGCAGAATTAGGGGCCAGTTGATTATTCGGATTGGTTTTACTAATTGGAGATTGAGATGGACTAACGTCGAAGCCAATCTTTAACCGCTGCTCACTAGGCTTCGCTATCACGATGGCGCATTCGCTATCTGGAATGACCTGCAAAGGCCGAGATACTGTAGACGCAAGGTTCTGCTTCATCAACTGGCCCGGACTCTTACAGGGTGATTCGAAACTGAGCTGTTTATCACAAATCGATGAGTAATAATCGATTGACAGAAAGTTTTCTTTCGAGGCAGTAAGGGGTGGGGTTTTGGAGCCAGTTGTAACCGTTGGAATTGAACCAGATAATGAATTTCCAACAGGTGAGTTGGTGAATGTAACGATGTTACTATTTTTCGCCAGAACTTCCTTCAAAGTGGAATCACTACGCATGGTTTTTAACCAGTGAAGCTTGTGGAAACGACTTTTACCACTCTTTACCTTGCTTTGCTTACTGCTGACCGAAGAGATTGATGCAGTGCTGGCACAAGATCCAAAATCCCTACTAACCAAACTAGATTTGAAAGATTTTTTCTTTTTCCGCTTCAATCCAACGATAGTCATTGGCCAAATTGCGTGGTTAGTAGTGGAGAAAGCAACTTTTGTTAATGGTTCAGCAGAAGAAAAAGGAAAAGGAAGAAGCTTGCCATTTTTGCCAATACTATTACGAAGAGTATTATTACTAGAACTACTACTAAAGCGATTGCTCTCATGCTGAAGCTTGGCCAGCGTACGAAGTGATGCTACGTTATTCACTTCATCTAATGAAAAAGACGCAGAATCCACGGCCGATGTACTAACTAATGATTGGTTTAATTTTGCACTACCGTTACTAAGTCTACCACTATTGTTTTTACGACTAAAACTATCGCTATTGTTAGATTCCGATGGCTTTGAATCACTGCTGTAGTTGTTGCTGCTGTTGTTGTTGGAAGTACCGGCTTTGCCAGAACTATTGTGGACAACCAATGGGGACATAGTTGGGGATGTAGTGGTGGCAATGAGAACAGTAGGAAGAGGCGTAGGAGAAGCAGGTTGTGATGATGATGCATTGCTACCAGCGGCACTGACACCCGCGGCACAACTACCGTAGTAATAATTATCGTTTCGATAGTACAAATTTGCTACACTATCGCTAGGCTGCGCAAGTAGTAGCGGGGGACAACACTCACCGGAATCCCAGCCTTCCTCCTCGGTGGACGACTCTGAGCTGGACGTTTCCGAGTACTCCAAGCAGTGATTGTTTTCGTATTCTTCACACGTGTCACACCGTCGGTTTTGAAGCATTGTCTGGGAAACTTGCTGCTGTTGCGGGGAAAGTTGCGCTTGATGGTTGCATTGCGCTCCATGCACTCCCGCTTTGATGTTCCCATCGATACAGTTCATGTTCTGATAGTTAGTTACTGATGGCCAGTACGGTTCACTGTTCAGCTGTCGGTGGTGAGCAACATGGTTTTGTCCCTGGGATTGTTGGAGCAGTCTCTGCTGGTGTTGCGATTGCTGCTGGGGATGCACTAGGAGCTGCTGCGTACTGTTATCCAGGTTGCACTTGATGATAGGAGAATTCGTCACAGGACTGACGGGATATTGACACTTTTTTAGGCTGACGGTGTCTGAATATTTACCGGGCGGTACCCTTCGTAGGATCATCGTAACCTGGAACGATAAAATGACCAAAAATAATTTTTTTATTGACTTATGGTTCGCTAGAGCTATTTTAATCCATTTCTCATGGGAAGAAATCATCATGACTTCAAAAAGGGATATTGAAATTCTCAACTCTTGTTATCGTTAAGCACAATTTATACTGTGTTTCTTATTGAAGATCAATCAATTCTTTAACCATACTCTGAATTTTTATAGGGTTCAATGATGTCTAATTGGTCATTAATTCATGTTGTTTAGTTCTGCTTACAACAGTCCTTTAAACAAAAATAAAAAGATCAAATCATTAAATGATTTCATTGTAAAATTTCTTTGGTAAAGCATTGGTAAGGCATTGTCCGTAACTAGAGCTGATGACGATGATTTCCTGTCAATGTGTAGGCTTTAAGCAATGCGTTTTAGCTTTTACTTTTCTGGCATTAAAAGTTTTTAAGATGCCGATCAAAAATATTCACAACAAACAGTACCTATTTTTCCATTTATCTAGACGTTCCGTATAATGATAATCTACATTTGCCGAACGAAAAAATGAATGAAAGCAATTTTTTGTGCACACAAATTTTGTTAAGCTTTAAAGCTACCCCGAGACAAAAACGATTAAGATTTTTATACGTTATGATTAATGATCACGCATGATTTTTATTTTATTAACCGTACCTTACCAATCAGACGAGAGTCGTGGATGCTCGTGCTGTATCAAGGAGTTGTCGCCATGTTGTAGTGCGTGCAGCTCGTGTTCCATGCACCGTCGCCATTCTCCGTTGTTCGTCTGTACTCCACCGTAGATAGTCCGCAGCACCTTTCTTTTGAAAACTCTAAGAATATTAAGGTCCTCCGCGAGGAGCGTTGCATAGAGGACCACCGGTCTTATCAGGGTTTTGTACAGCGTCAACTTCGTACGTCTTCGCACTTGACTCGATCGAAGTGTCTTCCGGAATGAAAAGTACGCGCGATTTCCAGCCTGGATGCCTCTTTGGATCTCTTTGCTAGTGTTATTGTCGACGGTCAACAGGGACCCCAAATACACGAGCACGTCGACTACCTCAAACGCCGTCTACAGAGACTTGAGTTGGGAGAATGATGTTTTTCTCCGTGGAGGCTCTCGCTTGCATGTATTTCGTTTTCGCGCATTTACTCGCAGTCCGCTTCATCCGGCTTCGGCTTTCAGTCGCGCGTAAGTTTCCTTTGCCGTCGCAAAGTTTCTTGTCATGATGTCAAAGTCATCCGCGAAGTCCAGAAGCTGAACAGACCTTGTGAAAATCGTGCCCCTAGTGTCGATGCCCGCCCTCCGGATCACACCCGCAAGGGCGATCAGTGATGGAAACGAAGCGAATATGATGCAATCATCGTTTAATCTCCACATGTACACATCATGAAGTGTACAGACCGCGACTAAACTTGAATCCTCTCAACACATAATGAAATGATGATTAGGTAGGTTCCAGGGAGAAAACAAACACATGACTAGACTACATCTGCTCTGAGAAGCGATTCGCTCTTTGCGTTTGTCTCTCCATATGGCGGTCGTTAGGGGAACAAAGAAAAGCAGCAGAAGAATATCATGTCACCTGAGCAGCAGCAGAGGTGTGCTGCGGTGAGAGGGAAAGTGTGGGGGAAGGAACTACTTCGGCAGCGGTTTACTTGAGCGAGAGTATGAGAGCATACATTGTCTTTTTCTTTTCTTTTTCTGACAGAAAAATCTTATTCATGAGTCAAATGAGTAAGAACATAACATGAGTAAGAACATAAGATCTGATCGCTCTGTGTAACAGAGACGAATAACTTCATATACCGAGTTGTGCACATTGAGAACCATATGTTGTGGTGTACACTAACGACAAGCAATATATCGTAAAAAGGAAAGCAAAGAGAGTGAACCAACACCGATACTTTGTTATTCGCATATTGACGACGATGTCAACGCATCTTAGGCTTGCTTTATATGTATTCAAAATCGCTAGAGGTGATTTTTTCCATCGCTGAAGGCGATGTTAAACAGCAAACAGGAAAGTTCATCACCTTGTCTTAACCATCTGCGCGATTCAAAGGGGCTCGAGAGTATCCTCGAAAAACGCACGTAGCATATCACTAGCGCCATGGTGGCCTTGATCAGTCGAGTCAGTTTATCCGGAAATCCGTTGTCGTGCATGATCTGCCATAGCTGTTCTCGATCGACTGTATCATAGGCCGCCGTGGAGTCAATGAAGATGTGATGTGTAGGCACGTTGTACTCGCATCATTTCTGTGAGATCTGTCGGATTGAGAAGATCTGGTTCCGGGTGGCACGTGCTTCATGAAACCCGCTTGGTACTGGCCCACGAACCTCTTGGTTAAAAGTGATAGACGACGGAACAGGATCTGTGAGAGTATTTTGTAGCGGCATTGATAAGCGAGATACCGGGGTAGCTGCGGCACTCTAGCTTGTCGCATTTCTTGTAGATAGGGCAGATGACTCCCTCCATCCACTCGTCTGGCACTTTTTCCTCCTCCCAAATCTTGGAAATGACCCATTGCAGCGCTCTAGCCAACGCTCTTTCCCATGTATATCGCCCAAGTCCGGTTTTTCCCATTCACCGCTGCCTCGCACTCCTCGTTGCGGTCTCCCCGATAACTGTGCGAATGCTGCCCCTGCCGTCCTCGAGAGGCGATGCGCCAAACCTCTTCACTGTGGGTAGTACCACTATTGCACGTATTACTCCGCAGCCTGGGGGTCCTGGAGCTGCTTGATGTTGAGTCGCGGGTTTCGGCGATGTCGCGCGTGGTATACGGTCGACAGTTTTGAGCGTAAAGATAACGCAACAAGGTAGTGGTCCGAGCCAATATCCGCACCGCGATTGGTGCGTACGTTTGTAATGTCTGAGAAGAACCGGCCGTCGATGAGAACATGGTCAATTTGGTTGGCTGTAAGTTGGTCAGGTGATCTCCAAGTGGTTTTGTGGATGTCCTTTCGGGGAAAGAAGGTACTTCGGACTGCCAGTCTTCGGGAAGCTACGAAGTTGACGCATCGCTGGCCGTTGTCGTTCGTCACGGTGTGCGGTATATGTATATGCATATGTCTTCCCGATCTGAGCGTTCTCATCCTCGATGACGATCTTGATGTCTCTACGCGAGCAGTTATCGTAGAGTTTCTCTAGCCGTGCGTAGAACGCTTCTTCCTATACATCGGGTCTTCCTTCGTGAAGGCAGTGCACATTGAGGATAGTGCAGTTGTAGAACCGGCCTTTTATTCTCAACTAACACAATCTGTCGCTGATCGCCTGTCACTTGATCACACGTCTCTGCATTCTGCCCAGCATTTTTTTTGCATATACATGACTTTGTGGTTCTTATGGTATTCATTAGTCATTTTGTCTCGTTGTATCACTCAATCTTTCCATCATAAATTTTCCGTAGATCTACGACTTTGTTCCACTTCTACGGTTGAACATGTATACGAAGAAATCCGTAGAATCTACGAAATTACATGAAATTGCTCTGGCATCTTCAAGTGTCGGTTTCAGTGAAATACTGCCGTGTAAAGCGTGTAGACGCATGGCCTTTTTACTAGACATCAGTAATACATCAGTAAGTAGAACGTTTGAACAGCATTGTTTCTTTTCAAAAATGTAAACAATTTGAAGCCCAAAAAATCGCAGGTTTCATAACAGAAAATCGAGAGGTGGGGGAGTGTGATAGCGTCGAAGGATAACTTTTGAAACGAGTATGTACAAAGATGGTGACTTTGACGCACCATTAGCGCAAGAATAGCAGATGCAAGTTTAGATCAATAAAAATGCTTCACTCCTAAGTTTTATAGAATTCGGGTAAAAAGATATCCACCCTCATTAGTATCAACATAGCATAGTTTCATTCACAAGAAACTTTTCAGAAAGAAACGTTATTAAGATTATCAGAGTTTTCATTCTTTATATAATTTATCCAGATAATCAAAGACAGTGTTAATTGAAATTGTCATTTCAATACTCACCGTAAAGTTATTAGGGTACTCCTTATGCTGCTTATCCTTGTGAGCGTCATCAATTTCCGATTTGCCAAACGTTAACAGTAGGTTGCTCTCGGCATCTTCTAAAATGGGCAATATGTTATTAGCTGCGTAAAACTTATCGAAACAATCAGAACTAGAAACTCACTCATCGCCAACTTTTCCACAAAGTACGTATTAAACCAGAAATGGCATCGTTTTTCTTTGCGCAAAACCAAACTCTTGGCAAATTCGATTTTTACATCACCGGCCAGGGGCATGCAGTAGTCGAGCTTTGCCACTAAGCTGTCATCGACACGCTTGAACTCCGGCAAAGGCACTGGGTTTTGTCCCTTAACGGTGATTGTGCCTTCCTTAACGTTAATCGGGTGCGATAGTCGTATTTCGCAGATCTACAAAACAAAAAGAGTTCAAGCGAGTTAGCGTTAATCATGACCGCAGAAGTTACAGATGCTTACGTATAACGTCACCGGGCGGTAAGTTTCGCTGCTTCTAAGAAGCGTCGCGTAGTACTCGACGTATCGTCGTTGGGACGGAATCGTAACGCCCTTGCTGTCCCTGGTGCGTCTCTGACCATAGTAGTGCAGCGCCTCAGCGGCCGTATTGAACTGCCGACTGTACAAAAGGTAGCAGCATATCATTGTACCTGTTGGAGACATAGAAAAAATAAGAGCACGATTAGTCATTTCAACACTATTTTTCCAAAATATAATATTTATATCTTAAAGGTAGGTTAATTGGTATATTGAAATAGATCGAGTAGCACCACGTAATACAAGAGTAAATATACAACACAATACGTGACGTAAGTTATGTAACTTCAAAGCAAATCGAAAAAAAATATATTAAAACCACAAAATCTACACACATTTCAGTTGCGGGTGGCATGTGTCATAAAAACAGTCGCACAACATCCGCGCGAGACGAGATAACCTTTCAAGTGAATAATACAACAAGTACACAGCCGTTTACCCCTCAGACTAGTTGGCTAGCTGCGGAGCTTACATAATGTCAAGTGAAGATTGCAGCTTTAGTAAATAAAATTATCTCTACAAGAAAGTTTATGATCAACTTCCTCAACCGCGAATGTCGTTGGAAACTTGTTGCCTGTCACCCTCAGAAACACTTTGCTTTTTCTGTATGAAATGATTTTATAGCAGGCCACAATTAAACTCAAGCGATTCGTTTTAATGCCTTAGGCAACCAATTCTACTCTATCAACTGGAATTATGCATATCAATTGCTTCGATAATTTTGAACTAAAAACTGACAAAGAATTGTATTTCCTGCCATATAATTTTTCACCACCAAATTCCGGCAGAAGCCATGAACCCCTCTCGGACTTTCCTGCTCCTATCCTCCTGCTTTCGGGTTTTCATGTCAAAAGTAAAAATGGAATACGTGAAAAACACCATGGAAAGGAAGCAACTCTTCTGCATGTCATTAAACTTTCTGGTCGTACTCTTGTCTAAGGATTATGTTTATAAATCCGTCCTCATTGCAGTAGGATATGTTCGAGCCGGGAGTAGGCGCTTTCGAGCTGCTTTCATTGGTTTTCTGCTGGTATACTTAACAGCAGACATTGAAAAGCACCAGTTCGAGGGAGCGAAAATGTAAACTGCTAGGCAAACCTGAAGGGAATTCGTAGAATTATATAGACGCGCGGTAATCCGAGCGAAACATGTTTTGTTTCCTCCGACAATGTCTTCACCTCCTGAAAAAAACGGGCTAATTGGAGAGGCCTGCACAAAGAAATATGTCACTGATAATACAATAGTTCGCTGCCTTTTACTGTTATTTTAATTGTTTTTTTCTCTTTTTTTAATCATAGTACAAATGAGTTCTATTCCCCTCTATTTTCAAAAACTAGAAAATTTTGCTAAAATATCATTGCTACAAAAATTGGTTTTTCGAGGGTTGACATCATTTTGGTCGATTGAGGTTTCTAAGCATCCATTGGATAATTGAAATCAACTGAATTATTCACACAAACGATTGATTTTTAAGAATTAAAATTCAAAGCATCTTTGTTTTTCGTCACCAGGATTGCACGTGCGCTCAATTCTGGACAGTGAACTGGATTCTAGACGATAAAAACATTCATTTTTCTATCGTCGATATCACCGGCAGAAATACTGGGGGAGGAAATCTCAAACCTCAACTGGTACTCCTTCATTACCAATCGCTAACAATTGTTTGGAGAAAATGTCTGTAGTTCTTCAAAAAAAAAAACAAAAAAGCAGAAGGGTTGTGTGCAAGGCCACGACCCCAAATTTGACGTAGAGCTACATAAGGCTGCTTGTTATATAACATACATTGTTGAATTCGAAATTCTTCGCAAGTTATAACTTTTACATACAAACACCGACCTCTACGATAGGTGAAGTTAATGTAAAAAAGGTGATCAAAAGTTATTTTCTCGTAAACGTTACATTTTAGAGCAATACTGTCTTCTGGAAAGTTTTAGAGTACAAATGACCCTTCTTTGGACATTAACAGATCCGTAATGAATCCCCATACAAGTGAGATAAATGGAATATTTTCTCTAAAAATCAAATTTTTTTATCGCCGTCTTTGGCAAAGTTTTCCAAAATAACATAACAAAAAACTTTGCTGAAGACACTAGGTAACCATTTCTCAATCTTACTCAGCTATCTGATTATGTTCAATGATGGTAACGGTATATTTAAACAGTTCGATCACCAGCCATACAGGAGCGTATCACCGGGGGACTCTTTCCACGCCACGGGCCAAGTCCTTGGCCTCCGGCAGTCGAGTCTCCGACGTTCCAGTATCTCAAATATAGACCAATCCGTGAGCCAGGACAGTCGTGTCGAGATCGAGGGAGAGGTAAGGGTTACGAATGAGGAACTCATCGTGATCGCAAATTCCCTAAAGGTGAGCAAGGCACCGTGACCGGATGGAATACCTAACCTGGCAATCAGGCTGGCGATAAAACGGCCCCCGGGCTGCCTGGATTATTGCCTCTTCCCAGAAAGGTGGAAGCGGCAGAGATTGGTCTTACTGCCGAAGGCTGGGAAACCGCCACGGGACCCCCCATCGGCATACAGGCCGATCTGCCTGCGAGACACTGCGGGCAAGGTGCTTGAGAGGATTATCCTCAACAGACTGGTGAGGTACACGGAGGGTGTAGACGGTCGGGCAAGTAAACAGTTCAGCTTCCGGAAGAGCAGGTCCACGCTAGATAATAGCGCCTGTGCTCAGGAGCATCCACGTACCGGTGTCGCTGTACAAGACTCTGGAAAATTACTCTCAAAATCGAGTACTTGTTTACAACACGGAGGAGAGTCAGAAGTGCATCTCAATTACTGCAGGAGTTCCGCAAGGTTCAATCCTGGGCCCGGTGTTGTGAAATGTCATGTATGACGGGGTGGTGAAACTCAGGTTCCCTGTAGGAGTTGTGATCGTCGGTTTTGCAGACGACATAACGCGAGTCGATCGAGGAGGTCGAGTTGACGGCCGCGCACTGTATACTCAAGTTTGAAGACTGGATGCATTCCAGGAAACTGGAATTAGCGCACCATGAGACAGAGGTCACGGTTGTGAATAACCGCAAATCAAAGCAACAGGCGGTAGTCAGACTCGGAGACTGCTCTGTTACCTCAAAGCGATCTTTGAAGCTCTTGGGGGTTATGGTTGACGATAAGCTCACATTTAAGTGTCACGTCAACTATGCCTGCAGAAGGGCTTCAACGGCTAACGGCATACGGCAGCAAGCGTAAACATGCCAGCGTGGTTTCGTCGATACTTAGGTATGGGGCCCAGCGTGGTCCAAAGCGCAGAGTACTAACAGTTATTGTGGTAACTGGAAAGTACCTACAGGCCTATGTGCCTGAGGATTGCGAGTGCGTATCGTACAGTGTCATACGACGCAATCTGCGTCCTGGCCGGCATGATGCCTATCAGTATAGCCATTGAGGAGGACGAAGAATGCTACGTGACGCAAGAGGCATACGAGGTACGCAGGCGAGGTCCCCAATGTGGCCCGAGAGCGTGGATGCGGAAGAGACTGCTGAGCATGTCTTCTCCGTATGCCCTCGTTTTGCGCGTGCGCGGAGCGACATGATGTTAGTGAGCGGGCCAGACACTACTACTGGTCCGGAGGATGTGTGAAAACCCGAACATCTGGAGGGCGGTTTTTGCAGCCGCCTATCAAATAGTCCTAGAGCTTCAAAGCAGACGCCAAGTGACCACCGATACGCCATTGTTAGCTAACTGCCAGTCTCCAGGTTAGTCAGCTAATTAGCTAGGAGACTTGATAGAGCCAGAAGGTTGCACAGAGCATAACAGCCGCTCCCTGAAAGCAATACCTAGCGGTTGTCTCGGGGAGTATTATGGGCTGGAGACTGGAGGGTTTTTAGTGGGTCAAACTCCACACTCCCTGAGAATGGTCTGTCAGGTGTTTGGCCGCAAACTCTCCTTTTCCTGAAAAAAGGCTACATTGGCCACTCCCGGAATAACCTAGATGCCCGAAGACACCGGTAGTTGGTACATTTGCATTTTTGCCTCAAAATATACCGTAAGACACCTGTATCTTCAGCAAAAGTTTCCCAGTTAAATAGAGTTCGAATTATAAAAATCGAACAATATTTGGAAAAGTTACAGCATTTCAAATAAAAATTTCAAAAAAATGCCTATCCCAGTAATTTTGCTTTCCCCTGTATGTTATAGAGTTTCAAATTCTTCTAATTGCACATTAGGCCAAGAATGAAATCTATTTGGAAAAAAAAATCGCTTCATTGTCCATCCCATCAGTTTCCGGTCTTCTTCAAATACAATCGGAATTTTCGATCTCCAATCTTTCGCAAAGTTTCTTGATTTTCGATAAAGATATGAATCATGGAATTTTATGAAACAATGTAGAAAATCCGAAACTTACATCTATTGAAACATTGGATACATATGACTCTCTTCACGTTTTTACGTTTTTCATAAATTTGTGTGATTTGAAACATGCGCATAGAATGCGCAATTTCCTGAATCAGTAAACGAGTAACTGACTTGCTGAACACTACGCTAAGAGGCCATCCACATTCTACGGGGAAAGCTTAGGGAGGGTTTGTAAAATGCCCACGATACATATAAGATTTTTAGATTGTATAAGGGTGGTTGTGAAGGAAACGGGCGGGTCCATGTGGAATGTGCATGGCCCAGAGTTTCCAAAATATTTTGACCAAAAAATCGATTTTTGAACCGTATTGTCTTCATCAAGGCAGTTCCATTATTTATTCTCCATTTCACAAAAGTCGCAATTTTATGATTTATCCATCCAAAAGCGAAAAACGATTCTGTGCCGAACACGCATCAGTATCGGACGTGTGATCGGTGATCGCTCCGATAGAATATAAAACAAAAGACGTGTGAACAAGTGTTGGCATTGTTTGCCTGGTCGAGTGAAATAAATCCGGGTTCAAGGTCGCGCCTTTGTGCAACTGTTTCGCATCGTGACTACCAGCTGGTGCGTAAGCCGATTTGGCTGCTGGCTGAATTGTGCTACAGCAGTGGACGAGACACAAAAGAGGAAAAAGAAGAAGCCATTAGTTGACAGTGAGTTGTATCGCTGTGTGGAGTGATCTCACACCTGGCTCGCTGCTGGTGGCTGTTTGGTGCTGCTGTATTGGTGCTGCTGGCTGTAACGGCTGCAACTTCGAACGATCGGACAACCAACCTTACTGGAAGGGAGAAGTAAAAAGGTACGTGCTCTTGTCGGCGCTAGTGCGCTAGACTTAGCGGGATGGATGTAGACCCTCGCCTCCCGCGCCACCATCCCCGAACCCCTCTGACCCTGACCCTTCTGTTACCCCCTCCCCTGTTCATTCTTCAGTCCCCCCTCGCCCCAGGCTTTACCCAGACGGAGCCCAGGGCAGCTATACTGTCTATTTTCGGCCAAAGGCGGGACCGAAATCGAAACAGTTGAACCTCTTGCAGATTTCTAAAGACCTGACGAAGGAGTACAAGGGCGTGACCGAAATTTCCAAGGTCCGGCCTAACAAGCTCCGTGTCGTGGTCAGTAACCTGAAAGAGGCCAACGATATAGCTTGCTCTGAGCTCTTCACACGCGAGTATCGCGTTTACATACCCGCACGAGACGTGGAGATCGACGGTGTCATAACCGATTCGAGTCTGTCCGTTGAGTGTATACTGGCAAGTGCCAAAGGGTGCTTTAAAAACAAAACCTGTCCCGATGTAAAGGTGCTCGACTGCAAGCAATTGCGGTCAGCATCGATCATCGGTGGCAAAACAGTATACACCCCGTCAGACTCGTTTCGAGTTACGTTCGCCGGGTCAGCGCTACCAAGCCACGTCTCGATCCACCGGGTTCGTCTCCCTGTGCGATTATATGTGCCTCGCGTCATGAACTGCCTGAATTGTAAGCAGTTAGGCCACACCGCCGCCTACTGCTGCAATAAGGCACGTTGTGGCAAGTGTGGGGAGAATCATGCGGATGATTCCTGCAGTAAAAATGCTAAAAAATGCATTCACTGTGGGGAGAGTCAGCATGAGCTCTCGACATGTGCGGTGTACATGCAGCGCAGGGATAAAATAAAGAGGTCTCTCAAGGAGCGTTCGAAGCGTTCTTACGCTGAGATGCTGAAGAAGACCGTTACCACTTCTCCCATTACATCAAACCCTTATGATCTGTTGTCCTCTGATGAAACCGATTCTGACGATTCACCAGCGGGAACATCTTACGCCAATCCTGGGGAGTCTAGAAAGAGGAAAAATATTTCCTCTCCTAAACTTCCCAGAAAAGGTCCTAAGATTTCTCAAAGTGAAATGAAAGTTACAAGCAAACCAAACAGTGCTGCGAAAAAACCGAAGCAAACTCCTCCTGGGCTTGCAAATTTAAAGTCCCAGAAGGAGTTCCCAGCACTGCCAGGAACATCTAAAACCCCAGTTGTTCCTTTTGCACATCCAGTTGATGAAACAAACTCTGGATTAGTGAAATTTTCTGACATTGTGGACTGGATTTTTGAAACTTTCAATGTACCCGATCCAATTAAAATTTTTCTTACAGCATTTCTCCCAACAGTTAGATCGTTTTTGAAGCAGTTGATTGCCCAATGGCCCCTCCTTGCAGCGATTGTATCCTTCGATGCCTAATTCAACTGCGTATATGAAGGATTCTATCTCTGTCTTACAGTGGAATTGTAGAAGTATTTTACCAAAAATTGATTCGTTTAAAGTTTTGATAAATAAAAACAAATGCGATGCATTTTCCCTTTGTGAAACTTGGCTTACTTCAAATATTGATCTCAACTTCCATGATTTTAATATTATTCGCCTTGATCGAGACACCCCATATGGAGGAGTACTTTTAGGGATTGAATAGTGCTATTCTTTCTATCGTATTAACCTCCCCTCGATTCCAGGCATCGAAGTTGTCGCATATCAAATGACAATACAAGGTAAAGAGCTTTGTATTGCCTCAATATATATTCCTCCCAGAGCACAGGTTGGGCAACGGCTGCTCTTTGATTTAATAGAACTTCTTCCCTCGCCACGTTTGATTTTGGGAGACTTCAACTCTCATGGCGTGGCCCGGGGTTCCCCTTACAATGATAACCGCTCCTCTTTAATCTATAACCTTTGCGATGACTTCGACATGACTATTTAAAACAACGGTGAAATGACACGTATCCCGAAACCTCCAGCGCGCCCAAGCGCTTTGGATCTATCCTTATGTTCGACGTCGCTACGGTTGGATTGCACATGGAAGGTAATCCTTGATCCTCACGGTAGCGACCATTTGCCTATTCTTATTTCAATTAATAACGGGTCGACTCGCATGCAACCAATTGACATTCCGTATGACCTCACACGGAATGTCGATTGGAAGTTATACGAGGAAATGATTTCAAAAGCACTTGAAGAATACAACCTCCTCGCGGGCTTGATTCTCGAGGCCGCGTTGCAGGCCCAAACGAAGAAATATCCCGGCGTAACGATCAAAGAACGGCCTCCCACTCCGTGGTGGGACCAAGAGTGCTCCGATGTCTACACGCAAAGATCCGACGCGTTTAAGGCCTACCAGAAGGGAGGTATACCTGGCGACTATTTACGGTATTCGGAGCTTAATACCAAGCTTAAAAGCTTGGCTAAAGCAAAGAAACGCGGATATTGGCGTCGGTTCGTGAACGAGACGTCGAGGGAGACATCGATGAGCACTCTTTGGAACACAGCCCGAAGAATGCGGAATCGCGTAACGGTCAACGAAAGCGAGGAGTCTTCAAGTCGGTGGATATTTGATTTTTCCAGGAAAGTATGTCCGGACTCTGTTCCTGAGCAAAACATTGTTCGCGATGCGTCTCCGGGCCACGACGCGATAGAATCACCTTTTACGATGGCAGAATTTTCAGTTGCCCTCCTGTCCTGTAACAATAACACGCCTGGGTTAGATAGAATCAAATTCAACTTGTTGAAGAATCTACCCGGCAATGCCAAGAGGCGCTTGTTAAACTTGTTCAATAAGTTCCTGGAGCAAAACATTGTACCGCAGGATTGGAGGCAAGTGAAGGTGATCGCCATCCAAAAACCAGGGAAACCAGCTTCTGATCACAACTCTTATAGGCCGATTGCAATGCTATCCTGTATCCGGAAATTGATGGAAAAAATTATACTCCGTCGTTTAGACCATTGGGTCGAATCAAATGGTCTACTATCAGATACTCAATTTGGCTTCCGCCGTGCCAAAGGGACGAATGATTGTCTTGCGTTGCTTTCAACAGATATTCAGCTGGCGTATGCTCGCAAAGAACAAATGGCGTCTGCGTTCTTGGACATTAAGGGGGCTTTTGATTCCGTTTCTATTGACATTCTTTCGGGTAAACTTCACCGACAAGGATTTTCCCCAATTTTGAACAATTTTTTGCACAATTTGTTGTCCGAAAAGCACATGCATTTTACGCACGGCGATTTGGCAACTTTTCGCATTAGCTACATGGGTCTTCCCCAGGGCTCATGTTTAAGCCCCCTTCTTTACAACTTTTATGTAAATGACATCGACGAATGTCTGGCAAATTCATGCACGATAAGACAACTTGCAGACGACAGTGTAATCTCTGTTACAGGAGCCAAAGCTGCCGATTTGCAAGGACCATTGCAAGATACCTTGGACAATTTGTCTGCTTGGGCTTTACAGCTAGGTATCGAATTCTCTCCGGAGAAGACTGAGATAGTAGTTTTTTCTAGGAAGCATGAACCTGCTCAGCTTCAAACACAATTAATGGGTAAAACGATTTCTCAGGTTTTGGTACACAAATATCTTGGTGTCTGGTTCGACTCTAAAAGCACCTGGGGTTGTCACGTGAGGTATCTGATGAAAAAATGTCAACAAAGAGTGAATTTTCTTCGTACAATAACCGGACAATGGTGGGGAGCCCACCCAGGAGACCTTATAAGGCTTTACCAAACAACGATATTGTCTGTCATTGAGTACGGGTGTTTCTGCTTCCGCTCCGCAGCAAACACACATTTGATCAAACTGGAGCGAATACAATATCGTTGTTTGCGTATCGCCTTGGGTTGCATGCAATCGACCCATACGATGAGTTTGGAGATCTTAGCTGGAGTACTACCATTGAAAACCCGCTTCTGGAGCCTGTCTTCTCGTATTCTAATCAAATGTGAGGTCTTGAACCGTCCCGTGATTGAAAATTTTGAAAGGTTAATCGAACTTAATTTTCAAACCCGTTTTATGACATTGTATTTCAATCACATGTCCTAAAATATTAACCCTTCTTCGAATATTCCAAATCGTGTCGACTTATCAAATACTTCTAATTCTACTGTGTTTTTCGATACATCCATGATAGAAGAAACTCGTGGAATCCCGGATCATTTACGCGTGCAGCAGATCCCCAAAATTTTTTCCAATAAATATCGAAACATCAACTGCGACAATATGTACTACACTGACGGATCACTTCTTGATGGGTCCACTGGCTTCGGTATCTTCAATAACAATTTAACCGTCTCCCATAAGCTCGATAATCCTGCTTCTGTTTACGTCGCAGAATTAGCTGCAATTCAGTACACCCTAGGGATTATCGAAAAAATGCCCACGGACCATTATTTCATCTTTACGGACAGTCTCAGTTCCATTGAGGCTCTCCGATCGATGAAAGATGTTAAGCACTCTCCGTATTTCCTGGGGAAAATACGGGAACATCTGAGTGCTTTATCCGAAAAATCTACTCAGATTACCTTAGCGTGGGTCCCTTCTCACTGCTCGATACCGGGTAATGAGAAAGCGGACTCTTTGGCTAAGGTGGGCGCAACAAACGGTGATATTTATGTAAGACCAATTGCCTTTAATGAATTTTTCGCATTTGTACGTCAGAATACGATCATCAGTTGGAAAAATTCTTGGACCAAGGGGGAACTGGGAAGGTGGTTACATTCCATAATCCCCAAGGTATCGACGAACCCGTGGTTCAAGGGGTTGGATGTAGGTCGGGATTTCATTTGCGTGATGTCCCGGCTTATGTCCAATCACTATAGATTTGACGCGCATCTCCGTCGTGTTGGGCTCGGGGAGAGTGGTATCTGTGCCTGTGGTGAAGGTTATCACGACATAGAGCACGTGGTTTGGTCATGCCCTGTACACCGTGACGCCAGGTCTAGATTAATAGCTTCCCTGCAGGCCGAAGGTAGGCAGCCGGCTGTTCCTGTTCGTGATGTCTTGGCGAGCCGTGACCTATCCTACATGTCCCTTATATACGTTTTCCTTAAATCCATCCACGCCCCAGTTTAGTCCTATCCCCTTCCGCCTACATCCAACCAAACGACAAGAACACGTTAAGACCCCGGATCCGGAAACAGCAATCAGACCCGCACGATACTTTCAACGCCCGATGGAAACAACCCAATATGCCAGTCCGTAATATCTTGGCCCAGCAGCGGAACAAATTTAATATGCTGCTTACCTATGGCAATGAAAACCATCAAACAGCAAACCTGTGCTTTTAATGCAAAATATTCTAGCTTTAATTTAGATTTAGTTTCAGCTCGTAGTCGGCAGCGAGGATAAAAAATTTGCTTTTAGTTATTAAGATACTTTAGAAAGTAAGCTACCAGATATAATTGGCGCCGTTAAACATTGAATTGTATTTGTGCCGTGTCAAATAAACTATAGATGAAGAAAAAAAAAAACAAATTATATTCTTATTGTTTGATTCTACAATCTTCATTTTTTTATGAATAATTGAAATGTTCCGCATCACCATCAACTCATCTCCGGAAAAATCCGCTGTGAATGCAGGAAAATAATTTCCTATTAGTTCAACAGAGCAGTGCATTCTCAATGTGCATTCCAATGTTCACCAATGCAGATGAAATGACTGTCAGATACTGCCCCAACCGGAGGCTGTCGAACGGTTAAATGCTTTGAATACCGTATTTAGACTTCTAAGTTGTCATTTCAGGGACTTCACTCGATTACAGTGAAACGTTAATAATACTGCAAGTAAGATTAGACAGCACAGTTCAGTGTATCGTTACGACTCGCTGTTGTGTGAAAATGACACCTAACTAGTTTGTTACGATCTCCTTTGTTTGAAATCTAATTGGCTAGTTCAAGGATGCTCAGTAGTCACCTCAGGTGAACACAGGTAACTCGTGAATCCATTTTTCCTGCAGGCTAAAAACCCTTTTCCGGATAGTAGCTAGCGTACCGTCAAATCGCTATATCAAGTGTCGATTGCTTACTGATTTATAGCTTTAGTAACAGCAGAACCTTACGCAAGAGTGATTATCGGTACGGCATGAAACAAATTAATGTGAGTTTCGTGAAACACTCAACTGGAACTGACAATTAATCTTTATCGGTTTCATTCGTAGGAATATGCGCTTGATTCAGAACCGGCAAGGCACAGATCGAGAAACGAATATGCACCACTAACCTGTTCGTCCTTTGCCGGCTTTGCAGTGTACGGCTACCACATTTTTGCTGTCCGCTCGAAGGTGCTTATCAACGTCTTCGCAAAACGAGTTGATCAGCTCGATGTCCGGTGGGTTGTGGTCCTTGAAGGGATATCCGGAGTAGTTCTGTAATTGGAAGAGAAAAATGGTGGTTAAATCTTTGATTTGCATGTTTGAGATTAATATTGAATGTTGAACAAAATAAGTGTGATCACATAAAACTCGAACAACAGATTTAACCTATTAATTTAAACTAGTCGCATCTAGTATAAGGTGCCTTAAAAAACTCTACGATATTTTGTTACTTGAATAAGGAGATTTCAATAAATTTAATCCAACTCGTAGATCTCTTCTCTGAAGACCCTTCGATTCTTTTTTTGACGGACATCATTCAGTATGTGAAATATTATCACATGATATTGATGAAAAATAAAAATCGTTCTATGTGACAGAAAAACAGCTTTTTCAATTAATATATGAAAGCCAACGAACTCTTAGCGTACGTAATTTTTAATAACTAATTTTCGAAAATGGCGGAATGAAAATTTTGCCTATCTTTTCACATAAAACAGCTTTTATTAAAAAGCAGTCAAACTTCTGACATTTCCCTTGAAATGATTTGTTTGACATTACCTTTATGCAAAAAACTAGTGGATGTGCAAAAAAATAATTCTGTATGTTGAAAAAGTTATGAACTTATTCTGTAATGCTACAACACAACCCAACCAGAATTGCTTAATTTTTTAACACAAACATTCTGACAGCTTCTGCTCGGCAGCAGCAGTAGGTTTAATATTTAACGTTCATAAATTATGCAAACAACATTCCGTTCATTGTTCCCGAATAACCCCATCCGTGGGCTGTCCAAGTGACCGGCTAGAAATCCTCTATGTATTGAAAGTATGTAATATATCCAGGCCGACTATCAAAATGTCAAAATCAGCTGACAGAGCACCACCCAAGAGGCGACTACTCGCTCGCCCCGATGTGGTGGGGCTGTGCGCATGTGCACTGGCCAAAATGCTGCGGACGGACTGTTGTTACCGAGTTGTGTTTCCAGGCGCAATTTTTCCTCTCATAGCATTATTTATGTCTACCCCTGACGATTCCTTCTTCCTCACTTGTGACGACTATCTACGGAAATTGCCAGCGAATAGAAATTATACCACCTCATCGTCGGTCACCAACAGCTGTGCTTGCGGACAGACAAAAAGAATTGTGGATGCACAGTTTGCCAAGTTTGTTATATATAATAAAACTATATTAGTAATGTGGGTGAGGAGAAAAGAAAATATTTATGTAAGACCATCATGAAGTTTCAACAGACTGTCGAGGAAGTGTCATTGCAGTTCGTTGCCATTCGCGGATTTATAATAGTTGGCTCATTGATTATTCCGCAGCTGAATGGAGGTGGATATTATCGGTTGACTTTGGGTCACATAGATCGATAGGGACGGTTACCAAAGTAACATGCAAAATTTGAGATAGTCAATGATAGTCGCATGGTCCAAATTTCGGTCAATTTAATTTAATTGCTATTTTTTTATTCCCGCTTATTTTCCGTCGGTATAACTTCGTCACTACTGTGTCAATCATTAACGCCTGTCTCCACCCAGGACCCTAATTAACGACCGGTTGACTAACAGATCGCCGCCAATGATTTATTTCCTTATGTGATACAAGGTTTGATGCAACAGATTTCACGCCCTAAATAATCTCGCAGTGTCGGGATTAGGATTAAGCCCCTGCCTGTTGGCCAATCCTCGACGTTTCGAACCTAGGCCACCAGCGTGGTTGTCGGAGACGTTACCAACTACGCTAGGCCGACGCCCGAACAATTGCTATGAGCGCACACGCCAAGCAGGTCGCAATAAAAATTATCATCCAGCTTTCAAAGTTAACGACCTCTGAGTACCTTACACAAAGTAGCACAATTACCCGGGCAGCCCATTTGAGACAATTGATTCAAGTATACGCAGATGGGACACAAGTTGGCATGAAGCGCGTGGGTCAACTACAATCCAGGTCTAACTGCGTTATGTTTTCAATTCAATTATCATAGTCTTATGCTGTACCATTTATCATCGTTTTGATGTGCAATACCCATCACTCAGGTCACTAGGTCGGGTTTACTCTTTCATACTTTTGCATACGAACTAGCGCCTTTAGCACTCGTAGCGAGAAACAAATGATCCGGAAGAATTGGTAATTCTGTAGTGGAAATTTCACATATGCAAAAGTACAACGGTCTTACTCAGCGGTACGTTTTTTGCAGTGTAAAGTTTAAAATAATGAAATAAAATCTAAGCTGACATTATTGTATGTTATTTCTTCACGAAATTAATGCGGCCAAATTTTATCTGGAGCAGACTCGAATAAAACTTTGTTCCTGAAAAATTTAATGTGAGACTTCACGGTAAGCTTGAATCATTATCGATTTTCATACTAACTCGAACCGCATGAGCGAATTGCTGTTGCTAATCTGCTAATAACGGCAGCACTACTAAAATGATACATATCACGAAAACGATGTTAATGATTCTAGCCCGGAACAGTGCATGTATTATAAATGTACAGGCCACTTAACTACCGGCTAAGCAGCGAGAATGCCATTGTAAGTCAGCGCGATGAGAGACTGAGTGAGTGCACTGTGCTGACCCGACCCCGGGCACAACTATCCTTTATCTTAATCTGTTATCAACTAAACTGTCTAAAAACCTATTGTTATAATCTGCTTCGCGTTCCAGACTCGTCGAATACTTCGCGAGTGGCACGTGGTTCACACATACACAGTGCATCTAAGTGATGTTCAGTCGACACACCTTGCGAAATTGCACGTCTCAGCTTGACAGCTGGTTGTTACACGTCATCTAGGTAGTATCGAGGAATTTGAATCGCATGCCATCATTGGAAACAGCTGTGCACTGCTCATTTGTATTGGAAAAGCTAGCGGAGGCAACCAAGGAAATACATATAGTTGCAGCACAGTTGCTAACCGCTCAGCCCGGCAATTCAGCGGATGACAAATTGGAGAAGTGTGTTCTGTCAATTGGCGCAGAATTGAAAAGGAATAAGGAATCTTGAGGAAGAAGTGCAGAGCGGTTGTTCTGAAGCTAAGTGACTTTGAATTTTTGATATTGAATATTTTTCGTTAGTCACAATGACATCGATTTTAGGCGGAATTTATACAGTAGTGAATTTTTCCTAATGTTGACCGATAGTTAGTACCATTATTCAAGTTGTGTCAATGTAGTCAATGAATTTCTCTCTTTCCACGAACACAGTTGAGATTGCACAATTTTTATCAATATTTAACAAGCAAACAAGCTACTTGCATAAGAAATGCAAAGGTTTGAGCGCTAACCACATCCCTATCATCAACTGTAATTGGTGCTGTCGCAATGTTATTATCATCACACTTTTTGTTGGATCATGAGTTTAGGTATAACAGGATAAGCCAATCCCATACTTTCGTTACTGCTTCTTTTAGCATTCCATTGGCTAAAATTGTAAGTGAGCAGTGTGGTATTATTCTAGTAAAAAAAAAACATTTAACAGTTACTAAAAACTTAAAACAAAAAAGTGGCCCAAAAAAACTGGTCGCCTCGCGAAATTTTTTTGAATGTAAACGACAGTAGCAAGTAAAGTTTCGCCTTCATAAGGCGTCGTACAAAAATTGCGTAACGCATGAAGGGGGGAGGGGGGTTAAGTCTGCGTTACTTATTGTTACCTAGGGGAGAGGGGGAGTAGTTGAGACCGTTACGTAACTGTGATGTTTGCTCAAAATTGCAAATTTGGAGAGGGGACAGGTTGTCCAGCGTTACGGAATTTTAGGGGGGGAGGAGCCATATCGAACGTTACTTATCGTTACATAGGGGGGGACGGGATCTGAAGTCTAAGTTTTTAGCATTACGTAATTTGTGTACGACGCCCAACTCTTTGTACATGCTGAAACCTAAATAGGGTATTGAAGGTCTCAGTCTTTAAACAGCGAATAATTAGTATATGCATCAAGACACTAGAGGGGAGAACACTAGTGGCCGTTATATATACGGAACTGAAAACAGCATCCAATAAGATCGTCCACAAAATTCTTCTATGCTTGCTTTAACTACTTGGAGTGTCCGAGCAGGTAATAAAATGGATGATTTCATCCATAACTGGAAGAACCCTTCGGATGCGACTTGGCTCGTGTATCTCTTAAGCACTCATCAGCACTTCCGAGGTACCGCAGGGAACTAATATTGGCCCACTTCTGTTCACGTCATTCTTTAACGGCCTAAGCCCAATGGATACGTTGCGGCAATTTGACAGTTAGCCCATACATTTTCTGTCAAATTAGCGTCAACGCAATGCAAACGTATCCATTATGTTTGGGCCTTAACGATGTGGCAGCTCTGCTAGGAGTTAGATGTAAGCTCATTTACACAGATGATCTACACCAACGGTTTTCAACCGGTGGGAAATTCCCTCAGAGAGGGAAATTGAGGAAAGAATCGCGAGTAAGAGTATTTCACATGTATTTCGCTTTTCAGATTGACAATTCTAGCAAATATTGAGGGATTTTTTCCAGTGTGCAATAAGTTAGTTTACTAACAACCCATGCTGAGATCAAATTATATATGAAATCTGTTGTAAATAAAAGTTTTAAAACGTTTGTATATTTCCATTTCCTACAGATTTTTCTTTATGGTGCCTATAGGGGGTGGAAACGCTCGTGTGAATTACCGTGTGTTTTTAGCTTTACCGCTAAACGAAATCTGAAATTCTATTGACCTTTTTTTGCAAGGTGGCAGTAAAATCTGCTAACAGACACCTGAGAGATAGCCTTAGTGGTGGGGTTGAATTTAACCGAATTCACTAAAACCTCTCCAGACTCCAGCCCTGATCTTCCGAGAGCAACGATGAAAAATTACGTCGGGAAGTGGCTTTTTGTGATACATGCACCGTGTTTACTCTTATACCTTTTAGCTAACCCCCTGGAGACAGACAGCTAGCTACCACTAGCGTGTTAGTGTTCGACAAACCGCACTCCAGATGTCCTGATCTTTTTCCGAACTAAGTTGTTCGGAGTACTGTCTGGCCCACTCATTATCATGATGCCGCTCTTCGAGCGCGCAAAACAAGGGCATACGAAGAAAACATGCTCGAATTTGGGAGGAAACTTGGTAGATCCAGCTCGGTACCACTATTCTAGAGGAAGACTTTCTTTTACAAAGTTGTTAAATGTGGTGAAGCGCTTATTTTAAAAAATATTGGAAATTAAGATGGCCCAAATTTTTTATGAAATCAGGTATCTAACTCTTTTATCTTTATAGATAGAAAAAAAAACATTTTCTACAAGGGTGACCATTAAAACAGCCGGTATGCTTTAGTTTAAAAATTTCTTAACTTTTGAACCAGTTGATCAATTTTTGTTCTTTTGGATTAAAGGCAATTATTTCAAGTTTCAAAAAAAAAGTAGGAGAGTGGTATCCAAGACACGACCGCATGACGTTGGACTACAGTATTTTTTATTTTTTATATTTCATTAAAATAAATAGTAGACGGAATCGTAACTCTAGTATTATCTGCAGTTCTATCTAACAGTGCATTTCTAAATGCTGAGACGTTAGAGCGTTAAAAATAATAATATATAGGTAATAAAAGAATGATGTCCCTTAAGCTGGAAGTACAAAGTCAGCAGAACAAAGACTTAATAGCATGAAAATTTAGTGCTCATTCGATGCTCATTTAATGCCATATCGCCGAATTTAATGCTCCATCATTTCTTTGAGAAATGCTCTTGTTTGCTAGATTAAGAAAATAGCTAGCAGACAATATACGAAAATAGCATTTTTAGTCACAAAACAGTTCTATAACGGTCAAAAACATTTAATGCTCATTTAATGCTCTTGAAAAAAAACCTGGTTTTCATGATAATTTTATTGATCAATATCATTAATTTATAAATAAATTTTTCAATGATATGATAATACATGAATAGCTTAATTTTTTCAAACATTTTCCTCTTAAAACAATCAGAATCCTTTTGATACGATTAGATACCAATTAAATGCTCCTATACGCAAGCAGTTTCAATAACTTGAGTGCATTTTTCAATAAATTTTTTTTTTTTTTCAAAAATATTGTTCTGCTAGCTTAAGAAAAAAGTTAGCAGAACATTGACCAGAAACAGCATTTTCAAGCAATGAACTGTTGTAGAATGGTCATAATAATTAAATGCTCTTGACATAACCTGATTTTCATGATAATTTCATTGATTTTGTATGAATTTTTCAATAATATGATAATACATGAGTATCTTCAATTTTTTCAAACAGTTTCCTCTGCAAACAATCAGAATCCTTTTGATACGATTAGATACCAATTAAATGCTTCCATATGCGAGCAGTTTCAATAACTTAGGTGCATTTTTCATTAAATAAATCTTTTTCAAAAATATTGTTCTGCTAGCTTAAGAAAAAAGTTAGCAGAACATTGGCCAGAAACAGCATTTTTAAGCAATAAACTGTTGTAGAATGGTCATAATAATTTAATGCTCATTAAATACTCTTGAAAAAACCTGATTTTCATGATAATTTTATTGATTTTGTATGAATTTCTCAATAGTCAATATTAACAATAATAATATGATAATACATGAATAGCTTCAATTTTTTCAAATATTTTTCTCTGAAAACAATCAGAATCTTTTTTATACAATTAGATACCAATTGAATGCTTCCATATGCGACCAGTTTCAATAAATCAAATGCATTTTCCATCAAATATATAGCACATCAAATTCAGTAGGGTAAATATGTATAAAACGTCCCCCCGGGGCATAACGCCCCAGTCCATTTATCCGGAAACACACAAAAAATAAGACATGAGACTATTGGGTATCCGTAGCGGGTCATAGGACCAACCTTCTGTGCAAGTTTGATAATTGTCACTAGCAGCAAAAAATAAACAAAAATCACTTTTGAATTGAGCTGCTTCAGATCTAATTTCTTGCAGCGTTTTCGTAACATTTTTTCACTAATGTATAAAGTTTATTACCTGGTTTTTGTACTTATAAATTTCAAATGAACCTCTAAGCAGCTGTATCTAGTGAAGAAACGATAAAAATTGTATAATTTGCTTAAGTATTCAATGCTTTCTGCTACATTACAGCTCCCGGGTAATATGCCCCACCGCTAGCCCGGCTGATTTGTTCATTGATTTAGCGTTTGCTTCTGAGACTTCAAGCGCTGTTTCACTTCGCATGCTGAGCTGGCATATGAAGCTACTGCATGGGGTATATTATACTGCATCTGGGGCGTTTTGCTACGGTAGATTGAAAAGCTCGCAATTTTGTCATATTTTTTAACAAAATTATGGCGTTTTCGTGTAATAGTAATTACAAAACAAAATAATAGCAGTGCATTACCACCAAAAAGTGTATCCAACTGCATGAAAGATTTTTTGTTTGTGATAAACAAAGCTACAATATTGACGATGTTCCTTAGGGGGGGCGTATTATACCTGTTTACCCTACCCAGCGAATCACGGGTTGAAACCCTTATTTCGTACCCTTTTCTATAACAATAGCTCCTCTGGCAACTGTCACGCGACGCCTCTGGTGACGCGACAAGGCTCGTAGGCCGAAAACATACTGGCGCGTCCTGCCGCGGGTTGATGTACAGCTCTACTTAGGGCTGTTCACTGGCCCATTGCAGGGCGAGCCGTCTCCGCGGCGTGAGTCGCGCCGGTGTGTTTTCGGCCTACGAGCCTTGTCGCGTCACCAGAGGCGTCGCGTGACTGATTTTGCTACATGTACACAAACATTAACTTAAGTTTTTTTTTCCTTGAATTAAAGAAGAAAATCAAACAAAAGTGAAACACGTGAGCATGCTAGCGAGGCCTTTCAATTCAAAGTATGGAACACTTTTGTTTGATTTTCTTCTTTAATTTAAGGAAAAAAAAACTTAAGTTAATGTTTGTGTACATGTAGCAAAATCAGTCACGCGACGCCTCTGGTGACGCGACAAGGCTCGTAGGCCGAAAACACACCGGCGCGACTCACGCCGCGGAGACGGCTCGCCCTGCAATGGGCCAGTGAACAGCCCTAAGTAGAGCTGTACATCAACCCGCGGCAGGACGCGCCAGTATGTTTTCGGCCTACGAGCCTTGTCGCGTCACCAGAGGCGTCGCGTGACAGTTGCCAGAGGAGCTATTGTTATAGAAAAGGGTACGAAATAAGGGTTTCAACCCGTGATTCGCTGGGTACTGCATTTGATGTGCTATATATTTGATGGAAAATGCATTTGATTTATCGCATATGAAAGCTTTCAATTAGTATCTAATCGTATCAATAGGATTCTGATTGTTTTCAGAGAAAAATGTTTGAAAAAATTGAAGCTATTCATGTATTATCATATTATTATCATATTATTGAAAAATTTATACAAAATCAATGAAATTATCATGAAAATCAGGTTTTTTCAAGAGCATCTAATGAGCATTAAATTACTATGACCATTCTACAACAGTTTATTGCTTGAAATTGCTGTTTCTGGCCAATGTTCTGCTGACTTTTTTCTTAAGCTAGCAGAACAATATTTTTGAAAGAAATTTATTTAATGAAAAATGCACCTAAGTTATTAAAACTGCTCGCATATGGAAGCATTTTATTGGTATCTAAACGTATCAAAAGGATTCTGATTGTTTTCAGAGGAAAATGTTTGAAAAAATTGAAGCTATTCATGTATTATCATAGTATTGAAAAATTTATACAAAATCAATAAAATTATCATGAAAATCAGGTTTTTTCAAGAGCATTTAACGAGCATTAAATTATGATGACCATTCTACAACAGTTCATTGCTTAAAAATTCTGTTTCTGGCCATTGTTCTGCTAACTTTTTTCTTAAGCTAGCAGAACAATATTTTTGAAAAAAACCTAAATTAATCCACCTAGCGGTCAGACCCAGCCTTTCTCATTCAAACTTTCATTTGTAAAAATAGATTTACATGAACGCTTCAATCCAATAAATAAAACTACCGAACCGATCGACGTGAAAATTTGTATGTAGGGGTTTTTGGTCCCGATAATGGTTCCTATGATAGTTTGAGACCCCTCCCTCTTCTGGAAAGGAGGGGTCCAATACAAATGAAACATACATTTCTGCACAACTCAAGAACAAACCAAGCAAATGAAACCGAATTTGGCATGTGGATGTTTTAAAGGGTAATAAATATGTCCATAATGGTTCGACGCCCCTCCCTCTTATGGAAGCACATGTTTCTGCACAAATTTCTGCACATCTCACGAACTAATCTACTAAATGGAACCATATTTGGCAGGTGAATGTTTTTAGTGGTAACAAATACCTCAGACTTCAGGCAACATTTTGGATATTGTTTTTGGCACATTTTGCATGTGTAGGATAAGTACAACGATACACCGTGCCCTAGTGCTGAGTCGAGAAAATTTCCAGTTCAAAAAGATCCTCGACATAAATATATCAATCAAAGCAGGTATAGTTTTAAATAGTCTCTGAATTTCTTTTCTTTCCATAACTTTTGAGCCACATATCAAATTGTTATGAAGTTTGTTATTTGTAAGTTTGAGACATGACTCGTTCGTATGACACTAGTTATGTTCAAATAAGTCATGTGAAATAATAGACTTTCATTGTTTTATTAACAATTTAATACATAACGGTGGCTTAAGTTCAATTATAATCAAATGAAATGGGAACGTATAGGGCAGCCAACATTTGAAACCACGTGTTCAATCATAATTCATCAGTTAACCCTTAACTAGCCCGTTCATCTTATATCAATATTGTTCAAATCGGTTGTGTAGTTTCTAAGATAATGAAATTTCGTGATTTTCACATTTCGATACATTACAGACGAAGTTACAGTCCGATTACAGCAAAATTCAATAGGGTGTTATGAGGCAGCTAGACCTTTCATTTGACATTAATTTTGTGGAAATCGGTTCAACCATCTCTGAGAAAAGTAAGTGAGTTCATGTAGTCTTTGGAATATTTTTCTTTTCATATTTTTAAACATAACAGGCAAAGTAATAGTCCGATTACAAAAAAAAAATCAGCAAGGCAGCAAGACCTTCCATATGACACTGATTTTATGAAAATCGGTCTAGCCATCTCTGAGAAACATGAGTGAGATTAAATAGTCTCCAGAACACGTTTATTTCCATAAATTCTGCACCACAGGTTCAATCTTCATAAAATTCAAAAGTTAAGGGTTTTTTAGGTAGCCCGTTCTTTTGAAATTAATTTTGTTCAAATCGTTTGTGTAGTTTCTGAGATATTGATGTTTCGTGATTTTCACATTTTGATACATAACCTCGAAACTAAAAATCCGATAACAATAAAATTCAATAGGGTCTTATGGGACAACTAGACCTTTCATTTGCAATTAGTTTCATTGAAATCGGTCCAGCCATCTCTAAGAAAATCGAGTGAGATTGGGAGAGCGTTACATACACACACACATACACACACATACATACACACACACACATACAGAAAATGCTCAGCTCGTCGAACTGAGTCAAGTGATATACGACATCCGGCCCTTTTGAGCACTTTTATACCTTTAGTTTTTGCAGTGATTGCTATACCTTTCTAGGAGAAAGGCAAAATATATTTCATGGAAAATGCACCTAAGCTATTGGAACTCCTCGCATATGTTTTATTAAATTGTATATGTTTTCAGAGGAAATGTTTGAAAAAATTTAAGCTATTCATGTATTACCATATTTTTGAAAAATTCAGAAAAAAATATAAAAATTATCATGAAAATCAGGTTTTTTAGGAGCATTAAATGAGCATTAAATGTTTTTGACCGTTTTAGAACTGTCTTGTAGCTAACAATGCTATTTTCGTATATTGTCTGCTAGCTATTTTCTTAAGCTAGCAAACAAGAGCACTTTTCAAAGAAATGATGGAGCATTAAATTCGGCGATATGGCATTAAATGAGCACTAAATTTTCATGCTATTAACTCTTTGTTCTGCTGACTTTGTACTTCCAGCTTAAGGGACATAAAAGAATGAATCTTTTATATCAGCGCTGTCACTTCAAAAAAAAAACCTTAGCTCCTGCCCAGCATACAACTTCATGTATTTGAAGAGATTACGTTTTTTTTCAATAACTTAAAAAGTAGGATCTCAATTACACGATTTTTGCGTAGTTGTTTCAAGGTTTTGGCGAGTGACAGAAAAATACATTACTTCTTTAATTATGATTTAAAGAATTTTTAAATGTTTTGTTATTTTACACGGTTTATATCTAGGTTGATGCCAAAACCTAGATATTCTGGAAAGAAATGATTGATATAGAAACGCTCAAAACCTGACCACTTTTCCCTGGTTTTCCCTGGTTGAATTACTAGATTTTCAAATTCAGGCGCCTAACTTCGATATAGACGTTAGTCCAACGTCAAAAAATTACCAACAAATCAAATCCGTGTGCTTTTAAATGCGAAACATTTAAAATAATTATGATTGTTCTCATGTTTTTAAATTAAATTAGCTCAAATACATAAAATAACATATTTAAAAAAATACATGCATTGTCAAATGTGTCCTTCAAATTAAAAAAAAAGTAAAATTCTCTACAGTCGGACAATAAAACGAAATACAAAACAATGATCAAACACGAACTGTAGGACGATTGAATCCGAATGTGATTCAACCGGTGTGATTTATGTTAGAACAACACCCGAGAACCAATGGTAACAAAACTCCATGTCCGTAATTTAATATGTATCTTTATAACAATATTGATAGGCTTTTAGTTTCTGGTACGATAATAATAATGGTGTAAGAAAATTTATTTATTTAACTTCAACTGACAAAGTCTCAATGAAGTGTACAATGGGAAAAGCCGACTTGAGCTGATAACATCATAACCATTCTCGAATCGGCATAGAAACCCATTTTTGAATGAGGTGTACAGAGTTTACAATTACAAATCACATTGTTGCCATTGTTGCCGCATAAGTTGAAATATGTTCAAACTCGGGGAAATTTAGTTTTGCATAAAAATACACAAAAAAATTATATATAGAAGCCAAGGCAGAAAAAAAGTCAATTTTTGTTGCACTGTGTTATCATCCGTTTATGGTTATTGATTATGCGGGAAAGCACGGCTACCTTTACTTGGCCTCAGTGTTGCGAAGTTTCGACACAAAAAAATGAAAATGATACAATAGTAGTTTCACTCTCACTCTTTTCAAACTGATATTGAGTGTCGCCCGAGTTAATTATCAGTCAATAATCATGTCAGTGAAATAAATGATATATCTTAATTAATATCAAAATTATTTGATCTGAGCCAATCCATTGCATGAAGTCAATAAAGTAGGTAATTATAAGCGCCTCCATCCTACACCGCATAAACATCGCTAGAGCAACATAGTGTGTGCGAAATCACAGTAATGCTGCCAGTCAGCATTATCACTGTCAACTGATTGGAGCTGAAAGCAATTATCTCTTTCAGCTCGATCGTGTTGATGCTGATATTCGCAGTTTTCAGTTTTAACTGAGAAACTATCACTGACAGTGAAAATTTGCAACCCTGCTTGGCCTGCGCCGAGACGACGAAACACTTGTGTGGTGGAGAAAACCATCCCAGATATGACTCCATCCCAGTGGGAACAACTGCGTGTTTACAACACGGATGGCCTGCCAGAAGCTATCCTGTTCCCAGGTTATTTTTCTAATAGTGTGGACTCTTCAAACGAGAAGATACTGCCATTCATCCAGAATCACAACGACGGTATCTCTGCACTGGAGTGGCGCGTAAGTAACCGCAAGGTTGCAGGAAAAACCGTCGAACTGTTTCTAAAGAAGGGTTCTTGGCCTTACGGACTCAAAAGGTAGGTTAATCAACTTTAACAATCAGCCCAAAACTTAGTACTGCAATTCTGTTAAGCAAAGTAATCAAATTCACTCCAATTACAGAATTTATTCAATATGACGTCGTTTCCATAATAGCGGAAGTCCCGACGTCCATCGGGAAGCAGGACATAGTCATCGCATACGCTTACTTCCTTGGGAACCTGGACGATATTCCGCTTCCCGAGGTCTGCGCTCTAGTGAGGTACTGGAAAGCAAGTAATAAGCCGATCGTCCTCGGTTGCGATGCGAACGCTCACCACATGATTCGGATACCCATAATTGGAATGAGTACTTTTTTGAATATCTTACTTCCAACGAGGTCAATATATGCATTGTAAGGAACAGCCCCACCTTCACAAACGCCATAAAAGACGAGGTCCTTGACTTGGAAACACGTCCTGTCTCTTCCATCACTGAATAAGTTCTTACTGAACTTGTGTAAAGAGTGAAATACCTGGGGATTATTCTGGATGGTCAGCTGAATTGGACGGCTCAAAATGCTTATGTCAGAAAAGCTACAGGGCCTGTAGCACACTATCCAGTAAAACCTATTCGAAGGCGATCAGGAATTAGTTTGGGAGTGCAGCGCAGAACTACGAGAGCTACCTCGACAGAATCAATTGCTACTGTACTGGGTACCTGGATACTGTGGTATCGAGGACAATGAAAACGCTGACAAGGGTTGCAGATAAGCTAAACAGCTAATCTCTCCAAACCCTGCTATAACCAAGAGGCTTCTCGGTCTCAAGCGTGGTTAGCTAAGTCTCTACACGGGAGTTATTGCCAGACACTGTCCTGCTCTTTACCACCTGAAGAACATCGGAATCGTCGGATTTGATAACTGTCGCTTCTGCAACCTTGCAGTTGAAACGTCCACTCGCCTGCTTTGTCTTTGTGAAGCTCTTGCTTTTGCAAGGTACTACTTCTTCGGACGTTACCTTTTAACTTTATTATCAGGTATAAAACTCTAATCCTCAAAAGGTTGTTAGTCTTTTTGACTATGCGATACTAAATTGAGGCACAGCATCACTACCAATCAACCCTACTCTATCAATAATTACGGTAACCTCGTACTCTGTGTACAGCAATCAGGGCCTGCCACAAAAGACAATCAATATGATGGTCGCAGTGGCTCTCTTAGTCCCAATGCCCTTCAGGCATACAAAAAACTTCTATATGCTAAATTTGGTTCCATTTATTTGATTAGTTCTCGAGTTATGCAGAACCTTGTATTTTATTTGTATGGAAGCCCTCACTTCCAGAAGCGTCTTAACTATCCTCATTACCTATCTTAGTCTCGAAAACCATTACATATAAATGTTCAGTAATTTTTAAATCTATAAGGATTAGATTAGGGGACGGGACACGACAATGCTGGGTATACAGACGCGAGGCATAATAGATGTGAGGCATAATGGATACGAGGTATAATGCCACAAGGCATAACAGACGCGAGGCCGAATGGACGCAAGGCGGTGTTGTATGATCGCATGAGATCCAATTATCGTGACTATGTGTCCCGGGTTTGCAACATCCATTTTGCATCAAAATGTCTATTGAAAAATATGTTGCACGTTTGATGATTGACAAAAAGCGTCATTCAGTGAATTATATACTAAACTCAGATTTATTCAGTAAGACTGTCGCAGTGGCATTTTCAGTACCCAGTGCCCTTCAGGCATACATTAGTTAAAAAAAAACTCAGATATTTTTTACTCTGCGTATGTAGATCAAATGTAAATATATCATGCGGCGAAGACGTTTAATCGAGAGCAAGGTAACAAGGCGGCACTAAGCCGCCGTGGTGTCCGCACTCCGAAACGACCGCAACCCGCCGTCGGAAGCAGCGGCCTCTCGCACACAAACGACTTATCTACTGGTTTACTAGGTCTGCTCTTTCGCTTATTTAAGTCCGAACGAGCGGTAGTGAGTACGGACAGTATTCACTCGAACAGTGAGTCGGGGTGTCATCCTATTTTTATATGTTCGGAAAAAATCCACTTTATATCACATTTTTCGTCAGTGTTGCTATCAGAATCAATCGAAACAGAATAGATTGCATAATCAAGTACATGAACACGCTTCCTTACGGTAACAGATACCCTAGTTGAAATAAAAATATGCTTTACTGTGCTTTAAGGATTGTTTGGATCAGTAAAACAAACTAACTCACCGCGGTTACTATCAAGCAATAAAAAGATCAGTTGGACCCACGGAGGATAGAAGCAAAGCGCGATAAGGTTATCTAAATTCAATGCTACTCTTAAAAAGATTATGTGAGCTGCTTGTGAACTATGAATTCACCTACATCCACATAATTTCAAAGAGTTTTCATTGTCATTTTTAAAATTGCCTTAATACGCTATGCAAGAGTATGGTACTCGGTTTCAAAATAATCTTATAGCGGTTTCATCAGGCGGTTCAGATGATTTATATGGCTTAAATAGTAACATTGAGAAATAGGCTATGCAAACTTTTAAAAGAGTAAAACTTGAATTTTATTTGGGTACCACTATCGGTATTTTCAAATTATTTCTAAAATTTTGTTTAAACATCAAGCTTGCTCGCAATCATTTCTGAAAGACTGATCTGAATTGTTTGAGTAATTGCTAACAAAAAATTCGACCACACTGCTAGTTGACTTTGAAAAGGTTTCACCACCATCGAATAAAGGCTAACATATATGCATATTAAAGCCTAAATCCGCACCTCTATCGGTTGTTTCCAGACCACCGTTCTACCCCTCATCAGTGCATCATCCTCATCAACATTCACAGCGCAGCGGCAACAGTCACTCATCAACGGCACTACCAGAAGCTGCCGCCAGCCTCACCAACAATTATGACGCAGCAGATCGTTCGGGGCGATCAATTATCGCAATTACGATTATTTAACAATCAAATTATTTCACCGGGAATCCTCGCACAGTCGCAACGGTTGCCGGGTGCAGCTGACTGTCGAACACGCTAGCGAAGAGCTTCGCTGCTATACTTTATATGTCTACTAGTAGAGAGGAACGCCACGTGCCGCTAGAAGCGACGATGGAAGATTTTGCGAATCAGAGAATTGTCATCGGTGACGAACAGTATTGTACGCAATGTTCATACAAAAATTATTATTGTTTTCGAGTAGATTCTCAGTATGTTAGCTCTATTGTTAATAATACGCGGGATTCGCGATTCACTGTGAACATTCAACATATTTGCATCTTTGGACCAGAGTCTCACGCAAGTAAACACCAATCATTACTAGCGGTGTATCAATGTTTGTTCTTTAGCGTTCAAATATGCAAATAGTAAAATTCCAAGCAGCCTCTAGCGACGGTAAACAACCGGTGCTAAACTGGACCAAGGTTAATGCTATGTGCGGGTATGTGTGCGTGTTCGGGTAACGCACGCTACACTCGAAGCAGGACTTACCGGAAAGCGCTCATGGTTGTAGTTCCGCTCCGAGCAAAGGTTGTAGATCTTATAGCATCCAGCGTGATTCTTCTCTAGCATCTTTTGCACGTCCTCGATCTTGTTACGGTACAGTGATTCCAGCTGCTCAGCCGGATAGCCCATGGCGATGATTCGATCGTTAATATCTGAAAAAAATGGAGCGGGCGAAAAAAAACACGGTGGGTTAGTTAACGTTCATCATGATGTTGTTTCCTAGTCTGGAAAGATATCGTTCAAGTTTTTTTTTTTTGAGATTGTAATCAGAGATATTAAATTTAAATAATTAAACCAAAACTAAGGCGCTGACTGCTGGTAATTATGGATGCACGAGCGGCGGTGAGCAACAGCCCAAAACAGGTGAGAGTATTTAGATTCGCTACGCCGCACCGCCCGCCCGCCCGAACTTGGCGTAGGTTCAACGACGAACATGCACAAAGGGAACTGTGCGTTCGATGCAAATGTGCGCAATATGAATAACAATATGATCCCTTAAAGCGGCTGCAATAGCAGTAGCGGACTCACAGTTCAATGGGTTTCTCAATCAAGCGGGATCGAAATTTAGTTTTATTTTGCAGAAATACCGGATGATTTGCATTTTGAAGGTTTATTTAATAGTGGTATTTATATCATTAATTACCATCAATTTATGACTAAACGTGTTAATATGCTTATGCGACGAAAGAGAATTTTGTCTCGGTTAAAAGTCGTGGTTCATGGTAGCAATTTACACGATTCTCTATTTCGGAATCACCAATTTATAATTATCGACCTATTTTAAAACTTCTTCACTCATAAATCGTGTATCTTGGAATCAAGATTTTCAATGAGTTTTCCAAATTTAACTTCGCGAAAACAACTGGATTCGATACAGTAAAAAAACTAGAGCTGATTGAAGCCTAGCCTAAACGTTGAAGCCCCGTTAACAGTAATTTGGGAACTGTAAACTGTGAATTAAACAGTTTTGCTTACTAATTATATTGCAACATTGAAATGTGATCAATACAAGTAGAATATTCACCATAAAACGGTCGTTAGAGCTTTTTTTTTATTACATTTTTTGCACATTTTACGTCATTCGCGCAAATCTTCTGTTTACCAGAACGAAGCGACAAATGTACACACTCGTCAAACAGTGAACCCGACAGAAGTGTAGCTAGGGTTTAAAATGCAATTGTGTTGTGCTCTGATAATAGAAACTTTCGCAGTCCTGAAGTGTTGTATCAAGAGGATTCTGAACTGGAAAGATGACGATCACAGCTCCTCTTTTGTGGTACCCTGCTTACACAACCAAGGCTGTACCAGATAACCACAACCAACACCACCGTCGCCGCCAGCAGCGGCAGCGTGATCATTTCACTGATTGACACACATCTGTCTGCAGCCGGTTGGTGCGGTGGGTGCGTCCGGGCAACGACTTGGTGAAGTGAAAGATTTTTTTTTAAGTATCGTTCAGCGAATATGTATGTACATAGTAGCCGAATCATTACCGCGGTGAACGAGTTGAGCCTGCCTCGTGAAATGAGGAGTGTAGCAGATCGGAATCGAGCAGGTTTCTGTTGTTACGAGTCGCAGTTGCGTTTTCATTGATAATATGATTTGATAATTTCAATCCCTAATCATAATTTTGGGATATGGGCTGTATTAATGAAAAATAAATATTGGCGCACATCGCTAATAATGAAGATAACCGCTAATTCTAAAATAGTAGAACTAAATAGGAAAAGGTATTTCCGTTTTTCATCATCTCTAGCATAAGCAATCGACTAGTAGTAAAATCGGGAATGATCGGTACAGATTGATTTACGAAATAGAGTAGAATTTCTTTTACAATGAAATAAAATTCGAAAAAAATGGTTTTATAGCAGTGATTCCCAACCTTTTTTGCTCTGCGGCCCCTTTTGATAAACACAAAGAGCTCTGCAGCCCCTTTGCGAAGCACAGGGAGTAAAAAATATTTCAAGTTTATCTTGCTCGCAATATAAATAAAAAACTCGTGCGAAACAATAGCAGAACAACCGAACAGTACCAAGCCTTTCGAACATCTTGGCATTTTTAAACTCGCAAACGAGGCGAATGCCAAATTAGGCAAAGCCTCTTTAAAACAAAACAAAAAAAAACTCGCAAACCTATTTATAACAGCAACTCATTCAACTTATGAATTAAGGGGCCGTCTACATCTAATATGGAATCTAAAAATGTCATTTTAGACTCCCTCCCGCCGTCATCCCAGCGGACATTGACCAAACCCCTAACCCCTCTCTTTGTACATGTGGCCATCCACATTTCACGGGGAGCTTACGGACTTTGGTTTGTAAAATACCCACGGTTCATAGCAAATTTACAAAATTTCTATGGGCGGTCTTCCACGAAGGGGGAAGATTTCACAAGCCGTCAAGAATCTGTCCACATGAAATGTGAATGGCCCCAATGAAAAGTTAAAAATCTTTGCTTCTGTGGTTTATTTAGTAATTAAACATAGAATTATCAGCAAATCAATAACAAAATTAACTTTAAATTCAGTCCAAAGCCGTCTACTAGACCAGAAAAACCATTAATGAAAAGAATCCTATCAAAATTTAGTCTAGCAGGGCTGGAAAACGCACCAAAAGAACAGCGAAGGGCAAACCAAAAATTGATTCCAAATTTTGCTGTAAATGATTCCGGAGTTGGAAGACACTAAAAACAAAAACGATTTCAAGTGACGCTGGGAATTTTGTTTAAAAAAGAGCTGAAATGTTAATCATATATTAGTTCTAACTCCTCTTCAAACCAGTAAATAATTTCATAGTCCCAGACAACTGAAAGGAATATATATATATATATATATATATATATATATATATATATATATATATATATATATATATATATATATATATATATATATATATATATATATATATATACGTTATGAAAAGACGAGCCCATCCGACCATGCCAACACGCCGCATCGATCGACCACAGCAACCGATGCGCCAGGGAATTGATGAGCCAGGAGAAACCAGCGTAGCAACAGCCAGGGTAACTACATCGAGACGACCAACGCCAACTTGCCCCATCGATCGGACGCAACGATCGATGCACCGTAGAAATGATGAGCCAGGAAGAATCCAGCGTAGCAACAACCCAGGAAGGCAACGTAGACACGACCAACGAGTACCAACGTGGAGGACCCATCGAACGATATTGGTTGTGCTGACTAGGTAGATTTAGTTAATAAAAGGTTTAGCGATAGGAATATCGAGTTAGTCTTAAGCGTGCGTTCTATTGTAATCGGTCTTAAACGTGAATAAATATTTTTTTATAATACTCGTAACCATTCGAGCATTACTTATATATATATATATATATATATATATATATATATATATATATATATATATATATATATATATATATATATATATATATATATATATATATATATATATATATATATATATATATATATATATATATATATATATATATATATATATACAAATAATGTATAAAAACACTTTAAAATTCCCAAGAATAACACAATAGACTTCAAAATATACACTAAATTGAATTCTGATAAAACAAAATTGGAGGCCAAAGTTTACTTCTCATAAAGTTGTAAACCGCTCGAACTAACCGAATAAGAGACCAAAAATAAAATGGTTTCAATAGTTAGTTAAATATCGCTGGAAGCTCCTGTAGAAGTTGAAGAAAATTTTTTTTCTAAAAACTAGAAAAGGATAAAACAACATAAATGCACCAAGTTTAATTGCATGAGACCAACATTCCGAGAAAAAAACTAGCTAAAAACATTTCCAACAGAAACTAACAATAAAAAAAGCTAAACCAATTTCAATTCAACAAGTTCTAAGGATCATTCCGCGTCGAACACTCGACAGAAACGGACGTGCAAAGTGGTCGTTCTATTACAATCCGGTCCGTGTGTACGAATAGCCAAACAAAAGAGTGTAGTATTCGCGCTAAAGGCCAACTAGATTGTGAGTTGTGTCGCTACGTTCTGTACCCGGCTCGCAACTTTGGCTGTATTGGTGCAAAATACCAGCTGCAGTTTTGATCTGTGCACAGTGAATAGATCTTTCGAGTTCAAGGCCATCAGTTGACAGTCGAGTCGTGCCGCTGTGCTGAGTGATCTCACACCCGGCTCACTGCTGGTGGCTGTATTGGTGCTGCTGTACTGGTGCTGCTGGCTGCTCTGGGTGCAGCTTCGAATGATCGAACAACCACTGCTGGAAGGAAGAAGTAAAGAGGTACGTGTTCTTGTCGGCGCTAGTGCGCTACATTTAGCGCGATGGATATAGATCCCTCGCCTCCCGTGCCACCATCCCCGAACCCCCCTGACCCTGAGCCTTCTGTTACCCCCTCCCCTGTTCATTCTCCAGTCCCCCCTCGCCCCAGGCTTTACCCGGACGGATCTCAACAGGGCAGCTATACTGTTTATTTTCGTCCAAAGGCAGGAGTGAATTCAAAGCGATTAAACATACTGCAAATTTCTAAAGACCTGACGAAGGGGTACAAAGCCGTGAACGAAATTTCCAAGGTCCGACCTAACAAGCTCCGTGTCGTGGTCAGTGATCTGGCACAGGCCAATGCTATCGCTTGCTCTGAGCTCTTCACACGCGAGTATCGCGTTTACATACCCGCACGAGACGTGGAGATCGACGGTGTCATAACCCATTCGAGTCTGTCTGTCGAGTGTATCCTAAAAAGCGCAACCGGTTGCTTCAAAAATACCGAAACACAGGCGAAGATTTTGGATTGTAAGCAATTGCGGTCCATGTCTCTCGTCGGCGGTAAAAAAGTTTACACTCCGTCAGACTCGTTTCGCGTTACGTTTGCCGGATCTGCACTCCCTAGCCACGTCTCGATCGACCGGGTTCGTCTGCCTGTACGATTGTATGTACCCCGCGTTATGAATTGCACCAATTGCAAGCAGTTAGGCCACACAGCCGCCTACTGCTGCAATAAGGCACGATGTAGCAAGTGTGGGGAGACTCATGCGGAAGATTCTTGCAGTGTTAATGCTGAAAAATGTATTCACTGTGGGGAAAACCAGCATGAGCTCTCCACATGCCCGGTGTACATGCAGCGCAGAGATAAAATCAAGCGGTCACTTAAGGGGCGTTCAAAGCGTTCTTACGCTGAGATGCTGAAGAAGACCGTGACCACTTCTACCATAACATCGAACCCCTTTGATCTGTTGTCCTCTGATGAAACCGATTCTGACGATTAATTAGCGGGAACATCTTATGCCAATCCTGGGGAGTCTAGGAAGAGGAAAAATGTTTCTTCTCCTAAACTTCCCCGTAAAGGTCCTAAGATTTCCCAAAGTGAAATGAAAAGTACAAACAAACCAAACAGTGCTGAGGAAAAACCGAAGCAAACTCCTCCTGGGCTTGCAAATTTAAAGTCCCAGAAGGAGTTCCCAGCACTGCCAGGAACATCTAAAACCCCAGTTGTTCCTTTTGCACATCCAGTTGATGAAACAAACTCTGGATTAGTGAAATTTTCTGACATTGTGGACTGGATTTTTGAAAATTTCAATGTACCCGATCCAATTAAAATTTTTCTTACAGCATTTCTCCCAACAGTTAGGTCATTTTTGAAGCAGTTGACTGCCCAATGGCCCCTCCTTGCAGCGATTGTATCCTTCGATGCCTAATTAAACTGCGTATATGAAGGATTCTATCTCTGTCTTACAGTGGAATTGTAGAAGTATTTTACCAAAAATTGATTCGTTTAAAGTTTTGATAAATAAAAACAAATGCGTTGCATTTATATTGATCTCAACATATTGATCTCAACTTCCATGATTTTAATATTATTCGCCTTGATCGAGACACCCCATATGGAGGAGTACTTTTAGGGATTAAAAAGTGCTATTCTTTCTATCTTATTAACCTCCCCTCGATTCCAGGCATCGAAGTTGTCGCATGTCAAATGACAATAGAAGGTAAAGAGCTTTGTATTACCTCAATATATATTCCTCCCAGAGCACAGGTTGGGCAACGGCTGCTCTTTGATTTAATAGAACTTCTTCCCTCGCCACGTTTGATTTTGGGAGACTTCAACTCTCATGGTGTGGCTTGGGGTTCCCCTTACAATGATAACCGCTCCTTTTTAATCTATAACCTTTGCGATGACTTCGACATGACTATTTTAAACAACGGTGAAATGACACGTATCCCGAAACCTCCAGCGCGCCCAAGCGCTTTGGATCTATCCTTATGTTCGACGTCGCTACGGTTGGATTGCACATGGAAGGTAATCCTCGATCCGACCATTTGCCTATTCTTATTTCAATCAGAGGCGACGCGTGGCCAAGTGGGCTACCTGTTCAATCAATTTTCGCAACATTGAAACAATAGTATTGTGAAAAAAGATTTGACCAGTTTTATTTACCTATATAGCAAAGGAGTCCTACTGTCTATTATGAGCGCTAATTTTTGATAATTTCTACGTAGAATAATGATATCTGCTTCATTTTATAGAGGAAATCTGTTTTCCACAGCTATTATCATGATTCTCAATAACTATGACCGATTTTGGCCCTACAGAACTGATAAAGTTCGTTCAACGGATGCCGTTGTGTTAGGCAATGCCAGATCATTCTGCCAGCTAAAGCGTTTCAGAATAAACTTTTTGCAGGCTTTTTCTAACGAAAGTCGAAATTATGTTTATTATCTTTTTGCCTTTAAACTCTTCACGTGAGTAAAGAACCTAGCTTTATTTATTGAATTTTTGTTCGATGCTAAATCGTTTCCTTAGACGATGATAAAATTTAAAACTAGAAAGTGAGCAGCGCGTAAAAAGACAAATGTGTACTATACGGGCTATACGACGTTCAAGTTTTCGAATGAACAAAATGGATGAAAAGGCTTGAATGAAAACCAAAGAACACCACCACATCCAGAAAAATAATGAATCTGCTACGAAAGCTCTGAAAATTGAAATCCGCGTACTCTCGCGGCCACATGGACTCTCTCAAATTTTAATGATGTCGTGTCGTGAGAAGAAACAGAAAGGCAAAACGAAACAAGTGAAAAGACACTGAAGAGAGGGTGTATAAAGAATGTCTTCTCTCGTTGCTATCGGCTTTTCGTTCAACAATGAGTTTGAACCAAAAATGTCATTTTTACGCAAGGCGTTGCATTAGTAGTGGTGAACATAACAGACTGCGTTTGCCCTGTCGCAGAGAAGTGTGAACGACGCTCGGTTTAAATGAAAGGCCTGAACAAACGGTAGTCATTACTGAGTGTGGGTTGCGTTGCGTGTGAGGTGTATGGCGTAGTTTGAAGTGTAGCTCATCAGGTTACATTCTTCACGGCGCATAAGATTACACTGTTGACAACACAGTTGACAACAGAATAAGCATGTTCGGGATAACATTACAATTACAAATAAATTACTATCGATGACTTTTCATCCACTCCAAAAATGTGAAATGGTTAACTTTTTGTCTGAGATTGTCTACCTGTCCTATGAACAGTTTGAACAGGTGGACAAGACGTCTCTGATTTCAATAACGGGTCAACTCGCATGCGACCAATTGGCATTCCGTATGACCTCACACGGAATGTCGATTGGAAGTTATACGAGGAAATGATTTCAAAAGCGGTCGAGTCGATTCAACATCATCCACCACTTGAAGAATACAACCTCCTCGCGGGCTTGATTCTCGAGGCCGCGTTGCAAGCCCAAACGAAGAAATATCCCGGCGTAACGATCAAAGAACGGCCTCCCACTCCGTGGTGGGACCAAGAGTGCTCCGATGTCTACACGCAAAGATCCGACGCGTTTTTGGCCTTCCAGAATGGAGGTATACCTGGCGACTATTTACGGTATTCGGAGCTTGATACCAAGCTTAAAAGTTTGGCTAAAGCAAAGAAACGCGGATATTGGCGTCGGTTCGTGAACGAGACGTCGAGGGAGACATCGATGAGCACTCTTTGGAACACAGCCCGAAGAATGCGGAATCGCGTAACGGTCAACGAAAGCGAGGAGTCTTCAAGTCGGTGGATATTTGATTTTGCCAGGAAAGTATGTCCGGACTCTGTTCCTAAGCAAAATATTGTTCGCGATGCGTCTCCGGGCCACGACGCGATAGAATCACCTTTTACGATGGCAGAATTTTCAGTTGCCCTCCTGTCCTGTAACAATAACGCGCCTGGGTTAGATAGAATCAAATTCAACTTGTTCAAGAATCTACCCGGCAATGCCAAGAGGCGCTTGTTGAACTCGTTCAATAAGTTCCTGGAGCAAAACATTGTACCGCAGGATTGGAGGCAAGTGAAGGTGATCGCCATCCAAAAACCAGGGAAACCAGCTTCTGATCACAACTCTTATAGGCCGATTTGCAATACTATCCTGTATCCGGAAATTGATGGAAAAAATGATACTCCGTCGTTTGGACCATTGGGTCGAATCAAATGGCCTACTATCGGATACTCAATTTGGCTTCCGCCTTGCCAAAGGGACGAATGATTGTCTTGCGCTGCTTTTAACAGATGTTCAGCTGGCGTATGCTCGCAAAGAACAATTGGCGTCTGCGTTCTTGGACATTAAGGGGGCTTTTGATTCCGTTTCTATTGACATTCTATCGGGTAAACTTCCCCGACAAGGATTTTCTCCAATTTTGAACAATTTTTTGTACAATTTGTTGTCTGAAAAGCACATGCATTTCACGCACGGCGATTTGGCAACTTTTCGCATTAGCTACATGGGTCTTCCCCAGGGCTCATGTTTAAGCCCCCTTCTTCACAACTTTTATGTAAATGACATCGACGAATGTCTGGCAAACTCATGCACGATAAGACAACTTGCAGACGACAGTGTAATCTCTGTTACAGGAGCCAAAGCTGCCGATTTGCAAGGACCATTGCAAGATACCTTGGACAATTTGTCTGCTTGGGCTTTACAGCTAGGTATCGAATTCTCTCCGGAGAAGACTGAGATAGTAGTTTTTTCTAAGAAGCATGAACCTGCTCAGCTTCAAACACAATTAATGGGTAAAACGATTTCTCAGGTTTTGGTACACAAATATCTTGGTGTCTGGTTCGACTCTAAAGGCACCTGGGGTTGTCACGTGAGGTATCTGATGAAAAAATGCCAACAAAGAGTGAATTTTTTTCGTACAATAACCGGACAATGGTGGATAGCCCACCCAGGAGACCTTATAAGGCTTAACCAAACAACGATACTGTCTGTTATTGAGTACGGGTGTTTCTGCTTCCGCTCCGCAGCAAACACACATTTGATCAAACTGGAGCGAATACAATATCGTTGTTTGCGTATCGCCTTGGGTTGCATGCAATCGACCCATACGATGAGTTTGGAGATCTTAGCTGGAGTACTTCCATTGAAAAACCGCTTCTGGAGCCTGTCTTCTCGTATTCTAATCAAATGTGAGGTCTTGAACCGTCCCGTGGTTGAAAATTTTGAAAGGTTAATCGAACTTAATTCTCAAACCCGTTTTATGACATTGTATTTCAATCACATGTCCCAAAATATTAACCCTTCTTCGAATATTCCAAATCGTGTCGACTTATCAAATACTTCTAATTCTACTGTGTTTTTCGATACATCCATGATAGAAGAAACTCGTGGAATCCCGGATCATTTACGCGTGCAGCAGATCCCCAAAATTTTTTCCAATAAATATCGAAACATCAACTGCGACAATATGTACTACACTGACGGATCACTTCTTGATGGGTCCACTGGCTTCGGTATCTTCAATAACAATTTAACCGTCTCCCATAAGCTCGATAATCCTGCTTCTGTTTACGTCGCAGAATTAGCTGCAATTCATATCGAAAAAATGCCCACGGACCATTATTTCATCTTTACGGACAGTCTCAGTTCCATTGAGGCTCTCCGATCGATGAAAGATGTTAAGCACTCTCCGTATTTCCTGGGGAAAATACGGGAACATCTGAGTGCTTTATCCGAAAAATCTACTCAGATTACCTTAGCGTGGGTCCCTTCTCACTGCTCGATACCGGGTAATGAGAAAGCGGACTCTTTGGCTAAGGTGGGCGCAACAAACGGTGATATTTATGAAAGACCAATTGCCTTTAATGAATTTTTCGCATTTGTACGTCAGAATACGATCATCAGTTGGCAAAATTCTTGGACCAAGGGGGAACTGGGAAGGTGGTTACATTCCATAATCCCCAAGGTATCGACGAACCCGTGGTTCAAGGGGTTGGATGTAAGTCGGGATTTCATTTGCGTGATGTCACGGCTTATGTCCAATCACTATAGATTTGACGCGCATCTCCGTCGTGTTGGGCTCGGGGAGAGTGGTATCTGTGCCTGTGGTGAAGGTTATCACGACATAGAGCACGTGGTTTGGTCATGCCCTGTACACCGTGACGCCAGGTCTAGATTAATAGCTTTCCTGCAGGTCGAAGGTAGGCAGCCGGCTGTTCCTGTTCGTGATGTCTTGGCGAGCCGTGACCTATCCTACATGTCCCTTATATACGTTTTCCTGAAATCCATCCACGCCCCAGTTTAGTCCTATCCCCTTCCGCCTACATCCGACCAAACGACAAGAACACGTTAAGACCCCGGATCCGGAAACAGCAATCAGACCCGCACGATACTCTCAAGGCCCGATAGAAACAACCCAATATGCCAGTCCGTAATATCTTGGCCCAGCAGCGGAACAAATTTAATATGCTGCTTACCTATGGCAATGAAAACAATCAAACAGCAAACCTGTGCTTTTAATGCAAAATATTCTAGCTTTAAGTTAGATTTAGTTTCAGCTCGTAGTCGGCAGCGAGGATAAAACATTTGCTTTTAGTTATTAAGATACTTTAGAAAGTAAGCTACCAGATATAATTGGCGCCGTTAAACATTGAATTGTATTTGTGCCGTGTCAAATAAACTATAGATGAAGAAAAAAAAAAAGTTCTAAGGAAAACAGGAAAATAAAAAAAAGGAGCTTAAATTTACCTTACGTTAGAAAAATGCCGAAACCTACTATCAAAAACGTGTCTCAAATTAAACTCAAAATTCATTAAAACAACAACATAAAAATAATCCTAATTAAGTCCGAAAAATAAAAACTATTTTATAGACACAGTGGAGAACAAAATAGAAAATAAAAACGATAATAACATTCATATAATTTACAAAGACTAATGACTAGAAATGGGCTAAACGTGCTTAAAGTGGTATCAAAAACAGAATTAACCAGAAAAGCGGTAGAAATGGTTGATAAGTGGACAAGAGTAAGCTAAAAATCGATTTTCAATCATAATACCTATAATAGGGTGACAATGACTATGGAAAAAAAATCATCATCGAATTTCAAAAATTGACCATGTATATTTTTGTTTATTGACCCAAAAAAATGACCTGTTCGAAATTTCAGCTGAATCGGACAAGGGCGACTACATGAAATTGGGAAAATCACATTTTTTTTTTCGACATCGAGATCTGATGTTATCTCGAAAAATTTTTTTTTACAAAAATTAACTTTCTGGGATTTAGCCGTTTTCTGTGCAAGTCTAATATGGATAATTTTAGAATTGGCCTCTAAAATAACTCACAACTCGCTCCAAATTACATGCAAGTTATTTTAATGTTTATCAAGCATCTTCAACTTGATTTCAAAAAGTTTTACCCCCCGAAGATTCTGTAGGAATCTGAAAGAAAAGATGTCTCAACTTCTAACATACAAGACGATATTTCCACGTCGACCAGAGTGGAAAATACTGTGAGATCTATCAAGTCGGCGTTACTTCAAAAAGGTGAGGCAACATTGATACCGTTACTAACGAAGATTTTAAAGGCTAGTATAAGATTTAACTTCATTCCGTTGAAAAGTAGGGCAGTGCGGGTTATCTTTATAGCAAAAACGGGCAATAGAGATAGAAATAACCCCAAAACTGAGCTTGTCTTCGACCCTGCTGAAGACAATGGAAAGAGTACTAAAGGAATATCTAAATACAACTTACATGCATGGATACCCTTTATCTGAAATTCAATTTGCATATCAAACAGGTACCTCTACAGTAACAGCCTTCATATGCTGGTAACAAAAATTGAAAGATCTCTTTCAGTGAAAAAAAAAAAAAATTGCACTATGCTGCTTTCGATAACACGACCTACTCTTCCATATGGCGATTGCGATGAAGAAGAGTATGCTTCGGGTGCATAGTTAACTGGATTCATACCATGCTTGCACAAAGAATAATCTCTTCGGAGCTCCTATAACTGTGAAAGCTAAGAAAGCACCCTGAAGGGGTCTTACTTGGTGATATTGTTGGTCATCTGAGTACTCTGCAATACTTTAAAAGAGGGCCAGGGTTGAGTATGTGCGAGGACTGGATGAAACTTTTGGACAACTGCGACATTCTCTACAAGGTGCGAGAAACATTGCGCTCCAACTAATTTTTGCGGAGATTTTAATTTTTGGAATAAATATCGTGTCCACGTGTCACTGATACAGAACCGCTTCTCACAATTCTTATTTTCAAAGTTGTTTTCTGCACTGTGTTCTATCATAAACACAAGTTACGTACAAGCTACCACTGTTAATATTTAATGATTCACGAAATACACTTATGCAATTATAAAACATTGCGACAGCAAGAAAACAACGACACATATTTTTCCGTTGCATTTGTAGTACTCTTTCATGACCACTGTAATTGTAAATTATATTATATTGTGGCCTCTAAAGAAACAAAACATCATTAGAGTTGCGAAAACCGGGTGAGGTTCGAAAGCGCAAAGCTTGGGGGCTCACTAGATATAATGTTTATTTTAAGTAACATGACAAAAAACCTGTTTAGAATCGTTTTCACATTCCAAATTTACATGGAGTCGCGATTGGGAGGAAGATGACACAAGAAACGATCGCGCATCTTGCTGACGACGCCGGTTCACTTTCTCTGAACTTATGAAGCTTTGCCGATCGTGCGTGGTTCGCCTAGAGCAATCTGTGGCGCCATCAGTCGGGTGCTGGAACTGGTCCTGCACCTTCGTCGACTAAATCAATCAATCTTTTTTTTAACTTGACGTGTTAAATTAGCACTAATTAGAGCCTGGCTTGTTTCTACTACCTAACGAATTGACGCTATTGCCCATTGCTGGTAATAAGAGTAACTATAACCGACCGGGCGCTCGAAAGATCCATTCCAGTTATGTTTCCATATGGGTCATTCCATGTCAAGTGTCCGAGGAAATGCATCGACCATCTCCGATTTCGACGATTTCGAAAATTTGTGAGTTGATGTATTTCGAGCCGGAACTTATAAGTACAAAGTGCTGTACCGATTGGTGGACCCCTCGGCCAATGGGACTGCCTCCACTTTTTGAGAATTTAGCAAAACACCTTTTTTATTTTGTGAATATCTCGGAATCCTGAAGAGCTACAGGTGATATTGACATGTCATTTTGAAGGGTTTCAGATGCAGAATCGAACTACATGATCAATTTTTTTCTGCAGTGTTGCCAACAGTGCATTTTTTTCCGATTCAAAACTTAATTTGCAATCTCCTCAAAATACCTCCCCTTCGATTTTGATTTTGAACACGCCAACATGTTTAGCAGACGATTTTACATAGGAATCACTTATCAGCAAAAACAAAATGTAGCGTTCCAGAGATACAGCCATTTTCAAAATTGCAAGATGTTGGATTTTGTCTACGCACGAAAGCGCTTCTACATAAACTGCTGCAATCTTAATGGTATCCTAGCAGGTGTTTGCGAAATAGAATAGTTGTTTCTTAGAGGAGCATCCTTTAATGATGTAACGCAAAAAAATCCGTTCTAGAATCATTTTCACGAAAAGTTACAAGAGAGTTTTGGTTACACTTTCCACATGAATCTCCATTTTATTGGTTTATCACATTGTAGAAATAATCCTCCCTCAATTTAAAACCGTTTCCTAACAGGCGAATCGTCATGTTTTTTCCCTGATTTAAGGTTTGCTATGATTTCAAAATTGTAAACAATATGTCTCATCAGGGGTGCAGTCATTTCATTCTCGAAGATGGTGTGTTTAATTGGATTGTATTTAAAACGAATTTGTGTCGCTGGAAAATGGTATTGGTTATCACAGCAGCTTACGTAATGAGGTTTACTAGCTACTAAGGGAGCATGCATAAATGACGTAGTTTTTTTCTGAATTTTGTTTTACCCCTTTCCCCCTCTTCCACCGTAGCATTCCGTCACAAAGTCAGACCTCTATGCATAATTTCGTAGAATTATAACAAACTCCTCACCCCATAACCCCCCCTCCCCACCACCCTCACCTCACACCAATGACTTTTTTTTTGTAAATTTTACTATTAAAAACATACATTACATACAAACATACAAACATAAGTGAAAAAGACAAGACAAAGAAATGAAATGACCATAAACAAACGAAGCCGTGAAAAAAAAACAATTAGAATAAATCCAAATTTTTTAATTTCATATTTGCTACGTAGCTTGGCTTGACCCCGTAGCCTCCCCCTCGTCAAATTTCGTCACAAAACTGCTAGTCGTTGCATGTTCGAGTCCCGGCTCGGGAGAAGACTGTTATTATCAGAAGGAATCAGTGACTGCGAAGCCTGTGTCAAATAAACAGAACAGAAAAATCCACCTCTGCTCTAATCCTGGGTAAGAAGAAGAATGAGAAGAAGAACATAGGCGGATGAATGTTATGATAGGCTTACTTGCTCTATGACGTGCTATGATATGAGTAAATTAAGATATTCGGTTCGCAGATTTGTTTGAACATGTGGTCTTGAATGTAAATATGCAAAATTATGAAATGAAATCTGAAATCAGCATTTTTTTCACGTTATTAACAATGTCACAAGGTGGTTTAAAAATTCGAATCATGGACTAAAGTCTACATTTAACAAAAAACAGTTTGAATTTAAATACGAAAAGTGTAGCCAAAACTCTCCTGTAACCTTTCGTGAAAATGATTCTAGAGCGGGATTTTTTGCGTTACATCATTAAAGGATGCTCTTCTAAGGTACATCTCTTCGATTACACAAACGCCTACTAGGATACCATTAAGATTGCAGCAATTTATGTAGAAGTGCTTTCGTGCGTAGACAAAATCCAAAATCTTGCAATTTTGAAAATGCTGTATCTCTGGAACGCTACATTTTGTTTTTTGCTGATAAGTGATTCCTATGTAAAATCGTCTGCTAAACATATTGGCGTGGTCAAAATCAAAATCGAAGGGGGGGGGGGTGGTATTTTGAGGAAATTGCAAATTAAGTTTTGAATCGGAAAAAATGCAATATTGGCAACACTGCAGAAAAAAAATGATCACGTAGTTCGATTCTACATCTAAAACCCTTCAAAATGACATGTCAATATCACCTGTAGCTCTTCAGGGTCCCGAGATATTCACAAAATAAAAAAAGTGTTTTGCTAAATTCGCAAAAAGTGGAGGCAGTTCCATTGGCCGAGGAGTCCACCAATCGGTACAACACTTTTTACTTATAAGTTCCGGCCCAAAATACATCGACTCACAAATTTTGGTCGAAATCGGAGATGGTCGATGCATTTCCTCGGACACTTGACATGGAATGACCCATATATATGTTTCCCATGCTGTTAATTGCTTGTGAATTGTAATCATTACTAACAACAATTTTGACAAGTGATATGATCGTCAATCCTCACCGAAAATGAAAAGAAAAGTTTAAAATACCAATGTTTATTTTTTATTCGTAGCAGCAAGTTGCTTTTAGCTGAGATTTACGTTTAGAAGAGGATTTTATAATGAAATTAACTGATCTTTTGTATCAACTGTGTCTTTATTATCAATAAAATTAAACAATAATTGCAATTAGCAAACAATCCACATTTTCACTCCCTTATTTCCAAGGCAATCTTGTAATCGAATTCAGTTGCATTAACATATTCAATGATCAGATCCGAATTCCTTCGCAAAACACAATCAATCATAATGTTCTGACTGCGCAATTACGTTGCGTAACGAAGTTATAGCGATGTTTATTTTTCCCCTATTTTGTCTTATGAACCCGACATGTGTTGACATTTTTACACACATTCCGATAATGACGTGGACTCGAGTTGCTCAGTTTCACCAATATTGATTGCAAAAAAATGAAAAACCAGAGCGACTGATTTTGTGGAAGATTCCATTTCCCCTGTTTTTTGTTTGTTTGTTTTTTTTTTTTTATATATAGTATGTGAGCAGTTTCAAGTAACATCGGGGAATGGTTCTGATCCACTTTTCCCGATTTGGCTGAAATTTTGCACAGATGTTCCTATAGGCTGTCATTTTGTGCCACTAGTATTTTTTTATCACAACAATTTCTTGAAAAGGGTTTAACTAACAATGGTTTTGAATGATTAGAAATATTCAAAATTCAATATTAAAAATAATCATATTTCAAAGAAAGAAAGGTTTTTGCTCACGATATGATTACGCCGACCGACTAGGCGCTTCCGCCCTCAACTTCACTCGAATTTTGCTCTCTTGCAAAGTGCATTTTCGTCCGGAACCAGATTTTTTTTTTTGAAGGTATTTCCATTCTCGAAGAGTTTGTCAATGATGTATATGAATGTTTTTTTCTATATCCAAGATCTTTAGGATAGTGGAACTCTTCACTTTTATATTTTTCTTTATTTCGCTCACGAAAATTGCAAATCAATTTACGACGATCTTCTTCCGACCACGCCTTTTTCCCAACTAAGCGTCACTTGACAGAATCGACTGTTTGTGTTACCAGTTATATAAAAGTGGATCTTCATTTTGTCGAAAGGGATTTTTCGATTTGTGCAGCACTTCGAAATCGTAGACCAATTTGATTTTTTTCCTAACACGTTATAAGGAAATAAAAACTAAAAAAGTTACAATTTTCTAAAAAATATGCATGGATATACATTTTTTTTGAAGGAGAAAATTATTATCAAAATTATTATCTAATTTTGCCTAGGTCACTTTAAAAAACTTTTTGCTGTCGTGAATAAAATTATTGCCTAGGTTGAGTGTTTATTAAAAATAAATATTTTTAGAGGCAGAACGGTTTGTTTTTCCGATATAGTATATATTCGGCAAGATGTAGATTAAAATTTTGTTATTTAAAAAAACAACATAGGGTAGGGAACATATTCTAAGCAGCTTTAGGAATTGCCTGTGTATTCAGGTGAAATACTCGAAATGTGTTGGGTGAAATTCAAACAGTAGTATATCAATCTGTTCTTCATCGTCTTCTCTGTCAGAACTTGTTTCCAGATTGTAAAACTAAGTTAGCAAACTTTAACAATAATCCATTCGAGGGACACTATTCCAATCACCCAGAACCTATTGTAAGCAGTTTCCATCTATTTTGCAGGCGGTTTTTTTTGCAGCACCCGAAGTGGCTCTTGAATGACTGCAATATAGGTCGATTTGTTTCAAATGATGTTTGTTCACAGATTTCTTTGTGAATAACGGTATTTCTTATATTCGTAAGACAGCTAGACAATCAAAGTTTTCATTTCCATTATTGAAATTGTCGATATTGATCAAAAAGCAGGAGTTTGAGGCCTGTTTTCTACGACTGATTAAAATAGGCGCTACTGCTTAAGCCGTTCCTTACCCTATATTGTAGAAGTTTTTTTGGAAATGATTTTTCTATTTTTCCGTATTCAAACAACTATCAATGGTTGTAAAGTAGGCAATAATATATTTTTGTTTCGAGGATGCGAACAATGAACAAGGGCTGAGGGTGTGATTTAGGCTTAGACAAAATTTCCCTCGTCCAGACGGGACTCGAACCCGCAACCTCCGATGTCTTCGACATGGTGGTTTGACCAATTAAACTACTGGGAAAGTAGTTTCCTCTATGACTAATATCGATCACCCTTCACTATTGTGCCTTGTTTCAAGTACGCCTCGATCAACCACACACACTGCCTTGTGGAAGTTATTTTTGTAACTTGGAGATTGCCGCTCGCACAATTTGTGTAGCGACTTACTATATCTGATGGAGAGAGTCGACTAGACGATTCAGTTAATTGCGAACCTTCCCCGAAATCTAACGGAAAAGTTCCGTTATACTGGGATTACTTTATGAACTAATTACATTTTTCGTCTTATGACTAACATTTTAAGTTGTAAAGTAGACGATGTATGGAATTATTTTCGAGGATTCGTGAAAAATGAACAAGGGTTGAGGGTGTGATTTAGACTTAAAAAAACTATCAATGTTTGTTTTTTTTTTGGTTTTAGGTTCATATAAAAAAAACGTCAGAACAAGCCTTAGATAAACCAAGAGGATATTCCCTTGTTTTTCGATACAGACGACTGATTCCACATTTTTATAATGCTCATTGAGAACTATAGCAGAATAAATATTCAATGGTCCGGACTGATCATATACTGGAAGCGAAAATAGCGAGCAGGAAAACTATCGTTACGAAGCTTAAAAACTGATAGCTTGTTTTTTTTTTGAACACCAATCTTTACAATTTATGAGATGTGAAACATGAATAAATAATTTTTCAAAATTATTTTTCCAAATAAATAGCACTGCAGATCGCCTCGTGCTAGACTCGGCATCCTCTTGACCTTCCTCGTTTTCAGCTGGGGATGTTCGCATATGGACGCCACTTGGTTGTTGATAGGTTATTAATATAAGAATGCTAATTTATTCTGTACGCGTGAATTTCATATTCCACCGCTTGTTTATTTGGACACGTATGGGTACGCAGATGTACGAGTATTTGTCGAGACGCCCGCGATGCGGTAAGCGCTGGCGGCGATCTCTGCTCACAATTATTATCTCATCGGTAATAAATGAGTTGGAGGACTCGGAACGAAATGTGAGGACCGCGTAGCGAAATGATAATATCACTTCGGACTCCGTTGATATCAGTTTTATTGTTATTTACATAGACGCCTACTCGCTCCACCTCGTTTGCTGTAGCAGGAAAAAACTTCCATAAAGCTGAAGCCGGTTGTTTCCTAGTGGCTTCGTAACTGGTAAATCATTGGATAGTATATTTAGTTTTAATAAAAAACCAACTTTAATAATGCAAAAGTTCCAATCGGTACAACTGACGTTTGAAGATATTTTTTTATTCTAATTTTTTATATTAAGTATGACATAATTACCTTCCACAACACCTGGTTTATGAGTTATGATATTCTAAAAGTTTTTATCATTTTGGTTTTCCTATCCATCTTTTCAAAAACTGCGATTTCGAATCAATAATTTCCAAGATCGCAAATCTGAAATGCTTATTTACTTGTTTTACTACTGTTTTGTGTGACTTATCAGTTTATTCATAATTTAAACTCATCCATCCATTCTTGTTCCTGGTCAGCTTTGCTTTGCATCAGTAAAGCAATGTTGAAATATAAAAGTAGACTGAACAAATCTTAGTAAATGGACAAAAAATTAACCAGCATTTGCCGGCTCTTACTTCTCTATAAATTTGTATTTTCAGGAGTTTACTCTTTCGATATGCACACGAATAAAAATCGTGTACCGCTGCAATGATAGACCAGCGGCACTCTACCTCCATCCGTACTGTCCAGTACTGTTACTTCTACCAGCATGTTTTCTTTCAAGACATTAGTTTTAATTAGGTTCTAACAGCAGGTTAACCAATAGTTTAAGCCAAAGAATTGGTTTGAACTTTTCGATTTTTATTTGATACAGATATAAAGAATGTTTGATGTCTATTCATACCGTCTGTGTAAGGCATGCTCGCATGTAATTGGTTTATTGTTCGTGTACATTTGTCCATGAAAGTTTTTAGCAATTTTTACCACTGAGCAATAAAATACCTAGCGTGTACAAAACTGACCAATATTTTATCTATCGAACAACCTATTGGTTATTGTTATTCATCGTGTGTTTATGCTGTTATTATCATTTGAAATCTGACAGAACATTTGCCAGTTTCATTTCCAATTTCACAGAATGTACCCCAGTATAGAAAACAAAGACGTAGTTCCACGTTAAAAACCTAATAGTATATTGAATTGTTTTTCGCTACATTTGAGCCGTTGAGAGCAAAAGTGGTACATGTGCCATTAAGTAAATTTTTCAGGAGATGCGGTAAACGAAAATAGTCAAATAGTAAATTATTTCCAACAATTTTTTCAACACAACTACCATAAATCATTGCTGGAAAGGTTTCAAAAGACGGTACATGAAAGCATAACGAGTTCTGGTTGAGAAACTTACACAAACTTCAATGGAACAACATGTACCACTTTTGTTCTATGAGAAAAATAATGACAACCAGAAAACGTTGAGAGCAAAAGTGGTACATGTCCAGTGTTAGCATGAAGGATGCATTATAGCACTCTAGTCTTAGGACATAGAACATTTATATCTTCAGCAGAGTTGTCCAAGTGATTGAGTACTATAGAATGATGATCTGTTTGTTGAGGAATTCTGTCTCTTCGTGGCGCTAGTGTATATGTATTTGGTAACAGCATATGAGTTGATACTGAAATAGGTAAAATGATTCTGTTAGAAAATAGTTACGGATACACTAGCACCACGTAGTGAGAAAATTCCAAAGCAGACAGATCTTCATCTGAAAGTACTCAATCACTTGACCAACTTTGCTGAAGACATGATTGTTTTATATCCTAAGATCCTCGACTTACAATTCATCTAACATGTACAGATTGGACATGTACCACTTTTGCTTTCAACGAAATGGTGATTATGTTCATTGCCAAAAATTGTGTTGGCTATAATTTTGGTTTAGGTTATCAGATCTCGGTTTTTCTTGGATATTCTAGTACATTATTGCGTTCTGCATCAATTAATGCAAAAAACCCAAAAAGTGTAAAAATGGCACATGTACCACTTTTGCTCTCAACGGCTCATTTGCCACTGATTTAGTCCTACCTCATCTAAGCAATGGGCCTTTTTTTTAGATCTGGACTGCTTACTTGTCTCAGTTTTCTCTGCTCCTATTTTTTATATCTGTGAGCGGCCTTATATTTTTGTTCAAAAATGGTCGGTTACCTTCTTGTTGGTATCATTAATGTTTTTGCTGAACACTCAATTCACACAAAGGAACAATGAAAGCTTGGCGCTGTCAATTTATGTTTATGCTTCTCTCACTTTTTCTTTTCGATGATTGCCGAAAACCATAAAATGAACAGAAAACAGAGCTGGGGCAATGTTTAAATATTAGGAAAACCCTACAAAAACATTGAGAAGAACCAAGCCTTCTGTGGTTTACTTTTGTACTCCTTGTTCTGTAAAAAAAATGTTCATGGTTCATGTCAGCAATATGAACATTATTGTCAAAATAACTTATTGTATATATTGTTCAAAAAAATAACGCTCAAGCGTCATCCAAATTTTAACAAAGCAGTTTTTTTTTTCTAAATATGAAATTAAATCGAGATGCAATAAAAGATCTCGCGTCAAACTGCGGCTCCCACCTGCCTTCTTAGAAAATTCCATCGAAACATCTACTGACAGCTCGCGCTGCCGTACGCCCGTGTTTGCATAATTGATCCACTCATATGGCTGTGAGCTGCGACGGCTTCGCTTCGCGACTGTGACAGCAACGGCGTCGCCGCGGCAGCAACGTCTGCACGGATGGCGGCGACGACAGCAGGGCGGAAGAATATCGCTGGTAAATTAGGTCAATGCGCAAAAAAGTGTGCGAAAAATAAACCGGACTGTGAGACTATCAACAAAGGCGTGTCCTTCCTTTTCTTCGGTTACACAGCTCCGCTAGCATAGACTGCGACAAGTTAGAACGACGAAACGCACGCTCGCAAGGAACAGAGACAACGACGGAGCTAACGAGTAACGATTTGCTTGTGCAAACCGTTCGATAAGGAGCGATTTCATTCAATTGTGGCATTTTTGGGGTTAATTCAATGGAGACTGTTAAAAATTTAAAAATAATGCGCTGAGTTTTCAAACAGAAAATCCATCCCATTTTACTAAACCCGTTATCATCAAACACAGTTTCGCGACTACCAAGGTTCAGATATTACTGAAACTGCATTGCACATGCTTATCGCTTTGGCAAAAAAAAACAGATTCAAGGTTTAGTAATATACAATTAGATGAAATGTGGCATAGGTCGAAGCAAGTTAGCTTGCGCCGATAAGATTGCAAACGAGAAGCAGATTGGCGGAGCGGAACTTATCGTTCGTCAACCCACCGGGCTGGTATCCGGACAGTGGTTAATATCATTAGTGGTCTAAAAACGGGGCAAAAATTTCGTACCATAAATGATTGTCGGCCTTGTAAAGGTGCATGTTATAACTCCATATCCACGAAGCATTTTGAAAACAAGAAACCGATTAATAGTACGGTAATTACCGGCTACTGGAAGTCGTACGTAATATTAGCCAGTTTAGCTTTTGTGTTTCGCTTAGAAAATTATAGTAATTTTCCCCAAATCCATTGGCGACAAGAAAAATAGGGGTTTACACCTTTGAACCAATGTATTAGAGTAAAGTTTGGTTGATATCCCGGGCACTTCGATCACTCATTATTGAATACGGAACTACAAAATAAATCGTAAAGTGAAATTTAGAATCCCAACACCGACACAGGTATCGACAGTTGAAAGGTGGCGTGATTCACACATAACCAGTCCAGCCGACATCGGTAGATTTTCTACGGCGAAAAATTTTTGGGATCACACCTTTTATCGCACGAGGAACTAAAAACGTTGACACCGGTTTGTTAGCTACTGGATCGTTAGTTCTGGTCCTGGGTGGAGTCGCCTTTTCAAGATGTCAGGAATTGGCACAACTGTGGCGAAATTCCTCATATAAAGAGATGAAATTATAGTTTCACAAGCTCCTGCCTTGTATTTTTTTATTTTTTCAATTAAGTGAGAAAACCAAATATTGACTATTTCTACCCTCATACTACGTTACGTTTAGCTCCTAATTCTCCATCCTTTACTAATAAGTGTAGAGAAAGAAATATTTCGAGCCTCGATTATTTGGGAAAAAGCTATGATTTTCAGTTCAATCCCAAATAAATCTGATTGTACACATAGAGACCAAAAACTAGGACTATCCAGAAAACGCAACGACACCAGCAGACAGACAATCCGCAGTCTACCAGACTGAGCGTATGGCAGTGTACAAAATTAACACCGAAGCTCTAAATTGGAATGCGCAAATACAGCTGCACCAACAAACGTTGGTTGGGTACCTCGGAACATCGGCGTGTTTAGATGCCATATTGTGCCGTACTGTAAGGGACGAGGGTTCAACGAATAGTATAGATCATCAGATATAGGTCATTTACTGAACACGATTGATGAAGTGTACACTAATGATGGTCGGTCGGTTTTTCAAAGATCATTGCGCCAGGATGACACCGAGAACCAGGGAAGCTTGGCAGAGAGGAAGTGACGTCTATTGGACAGGCGGATGACTGATGCTGGCACAAAAGCGCGCAGAGTACAGCGAATAATAAACGAGTCGTTTTCAGTTTCGCAGGGATCAGGTTGTGGTTGTTGCCGGTTGCAGTCACGAAAAGTCGTGAAGCTATGAAAGTTGTAGGTAACACAATTGCATTTATGACCGTTACAAGGAGGGAGGTTTTTGCTGAGGAGAGAATTTCTTATTTACCTGGTTTATGAGGGATTGGAGAGACAGATGAGTTCAGCACATTTTTGCGTTATAGGATACTACAAGGAATTTATTTGAAAAATTTGAGCTTGTCGGAATCTGAACTTTCTATCTGATATTTGAGCGCTCTTAGTATCATTTACTGTTGAATTGAATTTTATGCATTCTTAGAAGCTTGTAATGTATCAAAATTTGAAATTCTAACGAATTTAGGCACAAATAAAATACTTACTTATATATTCCAATATTCAATTAGCACTCTAAGGAATATATCCATAGGCAAAGGGTGAAAGAGATGATTCATACTGTTTTGAGCCGAGTTTGCAATTGGTTACGCAATCTTGCTTAACATTGTCCAGAAGGGTACACAATTTCGAAAGGGTCTGAAATTTTTACTTTGATTTACCAATAATTGTTATTGCAAAAAAAAAATTTCCGGGATCCCGGGATATGAATAAAAAAAACCCGGGAATTGGGAATCCCGAAGAATTCCATCCCGGGTAGGATGTTCTACTTAGAGTGCTGGGATAATGTATGGGAATGTTTTAACATTTGACTCTATCGGATCTCGGTATGTGGAGCCTCTGACCAGTTATATTTTTTGATCGATTGAAACATTCATAGGAAGTATTCACAGGAAGAAATGTCAAAATCGAAACTTTGTTTTTTATGTCTCCCAGTCCTATATTAAAAAAAATTGAGTTAACACCGGATTTCGATATTCCATGCATTTCTAATACATTTGGCATAAAAAACACCTCTCCCCACCCTCTTTGCTCATTGAAAAACGTTAGTTCCTGTAGTTTAGTTCTGTGGTAGGAATTAAACCATCTAGACATGACATTAGGTCGTTGGATGTCGAAAATACTATGTTGTACATTAGTGTCCGATTTTCGCAAATTCCAGAAATCGGAAGTCGCCATATTGAATTTTGAAATGTTGTTGGGCAACGATTTCTGATTTCTAAGTGTCCGTCAACCTAGTTCCGAATATACCAATATTGGTGGGATTGCGAAAATGTTCCACAGCTCCATACAGCTTCCAAAAACCGGAAGCTACCATCTCGGATTTTGAAATGATGACGTTAATCATGTTCCGATCGCTGGACATAAACTTTCACCCCCTCCAGACTTGACCGACGAAGAACACTAATTTCTTTATCGATTGGGATAGGTGAATTACCCCTTTCTATTTGCAATACCTCTATGACCACTTCCTTTATAAAAGAAGCTCGGATGCCAAGTTTAATCGAAATCAGTTCAGGCATTTAAGAGTTATGCTGGAACATACAGTCAGTTTTTTGACGGGGTGTTTAACGCAGATTTTCAAATTAGGCGGTTGAAAACCGCGGGTAGAAACGCGGATTTTTTAATTACCGCTTTTTTTAAAAAAACTGGCTGTACATACATGTACTTGTACTTGTCTTTTATAGAAATAGATAAATTACACAGGGTGTCACCGTAAAAGTGATACACACATTTGAGTGCCTCTCTTTTTGCATCGTGAGGCCTTCCTTGTTATTCAGTTGGCCCCAAGAAGAAATCGGGTAAAAATCCAGCCTGGCTCGTGAAATGAACATGAGTCATAACACTATGTATAAAATAATCAAAAATGACCTTGGATATATAGAATGATCGTATACAGTCAGGGAGAAAAGAATAAATACAATTGCAGTTTTGGTACATTCTGCATATTTTGGGCACGGGTTTTAGTTGTTATATGATGTTATGTTACGTCATTACGATCTGCAGACATCCAAAGAATTAAACAGACTAACGGAACGTCGTACAGGCAGGGTGAATTACTAGTCCAGCTTCTACTCGGGCAAACCTGGTGGTGAATATACCACGAAGATTTAATATGGTTTTACAAAACAAAGAGCAAGCCACAAAATATTGAAAGTGAGTTTTGTAACGTGAATGATCACTTTGCTAACGATATGTAGAGAAATAAAACTTATTTGGGATGTTTTGTATATATACTTCAAACATGTATTTATTTTTTTCGGCACCTTAAAAACACTAACTAAAGCAAAAAATTTTCGGAATCACCGCCACAGAAAATTCTACTTATTTCTCCTCTTCGAAAGAGAGTGTCTGCAGATCGAAATGACGTAACATAACATCATATAACAACTAAAATCAGTGCCCAAAATATGGAAAATTAACCAAAACTGCAAGTGTATTTAGTATTTTCTTCATAACTGTATACAGAGCATGTCTTCGTTATATTCCAGCCGATAAAAGAGAAGAACGATTTCAGAATGCTTCAGCTGTGATGGTTTGGGGGGGCAGTATCCAACAATCTAAACAAATACTATCTACAACACGTCATTTGCTGCCTTGTGCCAAGGAATTATTTGGAAAAGAAAGTTTCTACCTGTAACAGAAATCAACGCCAGCGCATAAGACATTGATTGTTCAGAAGTGGTGAAACGAAAATTTACCGTGTTTAATCAGCACCTCTGGATGGCCCGCATCCTCTCCCGATTTGAATCCATTGATTTGGTGGAAATCTTAGAGAAAATGCCGTTCGAAGTCATGAGTGCAGCTTGTAATTATTTTGAGAAGCGTTTGCGGGTCGTAATCAAATGCAAAAGCTAAAGATTTAGATTGAACTGATTCAACTGTAACTTTCCTACTCTATCATGATAATAAAAAAGAACCAGAGAAGAAATATTCGCTGTTTTGATTTTTTAGCATAAATAAAGTGTATCGCTTTCATAGTGACTCCCTGCAGATTGTGATCAAAATAAAATCTTAGTTCCTGCTCGAAAATTTTTTACAGGAGCATTTTTTTATTATGCAATCACTGGAGTTTCCATAACTTTTTGCGTTTATTACAGTTCAGGTAAAAGATTGAGATCTGCCATTTGCTGCTACTGGAAATTGATGAACCAGGAAATATTCTCGGAATGTAAATGAGTCCAAATTGACACATCTTCTGGTTCATCTGGTTTGTAATAAGATATAGTCCCAAAAAAAGTTGTTCAGTAGTAACTGATTAGTGTTCTAAATAATCATATCAAATACACATTGAATGAAAAACTTTGCTGTTACTAAATTCATCAAATTATTTAATCAAAACACGTTATTTGTCATTTAATTTTAGTGAAATTGAATCAAATACTGGATTTTTTTTATTAAATTATTATATTTGAGTCAAGATATATTTCTTTAGGGTATCGGTTCTATTATCGTCAGGTTTTACCTATTACTGTCAGAGGGATGAATTATGTCCTAGAGCGTTAATTTCTTGCATGATGGTTCTTTATAATGCAGAGCATCTTCCTGAAAGATTAGTTCTCTATGACCTTATTACTACGACGACTTTATTATACTACAAAATTTATCCTCGGGGATAAAAATAACGGCCAATTCAAGCGAGTTTCAGTTATGCAGAATATTCCCACCGCAACGATGGTGGCGCTGATATTTTTTCCCCTTTGAACTCAGCTGACAGCACGTATTTCCAAAAACAGGAGAAAGGTTGAAAATTTTTCTTTTGCGTAGTATATCCCGTAGGTGTCGCACAAGTTAGTCGGAACCACCATTGCATTAAAATTCTCCATGGAGTGGTACGTCTGTTTGTCTGTGATAATAGATCCGATACCCTAGCAAATGTAAAACTAAAAGGTTATTGATATAAATCCTTCTATTTGTAACTATAGCAAATATATCACGAAAAAATATAAATCCCATTAATTGATGAAAGAGAAATCCATCCGATTACACATTTTCTGTCGTGATATCGATTTTGCCACCCATCACATATCTCATCTCTTTTATTGCTGATATTAATGATAATTGCTGAGTCGGCTGCAAAGACAATCAATAGACAGTCGCAGCTGCTATTCCCCCGATACGCTATTCCAGCATACAAAAAAGAATGAATTGCATAATTTTCAGCTACAAGAAAAGCAAATGGGAACAAGCTATTCGCTACTGGTGTAAACAAAGCTTGATATAGCGGCTGTTTAGTGTCAGAGCAGAAGAACTAGCTGAAACCGATTTCGACAGGTCCAAAATCGGGGGTTTTTTTTCCTCATCTATAGTTTATTTGACACGGCACAAATACAATTTAATGTTTAACGGCGCCAATTATATCTGGTAGCTTACTTTCTAAAGTATCCTAATAACTAAAAGCAAATTTTGTATCCTCGCTGCCGACTACGAGCTGAAACTAAATCCAACTTAAAGCTAGAATGTTTTGCATTAAAAGCACTGATTTGTTGTTTGATGGTTTTCCATCGCCATAGGTAAGCAGCATATTGAATATGTTCCGCTGCTGGGCCAAGATATTACGGACTGGCATATTGGGTTGTCTCCCTCGGGACCTGAGAGTATCGTGCGGGTCTAGTTGCTGTTTCCGGATCCGGGGTCTTAACGTGTTCTTGTCGTTTGGTTGGATGTAGGCGGAAGGGGGTAGGATTAAACTGGGGCGTGGATGGATTTCAGGAAAACGTATATAAGGAACATGTAGGATAGGTCACGGCTCGCCAAGACATCACGAACAGGAACAGCCGGCTGCCTACTTTCGGCCTGCAGGGAAGCTATTAATTTAGACCTGGCGTCACGGTGTACAGGGCATGACCAAACCGCATGCTCTATGTCGTGATAACCCTCACCACAGGCACAGATACCACTTTCCCCGAGCCCAACACGACGGAGATGCGCGTCAAATCTATAGTGATTGGACATAAGCCGGGACATCACGCAAATGAAATCCCGACCTACATCCAACCCCTTGAACCACGGGTTCGTCGACACCGTGGGGATTATGGAATGTAACCACCTTCCCAGTTCCCCTCTGGTCCAAGAATTTTGCCAACTGATGATCGTATTCTGACGTACAAGTGCGAAAAATCCATTAAAGGCAATTGGTCTTTCATAAATATCACCGTTTGTTGCGCCCACCTTAGCCAAAGAGTCCGCTTTCTCATTGCCCGGTATCGAGCAGTGAGAAGGGACCCACGCTAAGGTAATCTGAGTAGATTTTTCGGATAAAGCACTCAGATGTTCCCGTATTTTCCCCAGGAAATACGGAGAGTGCTTAACATCTTTCATCGATCGGAGAGCCTCAATGGAACTGAGACTGTCCGTAAAGATGAAATAATGGTCCTTGGGCATTTTTTCGATAATCCCTGGGGTGTACTGAATTGCAGCTAATTCTGCGACGTAAACAGAAGCAGGATTATCGAGTTTATGGGAGACGGTTAAATTGTTATTGAAAATACCGGAGCCAGTGGACCCATCAAGAAGTGATCCGTCAGTGTAGTACATATTGTCGCAGTTGATGTTTCGATATTTATTGGAAAAAATTTTGGGGATCTGCTGCACGCGTAAATGATCCGGGATTCCACGAGTATCTTCTATCATGGATGTATCGAAAAACACAGTAGAATCAGAAGTATTTGATAAGTCGACACGATTTGGAATATTCGAAGAAGGGTTAATATTTTGGGACATGTGATTGAAATACAATGTCATAAAACGGGTTTGAGAATTAAGTTCGATTAACCTTTCAAAATTTTCAATCACGGGACGGTTCAAGACCTCACATTTGATAAGAATACGAGAAGACAGGCTCCAGAAGCGGTTTTTCAATGGTAGTACTCCAGCTAAGACCTCCAAACTCATCGTATGGGTCGACTGCATGCAACCTAAGGCGATACGCAAACAACGATATTGTATTCGCTCCAGTTTGATCAGATGTGTGTTTGCTGCGGAGCGGAAGCAGAAACACCCGTATTCAATAACAGACAATATCGTTGTTTGGTAAAGCCTTATAAGGTCTCCTGGGTGGGCTCCCCACCATTGTCCGGTTATTGTACGAAGAAAATTCACTCTTTGTTGACATTTTTTCATCAGATACCTCACGTGACAACCCCAGGTGCCTTTAGAGTCGAACCAGATACCAAGATATTTGTGTACCAAAACCTGAGAAATCGTTTTACCCATTAATTGTGTTTGAAGCTGAGCAGGTTCATGCTTCCTAGAAAAAACTACTATCTCAGTCTTCTCCGGAGAGAATTCGATACCTAGCTGTAAAGCCCAAGCAGACAAATTGTCCAAGGTATCTTGCAATGGTCCTTGCAAATCGGCAGCTTGGGCTCCTGTAACAGAGATTACACTGTCGTCTGCAAGTTGTCTTATCGTGCATGAATTTGCCAGACATTCGTCGATGTCATTTACATAAAAGTTGTAAAGAAGGGGGCTTAAACATGAGCCCTGGGGAAGACCCATGTAGCTAATGCGAAAAGTTGCCAAATCGCCGTGCGTAAAATACATGTGCTTTTCGGACAACAAATTGTGCAAAAAATTGTTTAAAATTGGAGAAAATCCTTGTCGGTGAAGTTTACCCGATAGAATGTCAATAGAAACGGAATCAAAAGCCCCCTTAATGTCCAAGAACGCAGACGCCATTTGTTCTTTGCGAGCATACGCCAGCTGAACATCTGTTAAAAGCAGCGCAAGACAATCATTCGTCCCTTTGGCAAGGCGGAAGCCAAATTGAGTATCCGATAGTAGGCCATTTGATTCGACCCAATGGTCCAAACGACGGAGTATCATTTTTTCCATCAATTTCCGGATACAGGATAGTATTGCAAATCGGCCTATAAGAGTTGTGATCAGAAGCTGGTTTCCCTGGTTTTTGGATGGCGATCACCTTCACTTGCCTCCAATCCTGCGGTACAATGTTTTGCTCCAGGAACTTATTGTTACAGGACAGGAGGGCAACTGAAAATTCTGCCATCGTAAAAGGTGATTCTATCGCGTCGTGGCCCGGAGACGCATCGCGAACAATATTTTGCTCAGGAACAGAGTCCGGACATACTTTCCTGGCAAAATCAAATATCCACCTACTTGAAGACTCCTCGCTTTCGTTGACCGTTACGCGATTCCGCATTCTTCGGGCTGTGTTCCAAAGAGTGCTCATCAATGTCTCCCTCGACGTCTTGTTCACGAACCGACGCCAATATCCGCGTTTCTTTGCTTTAGCCAAACTTTTAAGCTTGGTATCAAGCTCCGAATACCGTAAATAGTCGCCAGGTATACCTCCCTTCTGGTAGGCCAAAAACGCGTCGGATCTTTGCGTGTAGACATCGGAGCACTCTTGGTCCCACCACGGAGTGGGAGGCCTTTCTTTAATCGTTACGCCGGAATATTTCTTCGTTTGGGCTTGCAACGCGGCGTCGAGAATCAAGCCCGCGAGGAGGTTGAGTTCTTCAAGTGGTGGATGATGTTGAATCGAATCGACCGCTTTTGAAATCATTTCCTCGTATAACTTCCAATCGACATTCCGTGTGAGGTCATACGGAATGTCAACTGGTCGCATGCGAGTTGACCCGTTATTAATTGGAGTAGGAATAGGCAAATGGTCGCTACTGTGAGGATCGAGGATTACCTTCCATGTGCAATCCAACCGCAGCGACGTCGAACATAAGGATAGATCCAAAGCGCTTGGGCGCGCGGGAGGATTTGGGATACGTGTCATTTCGCCGTTGTTTAAAATAGTCATGTCGAAGTCATCGCAAAGGTTATAGATTAAAGAGGAGCGGTTATCATTGTAAGGGGAACCCCAAGCCACGCCATGAGAGTTGAAGTCTCCCAAAATCAAACGTGGCGAGGGAAGAAGTTCTATTAAATCAAAGAGCAGCCGTTGCCCAACCTGTGCTCTGGGAGGAATATATATTGAGGCAATACAAAGCTCTTCACCTTGTATTGTCATTTGACATGCGACAACTTCGATGCCTGGAATCGAGGGGAGGTTAATACGATAGAAAGAATAGCACTTTTTAATCCCTAAAAGTACTCCTCCATATGGGCTGTCTCGATCAAGGCGAATAATATTAAAATCATGGAAGTTGAGATCAATATTTGAAGTAAGCCAAGTTTCACAAAGGGAAAATGCATCGCATTTGTTTTTATTTATCAAAACTTTAAACGAATCAATTTTTGGTAAAATACTTCTACAATTCCACTGTAAGACAGAGATAGAATCCTTCATATACGCAGTTGAATTAGGCATCGAAGGATACAATCGCTGCAAGGAGGGGCCATTGGGCAGTCAACCGCTTCAAAAATGATCTAACTGTTGGGAGGAATGCTGTAAGAAAAATTTTAATTGGATCGGGTACATTGAAAGTTTCAAAAATCCAGTCCACAATGTCAGCAAATTTCACTGATCCAGAGTTTGTTTCATCAACTGGGAGTGCGAAAGGAACAACTGGGGTTTTAGATGTTCCTGGCAGTGCTGGGAACTCCTTCTGGGACTTTAAATTTGCAAGCCCAGGAGGAGTTTGCTTCGGTTTTTCCGCAGCACTGTTTGGTTTGTTTGTAACTTTCATTTCACTTTGAGAAATCTTAGGACCTTTTCTGGGAAGTTTAGGAGAGGAAATATTTTTCCTCTTTCTAGACTCCCCAGGATTGGCGTAAGATGTTCCCGCTGGTGAATCGTCAGAATCGGTTTCATCAGAGGACAACAGATCAAAAGGGTTTGATGTAATGGGAGAAGTGGTAACGGTCTTCTTCAGCATCTCAGCGTAAGAACGCTTCGAACGCTCTTTGAGACCCCTCTTTATTTTATACCTGCGCTGCATGTACACCGCACAGCTCAGCTGACTCTCCCCACAGTGAATGCATTTTTTAGCATTTTTACTGCAGCAATCATCCGCATGATTCTCCCCACACTTGCCACAACGTGCCTTATTGCAGCAGTAGGCGGCGGTGTGGCCTAACTGCCTACAATTCAGGCAGTTCATGACGCGAGGCACATATAATCGCACAGGGAGACGAACCCGGTGGATCGAGACGTGGCTTGGTAGCGCTGACCCGGCGAACGTAACTCGAAACGAGTCTGGCGGAGTGTATACTGTTTTGCCACCGATGATCGATGCTGACCGCAATTGCTTGTTCACACTTGTTCACACGTCTTTTGTTTTATATTCTATCGGAGCGATCACCGATCACACGTCCGATACTGATGCGTGTTCGGCACAGAATGAAAAATCGGGTTTTGGTTAGTATAATGTTTTATGAATTATTCATTATCATAAACTGATAGTGAATTTGAGGCGCGTTCTGCGGAAATCTGGAATTTCGCAATTAAAAAGTACAACATAAACAATATTCAGCTCGGTTGACAAAAATTTTAACTTGGTACTTTTCTTATGGTTCATAAAAAATACCAGAATCAACAAGCGGCGATTACCACACAGATTAGTGTTTTGAATGTTGTTGACGATAACATTTTGAGTTTGTTTTAGTGGATACCCGACAGAATTTTTGAAGTCCATTCAGATGTTATTCTGACTGTGACAAAAACATCATCGAGAACCTATGTCCTTTGATTGCGTGTTTGCGGAATTTAGCGCATTGCAAACCCACCGCGTCACATACATTTCACCGCTCCCGGGTAATTACATCACGAGCGACATATTACGAACCGAGCGAAACGTCGCTCTCATAAGTAACAAATTGGCATCCCCAACGTGGCATTTAGATCCCACAGACGACGCTGCTGGTGCGCTGTCTCATCACACCGAATGGCGGACAGCGACTTCCTTGGATCGGTCGGAAAATTTGTGCAATAAATCAGCGCAACCTCCGGTCCGACGAAGACGAAACTGCGATGAAGCGAATACATTCTTAATTAGGATTATCCCGCAGAAAACCGATTTGTTGCGATGAGCACTCGGGCACCAGTGAGATTGATTGGTCTGTAGGTTGCTTCCCTTGCCACAAAGTACGGTACACAGCAATATTGTGGAACATTGTATCCGTCATTGTGGCGAGCAACGCGCAGACAGTTTGTGGTTTCTACTATTTCGAGCAGTCGATGGCGCCTTGATGTGTGCCAAGAACCTTTTCATAGGCGCACATTGATGAAAGACATGGCCCGTAAGACATTCTGCGATAGTAAAGTGCAACTGATAGTGGTGCTACCTCGTCTGGTTCTGGTTGACGTTTCGAGTCTGGACGTCACAACCACGCGCGCAAGCAGCTAGAGCACGTTTCAGGAAAATTTGATAGCGTTAGCACTTTTTTTCTCTGCAGATAAGCCAAAGTACGTGTCGGAATAGATTTTTTTCGAAAAATTCGCAAGGGCATTCATTAAATTATGATGAAATTTTCTAGCAATTTGCATGATTCTTTTACTGATACAAATTCTGCAAAATGTGTAGAAAAATAGATAAGCAGGAAACCCTGAAAAATTTATATTTTATTATTTTCGCACCATGTTAGTTTATTACCTTTGTTATACTAAACAGAAAAATGCAAAATAGATCCGAAAATGTATCAATCGAGTCAGCTCGACGATTTGAGCAATATCTGTAGATGTGTGTATGTATGTTACGCTACAATTTGACACCTTTCTTAGGGGCCGTTCAATAATTACATAAGCAGATTTTTCCACTTTTTCAAACCCCCCTCCCTCCCTTGTAAGATATCGTAAGATTTTTTGATAGCCCCCCACCACCCTAGTAAGATCTTACTGCCAGCATATATAGATTTTTATTTTAGTTCTATCATTATGAAGCAAGCACAGTACTTCGTTTCGTCTTCTGTCCTTTATTCGAGTAATTCCGTAATTTCCTTTTCATGAATTTTACCGTCCACGCTGTCATGAACATGGTTATGAAGAAAATTGCACACCCCCTCCCCCTCTATTTGCTTACGTAATTATTAAACGGCCCCTTACTGAAACGAACCTCAGCGCTCGCATCAAACGAATTTCTGATTGTTTTTGTTTTTCTGATTTTAGATATTTTTAATTTTATTTTGAAGACCTATCAACGTTCTAGATATTTATCAAAGAATATTTTTTTGACATAGGTAGTTTTGAAGAGATAATCGAATTTAGTTGCTTAAGTACTGAATAAACCGATGATTGAAATAATTACTGTTGAGAATGTTATGTAGAAGTTATTACTGATGACATTATCAATTGTTGTTTTATTCTGTGTAAAACTTTCCTTAGAGGCTGTTTAGGGATAGTGGCTTGTATGGGGGCAATATGCATGTCATGATGCTTTTATTTAGGTGTACATAAATATGGTTCTAGAGCGGTTTACAATACGTAACATTATGTTCATAAATTTTGGCAGTAACTAAAAGCAGTGAATGGCCGGCTGTTTAAATCGCAGCTAATTTTGCGAAATAGCTCAAATAATTCATACTTAATCTTATACTACTTCCTACATCTTCTGGTTAAAACAAAGAGCACAGAACAAATTTAACGAAAATTTAAATCGAGTACCAGCATGAGGCATCCTGCATCCCTTCCTTCCAGAAACCGGCACATTTACTTTTGTGTTTTTCTTTTCATTTCTCTTTACCCACAACTTATTTACCTTTCACAGGCCTTTTATTTGTTTCAACTGAATCAAGAAATGGCTGAGAAGACGCTGATCAGAACAAAATTACCCACACTCAATAGGAGGATGTAATTAAAATTATCAAAAAAGGTGAATAATTGGTCATTCCCGTGTAATTGAACAAAATTGATAGCATAATATTTTTGGGTAATGAGATTTATTCTACTCACATGTGAGATCCAGATCGAACCCATCTTGAATGTAGCGTATCCGCCGCTTGCTGACAAGGCCGCGAATCGGGTTGGTCATTTTTGTCGTCGACAAAGGGTTGGCCATAAACTTTTGCCACTTGGACAAACGCTGCTTGATGCTCCCCCCTATTTCCCCCCCTAGCCTGTCGTTCGCTGTTTCCGCACGTTTCGGTGCGCACCCGGTTGGCACAAAACACTTCGCTGCTTTTTCTGTTTGGCCACCGGTCGTGACACTATGGGCCTGCACACTTCTCGGGGCAATCACCCGCACTGATGGTGTCACCAGAACAACACTTGACACCTTCACCTTCGGCTTCCTCGTTGAGGGCACTAAATAAGACGGACTGCGTATTTGCAACCGGTTCGTACGATGGAGTAGCACGCTTGGTCCTTGCAACACTTCTAGCTGCTTCCATTAGGGACAAATTTCGATTGCACGGTTTGGTACATTGGCACTAAGAACAGATTAATCGTCCGAAGGTAGTCGATTATCTACCTTTTTTTTTCTTCCCTTACATTTATTCCGAGAGCACAATTTCTAACAGAAGATGCAAATTTCGTTCGGAGAAAATCCGAGAACCCCAAACTCCACTTCAAAAAAAACGGCAACTTCGATGAGCTGCTTTTCACCAATTGCTCAAACTTTTACCAACCCGGGCCGGAACAAATTAATAATTGCAATCACTATGTACCTTCACACTGCGCCGGAGAACACCGAACTGAACAGAGCCTCCGATTTTTTTTATTCCCATTCCACTCGCGGCACTCGTCAGCTCTCCACGCTGCACTGCTTCACCACAACTCACTTCGCAACCCAACGTGCCGTACCTTGCCGATGTGATACCTATGTAGCGGCAGGCTCGACTAACAATTTCTCACTGCACTGACACACATGCGCCTGGCTGGACGCGAACGCGACTCCTGCAACCAGACACTTGTAGTGTGTAGCGGATGAAGGTGCAATCGCTTACTTACACCGATTCAAAACTCGGCTCAGCGTCTTAACACATCTGCATCGAGGCTGCCATACCACTTCTCACAATCATATTTGTTCTCCTCCTCTACACGGTAATTCCTGATTTACTCTATACTTGAAGTGTGTTGTCGGGTTGGATATGGTTCGGGCCGGTTAGGAACTTTGTTCCAGGTTCTGTGTGCCGTCGTTGCTGCTGCTCAACGCCAGAATGACTACGATTTAAGCACTACTAGCCCCTACTACTATATTAGTATCACCAAAGTGGTCTGAGACCCAGTTCGCGACGACTCACTTCTCTTGTTTGGAAAACTCGTTTCGTTGATATTGATGTTGGTTGGCTTGGAAGCAGAAACCGGGTTGGGATGAAGCTACTACTGCTGCTGCTGCTTTTGAAGCTGATGATCGAAACTCCTCATGTCAACTGAATATTGACATTTTAATTATAACATACTGGTTCTGTAGTGAAGTAGCTGTAAGAAACGATAGAAAGAGAGGTAGATGGATGAGACACGGAAAATTAATTACGAAATCAGCTGACAAATGTGCTTTGCGTTGGAAGATCTGTTTTATTGTTTTTTTTTCTACTTAACTTGCAAATTGCTGCTTTTTTGAGAGGACTGCTATATATAGTAAACCTGATTAGACAGAAAATGTTTCTGGTGAATTTCTGTGTATTGGACAATTTTCTAGAAGCAAAGCTGTAACTATAGAATTCAATGCTTAATAGCAAGAGAATGACTGACCATACCCAACAATATTCAATTCTACTATAATGTTGGTAAGTGTAGCGAAGGAGGCTATAGCCTAGGTTTTTACCATAAACGTGAAATAGAATGTTTTTATTGTTTGAATATTTGCTATAATTTGAGAACAGACTTGCATATAGGAAAACATAGTTTGAATATGCACATTTGTTGAAAATAATTTGTAGAATTTAAGTTTAGTGTTACTTTACAACATGAAAAATTCTGGCATTGTTTGATAACATTAATTAGTATGTATTAGGAAGTAATTGAATGTAAGGCTAATGATTACTCGTTTTGTTGCAATTTTTGCTAGTTTGCTATGAGACCATTCAACAAATAACCCACAGTCGTTGCATCATACATGAACCAATATGTGCGAAAATGATGGCAATTTTGCCGAGAAATGTCAAATTAAAACTTCACATTGCGGAGAAGCACACCACTTGTTTGCTTGTGGAATGTCATCATTTGACAAAAGACGTGATAATTCCAGAAACTACTGATACGAAAATGTTACGAATTCGTTTAATCTGATGAAGCACCAGTTTGGAATTTGTCATCACAAGCCAGCACATAATGGAGTAACTAGCTGCTGTGCACGAAATGTCAAGTGCGCTGTAATTGGTGAAAGTATTCTCAGTTTGGCGTGGGCATTTCAAATTTCATTGAAGGGGTTACATACCTTTTAAATTTTTCAAAAAATCGAAAAAAATATTGCATTATCTTTAAGTACAATTTCTTGAGACCATTCTCATAAATTTTATAAAGATCTGAGCAATAGGGAGAAAGTTAGAGCGTCTTGGAGCACGTCACGGCCGCATAAGCTAAACTTGAAACTTTATACGCGTTCATCTCGGAATAATGTTTCTGAAAAAATGACTTTGCCGTGTTTACGATTGGGGTCAAACTATTGAACCGATTTTCTTTACCTTTCGTTATTTAATTCCCCGGTCGTTGAACGATCGTTTTTTGATACATGAAGTTTAACTTTGCCGAAAAAACTTTTTAATGCAATTTTAAACGCTCAAAACATGTTTTTTTCGAAAAAAAAAAACGTTCCCGTTTGCACTGAAAACAAAATACTTATGGAGATGATCGCTACCCGGCACACTTCTAAACTAATGAAATAATATGACTGTAATCAGAGGAATTTTTAATAACAATGGTTGCACAGTCCGCAGACAGAATTAATTCGTTTGTTCAGTGACTGATGTTTATTTATTCTCAGCCTTCCGCTAAAATATTTTTGTAGAAATACCTATATTTAACAATATTCGGAAAAATTTCGTTTACACTTGGCGTTATTGTGCCTGTGCAGCTTTTTCTTGTGCAAAGAACATTCATTTGACAAGGCACAAGCGTTCTCGTAATGCGTTTAAATCAAAATTAATTCTATATTCTGAAAGACCAAATCCAATCATACTTACGTTATCATAATGGATAGTTTTAAATCAAATATATTATTTGAATCGCACTCTGAAAATAATTTTAAAGCTGTTACAAAGGCTCACTAATACGGAAACATTAAACGATATGCCGAACAAAATGATCAACATATTCCAGTAAAAAATCGTAGCAATCAATAATTACAACGAAGTAAAACGAGAGACCAACGGCGCTCTGCTTCCTACGTACTGTACGGTACTGTTGTTTCTACGAGCATGTTTTCTTCCAAGACATCAGTTTATATTACGCTTCAACAGCAGGTTAAGAAATAGTTCAAGAAAAAGGATTGTTTCAAACTTTTCGAAAAACCTATACCTTCGAAACATCTAATGAGTCTAAGTTCATGGAAACATAAGTTGACCCGGTCGGGCAGAAACTCTGCCAATTTTTTTTTGTATTGACACATAGAATTCCACTGAGAATGGTTGATGTCTATTCATGTCGTCTGTGTTACGTAAATCAGACTCCTACCATTCGATTTCTGAGACTTTTTACTCAAAATAAGATATAATTTGACCATCCCTTTAAGATATTAGCGAATTACCATTAATGCTCAGAAATAATTGATATTATTTTGCTTCGTGAAATATACTAAAACTATGCCAAACCCGGTTTCGTAGAATCACCGTTTTGAGCTAAGTTTTTGTCCGATTTAGGATCTGTTTTTTTTTTTCAAAAGATAGGTAAAAAGATGCTAATATGTGGACAAACTCTTAGAATTTTGATAAAAAAAACCTCAAAAATTTCCAGTTTCTCAAAAATTCAAAATGGCGCCATTGTTGCCCCGCAAGTTGAAATATGTTCAAACTCCGGGAAATTTATTTTCGCTTAAAACTTCATCAAAAAATCATACATAGAAGCCAAGGCAAAAAAATTGTTGCACTATGTAGTTTATGACGTTGAACCATACTTCTTGCACGTCAGGGGCGTAGCCAAGTACGGGAGGGAGGATAGGGTTTAGCCCACACCCCAGAGCTTTTGATGTTCAAACTTTTGCAAAATTAGGGTTGATTATCAATGAAATGTATAGGAAAAAAATACCTTCGAAGTTCGTTTAGCGGTAGGCAGGCTTGTCGTTTCTCCTTAGAGAATCACTAGTGTGTGAGAATATTTTTCACTGCGAAAACAATTGCTTTCATATTGATGTGCAGCACTTGCTTGGAGGGAGCAGCGAATCGTGCGTATCTGCGGAGCTTGCAAATAACATCGCGGTGGAATCTGAAATGAGAGGTAAAAAACTGGTGTGATCTTTCTCACACGGAAGGACATTACGCAGAATAACTACACAACAGAGGTCAATGAAGTGCTTTTACTGTGTATCTCTTGAACATATATCACCTAAGGAGAGCATCTAGGCAGAAAAGTAGAATACGTTGTTTGCTTTGCATCTCGAAACTGAAATAAAAAATCGGGCCGCATGTTTGCGCTTCGAATGCTATCGAATGCACACCGAGGCGAACTCCTGTGTAGTTTCACTAGAATCATTCACTACTCTTGTTTCGCTCAGCTGTGGTGTTAGCAGCGCCTCATACTGGACAAGAAGTGAGCGGTGAATATTCACTCTGCTCTTCCCACATATTGAGGGGAATGACAAGCTTGGCGGTAGGACTCAAAACTTTGGACTACTCGAAAAAAAAATCCCCGTGCAAAATTTCAGTTCAATTGGACTTCGAGATGTGCGCTTCAAAGAGGTCAAAGTTTCACTTTTTACCGATAGAAAAATGAACAGTAGTTCATTCAATTTTAAGTTGTTGAAACCGATATATTTTAAAACCAAATGTCTTAGAAATGCAAAAAAATGTTTATTTTTTTCGAATAAAAAAGTCAATTCTAGGAGTCTAGGAGTTTGCCAGCTCATAAACCTTCTGACTCCCAGAAAGTCGACGAAAAAAAATAATTTTAGAGATGAATATTTCATTATTTTTTTCATTGGTCAAACATGTAAAACATTGCATTGACCACAGCTTTGAAGCATGGTTTCCGGAAACCCGATGGCAAAAGCTAAGTTTATTTGTCAAACCGTTTCCAGGGACTTGTAATACGCAAAAATTCGAAAAGTCGGTAAACATTGGCACCCTACAATTTAGATCATGCGATAAACACCAGTTCGAATGTTGTACTCGAATTGACCATTGCACAATGGGCCAGAAACCGAATTTGAGGATAAATTTGGGTCTAGAGCTCTATAGCAACATTTTAGAGAAAAACTTTCTTTTACAAAGTTGTTACATATGATAAAGTGGTTGTACAACGAAGTTTTTTTCTATTATTGAAAGAGTCATTTTCAATCCCTATTTTCAAAAGAGATAAAAAAATCAGACGTAAAAGCTATCGCGGAGTTGCTATAATTTCGTGCATTTCTAAATTATTTGAGGCTGTAATCAATCATCGTTTTGTTTCACTAGCTCAAAATTTGATTTCCTGCAAACAACACGGTTTTGTTAAAGATCGGTCAACGGCTACAAATTTGTTAAATTTTATAAATTTTACTATTCTCGCAATGAATAAAGGTAACCAAGTTGAAGCATTGTATACTGATTTTAGTAAGGCATTCGATAGAGTTGACATCCTTCTCCTACTTTTAAAATTATCTAAGATAGGGCTTAGCTCGAGTCTTTTGAAATGGATTTAGTCATACCTGACTGATAGAACACAAAAAGTAAGGTTCAAAAGTAGCTTATCATCTGTAGTAAATGTAACATCCGGTGTGCCACAAGGCTCTCATCTAGGTCCACTGTTATTTATCTGATTTGTAAACGATGTAGAACATATTTTTAAGCAAATTGAATGTTTTAGTATGCGCAAACATGAAACTTTTTCTTGAAATTCTTGAAACTTTTTCTTGAAATACCTTGAGGTATTTCTACGTGAAGTTGATAATTTTCACACATGGCGCATAAAAAGCTTGTTGGAACTAAACGTGGAAAAATGTAATTCCATTACTTTTACCAGGAAACATAGAATAATACATAGGGCAATAACAATAGGTATGAAAACAGTTGAAAGGAGCAGTCAAGTTAGAGATCTAGGAGTTACCCGCGACTCCAAAATAACCTTTGTTGATCATTATAATAACATTATATATAAAACAAGTAATATGCTCGGATTTATAAAAAGATTTAGTTTGCACTTCAAAGATTCATACACAATCAAAACTTTGTACATTGCTCACGTTAGGCCCATGCTTGAATATTGTAGCATAGTTTGGTCACCATATCATGATACACATATAAATCGTATTGAGTCAAAAGCAATTTTTATTGTATGCTTTACGAAAGCTAGGTTGAACCATTCTACCTTTACCTTCCTATGAGACACGTTGCATGTTAATAATTCTAGATGGACTTGAAAAGCGACGGGAAGTCGCAATGGTAGCTTTTGTAAATAATATAATTGCACAAAGAGTAAACAGCACAGAAATTCTAACAAATTTAAACTTTTATGCTTCCACTCGTTCTCTATGGAATAAGAATTTGTTTTATATCAATAATCAGAGAGCAAACTATGGCCAAAATGAAACTCTCAACAGAATGATGTCATGTTATAACAAATATTGTGAATTAATCGATGTAACAATGAATAAAAATACACTTAAGAAAATATTTTTTTCAAGATTAGCCGGTTAAGAACGAAATGTAAACAATATGGTCTACTTATGATTGACGGCAAATAAAATAAAATAAAAATAAAATGGAAAATAACCGATTTTTATCGAAAATACACAAAACTGTCTTTGAACAACTTTTAGGGCATTTCAGGAGATAAAATTTGCTTGCTCACATCATCAATATCTCAATTCTACTCTAAGTCATTCTTTTTGGGGCAAACATAGAAATATCTCTTGGTCTTAATTTGAAGGGCACATTATATATAGAGCTCTAGACCCAAAGTTCCCTTTAAATTTGGTTTCCGGACCATTGTGCATAGACTGAACTACGCAACTGTTTACCTCGTGGTGGCTCCAAGTCAGCCATTTGCGGTTTTGTTTAGTTGACACAGATTTCGCAGTCAACTGTTTAGTTCACAGGACGATTGTTGGGCTAACACTACGAACATACTGGCACTAACAGTCTTCTCTCTAGTCAGGATTCGATCATGCGACGAGTGGTTTATTAGACCAGTATCGCTGGAAGGTGTCTTTAGCAGTACACGCAAAAGTTTGATGGTGCGAAACCAGTACAAAAATGTACGTTTTCAGCGCAATTTTTGATGTAGTTTGGAACCAGTACAATGATTGCGTGTTGAGCATAATACAAATTATGCTCTAGCGTTTTTTCAATGTTTTTGGCAGCTCCAAACAACTACTATTGAAAAGTTTCTATTGGTGTTAGTATCGTCATGTTGATTTGTACTGGTATTGATAATGTTTTTCAGAAGGTTGCTCTCGTTGAAACAGTGCAACCAGCAATCAATACTGATAATTTGGGTACTGACTAGATTCATGAGAATATTAACTGATCGGTTCACTTTTTTGAATCCGGTCATTCAAAACCATCATTGAATCATTGACAATTGAAAAGACATTAAGTTTGTTCAAAACATTTTGCATATAACTATGACTCTGATTTGTTCATATTCACATGATTCCACGTTACTGGCACCAGCGTCACTAAGTTGTGTGGAGGAACATGAATCGCTGAAGGTTGTTTTGGCTGCAGAGTATTTATAGGGATGAGCAAGTCGTTCATATGAACCGGCGCACGAAAATGAAGCACGATTTTTCGAGCGCCCCAAAATGACTGAAGTTTACCGGAACATCACGATTCTCGTGTATATGATATATAATCTGATTTCAATCTATGCCAATGTATTCGCAGTACAACAGTTGCGTTATGCATTTCACACATTTATTGTGCGGTTTTAGTGCAAAATTTGTGCGAATCGGGAAAACACATTGATTTTACAAGACTTGAATTTTTATGTGTATACACAACTTGTAAAATGAAATCATAAAAAAATGTGTATTCGTTTCATACTAATATTGCCACGAAAGTCGATCCTGTCCTGTCGATCCCTCTTCTAGGGTGCGGCTTGAAAAAGAGCTCGAACAGAAGTGAAGAAATTTGAAAAAGAAGCAAAAATTTTGCAAAACTATCGAACTAATTCGTGTAACTAATATTTTTTTCAGTTGACAGTGCACTTGTTAACGTTTACTTTGAAGTGCTGCATCACAACATCGGAATTGTTTTTGTTGAAAATTCGTGAAAATGTACGCAAAGAAGTGATTATGAGTTTACTGCTCGCTCAAAAGACGCCGAAGGAGATTGCCGAAGTCGTTGGCCATAGTTTAATGCATTAAAAAGGTCTCTGCAGAAGGGTCCTAAACAGTGGAAGCCAGGAAGAAGAAGTGCATGCACGCCAAATCACATCTCAGGTCCTAAGAATGTCATGAACAAAAATGGAAAACACACAAGTAGGTTGATCTGTAAGGACAAAATGAAGATGAGTTTTCGCCTTTTCCAGCCGCACCCGGTAAGAATTATTCATGATCACCTTGTTCACGGCAGTAGCGCATTCGTACAAAAATATCGGAAGCTCACATTTCCCTTTCAATTTACCGAATCGATCTGTTTTGTAGGAAAATCAGATGAACAATAATAAGACTGAGGCGAATTAGAGATAGTCGGGTTTGGCTTTTTTTCAAACCCTTACCCGACCCGTACCCGAATTTTTGTTTTGGTTGAAACCCGAACCCGACCCGAACACAAAACTTTTTTTTGACGTTGACTAACGTCTATATCGAAGTTAGGCCCCTGAATTTGAAAATCTAGTAATTCAACCAGGGAAAACCAGAGAAAAGTGGTCAGATTTTGAGCGCTTATTTTGCAGTCATCTATAATCAGGTTTTCGAGGTTTTGGCATCAATCGATCAGAAATTCTTTTACGGTTAAATTTATGTAACAAAAACAAACTATTGTTTGAGATACACTATTGAAAAATTGGTAATTAATATCGATTGTCTAAATCATACCGCGCAGCCAATCACTACCTCTCTTCCCAAGCACAGTCGACACAAACGGATACAATCGATCTGACTTTGTTGTCGTTGTTGTTGTCACTTTCTGTTTCCGATGTTTATGCTGCTGCTAGCGGAAAAAATCTTGCAAATATGCTTCTTTTTGTTGGGGTTAATTTTACGACAGCGGCCGGCGCCCCGTCATTTTAATTCCAAAACCGCACCAGTGACATGCGGACGCTAGGTGATAGCAGCTGAAAGGAGGAAAGACAAAAGAGTACCGGTCATCTCGTGCCGGTTTCACCCGTAATGCTGGTGGCTTTTAGTAGTAAATGGCTACTGCAAAACACTTAAATGGCTGGAATTCTGGACGGACTAACCAGGAAACTATAATCGGCAACTGGCAACTTTTGGTGCCTCGAAATTTTGGTACAGAAGCGGCTAATTGAATTTTCTGTTTTACCAAATGCTGCTGCTAGCGGAAAAAAACCTTGCAAAAATGCATGTTTGTGTTGGCGTTAATATTACGACAGCGGCCGGCGCAGCTTTCAAGAAACATTTGTCTCTACCATTCCATCATCTATGTAGCCCCTCCCTTTTTCTAATTATCTGACGAAGCCTTGGTATAAAACGTATCGTTCGAACATTTCACCCCATCAGTTTCATTATTAAACCGTACCGGGTACATACGGACGCTCGGTGTTAGCAGCTAAAAGGAGGAAAAACAAAATAGTACCGGTCATCTCGTGCCGGTTTGACCCGTGATGCTGGTGGCTACTGCAAAATACTAAAATGGCTGGAATTCTGGACGGAAACCAGTAAACAAGAAATCGGCAACTGGCTCCTTTTGGTGCCTAGCAGTTTTATAATAGAAGCGGTTAGTTGAATTCTATGTTTTACAATTGCTGTTGCTAGCGGAAAAAACCTTGCAAAAATGCATGTTTATGTTGATGTTAATTTCACGACAGCGCTAGGTGTTAGCAGCTGAAAGGAGGAAAGACAAAATAGTACCGGTCATCTCGTGCCGGTTTCACCCGTTATGCTGGTGGCTGTTAGTAATAAATGGCTACTGCAAAATACTAAAATGGCTGGAATTCTGGACGAGAATAATCGGAAACTGGTACCTTCTGGAACCTCGAAATTTTGTTACAGAAGTTTTGTAAAAGAAGCGTTGCAATTCCCTCTACTATTTGCTTCAATGGAATATTTTTTTTTTTTTTAAGAATACGGTAGTCAACGTCATGCGGTCGTGTCTTGAATACCACCCTCCTACTTTTTCGATCAAACCCGAACCCAAAAATTTTATTTTTGTGCAACCCGAACCCGAAACTGTGAAACCCGAACCCGAGATTTTTTTCGGGGGTCGATCTTTGTACCAATTTGAAGCTGCCCTGAAGCTTTGAGCCTCGAATGGTATTGAAATGTTAGTGATTTTTACAGTTGCATGAAATTAGATATCAATATCTTATAAAGATGTTCATTTGGTATAGTCGGGTTTCGGGTTTTCAGACCTAAACCCGACATTTTTAAACCCGAACTCAACCCGAAACCGACGGGTACGGGTCGGGTTTAAAAGCCTAAAACCCGACCATCTCTAAGGCGTAATGTCTACCGGCTGAAACCTCAATAAATAAAATAAATAAATAAACAAATGATAAGACTGAACATAAGCGATACTTCTAGAGTCTTTTATTATTTAATTATTAAATATTTTAATAGAAAAAGAAACTTGAATCCGCGAGTTTTTTTTGCTAATGATGGGTTGCTCACTGATACAATAACAGTTTGTGAATTTTTGAGTGAGATTATTCAAAGATAAACCGATCGAAAGTTGGGCATATCGCTAGTCACTTAACGAGAAATACATTCTGATTGTCACCGAATTTGTAAAAAACAATACTCAATTCCACTTTGCATTCGATTTCGCTGTTTAATAAATTTCTGTTGAAAGTATGTGAATGTACAATGTACTGTACATGCAGTTTTTGTTACATACTTGTTCAGCATAGTATTTTACTACCATTTATGCTTGTTCAATCAGGGTATAAATTTATTAACTTCGGATAAAACACCACATACCTCGTTTTGTATCCCAACTGTAAAACTAACGGAAACAATTTTGGTTAATATCTTATCACTCAAAACTTCCACAAGGTGGACAGAGGTGACCGATTCCCGAAGAGTTGAGCCTCACCGTGTCTTGTTCGCTTATCTACTACGTTTAAAATAATCACATTGCAAATGCCAAGATACGTACTTCAATTTTTCATGCCGTTTGCGGGTGCAAATGCCGAGTTTCCAAACCAGTTCTAACCGATTAAAGCTCAATTTTGAGACTGCCAGGAGAGGTTTTTTTTTCATTTATTCAAATTCAAATCGAATTCTACATTCTTTTGAACGACGACAATTTGCTATTCATTCTGCGTCTCGTTATTTCTTGATTAGTGTAGATCCGGCAAATCGGAGAGTTTGATTCCTCCGGATCGAACGTAACTGGACCACGGCGGAGGGTAACACTGGAAGTTGGCCGCGCCGCTTCGCCGAGGAAAGTGAAAGAGTTGGGCACGGCGACGGGGGCATGACCAGTCGATTGATTGATCGACAAGCTGCTGTGGTGGTGCATATCGACAGGACGGAAGAAACTGAGTTTGCATATTATAGCAAACGCGAAACGAATACACACCGTGTAGTGCTATCTGAGACTTCAAGCTTTCAGTGTGGTTGTGTTTTACTGACCGACTGAAAACGGATGGATAGATGGACGGACGCTGTTTGGTCGAGTGGTTCTCGAGACGATTGCTATTTGTGTAATTTTTTTTTTCGCTGCTTCCATACTGCCGTCTACATGGACAGCCGGCCATGTGTGCCAGAAATATAAAGAAATAACGTTCTACAAGTCACACTTTAGCGAGAAACGGGTGTAAAAAAGGGACGTGTCGGTTATCGTTTCCGAAATATTTGAGCGAATTTATTGGCGTTCCGAGTGAGAAAAACTGTCAAGTATTTACAAGTGTAGTGTGGTTCACCCCACAATCACTACAATTTGATTCCGGGGTTGATGTTTTATTATCTGTTTTCGACTTGATTATAAAACATCATTGCGTTTTGTCTAATTGATATTTTCAAAATCACAGAAAAAAAAAAAATTTGATCCACGCTTGGAGTCATAAACAATGCCAAAATACATATGAATTTCCTAAATAATAATATGACACCAACTCTCCTTATTTCAATTTAACCTTCACCAGCGAAAACAAAAGATTATATTTTAAATTGCAAAATAGGTTTTAATATGTTCTACGTTGTTTTTACATACTTCAGCTGCCGGTGTCCGGATAACTGTCCCATAATGAAAAACAACATGTTGAGAAAACGGTGATTTAATATTATCCGTGAATTTTAGGATTTCCAGCAATTACATCCAGAACCAATGACCATAACAGTTTCATGGCACCACAAGTTTATCGTTGAGAACAAAAAACCATGGATGGAATTGGTTTTACGTTATATAACTTGAAAAAAAAGACAAAATGGGACGAAATATGCGGGTACATTTCAAAATTACTCGCATATTTTGTCCCATCACATATAAATTCAACCAGCAACCGGCAGTATCATTGGCAACGTAGATTGTACTACAGTAAAACAACATTAGTCTAGTTCATTAAATGACATACTTCTATATCCCGAAAATAATCCGATATACACTAACCTGGAGCAACATTATACGTTTGCAGTTTGTACCACTATGCAGTGGGACTGTAATGCGGGTACTTTCAACATGGGACAAAAACAACTTGGTATTTTTCCCATGTTTTTCCATACAAAAGCATCAATTTTAATTTTTTTCCAGAAAATATGATAACAATTAAGTCGATTCCCGATGATAACTCAAAAGTGACCAAAATCAGTATGAGACAGTTATGCGGGTACCGGCAGTTTAGTAATAGGTTAAAATTTATAACAAACCCGGATCTATAATTGAACCAAAGCACCGTGCAAATATAAATCTGAAATATGGAACTGTTGTTCCTAACTAAAATAATCTGGCTGTTAACAGCGCATTTTTATGTTTAGAAAAAAAAAACCATTGCCATTCATGTAATCATTCTGTTTTTGGGAAAATCCACCGCAATGAATAAATATAATATCCGATTGACCGAAAAATTGAATCACCGCTGTCAATAATTATACACCTTTTTGCGTTACGGACCTTTTCGGTTTCGGTAGCACATGAAAAAAACATGCTCTCTCAATGCAGTGAAGTTTGTTCAATTATTTATTCCGAATTGTGTTTCGAATAAAATGTCTACGTTCTAAGATAGTTAATACTATTTTTACGCAAGAGAAGCTACATGTGAGAAATGTGGAGCAAACACGAGCTTGCACTCTCCTGCTCCACCACATCCTCTTCCACTGCTAAATCCAGAGAAACATTTCAAAAGGTCCTATCTGCTTTGATCGATTTTTTGATCGATCACTTTCATTCAATCACCACAACTTATCAAACACCTTTTATGACACGTTCTTTGCACAAGTTGATAGCGGAGGGATCACTCTTGCCTTCTAAACAAAAACTACGCTTGGGCGAGCTACTAAAGTTGAACCATTACCAAAATCAAAAGACGCTTCGGAAAAACGATGAAAGCATATAGGACCTTTTGAAATGTTTATCAAGAAATTGGAAGCGAACTTAAAGAAATCCTCTTTAAGGGGTTATATACCTTTTTAGTTTTCAAAAAACCGGAAAAAATTTTATTGCATTATCTTCAAATACAACATCTTGAGAACATTTCTACAAATTTTCATAAAGATCTGAGCAATAGGAAGACAGTTAGAGCGATTTGCAAAGCGCCTCGCCACGGCCGCATAAGCTAAACTTGAAACTTTACACGCGATTATCTCGGAATAGTTTTTTCCGGAAAATGACTTTGCCGTGATCATGATTGCGGGAAAACTACTGAACCGATTTCCTTCATCTTTTTTTTTTATTTTCGTTATTAAATTCGCCGGTCCTTGAACGATCGCTTTTTGAAACATACAGTTACATTTTGCCGCAAAAAAAATTTTTAATGCAATTTTTTGCGCTCAAAACGTGCATTTTTTGAGAGAAACGTTCCCGTTTGTACTGAGAACAAAATACTCATGAAAGCGATCGTTCAAGGACCCGGCACACTTCAAAACTAATGAAATAATATGAGTTTTTTGATTTCGTTTGATCCGCTGAGTCTCTATCAGGATCACCGCAAGCCTCTGCAAAAAAATAGCGTTTCGAGGAAACGGCCATTACTCCAGTAATAATTGGTATATCTCAAAATCAAACGTATTTTCTTGTCGTTGATAAACTGTACTTTCAGAAAAATACCACTTCGATGCAATGAAAATGGTGCTATGCACTTAAAAACAAATTCAAACTTCCCTCATTTTTCTCGACCAAAAAGGTATATAACCCCTTAAGACCATCGACCGTCACCATTGTATCCAATAACTCGCACGTTATATTGATGTTTGATGATGTAGATCAATTCAACTTGTTGGTTTGTTGATGAACCATCGTAATTGTACATCTGTGATCCGCTCAACCGAATCGTACGCTGTTTTATAGTCTATAAATAGATTTAATGGTTTGTTAATTCAGCAAAAACTTTTTGGACAGTTAAGTTATTTTTAGAAATTCTATGTTTGGTCTAGTTCATTCTACTTTATTGGATAAAAAATTCCTGTTTAGAACAAATTCAGCTGTTGCGTCAGTCACACATCAGGAAGTTTGAAAATGGATAGATTGTGATATTCAACTGTTTTATTCCGTAATTTTGTTTTATAAAAATTCAGCTTCATGAATTTTAAATAAAATTAGGACTCCATATAACTCAACACAGGCGATAAAAAAACATAAATAAGTAAAGATTTAAGGAAGCATATACGCTTGTACAATGAAATGTGAATTTTGCTCTCAAACTGTTATTTTTTGCTCGGTAGCTAGATATCAAAGGTTTAATCATGATTAATATTTTGATAATCATCATTTCATTCATTCTCAGCCGAATTTTGACCAACTCGTTAAATTTAATGCATAAAAAACAAAAATTTAAGTCGTTTGAGTGTTCAATGGTTTAATGTTTTAATGTTTTAATTCAACGATACAAGCACAGTACTCAAATCAACACAGACTATATTATATAAATCGTACTTTTACGGTAAATGGTGTTCCCACAAATAAAATCTACGTTCTATTATAAAATGCTTCTTTCGCTGCGAAGGTTTTCTGAATTCAGTTTTGGAACATTTCACACGAGAGAAGATATATATAAGCAATGGCCAAGAAGAAAAGTATAAAATGGAGCAAACACGAGTCTGCACACTTTTACGTACATACTCCAGCACATTTTTTCCTGTCCATTACTGAAATGACAGCAAAACTTGAAACAACCCGGCTTAAGACCATCGACCGTCACCATTGTATCCGATAACTCACACATTATATTGGCGTTTAATGATAGTAAACCCTAATCAATTTAGTTTGGTGATGTGTTGATGTGCCATCGTAATCGTACATCTCTGGTGCGCTCAACCGAATCGCACGCCACTTTGTAGTCTATAAATAGATTTATTAGTCTGTTGATTGAACAAAAAAATTTCGAGACAGTTAAGTTATTCCATTAATTAAATATTTTTTAGAAGTCTCCTCCTGGTCTAATTAATTTCAATTCTATTTCGTGTTTTGAACAAGTTCTACTGTTGCGTCAGTCACACACAATAATCAGGAAGTAAAAAGGAAGTCTATGTGAAACACTCCCATGGCTTCTTTTTCTAAACCGTATTTTTCGTGACATTTAATTGCCGAAACATGCTCACAAACCGGATCGTTTGCGAAAACGATATAAATTTCAATAAAACCTGCAATTGGCAACAACTGATCCAAGCGGGAGCCGTTAGCGAAAATCCCCAAAACTTGATTTATCTTCTTTTTTTCTCTCTCTCTTTCTCTTGACTAGTGCGGCATTCTGCTGAGCGCATCATCAATCTGATGTAACAAAGCCGACCCGCCGGCTAGCTTAAGTACTGTAGGAGGTGGGTTTTCAAGTGGTGTGCACTTACGTTTCTCGGATCTCGGTTCCATCTTTATACGGTTCCATCACATATTTGAGGAAGACTGCAGATACAGTGCAGAAAGTAGTATGGAGCACTTTGCAAAATTGCTCCTGCTGTACCAAGAAGACAAAAAAAAATCACAGAAAACAGCTACACCTAACTCACCCAGCATTGTCGATGTGTCTTTCTTGCAAATTTGCAGAGATGAATATTACTTCAATTAATCTACGATTAACAATAACATCAATCATAGTACTATAATTGGTAACGCTATAATTTAAATAAATGAGGAAGGAGCAAAATGTAATGATCGTCCGAATCTCGGCTTTGGATTAAGCAATAATAAGCATGGAACAATAAGCAACAATAACGCCAGCCAAGTACAAGTTAGCAACTATTTCAAGATTACTTAACCTCAACTTATAGATTCATATCTATGTATAGTAGGTTGTAAGAATGAGCTAGAATAACTTTCAGTAGTTTACTCAGAATTGGATTCACAAAATACTAGACGAAAAAAAAAACAAACCCAACACTTTACTCAACTCTAAAGCCTTGTTTAAAATATTGGCCAAAACAAAATCCACCTTATTGGGAGGACAGAAGTGGCTAATTAGTGTGTATAGAAGGAAAAGTGCCGTCCCCCCAGTGTATACTACCACCACCAACATATCACACAGCAATAAACGCCGGTTTGGTTTTTTAGTGACTGTTACATATTCCTTGTCCATCATGCATTAGACCGATTGATGGGTGGTGTTTTAAGCCGGAATAGCTGACCTTGACATTGGAACGAAAGTCAATTCATTTTCGTTCTTCCTTTATTCTATAACCTTTGTGTCCATCTTTTTGTTTCGGTGTTCGATGGGGTGCTTTTTTCTTTATGTACTTCACTACCACCACCAGGGCAGAGTTGAGTCTAGTAATGGCAACGAAATACGGGATATCAAGTGGCGGTTGGGTTGGGCGAGGCAACTCCGAGAGAAGAAGCGGAAACTTGCTGTACCAAGGGGCTCGTTATTGGTGTATGTATGGCACATAGTCTGCCGCAGTCATACCGAGCGTCGATGGGTGTAACGCTATTTTCGAGCAGCTGATGATTATTTTGTTGATATAGGCAGAATTGGTATACACCGGACGCGGTTTACGATTTTTTTCTCTACTCCACCTTACCTAAAGAAATTTGAACAGTTCGATGAAAGAACGACGCATATCACAACCTTATAATGAGTAATGAAGGATAGAATGTTTTATATTTTTTTGTTTTTAAAATATAGTTCAATTGAAAAAAAAAATGTGTTGCTTTATTTTTTGAAGTGAAAAGTAACAGATAACTGAAATTGAAAAAAAAGCGCCCTTAATGAAAAATAAAAACAAAATGATAAACAAGAAGTAGAGTACCTGTCCGTTACCTAAATTAGAGTAAAGATCATTTCATATATATATACATATATATATATATATATATATATATATATATATATATATATATATATATATATATATATATATATATATATATATATATATATATATATATATATATATATATATATATATATATATATATATATATATATATATGGCTGTTATGGCTGTAAAATAACATGTAATTAGTTCAACGTTACCGGCGTTGCTCGGGATATTGAGTTTTTTACATTTCATTACCTCTTTATCACCACTTAAGAAATATTACGTTACATACACTCATAGTGATTGGTATTTGGCCATCTTAGGATGTTTTTTTAGAAATCTGAAACTACCATCTAAAAATACAAAATGGCATCTGAACATGATTTCTGGCCTGGACGATAGTTGGTAATTTTTGGTTGTTGTCTAGAAACCGTAAGTCGCAAATTGAATTTCAAAATGGCCCCTGAGGTTTCCAATTCTGAAAATCATCCCAGATCTGTTGATACTCATATTGAGTGGTATTTGAACGTTTAGGCTCCTTTGTAGAAACCAGTCAAATACTACTCTAGTCTATTTTCAAGAACCGGAAGTCACCACCTTGCAATTAAAAATGGCTCACGGGGATCATTTCTGGTTTCTACATTTTGATCTAGCTACAAATTGATGATAAGGCTGATACAAATTTCGAATTCTTTTTATGTCCAAGGTTATCAAAGTTAGCAGAGGGGGTGGCAAAAAATAAATAACACCGAGACGAAAAAAAGACAAGGTGACATAAAATGAAAATAAAATTTGTAACGGCCTAACAGGTTATGATTTTGCATATTCTTCGTAGTTTTGTAGATAATATCTCTATTTTCAGTCATCAGACTACAAGTTTTTCCCCTCAAAAGTCTTCACTGAATATCTATGAACATTTTAATGTATGAAAACCAATATGTCATCGCTTTAGATTTTGGTTTACAGGCGAATTAAGCATGAATATTCATGGTTTGGCGTGTTTTAGGGGTCGTTCAATAATTACGTAAGCATATTTTTTCACTTTTTCAAACCCCCCAGACATCGTAAGATTTTTTGATACCCCCCTCCCCCCTAGTAAAATCTTAATGCATATAAAGATTTTTGTTTTAGTTTTATCTCCCTGAAGCAAGCACAATACTTCGTTTCCTCTTCTGTCTTTAATTCGAGTTAATCGTCCTTAGGTAATTTTCTTTTTATGAATTTTACCGTACACACTTTCATGAACATGGTTAATTAAACAGCTGCATTAACAATGTTTTTCTTGCATAAGATAATCAATTCACCCCCCTCCCTCCCTTGTTAGAAAATTGCACAACCCCCCTCCTACCCTATTTGCTTACGTAATTATTGAACGGCCCCTTACGTAGTTTTGTCAATAATATCTCCAATTTTAATTAGGGGCCATCCACATACCACGTAGACAGCTTTGGGGGGGTGGGGGTGGCTAATGTCCACGGTCCATACAATTTTTTTAGAATTTATATGAACAGTTGTCCACGGAGGGGGAGGGGGGGGGGTTTCAAAATCGTTAAAAATCTGTCCACGTGGTATGTGGATGGCCCCTTATCAGAAAAGGGTCCACATTCCACGTGGACAGATTTTTAATAATTTTTAATCCCCCCCCCCTCAAGGTTGTCCACGTTGAATGTGAATGGCCTCCAACTACTTCCCTTAAAAGTGTTTTCTGAAAATCAACGAACATTTCATTGTAGGAAAAATAAAACGACGCCATCTGTGTGATCGCAAACAAAGTCAGGTGTCTTCTCTCTGTTTCTGATTTGCTTAGCAACAACTGACCGAGTTGGTGTGAAATGGGAATTCAATGCTAATATAAGTTTCAACTTTTAACCCTTTCCGACCGAGCCCACACAATTGTGTAGGTAAAAAATGACGGATAACAAAACCTAAATCGAAGCAATTCCTATATAAAAACACTTGCTTGCTCCGGTTTTCTATTTTTCGTAGCAGCTGCGATGTTGACACTAGCGTTGTGAGCAATAAAACAATGAATAGGACGTTCAAAAAGCGAGAGAAAAGGTTTTGTTTAAGTCACCTTCTACCTACGCAATTATACGGGCCCGGTCGGAAAGGGTTAATAAATTCAATTGAAACTTGATTGATTATTTGACATTACGGATAGTTATAAAAATTAGGTAAAAGACTATCATTTTGAAAAATATGATAAAATAAATATATTCGCCAATCTGACAAGATATTTTTCCTGTTAACGTTATTATGTAAAAATGCTAACACGACGTATATATATATATATATAT